>NC_037685.1:74832695-75432695 GCF_003255815.1 Theropithecus gelada
AAAAAAAAAAAAAGACAAGGTGATACATATGCACTATGGAATACACTGCAGCCATACAAAAGTGAAATAATGTCCTTTGTAGCAATATAGATTGAGCTGAAGATCATTATTCTAAGTGACTTAATGCAACAGAAAACCAAATACAATATGATCTCACTTATAAATGGGAGCTAAACACTGAATATACATAGACATAAATATGGGAACAATAGACACCGGGAACTACCAGATGGGGAAGGGAGGGAGGGAAGAGGGGATGGTTGAAAAAGCCACCTACTGGGTACTATGCTCACTATCTGGAGGACAATATCATTTGTACCCCCAAACCTCAGCATCACACAATATACCTATGTAACAAACCTGCACATGTACCCTTTCATTTATAATAAAAGTTGAAATTATTTAAAAATTAGAATCATCTTGGAAGGCTGAGGCAGGAGAATGGCGTGAACCCGGGAGGCGGAGCTTGCAGTGAGCCGAGATAGCGCCACTGCACTCCAGCCTGGGAGACAGAGCAAGACTCCATCTCAAAACAAAACAAAACAAAACAAAACAAAACAAAATTAGAATCATAATAAAGCTGTTAAAATAGCTTAGGAATAATGATATAATATTGCTGTTTAATATTGCTGTTGGACCCTTTAAACAAGAGTTTGTTATATATTCCTCCTTGTGCAGGTATTCTACTGTGCCCTTTGGTAGTATTTTAAAATTTTCTTCATCAAGGTTTTACACATTTATAGTTTTAAAAAAGAATGCACAAGATCTCTATGGAGAAACTTTAAAAACGACATTAAGATCAGATACAATGGACAAGATGAATTAACCAAGAAATATTCCATACATAGGAAAAAATTATCATCATCCTGTAATTTATTTTTCCTCCCACTATTCTTCTCCAGCTTTCAGGGAGGCAAGTGATTTATCCCCTGAAGGCTCAGGGCCTGATTCCAAGCTGATCTAGATATAAGACAATCAGCATTTTAATTCCCACTGGCAACCATTCCCTGAAGGTCTGAAGCTACTCTTCCAGGTATTTGTTTCCACAAAGATTCTTAAGCCTCTTGTATTAACTGCCTATTAGAAGTCAGGTGTCCTTCAGCAACGTTAACTGTGCTTTTATACCTGCCACCGAGTTGTAGCACTCCGTATATACTCATTCAAATACACACACACCAGCACTCCCACGTTCAAGGTTAGGTGTGGGCTTTGGTTTCTGTAACTCTGTCTTGCTCTAGCCTGCCCTTCTGCCTGGATGCTGGAGCTGCTCAATGCAGTGCCTGGGCATTCAGGCTCCCCTTGAATCTTCTGTGTCCCAGTGATCATAATCAATGCTGTGGCTGGAAAGATGAGAGATAAGAAGATCACACGCGAAATTCTAGAAACCAGAAATGCACCAAGACCTATGGCACTCACAGACAAAACACCCGATTAATCTCTCATTTCAACATAAGAAATCCAAAGGAACTAACCACCAGAGAACCCTAATGTAGTGCACCACGTGTGGACAGTCTCGGAACATGCAGTGGAGCACCAGAACCCTAAAAAGGCTGGCCAAAATCCTGAAAAAGCTTGCAACACCTTTTGGCTATGGAGCTTTTTGCCTAAGGGGCCATACCTGCACCCCAACCTCTAGCCTGTCCAAATGAACGAGTCTCTTGCCCAATTCTGACCTTCTGTCTAAGACTTCTAGAGAAGATCTCAGACCTCATATCCTATTTCTGAGACATGATAAGAGCAACTTTTGTAAATTTGCTGGAATTTTCACATGTAAAGAAAATAACCTATAGCAAGTTACCTAATCCTCTCTTCAAGCAGATATATTTGAAAAAATTCAAGATGTATATCTTTAACTGTAATCACTCTAAAAATAAGACAGAGAACAGTGTTTCATTTTGAAGGGAAATTGTCTAAAATTAACATAAATTACATATTATTGAAAAATCACATATGTAAGTATGATGTTTCTCTCAGGACCGTGCTTGCAGACTTATAGATCCTATGCAATATAAATAAGAAAGCAATGATCTTATTCAATATTCCTGTGCCACACAAGTAAATGTTCTGTAAACACACCACGTTCTCTTTGACAAGGCAGCCCTGGACTAGGGCTGCGCCCTGAACCCACCAGTTTCTGTACTTCCATCTCTCAGTGACTTAGCACAAGTTTTCCTTCATACAGAAGCCCATTCAATGCCTCTCTCTATCATTTCCTTCCTCAATGGCTACTCAAAATCACCTCCTTGAAACTTTGCCCACTCTTCCCAGGTGCCCAAGCCCTTCGAGCTGCCTCAATTATAGCTCAGCTTCCATTGGCTTTGAATTGGACTTACCTTTTTCTCTACTACTCAGTGCTGGTGTTATGGGCCTGTGACTTTTGCAGCCACAAAGAGCTTCACTCTCAGGAGGGCCCATCTGACTTTAATGCTCTACTGTCATCATCTTGACAGTTTTAAGAACTTTACTTTTGAATCTGTGTTTTGTAAGTGAAGCCTTGTGGGACACCGGAGCACGGGCACGAGCAGAGGGGTATGCACATGTGTGCCCCCATTCCTTTCTGCCTGATTTGTATATAGCTTTTTCGATGCTCCATGAAGACAGAATTCCAGTGGATCCACAACGGGTGGGAGGGAGTCTAACAAGACTCGAAGCCAATTACAAGGTAAACACGTTACATTTATGACTAAGTAGTGAGTAAACGGGGACACTGACAACCCTGAGAGGGCATGCTTTCCACTTGAACCAGAACTTCATTCACAGACAGAAAGAAGGCAATGTTGTTCTAAATAGTAGTCAACCACTTGCTGGAAATAATGACATAGAAGAAAAGGGAAACACAGGGCAACTCATTGTTTATTTTCTTTTCAGTCCTTCCTTATTTACCCGTAGCCCAAAAGGAGAGAGTGGTGGGTAGAATGTGCACATGTCAAGAAGTGAAATAAAAACAACTGAGTCAGTTTTGTGCAGTGTTTCCACTGGTTTGGTAAGGACGGAGTTGTGTAATTTCAGGGATTCCACACACAAATTTAGTACCCTTACACTTGCATTTAAAACCAGTATTGCACAATATATAGATGAATGGTAAAATTCCTGCTAATAATTTACATTTTTAATTATTATTTTCTTAGGATATTAAATAGCAAATTGAAAACACCATAAATCCAGAGACTACATAAATAAGAAAAAGCTTTTATATATTTTATATCTTTACTGGCACTTTTCCCCCTGCTTTTTGCACAAGGGGCCCCACATTTTCATTTTGCACTGGACCCTACAAATTAGATAGACAGCCCTGCCACTGAGACGTCAGTCCCTGGAGCATAGGGACTCTGCTTCACGCATGACTCTATAACTGCAGCACCCAGGCTATTGCTTTATGTTTATTCAGTGCTGCGTAAACACTTGTTAAACATAGAATGTGGTGTATAAAGAACAAAAGATCTTAGGGTCCCAAGCTAGGAAGACAATAACCCTGCTCTCAACTCTGTTAAACAGACCACACCTGGGGTATAATGTCCAGTTCTTGGGGACACCTTTGAACAGGAATGTAGAGAAGAACTCATCAAAAGGTACTGGGTTCAAATTATTTCATCAGCTTATTAGCTATATAACCAAATGGAAATTGATTAGCCTTTGTGAGCCTCAGTGTTCTTTTTTGCAATATAGGGATAAAAGGGTATTTAAAAAGACAATGTAAGTGAAACCATTTTGCAAATTCTAATGCTTTATACAAATGTTAGTTATTATGATCCTAACTAGAAGGTGTCTGTAGGAAATTAACTGGAATGATGAAATGGCATAACAGCAGGGCCTTAGGCAGCAGAGAAGATCTAAGAGGAACACAGCCATTGACTTCTAACAGTTAAATGTTCACAGAGGGATGCAGGTTTAACAATGACTTGTGAGAGCACAGTAAAAACCTCTGGGAAGAAATTTATAATAAGGCAGGAAAGGAGCATGAGGAAAAATTTCCAAAGAAGTAAACGTGAACCTGCCTGAGGATACAGTAAGCTCCCTGTCCCTTGAGACAGTATCGGACT
Organism: Theropithecus gelada; assembly: GCF_003255815.1. Taxonomy (NCBI): domain Eukaryota; kingdom Metazoa; phylum Chordata; class Mammalia; order Primates; family Cercopithecidae; genus Theropithecus; species Theropithecus gelada. Next base: position 74,836,736 of record NC_037685.1, read on the forward strand.
ACCTAAGGTTTTAAGAAACATGTAACATCAGGTAACAACCGGACATAAAATAATAATCATAATGATGGTGGTAGACATTGTTTATTGGTGCTTCCTAAATAGCAGACATCACAAGAGGGACTTTACATACATTATCTTTTAAAATCATAACAAATCCATAAAGTGGGTAAAATTACTCTTATCACTGTTATTATTACTCTAAAGGTAAAAAAAAAAAAAAAAAAGGTTAAGTAATTTATCCAAGATCACAAAGCCTTCCACTGAATTCAAAGTCAATGTTGAACATTTATCTGGCCGCTAAAAGAAATAATAATGATTACACATCCCAGATTTATTTGTTAAAGACTCCCAAAATGGCATCCTCAATTTCACACAAACACGACAATAATCATTTGAATCATGAGGAAACCTAAAAGATATACCAAGAAAATTACATCATCATAAAACAGAGCTTTAAAAGTATCAATGAGACAAAAGGTTTTCTTCCTAGGGCATCAACACAGTTTGTGAGTTTCTAGCCCTTCCCAAACTGTTCCCACACCTTAAGAAACACTCAGGGCTTTAGAGCTCTCTCTCTACACAGAGGATTCCTGACCACAGATCTTAGGCCCTGCCTTGGCAGAGCAAGTGGGAGCCTGGGCCTGCCAGACAGCACTTTTGTCCCATTTGAAGATATACTATATAGCTTTTTATATTTAAGCATCTTGAAAATCACTCTAGGAAAGTCATATTTGGGCACTTAGAAGTATAGCAGGTGTGAAATTACTTCTTGGTGGGACACTGTTCACTTCCCCACCACTTAAGCCCAGAACGTGACTGAAACCAAAATCTGTAAAAGCAAAGCTGTGACATTCATTTAACATTTCCATTCTCAAAAAATTACTCAGATGCCTTGTAAGTACTCTGTATTCTACCTGTTAGGATTGTTTTGAAATGACATCACCACAAATTTCAACTGAAAATTAAGAACTGGAAGACAGCCGACTCTATCTGCTATTCCTAAAAGCACTTCAAACCCTTAATCTTCTTATATTCATTTCAAGTAGGTAACAAAGCACTCCACAAGTACAAATGCATTTTAACAGACTTTTACCAAAGTCAAGACAATGTGAGAGTCACTGAAGATACTAAAAATTTAAAAGTGGGTTGAAATCACACTATCATTGGGACCCAAGACACTTTCTGTCCAGGTGTTGCTATACTTCAAATTGGTGGTGGCATTTTAAGCATCTATACAAATGCCTGAACCTACACACACACACACACACACACACACACAGGCATACACATGACAGGAAGAATTGGACCAAACCTTTAAGCCATAGAAAAACAGAAAATGAGACTCCAGAATATTTCATTAAAATAAAAATGTTAGGATAAAAATGTCCAAATATAAGCTTTGCTACTGAAAACAGTTATTCTGGGATATCTGATCAGCCATACAACACCTTATCTCTTCACATCACTAGGGTAGTTTTTATATTTGAAACCACATCATAAATTATACTGTAATACCTATCTGCCTCAAACACAGTAGCAAAACACCTACGCAGCATAAATCATACATGACATCACATTAGGTCTTTTAAATAATGTTGTGAACACCAGGAAAATATTCCAGAAATCCATTTTTCATGCTCTTTCTTTTTGCTACTACCCAAATGGAAGTGTCTACTTTGCCTCTCCACCAGTCCTTCCCAATTAAATAAATCAAATATATACAAAGGATTTCTCATGCATGAAAGGTCGCACATGTTTCTGCACAGATACGAGTGGCATATCTATCCTCCCCAGGGCCCAGAATGCTGAGTTCAAGCAGGCCTGGTCTATCCTCTATGTGCTCAAGCAGGCCTGGTCTATCCTCTTAGAGGTCTGACAGTGCTTCTCCTTGTGTCCACATTTTGACATCTCTGTTTCAACAGTACCTCTAACACGTGGACTGAAAGGACAGGGGAGAGAATTCTCCTAGCACCTATGCATCCCTCACTCCTTGGCAACACGATCTTACCACATTGATAAAATAATCTATTTGCCTGTACCTATGCACAAGGACCATGTTACTCATGTGCGTATCTTCCCTGACTAGCAGGATAGTAGAAACAATTAACACCAAATCCGTAAGTATAGATTAAACAAAAACCAGTCAAGTTTGCCTTTGTATTCTAATTCTGGTAATAGGTTTTAGGGGAAATTCAACTAAAAAGGAAAATGAACTTAGAGAGTCCGGATTCTTTTCCCAATCCATAGTTATCTAATTTACCCTTTCTCAAAAGGAGGCTCTCTCTTTCTTCCTCTTTGTCGGCTCTTGCCTCTCTTTCCCTTTCTCCAGTTCTCTCTCACACACAGCTTGTGTCTAAAGCTATCTAACAAATACATTTTACCTTAGTGATTTAGTCACTGTTACCCTGCTTCATCTTGCTATGAATGCAGCATATATGAGATAAGTACAAAAGAAAGAGTATCTAACTCTCTTACTCTCATCATGACCCACTGGGACACGGGGAGAGAGAGGGCACAGCTGCCTCCATGGAATACCCTGTTGTTGGGCACGACAAAGCCCAACATGATTCAGACATGATTACGTGGATATATGGCTCACCTTCCTTGATTATTAAGTTGTAACTCAAGAGTATTTGGCCAGCAGGAAAGGATAAGCCTTTTCTGATGGGTATTTAGAAAGAAGGGTAGAATCATTTTATTTTTAAATCCTGCTTTTAAGAGGAAACCAATAGGGTCTCCCTTCCCACTGGTTTGAGCAACTATCAGCCAATCACTCTGAGCCAAACACAACGACTACAAAAGACCTTGGTTCCCTGAAATGCTTGAAGGTTAAGGGATCACGATATGACTAACTGGACCTTCCTAATCATAGCCAAGCTGAAGAATACAGGCCTCCGAGCTCACCAAGTAGTAGTGTTATTCTTTTGTTGTAAAGGGACCCAAACAGAGGGACCTAAAGGGTTAACACAGTATCAGCCAAAGTCTGCTCCTCTCCCTGAGACCAGGACAAGAGCGGGATGCAAGAATTTTATAAATAAGAGCGTATCTTTCGACTCCTGTGTCACATTTAACTTCCACAAGTATGAAATTTCTGCAAGAAAAGTGACTGCTGCTCTTTGCTGTTTTCATTTCTACAGCCACTTTCTTCCCTGACCAGCTCGAAGCCACTTAAAGATAGTTTTCGCCGGGCACGGTGACTCATGCCTGTAATCCTAGCACTTTGGGAGGCAGAGGCCAGCAGATCACTTGAGCTCAGGAGTTCGAGACAAACATGGGCAACTGGCAAAACCTTGTCTCTAAAAAAAAAAAAAATTAGCCAGGCATGGTGGTGCACACCTGTGGTCCCAGCTACTCAGGAGGCTGAGACAGGAGGGTTGCTTGAGCCCAGGAGGTGGAGGCTACAGTGAGCCGAGATTATGCCACCGCACTCCAGCCTAGACAACAGAATAAGACCCTGTCTCAAAAACAAACAAAAAAAAAGTTCTGATTCTCTTACCTTCTTTGGTAACCAGATATAGTCCCAGGAGCATAAGATAACAATACTGTTTTTTGTTTGTTTTTTTAACAAGCCATATACTTATACAACAAAGGAACAAAAAATAAAGTATGATTATAAAATTAAAAAATAAACCTACAATAAAGAACACACCAAAAAAACCAAAACTTTAAAGTTTTAAACTCTGACTTTTGTTATGAAATTTTTCATCTTTTTTTTTTTTTTTTTTTTTTTGAGACGGAGTTTCGCTCTGTTGCCCAGGCTCGAGTGTGCAGTGGTGCGATCTGGGCTCACTGCAACCTCTGCCTCCCAGATTCAAGTGATTCTCCTGTCTCAGCCTCCTGAGTAGCTGGTATTATAGTCATGCACCACTACACCTAGCTAATTTTTGTATTTTTAGTAGAGACGAGGTTTCACCATGTTGACCAGGCTGGTCTCAAACTCCTGACCTCAAGTGATCTGCCTGCCTAGTCCTCCCAAAGTGCTGGGATTATAGGCATAAGCCACCACGCCCGGCCTCATGTTTCAACTTTAATCATTCAGTGACCACGCTATCATCTTCATGAGCTTTAAAAAATGAACTGCTGGAGAACACCTAACTCACTCAACAAATACACACACGCTTGAAGGAGAAGAACTGACCTGGATGGGCAACGCAGAAATTCTCCTAGGATTGGAGTTCAGCTCTAAAGAAGGAAACTGAAGAAACATATTACTTTTGTGTGTGTGTGTGTGTGTGTGTGTGTGTGAGAGAGAGAGAGGGTCTCACGGTGTCACCCAGGCTGAAGTGAAGTGGCGCGATCTCAGCTCACTGCAACCTCTGCCTCCCAGGTTCAAGCGATTCTGGTGCCTCAGCCTCCCAAGGAGCTGGGATTACAGGCACACGTCCCCACGCCCGGCTAATTTTTGTATTTTTAATGGAGACGGGGTTTTTCACCATGTTGGTCAGGCTGGTCTCAAATTCCTGACCTCAAGTGATCCACCCACCTCAGCTTCCCAAAGTGCTGGGATTACAGGCATGTGCATGGACTTTTGTCTCAAAGCCAAAGTGATGCACCGAAGAACACCCTGCACTTCTTAGCGTTTGCTCTTTCCTTCGTGGGTGCTGGTACTGAATTTCCAGCTCTTTCACGGGGCACTTCTCACCATCTCAGACTCCAGAGCAAAGGTGGATGTCCAGCAAAGGAGGTTAACAGACTCCAGTTATATTCCTTTTTAAAACCATCCTGCGGCTAATTCCTTAACATGTGTTAAACCAGGTGGGAAGAAGAGACCAACATCTTCCTCTAGACTCAGCAATAATGGGTCCCCTCCACCCCCAGTTGAAGTTCTGCTTTGCAAGGATACCCCAAGTTGTACTGTTCATCACTCTTAGCAGATAACTTAGACACAGATAAAAATGAACGGAATCCATGTTCTTCTCTATTTGGCTGGCAGACAACAGAACTAGGCCATGCTTACAATGTTCCAGAAAGTTTGTTTTAGGCATGGGGTTCCTGCTGTCAGTTGGCTTTCTGTGAGGAAAACTGGGATGGATAAAGATGGTGCTGAAGTCCATGGATGGCTGCTGCTGGGACCGCGGGTGGAGAGAAAGGGCCAGACAGGATGGAGGGGAGCTTATAAATTAAATCTTACATTAAATGGCTAAGTAAAAGAGAGAATTAGGCAGCCCCTCTCTATTCTCTCCTCTACCTCACTTTTCCCCACTGCCCCCACCTCTAAGTAAATGTATAGAACCATTGGAAATATATTAACAACTTTGAGAGGTTTTTAAAATAACTTTGGCTACTAATATTATTGCCATCAACATTATGCATTTGTTTACTGATACTTTCATTTTAAAGAAGTCAAAGTTTTAAAAAGGCTAATTGTAGATCCAAAATAACCATATTAACACATCTGGTATAAACAATACTGCCAATTCATAACAAGAAATTATTTTTAGTTTAAAACAAAAGCTCCCCCAACACTATTTTCTACTATAGAAAATATACAATAGTTTAATGTACTAAAGGCCATGGCAGCAGCTGCCAGAATTTAATGCCCCTTAGGCTTTTATAAATCCAATTTCCCTTCCTCTTATTCTCCTTTGCTCTTTTCTTTCTATCTTTCTTTTCCTTCTTCTCTGGAGAGAGGTGAAAAAACAGAAACGAGGTGGGGTTAGGGCAAGTCACCTGTGAATCAAACCAGATCACATTCCCACAAATCAGAGAACCATCTTTTTCTAGAACTGTCCTTGGAGTAAAATAAAAAAGTTTAAAGCTCAAAATCGTAAGTCTTAGTTCCATTCTCTTGCCTAATGTGAGATCAAAGTCAACCTAAACAAAATAGCAGCACTTGCCAGTTAAAGATTTTGAGGGGAGAAAAAAACATTTATTTCTTTCCATATCATATTCATTTTCCAGGCCCTTTTACACTGCAAGAATTTCTGGGGTGTTGGTGCACATCTAAGTCCACCACAGTACTGCTCATCTCTCTGGCATTTAATACCCTCTCCCCTCAGCGAACATCTAGAGAGCTTGGGCAAACAGATCACTGTTTCCCAAAATGTTCACTGAGACCGAGGGCTCTCTAGGATGGTAATAGATTCTGAGGAAAATAAGCATCTCAAAAATTCACTTGGGAACTGCTGTGTCTAAAAAAAACAAAACTTAACCATATTTGTTTACAGCAGAACTTCTTGGAGACTGGAGATGCATTGGGAATTTCTAAGAGGAGGATATGGTAAGTAGTATTTCCCAAGACTTAGCTGACAACTAACTCCTTTGGGCTGAGGTGTCACTAACCTTTGTTCTATAAAACACAAGCTGGAGGAAAAAAAAAAATGGACCACATATCTACAGTCCAATCATGCATATTTGTGAAATATTTTCTCTGAATTATGTTAAATGGCAAATCCAAGTATGGGAAGTATCATTAAGAATCTGACTGACTGGGAAAGAAAGACCAGGAGAAAATTTCTGCCCTTTCTTTGGCTAGCTAAGCTTCCGATGTGTTCTTTCTCAGCTGTATTCATTTGATCAATAATAATAACCACCACAAAAACCACTTAGTTCCGTCCCTTTGTTTTGCATATGAGAAAACTGAGGCCCAAAAAAGTTATCTGCTTTTCCTGAGGTCATTCAGTGAGAAAGTGGCAGAATATGGAACAGAAAATTCAGTGTTCCACAATCCAGCATTCCCTGAAATTATGTTTACCCAATACGTAGTCTGGATGTAATTATATATGCCAAGATAAAGTATAAGATCTAAATAAGTATCTATTTAACTCAGATTAAACCACTTCTGATTAAGTTATAGTAAAGCCTATTAATTTCTACTCTGCAAAATTGGCATTTGTGATAATTCAGCTAGGTCGAAGTAAATGTGACTCTTGTATTATTTATGAAGAAGGAATATATCTAATATAACACAATTAGCACAGGGAACACTTAATTCATATATGACAGACAAAAAATGATTTGGAAACATCTTAACAGTAACCCACCAAGAACTGACTTTTTAATCTACTTTTCATCTATTTATTAAAATATTTTTGTAATGTTTTGTCGTGGTACTTAAATCTTGAAAAATAAATTGGCACTAGAAATATTCTTAGAAACAGCAGCCTTGGATTAACATGTGCATTCTCTGCCATGTCGCCCTGTCAACCCCTACAAGTCAATGGTTTGTTCAAAGTGGAATCAAGTTTTAAAAGTTAATATATTATGGGAGGCCGAGACGGGCGGATCACGAGGTCAGGAGATCGAGACCATCCTGGCGAACACGGTGAAACCCCGTCTCTACTAAAAAATACAAAAAACTAGCCGGGCGAGGTGGCGGGCGCCTGTAGTTCCAGCTACTCCGGAGGCTGAGGCAGGAGAATGACGTGAACTCGGGAGGCGGAGCTTGCAGTGAGCTGAGATCCGGCCACTGCGCTCCAGCCTGGGCGACAGAGCGAGACTCCGTCTCAAAAAAAAAAAAAAAAAAAGTTAATATATTAAAGGAAACTACAAAAGGAAGCAGATGACAAAACAATAGGCTGAAAACAATAATGTCTCTCTAATGAAGGAGTATACCTTCGTCTTTACTGACAGAAAGTGAACTTTGTAAGCTAAATCTGGGTATGTAAACGGCCTTCTGCCCTGCACTGGATCTCTGTATCATTCCGATTTTAGTATATGTGCTGCCAAAGCAAGCACTGCACTGGATCTCTTCTTGAGTTACCACCCACTCTGTGAGGGACATCTCCTCTGCTCCTACTCTGGGAGACCTTCCCATTCATTTCTGGGAGGGATCCCTCCCCTCTCTCCAGAGCTCCCCACTCTATCTATGGAAGATCTCCTCTACCCTGTGGGGGATCCTCATCACTCTCAGGGGGCATTCCCTCTCACCCAAGGGGGATAGGAGCAATCTCTTCTACTCTCACAATTTTATCTACCATCCTTATGTTTATGACTCCTAAATCCTTGCTGTGGTTGGCTACCTTAAATACTTCTGTAGGGGAGCAGCAAAGAAAATAAAGGAGAGGAAGAAAGGTGGTATCTCTAGGGCTGACCTCTCGCCAGAGTACTATTTATACCCTACGAGCATATCTAATTAGCCTTGTTCTCATCTTTGTCCATAAACCTGATTCTCCACTTTTATTCTCAATCTGTTGTTAGCACCAGCCATCCACCAGATAGCCCAACAAGGACTCTAGGGTTCTTTCTCAGCTGTATTCATTTGATCAATAATAATAACCACCACAAAAACCACTTAGTTCCGTCCCTTTGTTTTGCATATGAGAAAACTATTTCTCAATGCCCTGAAAACCTACATCCAATCACTCTCCAAAGTCTGCTTCGTTTACCAACAAGATTTTAATAATTCTTCCATTTTGCTTGGAGAAATCAATGTCTCCTACCTGGTCTGCATGCCTCTGGCCTTGTTCTACCCTCAAAACCATGCTCTAATCAAGAAATCCCCAGAAATCCCTGTAAAACACCATACTGGCTCCATCACATTCTTGCCTAACACCCTTCAGTAGTACCATGTCACATACAGGACAAAGCCCAAAGCCCCAAACTCCCTAGCACAGGTTCCCATCTAGCGTCTGCCCACAGCCCGGCCTCACCATCGTGACCCTCACTCTGTGTGATCCAGGAACTATTTACAGCTCCCTGCAATGTCTGTGCAAATTCTGACCTGCGTGCTTTTGCTCCAGCTGTTCCTTCATCCTCACCTTCATTCCGCAGGACTCAGCTCAGGCCTCAGTTCCTCCAGGAAGCATTTCCTGTCATCTGGGATAGTCTAGTTATCCATTCTCAGCACTCTTGTGATACCCTGTAGCAGCTGCTGCTCTTTATCATTGCTCCCCAACTCTTTCTTCATGATGTGTCTCATCCTTGGGGGCAGAGGCAGTGTCTTACTCATCTGTGTATGCCCAGTTCCTATTACATAATGTATGCCAAATGAATGTCTACTGAATAAAACGAGTAACCAGTGATGACAAGCACAGACCCACTAAGCCCACGTTCTCTCTGAGTTCCTCCTCAGTCCCAAGAACCCCAGCCAAATTCTAGGAATGACCCTGGGTAATTACATCAATTTGCCATACACTAAAAATTACTCTAATTTAAACTTCACTAATGTGGCTGGCCTTTCCAAGTCAGTTGTAATTAATGAGGTTCTCTCTGTTGAGATATTTCACATAGAGTGTTTTCCGGACTGAAAGATTCTGTGTGCCTCAGTTCTCTGCCACTTTCCATGGGTAGAGCTTTGTACAGTAAATGACAAAGTTTATAATTTTTTTTTTTAAAGTTCCTGTTGAAGATATTTCTAAGCGGAATAGTATAGCCACCTGTTTTCACTCAATCAGAACTCCTTTCCTCAGCCAAGCTTTTTTAAGCTTGGTCCCAGTCCTATTTTTTTTTTTTTTTTCTTCAGGAAGAATTTGAGGAAAAAAATCAAATTGCCATTCTGGAGTAAGAGGAGACTGAAAATTATTAAAACATACTTTCCATTGAAGGTGTAACTGCTTTTGGCTCAGAATAACCAACATATTTCAGAAATGTATTCAAACTACGTTTAATTTAGTATCTAGCTTAGTCTTCCTCATGAAATCACTGTCTAACTGGCTTAAAGCAAAATAAAATATTTTGAAGCGAAAAAGAACTAAAGCTATCACTTCTGAGTAAGTGCAATCAGCACAATATTTTAGCAAAACATCACGATTTATAATACATAATGATAATAAACATTTCTGCCATTGAGGTCCTTAGCACTGCAGAGAAAAGAAAGGAGCTTGCCCCCTGGGCTTGTAATCTAAATTAAACAAGCAATATGAGTCACACAAGTTTCACAGGTGAGAGTTAATTAACATTTTATCCCAAGCAGCGAAGGAAAGGGGAAAGAAAATTAAAATCAATATTAACAGCATCAGAATTTACCTCAACCTTATAGGAGTCATCTGAAACGTGAATATAATTTAAGAAGCTTGTAACACTACCAAGCCTGCCTGATAGCCCCTTGCTCCTTCTCCTACTTGGCTATCACCTAGCCAGCATAGTTATGGGGTTGATTCTTGTGTAGCTTCACACAGCCAATGGGCAGAACTGCTAAAGATACAGGATGGATAAGATGAACTCCAAGGACCTGTTCCTGTTTTATGACACAAACATTTTCTCTTAGCTTTTTGTCTTCCTCACTCCTTATGACAAAGCATGCAATGACAGAAAATACATTGAACCCGTATTCATCTCACACTGTGTTTGTTCATGAGAATATACCCTCAAATCCTCATTACCAAAGACTATTTGAAATTGATGTATAAGCAATGTGAGCCCCTAGAATGTATTTCCAATCTCATACAATTAACTTCATTTTCTACCAAGTCATTGAAAAATATGTACCAAGTAATGATGAGTGCCCAATCAGCCCCCTACTATTTTTTAAAAATTTAGAAGTGAACTAGCTTCCCACTGCTACACACTGAAGAACCAATACCAAAAACAGTACCCTAAAGAAAAAGACAATGCAAAATTACGTCAAAGAATACTAAGATATGTTGCCTCTTAAATCTAGGTCCAAGGTTTTCTTAAATGAGAATCCACACAAGAATTAGTTGGTAGATTTAAAAAGTTCAGAGGGCAGATGGTGGGTTCAGCAATGCTGTCTATTGATGGTTTTGGTTTACTGGCCCTCAACACTCACTGCATTTTCTCTGGCCTTTCATTCAGCCCCAGTAATGCAAGACAAAGCAAGTTCTCCACTTGCCCATTAGACTGCTCTGAATATGGCAATGTCAGTGCCCATGCTGCACACAGTGACAGTCCACATCACTGACACAAATTACATCTAATTGCACAGAGGCACACATGCAGAGGAAAAGGCGGCCCACACCTAACTGGCTGGGTCAGTTGCAAGACAGATCTCGCTATTATCTAGTCCCTTCCTGGAAACCTCCCTCCATACCTGGTGAAGGATTAAACTCCCTTCATACGTGAAGAATATACCTTCATACCTGGATAACCAGACCCATCTCCCACAACAGTGTGAGCATTATGAGGTTGGAGTACAAAAATATAAGGATTTCATGCACTCTAAATAATTTTATATCATCCACTTAAGGAAACAGTAATAACAAGAACAACCCCCACCCACCTCCCCCCGCCGACCACCTCCCAAATACAACAGATGGTAGGTAAAATACCTTCTGTGCAACAGAAGAGCAAAGACCAGACAGCAATTGCTATATGGAAGGCACGGTAACTGTGCTATTGAAAAACACCATCAGTTCAGTTATTTTCTACACAAAGAACTGAAAGATAATAACCTCTATGCACAAACGAATCTTGGGCTTTACAAACATGTCAGAAGCATCAAAAGGCATTACAGTAAGCCACATCCTATGTGGTGATTTATCCCTGACTTTGTCTGAATGCTCCATAGAAAAAGAGAGACCTAGTTTTTCAACACACCAAAAGCACTGCCCTTTAAAAAGCCTTCTCATCTTGCCTTGTACCAGACACTTGCTTTCCAAATATACCCTGTTCAAATTGCTGATCTTCAGGTTCAATCCTTCACTAAAAGACTTTCTGCATCATCGACATGGAAAAAAGCTTCAGAGTTATTAAAGGTTCAATTGTGTTCCCCCAAAAAGTATATTAAAATCCTAACATCCAGTACCTGTGAATCTGACTTTATTTGGGAATAGGGTCTTTCAAGATGCAATCAAGTTAAGATGAGGTCCTTAGGGTGAGCCCTAATCTAATCTGACTGGTAAGCTTGTAAGAAAGAACAGAACTCAGGAGTTCAAGGTTATAGTGAGCTATGATTGTGCCACTGCAATACGGCCTGGGTGCCACAGTGAGACCCTGCTCCTGCCCCCACACCAAAAAAAAAAAAAAAAGAAAAAAGAAAAAAAAATAAAGAAAGAAGAGATATAGGCAGAACACCTTGTGACAGTGAAAGCAAAGATTGAAGTGCTGCTGTGTAAGCCAAGGAAAGTCTCGAGGACTTCGGACAAACCACCAGAAACAAGAAAAGATTCTCCTCTACAGGTGTCAAAGGAGCATGGCCCTCTCAACACCTTGATTTTAGACTTTCTAGCCTCCAGAAATAAGAGACAATGTTTTTTGTTGTTGTTGTTGCTTTAAGCCACCTAGTTTGCACTGAATGGCAACCCTAGAGAGCTAATACAAGGGCTGTGTCTTCCATTCTTTTACCTGCAAGCAGGGCTGCATGAAAATTAACCCTGATAGGCAGACTATATTAGATGCTATAGAACCTTCTGTAACCTATCCTAATGGAGAAGACCTCCCAAATTAGAAATTCTTATCAGTAACCAAAACAGAAACAAAAAAGTGTTACTCCAATTTACACTTTCCCACCTGAAAGTATCTTTGAAAACTGCTGAGGTCATCCTGCCTTCCTTTCCTAAGGGAATCCTCGCGGAGGAGGCAACGAGGCGAATCCAGAAGGACCAGCAAGCAACCTTTCACTCTTGTCATGTGTTTTTCAGAATGCCCAGATCCCAAAAACTTGATGCTTCGACATCTGTGGGTATGAGCACATAGGCAATGACAACTGTCTATCATTCAATGAAATCACAGCATGTACCACTAGCAACTGGGAAAACAGAGCATTCCTATTGAGGGCGCTATAATAAAATGTGCTCTAAAGGAGATACTGGTTTGCTCTGTTTGGAACAAAGACATATGAGATATGGTCACAAAAATAGAGGACAGCTCTGGAAGACAGAATCAGAGAACTTGTTGTTAGCTAGTTAAAAATTACCATAAAAGTATGGTATGTTAGAGATCCCATAGCATAATTTCACAGATGAGAAAAATCACGCTCAAGATACATCTTTGAGTCACCACTGAGGGCCCTGGCTTAGGCAGGCTTTCAACCAGACTGTGATCCCAATGCTTCCCACCTCCAAAGGCAGGATGATAATATTTATTATGTGCTTCAGATACCCCAACTAAAACTCGTTTTGTTTGAAAGAAAAACCAGTTTTGTAAGAGAGAAAAAAGAAAAGAAAGTCTATCATTTTAAAGTAGAAAGTGGGGAACATATTACCATGTTATAAAATCCCCAAATACTCAGTGTTTAAATGTATCAGAAAGCATGACATTTAGGGCAACATGCTAGTAACTGGGCCTTTAAAGACCACAATTACAACCTGGCTTTTCTAAACAGACATAAAAAATTCCTTTCTGCTATATTTAACAAAAGAGTCATATAATAAAACATATTACAGTATTTACCAAACTGAGACAAACAATAAAATTTATTACCGCCCATTTTAAATAATACAACTACTTGTGGAATCAAGGAGGATGAAAGGAAAAAGGCAAAGGTGGGCCGGGCGCGGTGGCTCACACCTGTAATTCTAACACTTTGGGAGGCCGAGGCAGATGGATTGCCTGAGCTCAGGAGTTCGAGATCAGCCTGCGTAACACGGTGAAACCCCATCTCCACTAAAAATACAAAAAATTAGCTGGGCCTGGCAGCATGCAACTTTAGTCCCAGCTACTTGGGAGCCTGAGGCAGGAGAATTGCTTGAACCCAGGAGGCGGAGATTGCAGTGAGCTGAGATCATGCCACTGCACTCCAGCCTGGGTGACAGAGCAAGACGCTATCTCCAAAAAAAAAAAAAAAAAAAAAAAAAAAAAGGCAAATGTGGAGCAAAAATAAAATGCGAGCGATAAAAGACCATGGATAAAAATAATTCAAAATCTCTACATTGGTAGGACAGTTGAAACACACATATATAATCACACCAGAAGATCACTCAAGGTTAAGGCTTACAACAACATCTATCCTGCCATTTAGTGGTGACCATAGCACAAACAATGACAGGAAGAATCCTTGCTTCTGCAAACTTCCCGTAAAAGTGCAACATTACAGAAGGTAAAGTGAGCAATAGAGAATAATGATCAAAACCCATTTTCAGGACTAACTCCTTCCATTTCCCTTCTTTTATTGATTTTTTTTTAAACCCACTTTGCACTCTCTCAGTCAGCTTGGTTGCAGGGAACATCGTTTAATGCACCTTATTGATTCAATCGTACACATTTATACTTGTGTAGAAACTTCTGCTACAGTGCATTTATTGATCTTTTAATTATTAATGTAAGCCACAAAACCTGAAGAGCTTTATTGTAAATATTTTTTATTTTCTCAAATTATGACAAGAAAATTATCAAAAAATTGTCAGCAAATGAAATATGGTAGTTTGCTTATTCCCTCTGAAAAAGCTAGTCAACAGGCTATGTATCAAATGTACTGTCAATGCGAATTTTTTCTAAAGTCATAATTATATAAGCCTGAACAGTTCTCTGATGAAAACTTTTTTTTTAATTTCTAGAATTATTATCACTGTGATGCCTTTAATTTGGCCCTGGACATGGCAAGCAAGTGTTCCATTCCAGTGTGGCCATTTTCAAACTGCACAGAGCCATCAGATGAGCAAGCTGTCTGTAAAAATGGTCACAAGATAGGATCCTGTGCTAACAGTTGTGGACAAACTGTGAAGTGGCATGCATTGGCTGGTGAATTATTTTATCCCACTTGTCTCTACAGTATGGCCCTCTAGACCAAGAGTAAGATGCATTCTCACCCAGATACTCTGTACTAGATTCAAAATGAGAATTAAGGGGACTGTCTAGGTGGGAAGGTCTGCAGAACCAGCCACCAGGCTGTAACAAAAGGTAGGTCCTGCAGCCTTTAGATGAAGTGGAAGGGGTGGGGCTGAGGTCTTACTGAAGAAAAGGGAGGCAGAAAATACATTTAGGTTCAAGGTGGAAAGAGATGAAACTTTGATGGTCATCCTTTCCCATGCAAACTCCTCCCCCATCTCTCCCTTTAAATACTACTTCAGCTAGCCTTAAATAGTCAATGTAAACTTGGATGAATGAACTGAACCAGAAGATACTGTCCTCAAATAGGCTTAATTCTACCCTGCCATAGATGATTTCTAGTGGAAGCCAGCTTCACACTTAAATGTCTTTTAGAACACTGACCAGCAAATATGTTTGCCATTGCACCTTATTCTTTCCAATACCAAGGCAAGGGTGTGTGTAATAAAATCAAGTATAACCTCTAAAAAGCACCCCAGAGTTTGAAATAATAATTTAAATTTGTGTTGCTACCTTCCAAAGTCCATTAGGTTTTTCCATTTCTAGACAATAACAAGAAGACCTGCCACTTCTGGACTGAATGGTCCTGAATATGAATAGATGGGTCACATATCTAACATGGAGCACTAACAGTAAATGCCAGAAAGCCTGGACACTGGACTAGTGACGAAAGCGGATATCCTCAAGCAAATGTTGCTCTAGATCTCTGGAGAATCTCTGCATTGCTCAGCAGTGGCAACAAATGCTTGAATGGTCTGTCAGGTTCCACTCTCTTCCAAGCTTCACTGTTCCCGAGGCCACAGAATGCTGCTTCTGTTTGGTTCACACCTTCAGTGAACTATACCAAATAGATGGGAACCCTTCCTCAGAACTGATCTCACTAGCCAAGGACACCACCCATTTGCATGAGTTATGTACATTACCCAAAATGCATATTCAACATATTTATAGACCATGAGTGAAAAGCAGAATAACATATTCACAACAAGGAAGGAGACCAGGATTGACCTTCTAGACGGGACCATGTGGTTAAAGATCTGGTATCCACAAATACACATGTTGTCAAACAAGTCATAATTTGTGACTATCGTGCATTTACCTTGACTTTTATTATTTAAAATACACATACAGCTAATTTTCCAATTATGCAGAACACACAATGGGCCCTTACACAGCAAACATACCTACTAATGTGATGTCTAATTCTTACTTTGTTCTGTATCCCTCACAGCAGATCAGAAGATCAGCCTCACTGAAATAATTTCTGCTAGGAAAATCTGAGCTATGATTTTAAACCATTTTTATGTTCCGTCTGAAGAATTCCTACTTTAATTGAGACCCAAAACACCATGATCAGTTTTCTTGAAAAATCATATGTAAGTAAAATGTGTACAAAAATGTTACTAATTAAATGGTATTTTCCAAATATCTTAAAGTATTAGAAATGCCAAATTCTTTATTTTAGAGTATGAATACCTTCACAAAAGCCCTTTTACCCAAGCTTAAATAGTACATAGTACATGATACCACCTAGAGGAAAATAATTTTATAAATTAGACCACAGTATTTTAAACATAAGTCTTTAATCAGTTTTTTTTTTTTTTTTTTTTTTTTTTTTTGAGACGGAGTCTCGCTCTGTCGCCCAGGCTGGAGTGCTGTGGCCGGATCTCAGCTCACTGCAAGCTCCGCTTCCCGGGTTCCCGCCATTCTCCTGCCTCAGGCTCCCGAGTAGCTGGGACTACAGGCACCCGCCACCTCGCCCGGCTAGTTTTTTGTATTTTTTAGTAGAGACGGGGTTTCACCGTGTTAGCCAGGATGGTCTCGATCTCCTGACCTCGTGATCCGCCCGTCTCGGCCTCCCAAAGTGCTGGGATTACAGGCTTGAGCCACCGCGCCCGGCATAACGATATGTAGCTATAGAGCCAAGTATATAGTCAAATAATGCAGTAAAGTTCTCTGACATTAAATGAATAAAGAAAATAACATATTACATTGAAAACATCTAGTCTATGGCTAACTACTATTCTCTCAGGCCATGTATAGAATTACAAAGGAACTAGTTCTTAAATTACCCATTTTAAAAATTAGTCAATATTAACAGTCTCTATTTAAATAATCCACCACTCGCCCACATTTAAATAGAAACAATGTTTTCCTTTACTACTTTTCAAAGACAGGTGTCTTCCAAACAATAATCCTTTAGTTGCATATCATTAGAAAAGTTTTGAAAAAAATATAAAGCAAGTAAATGTCCAACAAGCATACAAAGATGGCAACTGATTATTCCTGGGCAATGTTTGCTCAGTTATTTACAGTGATATCTGATTATAGTAATATATATTTAGATGTTTTTGTTCCCAAAAACTCTGAAACCATTTTGCCTATTCATGCTAGTATTGCCAATCAGTAACTCAAATCTGAAGGAGGCCCAGCACTCATCCCAATTAAAACTGCAAAGAAAAAGGTATTGCCTTTTACCTGGCCCATTTCTGCTTTGATAGTCCTTCCAGTCCATTTCCTCTCTGAACTTTGTTTCTCAATTAGCACCCAGGACCCTTACCCTCCATACTCATGGCTTAGTGGGGTCGCCCCTTTATGGACAGTGCCCGCCCTTCCAAAAATAGACAAATCTGCAAGGCCACACTAAAAAAAAAAAAAAAAAAATCCTATCTCCCATTTCCTCTATCACCAACTGTTTCCTAGGTTCCAACTAGCTAATCAGATTAATTTATAGCATTTGTTCACTAACAATCTTACACTAATTCATTCCTTCAACAAATATCCACTACATATCTACTATGTGCCAGCATTTTTCTACGTACTGGGGATATACTGATGAACAATACCAGGCCAAAATTCTTTCCTTCATGGAAGGTTAACACAATGTATCAACTAATAATAAATATATTGGCGGGTGTGGTGGCTCACATCTATAATCCCAGCAATTTGGGAGGCCGAGGCGAGAAGATTGCTTGAGTCCAGGAGTTCAAGACCAGCCTTGGCAATCTGGCAAAACCCCATCTCTACTAAAAACACAAAAAACTAGCCAGGTATGGTGGCATGCGCCTATAGTCCCAGCTACTTGGGAGGCTGAGGTGGGAAAATCACCTGAGCTCAGGAGGTGGACGCTGCAGTGAGCTGAGATAGCACCACTGCACTCTAGCCTGGGCAACCAGAGTGAGACCCTGTCTCAAATAATAATAATTATTATATAATAATAAATATATTTATTTAAATATATATAAACGTGTGTGGGGGTTAGATGATTCTAAGATCAAGAGAGAAAAATAACATAAGAAAAGAGCTGTTGTGATGAGGTTGTATTTTATTAATAAATAAGATGGTTAAATAAAGTGATGGATAAAGTCTAAAGAAGGTGAAGGAGTAAACTGTGTGATATACAGTTAACCCTTAACAGCATGGGTCTGAATTGCATGGGTCCACTTAAATGCAAATTTTCTTCTGCCCCTGCCACCCCTGAGACAGCAAGACCAAACCCTTCTCTTCCTCAACCTCTCCTCAGCCTACTCAACTTAAACACAACAAGGATGAAGACCTTATAATGATGCACTTCCAGTTAATGAAGAGTAAAAATATATTTTCTCTTCCTTATGATTTTCTTAGTAACGTTTTCTTTTCTCAAGTTTACTTTGCTATAAATTTTGGGCAAGTCAAAAGTTATGTACAGCTTTTCAACTGTGAGAGTGGTCAGCACCCCTAACCCCCACATTGTTGGAGGGTCAACTGAATATGGGGAACACGTTCCCAGCAGAGGGAACAACAGATTCGTAAGTCGTGAGTTAGAAGAATGACATTTCTGAAGCACAGAAATGAGGTCATGTGCCTGTAGTGGGGTAAATGAGGCAAAAGGTACTAGGCATTCAAGTCAGGGAAACACTGGGAACCACTGGAAGGACTTTGCATTTACTCTGAAAGAGAAGGGAAACCATTGGAGGGTTTTTAGCAAAGAAGTGACCTCAACTAATTTACTTGTTTTTTTAAACACGTTTACTGAGATATAACTGGCATATCATATACATTTTAAATGTACAATTGAATGGGTTTTAGTATATTCACAGAGTTGTACAATCATGATCACAGAGAACTTTATAACATTTTATTATTTTTATGTTTTCTTAACTTTTAAGTTCAGGGGTACAAGTGCAGGTTTGTTACATAAGTAAACATGTCTCGTGGGGGTTTTTTGGTACAGATTATGTCATTACCCAGGTATTAAGCCTAGTACCAATCAGTTATTTTTTCCTGATCCTCTCCCTCCTCCTACACTCCATCCTTGTTACTCCAAAAAGAAACCCCATATTCATCAGCAGTCACTTCAACCCTCACTGCATAGCCTCAGTCCCAGGCATTTCTTATAAATGGAGTCATACAATATGTGGTCTTTTATGTCTGGATTCTTACATTTCACGTTTTTAAGGTGCATTCTTGTTGTAGCATGTGTTAGTACTTCATTTCTTTTTATTGATGAATAATATTCCATTGTCTAGCTATATCACATTTTGTTTATTCAACAGTTGAAGGACATTTCTATTGTTCCCACTTTTTAGCTATTAGGGATAGTGCTGCTATAAACACTTGTGTACTAGTTTTGTGCAGACACATTTTCAGTTCTTTTGGGTAAATATCTAGGAGGAGAATTGCTAGGTCATACTGTAACTCTGTGTTGAACCTTTTGAAAAAGTGCCAAACTATTCTCCAAAATGGCTGAACCGTTTTTTTGTTTGTTTGTTTGTTTTTTGAGACAGAGTCTTGCTCTGTCATCCAGGCTGGAGTGCAGTGACATGATCTCAGTTCACTGCAACCTCCACCTCCCAGGTTGGAGAGATTCTTCTGCCTCAGCCTCCCAAGTAGCTGGGATCACAGGCACACGCCACCACGCCTGGCTAATTTTTGCACTTTTAGTAGAGACGGGGTTTCACCATGTTGGCCAGGTTGGTCTCGAACTCCTGACCTCGTGATCTGCCCACCTAGGCGTCCCAAAGTGCTGGGATTACAGTCGTGAGCCACCGCGCCCATCTGAACCTTTTTATATTCTACCAGCAGTGTATGAGGGCTTCAAATTCTCTATAGCCTTAACAACACCTGTTATCATAGGTCTTTTTGAATATAGCCATCTAAGCTGGTGTGAAGGGGTATCACATAGTGGTTTTGATTTACATTTCAGAGATGGCTAATGATACTGAGTACCTTTTCATGTGCTTTTTGATCTCTTCGGATCTTTGCTCATTTTTTAATCATGTTATGTGCCTTTTTTATTAAGTTGCATGAGTTCTTTATATATCCGAGATACAAGTCCCTTATCAGATATATGGTTTGCAACTTTTTCTCCCATTTCATAGATTGCTTTTCCACTTTTTTATGGTGTGCTTGACAACACAGAATTATAAAATGTTGACGACGTACAATTCATCTATTTTTTGTTGCTGTTGCTTGTGCTTTTACTGTCTAAGAAACTGTTGCCTAATCCAAGATCATGAAGATTTACATCTGTTTTCTTCTAATAGTTTTATAGCTTTAGGTCTTATTTTAGGCCTTCAAAATATTTTTGAATTAATTTTTGCATATGGTATAAGAGAAAGGGTCTAAGTTCATTCTTTTGCATGTAGAGATTCAGTTGTCCTGGCACCATTTATTGAAAAAACTATTCTTTCTCCCATTGAATTACCTTGCACTCTTATAAAACTAAATTACATTTTAACAGAATTCCTATAGTTGTATTAAGAATAGACAAAATGGGCAAGGGTAGAAGCAGAGAAGCCAGTGAGAAAGCTATTATCATAAATCATGTATATTAGGGCTTGCCAGAGAAAAGGAATCCATAGGATATATAGAGACATATAGAAATAAATTATGAAGAATTGGCACACATATTACTGAGACTGAGAAGTCCCATGATCCACATGCTGATCAGGAAAACCAGTGACATAGGAACAGTCCAAACCTGAAGGGCTGAGAAGCCAATAGTGTTAGTCCTGGTCCAAGTCCAAAGCCCCAAGAACTAGAAGTGTCAATGTCCAGTCAAAGACAGAAGAAAATGGATGCTCAAGCAGAGAGAGAGAGGGGGAGAGAGAGACAGAGACAGAGACAGAGACACAGAGAGAGAGAGAGAGAGAGAGAGAGAGAGAGAGAGTGTGTGTGTGTGAGAGAGAGAGAGTGTGTGTTAGTTCACCCCTCCTCCATCTTATTTTTCTATTTGGGCCATTAACAGATTATATGATGCCCACTCACAATGGTGAGAGCCATCTTCTTGACTCAGTCTACCAATGCAAATGTGAATCTCTTTCAGAAACACTCTCACAAACATACCCAGAAACAATGTTTTACCAGTTATCTGGGTACCCCTTGGCCTTGTCAAGTTGACACATAAAATTAACCACCACACCAAATAAGAATGGGGGCTCAACCAAGAGGGTAGCACCGGAAGTGGGGAGAAGTGGTTGAATTCTGGCTGTTTCGAAAGTGAAGCTGATAGGATCTGCTGAGAGACTGGATGTGGGTGTGAGATAAAGAAAAGACTGAAAGTTGACTCTACTATTTTTGGTTTTTCGGTTAGACAAACTGCAATTTTTGTTTGGGGAAGAGAGACCTGATCACTCAAACTACTATGTGTAAAACAGACTGGGAACAGGGAATTGGGGGACAGGATGAAAGCCCTCTATCCTAGAAACAATTTCTATTTCAGTGAAAATCTACTGAGTCCACAGGGCACAGGGATGACACTAATGTTCCTTTACAGTGAAAGAGGCTGTTGTTGGTTCACCGAAAAAAGAATGCCTTGAGGGTTTTATTCTGGTCTTGAACTGAATTATTTCTGTCTGTTTGCATAACAGGTTCTCAGAACCAGTTCAGGGTTGCCCAGAAGTTGTTTTCAGAGAAGCCCTGAAGCCTCGTACTTTCACAGAAGGAGACCTTGATGATCTCTCATCAGGAATTTATTTGAAATGTCATTAGAATGTCTTAGAGACATCATGACTAACCTAAAACAAATAATTAACTGTGAGAACTACAAATTTTACCACAAGGCAGTGGAGAAGACATTACAGGATAGATAGAATTTTAGGAACCCCCCAAACCACACTCCTCCAGAATATTTTCACTGCAAGAGAAAGAAGCCTCATTTCCTATTAACTCAGAAACTCTTTCAAGCATCTGTTGTGGTAGATTTTCTAATAGGTCCAGCCCAGGGGGTTCTCAGACATAAATCCTCAAGGTCTATTAAAGCCCCTTGAGAAGATGGTCAAGGCACAACTTGAATAGCTCATACCACTGAACTGGAAAAAAGCTCCTAAAGCTCTAGTGTCCTTTGAAGAGACTTAATCTTCCTCCCCTGGCCTTAAGAGAGGCAGGTGCAGCAGGATAAGTACTGCAACACACAGGGAAGAAATGAAAGCACAGAAGATCTCTCTTTCTGCATAAAAATGGATGAATTTCTTCCAGATTTAGCAGCTATCTTAGTCTGTTTTGTACTGCTATAACAGAATACCTAAGATTGGGTAATTTATGAACTACAGAGATTTATTTCTTGTAGCTCTGGAGGCTAGGAAGTCTAAGATTGAGGGGCCAGCATCCGGTCAGGGACTTCTTGCTGCATCAAAACATGGTAGAAGCCATCTCATGGTGAGAGAGAGCCAGAGAGAGGGGAGCAACCTTGCTTTTATAAAAAACCCACTCTCACAATAGCAAACTCACTCTCATGACAATGACATTAATCCATCCATGAAGGCAAAGCCCTCATGATCTAATCACCTCTTAAAGATTCCATCTCTCAAAACTTGCATTGGCTATGGGGTTTCCAACACATGAACTTTGGGAGGAGACATTTAAAACCATAGCAGCAGCTTTTCACTCTCTCTCTCTCCTAGAAACAACTTCCATTTCAGTGAAAATCTACTGAGTCCACAGGGCACAGGAATGGCACTAGTTAATGTTCTTTTACAGTGAAAGTATGAGGCTTTCTCATACTTTTCAGAGCTACTCTGAAAACAAGTTCTGGGCAACCCTAAAGTGGTTCTGATAACCTGTTATAAAAACAGACAGAAAGAGTTCAGTTTAAGACCTTAATAAACCCCTCATGTCATTCTTTTTTCAGTGTACCAACAGCTAATGAGGAAGCTGTGCCTCTTAGTGAGGAAAGGAGGCTAGGATACCATGTCAAGGATCTCCAAGACACACAAAGGAAGATGTAAATCTTTCCTCAGGCCTGGTGACAAGACAAAGACCAAATGGAATCCTAAAATGGGCTCTTTGGCAGTTACGTCTAGAGGAATGGAAGACGTGATGAACTACTCTAGGAACTGATATTAAAACAAGCAACCCAAATGTAAATAAAAGACTATTTGCTTCAATTAAGTCTTAGCTACAGGAGTGTGAACGTTAATATTTCCTCAGCGTACGTCTCTGATAGTCCTTTCAGCATTATTAAAGTATGTTTATACAGGGTTTGGCTTTCCAGCTATTACGGAAAAACTATATCTTGCCAACAGTACTACAGGGGCCTAAACACAGTAAATCCTCCACTGACCTTGAACCCAAGCTAAAGCAAATAGTCACTCTCCTTGGTGCTGAATTGTCTAAATAATGTACTGCGTAAATGGCTGTGAATCTAAATTACATCTACAATGCATCTTAGCATCATGGATTACCAATAGTTTTTCCAGAAGGCAGTGTTTGTAGAGGCATTGCAATGTGAAGGAAATTCTTAGGGAGATAACTGGAAAAACATTCACTTGCAAATGATAATCATTTATTTATTGAACACTAGGAGTATGCTGGGCCTTGAGCTCCACAGAGGAGGTAGCAGGCTGATGACAGCCTCTGGCCGGAAGGCTTCACAAGAGTGGAGGAAGAAGATGATGGTTAACAGACAATATGCGAGAAGAAAAAGAAGTGCAATAGAAAGCTTGAAGTGGTGAAGCATCATGAGACAGGGAACAGAAAACAAAAGAGGGAGAAGACAACAAAAACGTCAACTGAAATATCTATTTAATATAAAATTACACTTCCATTTAAACCAAAATAAAATTTATCCACATGTAAAAGTGCTCATAAAATAATATTAAATGAAAAAAGCAAAATATAAAATGATAAAAACATAAAATCATATATATATCCGAAAGCTGGAAGGGAATACGGAGAAATCAAAACCACTTAATGAAAACGTTAGAATTGTGGACATACCAGTTTTCTTTTGAAATGTCCTTTAATCATATTGTAAGTACACATACACTATATTTTTAAAAGGCAACTAGAGTATATGTGAATATTCACTACGGCTCTGTTTGTAATGGTAAAAGAAATAGAAACAACTAAAATATCCATCTGTAAATAACATATTAAATGAATTCCAGCATATACATAAAATAAGCTGCTATACCACTGATACGGTTTGGCTGTGTCCCTACCCAAATCTTATCTTGCATGTGGTTCCCATAATCTCCAAATGTCATGGGAGGGACCCAGTGGGGGCTTGATTTAATCATGGGGGCAGTTACCCTCATGCCATTCTTGTGATAGTGAGTGAGTTCTCATGAGATTCTATGGTTTTATAAGCGGCATTTCCCCCTTTTGCTCAGCACTTCTCCTTGCTGCCACCATGTGAAGAAGGACATGTTTGCTTCCCCTTCTGCTATGATTGTAAGTTTCCTGAGGCCTCCCAAGTCACACTGAACTGTGAGTCTTTCCTTTATAAATTACTCAGTCTTGAGTATCTCTTTATTAGCAGCGTGAGAACGGATAATATAACCACTTTAAAAATTGAGGTATATCTATTTGAATTGACTTGAAGATATGTCTATGATACATGGCTAAGCAAAATTTTTAAAAGGCAAGTTGAGAAAAATACATATGGTATAATCATATTTACATGAATGTAGACAACTATATTAATATATGTCAGTGTGGACACCAGAAAGAAAAAGTTTAAAGCAATATACACTAAATAGAAAAGAAATTACGGAATGGGGGATTTTTATTTTTTATATTAATGTATTTCTGTAGGTTTGAATTTTGTAACCTTGTATTACATATGTCATTAGAAAAAAACTGTAAAGAATAAACACTGAATTAAAATTTTAAATAATAACTTCCATGTCAGGAAAAATTCCTTGGAAATTTATTTTATGGTAATGAGGGTTAAAATTTAAGAGGAGCTTTGAAGGGCAGAGGGAGGTTAGGGCTGGAGACAGGCAGTGTAATTAAGGGAATTAAAATAAGTGGTCGATAAGCTGGACTCTTACCTGGCCAATAGTAAACCAATCAACACTAAGTTGAGGTGTAACAGGAATGAGAAAATCAACTGAACATAAACATAAGAGAAGGTTTTTCATAGGGTACAACAGATCACTGTTCATCCATATAGTTCTGAGAAAAAGTAACAGGGAATTTTTGAAAGAGAGAAGCAAGCAAGCAGAAAAGAAAAAAAAGAGGGAGGTTAAAAACTAGTGGGTAATGGAGAATAAAACAGCACAAAGAAAAACTGGAGGAAAGTACACAGAATTTATGAGGGGACTCATAACATATGGCCGATTGACCAAAAGCTAGTCAAGCTCAAAGTCATCTGACTCCAAATCCATTAACCTGAAATCCACTTTCTTGTTTTGAAATGCAATCTGAACTTCAAACTGCAGTTTGTCTCCTCTTAACCAGTTCAGCAAACTTCACTTGAAAATCACCATTACTCATGTTAGTCTGCATCACCATACCTCAGATACTTGCAAGAATCAGAGCAGCCAAAAGTGTTTCAGCTATTGGGACCTCCCCTCCAGTTTAGCAGGCTGGGAATGGTGACAAGTGTAAGTGGCATGCCTCAGTATAAAAAGTAAAATGATTGGCTCTATCATTTACAATCACATCACAACTCTTACTGCTTCATATTCCAAGTCTGAAAAATGGGTATAATCTCAAAGAATTGTGAGATTCAAGCAACAAACAAATGATAGCTCCACGCCTGGGACACAGTAGACTCTCAATAAATATTTCTGAATGAATAAATGAACCAATGTGTTATGATACTATATGGTATTACTATTGTGCACAAAAAGAAGGTATGGAAAAGGGCAGTATTCTAGTGAATTCTATCACTGTAGTAAGGTCAAGTAACTTCCTTTTATCATCAAAGTCTTCCATGTACTGCTTCCACTGCCATAACTGCCCTTCATAAACAAGTTTCCCAGGCATCTGTAATCCCACCTCCAACTTTGAAAGTTTATGTCTGAACCTTTTGCCTTCTCTTTAGAACTATACATTCTGCAATGGTGAGGGGTGTGTCTTCATGCTTCATGGACAGGCTTATACCCAACAAACCATGCAGAGGAGAAAACATGTCTAAGCATTCCTCAGGCCCAGGCAGAATCCTCTGGTGCCAGAATCCTATGTGGTGGCAATGAAGACGATTCCAGATTCTCTGGTAATGTTGAGGCAAAAACATTTTGAGGACCTAGATGTGAACAGGCCCTCAAACTGGATACCTTTTTCACTTGAAGGATCTAAGATTCGGCAATACCCTCTGGAATACAGTTTGTTAATTCAGGTCCTCAGATCCCAAAGGGATCCATGGATAGAATTCATGGAAGTTCTTGAATTCAGATGGAAAAAAATCAGATCTTTACTGTCACCAGTATCTAAACTGAAATTTAGCATTTGCTTCCATTAGGAATTTAGGCAACAAATCATGGTAGCATTAGTAGTACTTACATATGTGTCACCAACAGAAATCACAGATATTTTCATATCTCATTGCAATTCTTGTTAGCTCAAAATATTATCTGTTTATCACCACTTTAAAATTCGTGGTCATTATGTGCTCTGCTAGATCCAATACAATGCTAATGAAGAAGCATGCATATTACCATAACACAAATTTGTTTTAATAACTTGATAACTATTTCAATATAATTGGTTCCTTGTCATTCTATGTGTTTTATTTCATTCGTTTACATATTTTACTCTGAGAAACAGTCAATAGACTTCAACAGACTACCAAAGATGTCCACAGCACTAAAAAGATTAAGAAGCCCTGCTCCAAACTATAATGCCCAACAACCAAAAGTGTTACGCAGGTACGAATCCCATTGCTTGAAGGATGAAAACATTATTTGAGAATCTGCAATCATTCGGATATGTAGGAGTTATTTACATTGACTAAAAAGTTCTAAACTAATGGCCTGATTTACATAATAAAGCAGCCTGTGTATGAAACAGTCCGATTTGAGTTCTTATTATTACATTTTAGCACAGACTTAAAAACATAAGTATTTCTATCAAGGACTTGGCTTTGAAGTTTGTCTTGAATTTACTATCTGACCTTGGGCAAGTCGGTAAACCCAGCTAAGCCTTAGTTTTCTCATCTACAAAATGTTGAAAAATAATACCTCCTTCAAAGCATTATTAAGAGAATTAAATAATACGCGCAAAATACTAAATAATGGATACAAAGTACTTAGCACAGTACCAGACATAGTAAGTACTAAATAACTTATGGCAATATTATTGCCCTATTTTATTTATTAATCTCATTTAAGTAAAACTTTATATTGAGTCTTTAAGATGATTTCTTTGAAGTATTCTATAATTAAAAAATAAGAGAGCATGTTGCTTCAGAATACAGACTCTAATGACAGACTGCCTGGGTTTAAATTTTTTTGTACCGCTTACAAGCTGTGTGCCTCTGGATAAGTTACTTAATTTCTCTGAGGTTTAGTTTTAGATCTGTAAAATAGGGAAAATAATATCTACACCATAGGGTTGTTATGAAGGTCAAATTAGTAACCACATGTGAAGCACATTAAAACATGCCTGGAACATGGTACTTTGTAATTACTAGCTGTTATTATCAAGAGTAATTATTTAATAGTTTCACATGAAGTTACACAGGAGTCTTTCTTCTTCTTTAATCTGAATTTTAGTGAAAATTTCTTATAAATGAACTGGAGTCAGCCACATTAATCATATTATTGACATGAATGTATTTGACATCAATAAGAACGAGGCAGGGAATAAATTCAGCTACAATTATTTACATGGAGGAATTAGGAAGACCCCACTTCCTTTGGCTTTGTAACCAAATTAAAGCACATACAAGAAAGATTCTCTATAGTTTGAAATGCTTCTTTTATGGCAACAGGTCTATGAATTACAGGAATAAATATAATTTTGCTTTTTTACCTTTAAACAGGTACAGAGAGGCGCCTCTGTGCCCCAGGCTGGAGCTCACCTTGGAGAAGGGAGCCATGGAAATGCTGGGCTTGGTGACAACAGAAAGGACAACATCAGCATCATGTAGCAGAGATGCACCTGTTTCCCTGTAGGGAACCAGCTTTGCTCCTCACGGGCAATTAGCAAGGTTTGACTTAATTTAAAACCTACACAAACCACTGATCTCTGAGAATATGACTGATGTTATTTTCTGTACTGAGAGTAACAGTAAAACAATAATAATGGTAATAACAAGCACTTCACTCTTCTCCATCTTTTAAGGTAGCTGAGTAATTAGTAACTCAACAATTAGTCATCACAGCAAAACTATGAATCATGTGAAAGTATTCTCACCATCATCTTATTTCAGTTTTTTACTTATGAGCTTTAAGAATTCAGGATCCTTTGCTGAATATATTAATCCTCCCAACATATAAGACAATGAATATTAAAGTCAAATTATGATACATACCCCAATAATTTGACTATACTCTAAAATTAATACTCATCACCATCTCCAGGACTTACCAAAAATGCAAATGCTTGCTGGATCTCATTTTTTAAAATTATAACAATTAAAAGGTTACTAAATCACTAGTGTTAAAAAGTCAGCAGCAATAAACCTTTAGGTTTTCACAAGATGCACACAGAGGTCTCCCTTGGAGATTTAGTTTTCCAACTTATAAGGCTGAAGGTCCATTCCCAGGAGGAAGAAAAAACAGGAAGCTTCTCCCCAGAGTAGGAAAATAAAATTTGTCATACTCTAGGTTTTAGTGACCAAAGATTATCAGGAAATGGAAACATCTACAGTAGAATCAGTGCAGATGTGATCATTAGAGGGCTCCGTGCTTTGTGCTAGTATTATTATTTCCAGCATCCCTTAATAGTGTCAAAACCATAACATTCCAGCTGAGGGATTAATAGCTGCCCTAACAACAGAGCACACAGCTGGCTTTCAACACAGCAGGGGGCTTTTCAAAACACCCCAGGGTAGATAGGCCTGGTTTTTAGTGCTTGCACCATGGGAGCCCAACTACACTGAGATACCTTCCAAGTCTCCAGGTGATGAAGCTTGGTTCTCAGCTCCACTCTGATGTGATTCTGTAGTGGAGCACCTTCACAATTCAGATTAAGGCAAGATCTCTGATCTGGAACCTTCTGTCAAAGGAGTCTTGGAACAAGACTGACAGATGTGCCCTCTGCATCAACAGGTAGGGTACGGGAAAGACAGGAGAGAAACCCAGAAATGTATCTACACGTGTATGCAGCTACACAGTTGGCATGTGGTGCGTAATGTTCCATGTGATCAAATTTCTTTCCGGCCCCTTCAACAAAGAATAGTTGCATGGAAAGTAATAATATAGAACCTTTACTGGTTGGAAATTCTCCTCTTATTTAACTAAAATCCTACAAATCCTTAATCCCTTAGTTTAGCATTCATTCTAGTGAGAATAATCTTCCCGGAACACAAACGTGGCCTGTTGCTCCTCAGATTAAACACCTTCAGTGGCTCCGCTGGGGCTACAAGCTAAAATTCTAATACTTTGGGATGACAAACAAGACCTCTGGTTTGGCCCCTACCTACTTCTCTAGCTTCATTTACCTCTCTGGCTGCCAGGACCCCACATTCCTTGTAAGTCCCCAAATTATCTGTCATGCTCCTTCCCATCTCTCA
Source organism: Theropithecus gelada (assembly GCF_003255815.1). NCBI lineage: Eukaryota > Metazoa > Chordata > Mammalia > Primates > Cercopithecidae > Theropithecus > Theropithecus gelada. The sequence continues at coordinate 74,866,227 of NC_037685.1, forward strand.
ACCCTTACTGGCAATATCTCTGCACCTAGAACGTTTTGTCTTTGTAGCAGTTTCAACAAATGCTTATTCCTCTTTCCCAGCTCAGCTAAGGTCAGCTAACCTTGTAAAGCCTTTACCAACTTTCCTTTCCCAGGAGAGACCCACTGCTTTCCTTGGACTAACACTATCCCCTGCATCACTGCTCCTCTGGCTGCCACAGCACTTTACTGCACTGTTTTTTTTTTTTCTTTTTTAAATAGCTGTATGGAATAATAGCTTAAACTCAATAAACTCCACACTTTAAAGTGCACAATTTCATAAGTTTTAACATATATCCATACCTGTGAAACCATCACCACAATCAAGATAATGAACACATTCACTATTTCTAAAAGTTTTCCATGCCCTTTTGTCAGCTCTCTCTGTCACTCCTCTCTGTCCCTCCTCATCCCCAGGGAACCACTAATCTGCTTTCTAGAGAGTCATTAGCATTTTCTGGAGTTTGAAATATATGGAATCAGGCAATATGTGATCTCTTTATTTTTGCCTTGCTTCTTTCACACAACATAATTATACTGAGATTCATCCACATTGCATGAATCGATAGTTCATTACATTTTACTGCTGAGTGGTTTCAGCATGGATAGGACTATACTACAATGAGTCTGTCTTTTCACCTGTTGATGGACATATGGGTTATTTCAAGTTTCTGATCATTACAAAGAACATTGCTAAGAACATTCACATACAAGTCTTTGTACAGACATGTGTTCTTTCCTCTTGGGGAAATACTGAGGAGTGGAATAAATGAGTCATGTGGTAGGTGTATGTTTGATTTTTTAAGAAACTGCCAAACTATTTTCCAACAGGCTGTGCCATTTTACATTCCCACTAACAGTATGTAAAAATTCCATTCCTCCATATCTTCAGGAACATTTGATATGGTTTGTTGCTTTAATTACAACCATTCTACTATGTCTATTATATTATCTCACTGGGGTTTTAATTTGCATTTCCCTAATGATTAATCATACTGAGCATCTTTTTATGTGCTTATTTACCACCCACATTTCTTATTCGGCAGAATATCTGTTCAATTCATTTCCCCATTTTTTAGTAGGTTGTTTTCTTATTATATTTTGAGAGTAATTTATATATTTTGATTGACAAATTAGATATATGATTTGTCATACATATTCGAAATATTTTCTCCCAATCTGTGGCTTATCTTTGCATTCTCTTAGTACTGTCTTTTGAAGAGCGGAAATTTTTAATTTTGATGTCTAATTTATCAATTTGTTCTTCTATGAATTACACTTTCTGTGTCATATCTAAGAAACCTTTGCCTAACCCAATGTTGTAAAGATTATTTCTTAGGTTTTCTTCCACAAGATTTATAGTTTTAGGTGTTACATATATGTCCATGTTGTGTTCATTTTTGTATATATTATAAAATATGGTTTGAATGTTCATTTTTTGCTTATGGATATCTTGTTGCTTTGGTACTATTTGTTGAAAAATTGATCCTTTCTCCACTGAATTGCCCTCATGCCTTGGTCGAAAATCCACGGTCTATACACATGTGGGTCTATTTCTGCCTCTTTCTACTGTTCCAGGGATCTGTTTTTCTGTTGTGACACCAGTTCCACACTCTTTTAATTACCGTAACTTTACAAGCCTTGAAATCAGTCAAATTTAGTACTTCAACCTTCTTTTTAAAAATTGTTTTGGCTATTTCAGGTTCATTGCATTTCTTTTTTTTTTTTTTTTTCTTATAAGACAGTCTCACTCTCTCATTCAGACTGGAGTGCAGTGGCACTATCTCGGCTCACTGCGACCTCTGCCTCCCAGGCTCAAGCGATTCTCCTGCCTCAACCTTCTGAGTAGCTGGGATTACAGGCGCGCATCACTACATCCAGCTAATTTTTGTACTTTTAGTAGAGACAGGGTTTCACCATGTTGGCCAGGCTGGTCTCGAACTCCTGACCTCAAATGATCCACCCACCTCAGCCTCTCAAACTGCTGGGATTACAGGCATGAGCTACCATGCCCAGCCTCATTGCATTTCTATATAACTTTTAAGATTCATCTTTTCAATTTAAAAATAGAGGCACTTTGATTGGGTTTTTGTTGAATCTATAGATCAATTTGGGAAAAATAACAATACTGAGACTGTTTATCAAATACCAGCTTTAACTCTCTAATAATTTAGGTCTTTTGAAATTTCTCCCAACAATATAGGGAGAAATATTGTATGGCTTCTGCACATTCTTGTCAGATGTATCCCTAAGTATTTCGTATTTTTGATATTATTGTAAATGGCATTTATGTTTCAGTTCCTGACTATTCATTGCTGGTATATAGTAACACAATTGATTTTTACGTGTGGATATTGCACCCCGGAACCTTGCCGGAGGACACTGGAATTAAGAATTAAGATCAACATTTCGATGCCTAAGGGGACAAAAGAAGTTGATCACAACTACTGATAGGAAAAGACATGCTGTGGAAACACATTTGCTCAGAAGAGAGGAGAAATGGAGGTATATCCTCAGCATTTATATTTCTATGCCTTTGGCCTAGATAGTTTGAGCCTTTAAGCCCATCAGCCAAGTGATATGGGAAAAATTCAAATACGTAATATCTATGGTTTTTCCTAAAACAGTTTCTGAAATGTGAAACAGTATAATCCCTTACCACATAAGAGAAACTCAGGAGCCTAGTAACAATAATGCCTCACCTTTCTGTTGGTCTTGATTCTTTTAGGTTGATTTTTGCTTCTTATCCAATTATGACCAGATTTCCTTAATAGGAATCTAGTCCTGACATTTCAGAGATATAAGCTGATGTATTTCTTCTATGTACATAAGCTGATGTATTTCTTCTATGTATCTGTGTGTATGTGTCTGTGTGTGTGTGTGTGTGTCTGTGTGAATATATATATATATATATATATATATATATATATATTTTTTTTTTTTTTTTACTCTGTCACCCAGGCTGGAGTACAGTGGCGTGATCTCGGCTCACTGCAACCTCCACCTCCTGGGTTCAAGCAATTTTCCTGCCAGTTTCCCAGGTAGCTGGGAAGGTGTGTGCCACCATGCCTAGCTAATTTTTGTATTTTTAGTAGGGACAAGGTCTCATCATGTTGACTAGGTTGGTCTCGAACTCCTCTACTTGTATCTTTTAATTTTAGTGTTTTTTTTTTCTTTTTTTTTTTTTTTTTAAGAGACAGGTTATTCCTCTGCCACCCAGCTAGAGTGCAGTGGTACAATCATAGCCCACTGCAGCCTCAAACTCCTGGGCTCAAGAGATCCTCTTGCCTCAGTCTCCTGAGTAACTGGGATGACAGGTACATGCCACCACACCCAGCTAATTTTTTAATTCTTTGTCACTATGTTGCTGAGTCCAGTTTCAAATTCCTGGTCTCAAGTGACCCTCCCACCATGGTCTTCCAAAGTGCTGGGATTCTTTTTGTATTGTGAGTGACTGGTCTTAGACTCTCTACTCTAAAATCTGCAAATTAATGTATGCCTATATAACCAAAGCCACTTCTGTTCTTGTTGACCCTGCATCTGTAAATAAAATGCTTGCTTAACAATGCAGCATTTCCTGCTTGCTGCATTGATTTTCCACAATGGAAAGCTCCGAGGTCACATGTTTCTCCATCCTTCAATTCACCAGAATTATATCTGCTCAGGAGATTTAAAAAAAACAAAAAACAAAAAAAAAGATACCATTGTTATAAACTCCAGAACACAAAACACTTCTCCATTTCATGCAGAAAAAAAATGAACACATGCTCCTAATTTTCTAATTGAAAGGATTTTTGGTTAAACATGAGCTTTTACAGCTTCCTCCACATCTCCATATGACCATCACTGTCAGAACCATCATCTTTGAGTATGAATGACATGCTATATGAAGGGCAGAGGAAAATAGACACCAGGAGAAAAACATACAGAATTAACATCAAAGAGTGAAATCTGGTCCAAATTCCATAACCTGCTTCTTTGTCTCTCCAGGTTGGTGTCACAGTCATTCAGGAGGCCTCGGGCACTGCTTTATTCAGGGGCTTATGTACTTGTGAAGCTGTTACACCTCTCACTCCTGCATGCTCTCTCACTTTCTCTCACTCTAAATAATCACTTGTGGGCCTTACATTTCTTTCCTATAAAAAATATTTAATGATTTTACAGTTATAATACATGTTGACAGTATAAAATTAGAAAACCCAATTAAGCCTAGATAAGCAAACTAAAATCATCATTAAACCTAGTACTCAGAGACTACCACTCCTAACATCTGGTGCTTATCCTCCCACACTTTTCTCCTCTGTTAAAACATTTTCAACAAAAATAAAATTATAAAATCACCCACAATTGTTTTCTAAGTTCTAAAATAGGTAAAATCGCAAGAATACACGTTGATTACTTTCTGGTATGATCTTAGCAAAATAAGTAAAGCATTAGAGATAATTGGACCTTAAACCAAAGCCATAAAATAATTATGATGTGAGAACTGAACTCTCTCTAGCCAATCCATGGTTTATTACCAAGATGAGCAGAATGAACTAGCAAATAAAGAAATCCCTTACTAACTAAAAATAGAACACCATCACTCAGCCAGGTCATATGAGACAGTCCAGTCCATAGACGGAGCTTTAAGCAGACTACAAACATATGTGGTTGACACATTCAGGGTGACACAATGGAAAAGAGTTGAGGCTGAATTGTTGTGGGCTGGGCATGGTGGCTCACACCTATAATCCCAGCACTTGGGAGGCCAAGGCAGGCAGATCGCTTGAGCCCAGGAGTTTGAGACCAACCTGGACAACATGGCAAAACCCCATCTCTACATGAAATGCAGAAATGAGCCAGTTGTGGTGGCTCATGCCTGTAGTTCCAGCTACTCCTCAGGAAGCTGAGGTGGGAGAATCACCTGAATCTTGTTAGGGGGTCAAGGCCGCAGTGAGCTGGGATTGCACCACTGCACTCCAGCCTGCGCGACAGAGCGAGACCCTGTCAAAAGGAGAGAAGAGGGGTGGGGAGGGGAGGAATGGGGAAGGAGAGAAGAGGGGAAGGGGAGGGGAAGGGATGGGAGGGCAGATGAGGGAAAGGGGAGGGAAGGGGAGGGGAGGGGAAAGGAAGAGAGAGGAGGGGAGGGGAGAGGAGGCAGAGAGAGATGTGCATGAAGCGGAGATGCAACACACCACTGGCCATTTGTTATGTGCATCCATGTGTCTCACTGGACTGGGAGCTCTCAGCAGGTATCTTATTCCTCTCTTTTATCCCCAGTGCCTAGTACTTAGGAAGGATTTGCTCATTAGGGGCTATCCCAGAAGCAGCTGAGCTGAAATTGGACAGGCAGGGACAAGTCTGCATTGTGCATGTTACAAAAAAGATGAAAATGACCTTCTCTAGTTATAACTGTCCCACTGTGATTGAGGCAAAAGCCATCCTGGATATGTCACAGGTAAATGTTTGTAAATAAGCAGGATATACTTGGGAGGCTGAGGTGGGAGGATCCTTTAAGCCCAGGGTTCCAACCCTGGACAACATAGTGAGACGCTGACTCAAAAAAAGAAAAAAAAAAAGCCAGATAATTTTAGGGTTGTAAGCATCCTTAACTCGATTTCTTAACATAGACACATAATATTGATTTTCAAACTCCCAGCTGAATACTTTTCCCCTAAAACATACTGTTTCCAAGGTTAATGTGTGTTATGAAAGATAAAAATGTATGGGAGATAATTATATGAGAGACCTGATGTGGCAGATTAATTGCAAAATGGCCCTCAATTCTCAGCTCCTCTTTGTATCCATTCCCTCTGATAACTGACTTTGCAACTTCTCCCATCAAGAGGTAGGGTCAATTTCCCCATCCCTTGAACCTGGATTGGCTTTATGACTGGCTTTGAAAACAGGATACAGGGGAAGTGAAAGTGTGTCAGTTCTGAGACTAGGTCTCCAAAGGTCTTATGAGCTTCTCCTCTCTCAGAACTCTGCCTGCCAACAAGCTGGCCAGCTGGATGATGAGACACATGTGGTTGTGTGGCTTGGCCACCTCATCACTCCAGCTGACAGTCGGCCAACCAGCAGACATGTGAGTGAGGGCACCCTCAACCAGCCGGCTCTGAGCCACGCTGTCATGTTAGCACAGATGCATGGCATTTCAGCAAAGAATTAGGGAAATGCAAATTAAAGCCATAGAGGTATCAATACACACCTATCAGAGTGGCTAAAATAAAAAATCACAACCCCAAATGTTGGTCAGCATGCAGAGAAACAAAGTCACTTTTACACTACAAGTGAGAATGTAAAATGGTACAACCACTGTGGAAAGCATTTTAAAAGTTTCTTATAACACTAAACATGCAATTACTTACTAGTACATTCTTGGTCGTTCATCCCAAACATGTATGACCTTTGTTTTCATCCAGCCAAATAAAAACCTATATTCAAACAAAAACCTGTACAGGAATGTCCATCACAACTTTATTCACAGTAATCAAAAACTGGAAACAACACAGAAGTCTCTCAACAGATTGGCTGGGTGCAATGGCTCATGCCTGCAATCCCAGCACTTTGGGAGACCAAGGTTGGCAGATCACTTGAGGTCAGGAGTTCGAGACCAGCCTGGCCAACATGGTTGAAACCCTATCTCTACTAAAAACACAAAAATTAGCCAGGTTTGGTGGTACACGTCTGTAATCCCAGCTACTCTGGAGGCTGAGGCAGGAAAATTGCTTGAAGCTAGGATGCAGAGGTTGTAATGAGCCAAGATCACACCACTGCACTCCAGCCTGGGTGACAGAGCAAGACTCCATCTCAAAAAATAAAATAAAATAAAATAATAAATGTTTAAAAACCTGGATTACTCCTCAGCAATAAAATGGAACGAATTATTAATATACACAATAACTTAGATAAATCTCCAGGTAGTTATGCTGAGTGGAAAAAAAAGACGATCTTGAAAGGCTGAGCACTGTGTTTATAGAACATTCTTGACATTACAAAATTATAGAAATGGTGAACAGATCTGTTGCCAGTTCACAGACAGAGGAGGGACAAGAAGAGAGGGAGGTGGGTGTGCATAGAAGGGCAGCATGCGGATCCTTGTGGGATGGAAATGTCCTGTATCTACGTCAGTATCCTGACTGTGATATTGCACTACAGTTTTGTAAGATATGACTATTTGGAGAAACTAAGTAAAAGGAATCTCTCTGCATTATTTATTACAGCTGTGTAGGAATCTATATCTCAAAATAAGTTTAATTTAAACTAATTACCTCAATGGCTTTGGGCAGGTTATTAATCCTCTCTAAGCTCTGGTTTCCTTATCTGTAAAATGGGGAAAAATAGGACTTAATGAGGCTTAAATTAGATGATTAAATGATGTTTACAGCATTCTTAGTGCATGATTCATGTTTAATAAATGTTATTGTTGATAATATTTGTAGTAATTGTAACAAGTAATAGTCAATAAACATAGTCATAAATTTTATTTGTTAAAGTCCTACCAAATTTGGCAGGGATGGTAGCAAGGCAGACAGCAGTCTGAGAAAGGATGCTCTGTTTGCTCAAGGTCCAGATAAACAGCTCTACCTTACAAACAGCTAGAGAATGAAGCAGAAAGTTAAGTAAGTGAAAACCTGGCCCCTGGACCCTGGACAAGATAAGTTTTCTTTTTCTTTTCTTTTCTTTTTTTTTTTTTTTTTTTTGAGACTGACTATCTCTCTGTCACCCAGGCTAGAGTGCAGTGGTGTCATCTCGGCTCACCCCAACCTCTGCCTCCTGGGTTCAAGCTATTCTCCTGCCTCAGCCTCCCAAATAGCTGGAATTACAAGCACTTGCCACCATGCCCGGCTAATTTTTTGTATTTTTAGTAGAGACAGGTTTCACTGTGTTAGCCATGTTGATCTCAAACTCCTGACCTCAAGTGATCCACCTGCCTCAGCCTCCCAAAGTTCTGGGATTACAGACATGAGCCACTGCTCCCAGCTGCTAGAACTGATCAGTTTCTATAAAGCTATGTAAGTAAACACATATCCGAAGAGTCATAGAACCTTGGAGTTAAATTAGAACTTAACCTCACTGAACTTTTTCAACCCCTCATGCTATACTGAAAGTCTCTACAATATCTGATAAAGTTGTTTTCTTAACTTCTAGTGATGAAGCCACTATCTTGTAGAGTAAAATATAATTGTTTAACTCTAAATCAGAGGATGACACTCTAAACTGCACATCAGAATCATTTGATAAACATTTTAAAAATAAGAGTTTAATGATTTTCAAAGGTATGACTTTTTTCATCACCTTGGAACATGTCTCTTCAGTGTGTGGATATAGGCAACACTTAAAGATACTGTATTTACTTCTTGAATGATGTCTTAATCCAGCCAGAGTACAGCATAATCAAGCTGCACCATATTAGGGCATATCCACCCACCCATCCATTCATTCAACAAATAATTACTGAGCATCTTCTATGTGTTAAGACACCATGTTAGATGCTGGAGCTACAACTGTAAGCAAGAGTGGCATAGTCTCTGCCTTCATAAAACGTCTATCAAGAGAGGAAAATAACTGCTTAATTATCACAAAATTATGCACAATGGTGGGGATTAAGGGGGAGCTTTGGGAATACCTCACAGGATGTAGAAGCATCTACTTGTCTGAAAGGTTATCAACAATAAGACTCTCTTCCCTATAGGAATACACTGAGAAAATATAGATCAACTCTTTTTTCATTAGATAATGAAAAGAAACACCTCATTTGTCTGCCATCATGAAAGAATATCCTGGTCTAAGTGCACTTTGTAGAAGGTTAGAATGTATCACCTTGTACTAAAAGTTTATTGAACATTTCTAAAACCAAGTCCTTCTAAAATGCAACATTAGGCACTGCCCTGAATCACTAAAATAGACAAATGATTGTAATTTACACTATTTTCAGTGGCTCCTGGTAATCCTCATGAATGTTAGTACTATGTATTTATACCAGGAAGACACAGAACTCTCTGAGGGATGTATAGGAACAGACCTCCTGCTGCATGCTGTCCCCCGCCATCTGTCCGTGCCCTCCCCCGAATGCCTGGAACCCAGGGTGTGCAAGTTTGCCCCCACACTAAACATCCCTGCATCAGTGATGCATTCTATTCTCTTTAGGGCCCGCTGATTCCACTAGCACTTGTCCACACTGCCCGCCTCTGCCATCATTCCTCCCTTCTAATCTGCTCTCTTCAGCTAAATTGTTCCTCTCCTTGCATTTTATAAGCTGGAACATAAATAAAAATTTCCAAGGGAATCCAAACAACAGTCATCATATATAAATTTAAAGTAAAAAGACTCTTTGCCCAAAACAAAGTTCACAGGCACAGAATTTGTGGAAAATATTTTCAGTGGGACAAGAGGCATTGCGCTTTCCTGACTTTACTTCCAGGATCACAAATATTCCAAAAGCATTAAGTGGAAAAAAAACCAAAAACCAAAAAAAAACACAAGCAAACAAGCAGATGCAACCTGCCTGGCAGTGAGCATTATGTCAATTATGATTATGATTATATAGAGTTTTCCCTAGAGGAAGCTCAAACATTTGTACTACTATCTCCTTTGATTTCCCCAAATTCCTGGGATACGAAAAAAGGCAAGTACAATTATTACTATTTTGAGAGGGAAGCTGAGACCACCAAGATTCTAAGTGAGCTGCCGAAAGTCACAGAAAGGGGTCTGAGAGTGCCCCTGCCTTCCTGTCCTGATTGTCCTTCCAGGAAACAATGCTCCCAGAGCAGAGATGCCCACGACACACCTAATTTTCCCCTCAGGTATAGAAAAATTAAGGCAAGAGAATGCAAATTCCTCAGCACTAAAACCAGTGAACATTTTTAACAGACATTTTCAATCTGAAGGAAACCACTTTTATTTCATACCAAAACACATGGAACTACCTCAGGCGACAAAGAAAATACCCTCACGTTTCTAAATCACCACATTGGACTCTTCACCTTTCCAAACACCTTGAAATTACTTCGGATAAATGCAGTAACTCTCAGAGCACTTTTCATACAGAGAAAGAACACAGTTCTGTGAGAGTATAAAAAACTACCTACACACTTCCACAGAAATGACTCTGCATTAGCATGTTACAAATATCAACTCCCTGCCCACCATCTCTGGATGTCTGCTCACTTTTCAGCATGAGACTAGATTGTTTTCAGAAGAATTTCATTCTGTTGGGAGAGGCCTTTCCTTGCTCTTCAACTCAAGGGACTGTGGGTCCTCTTTCTTCGCCTCTGCATCTGCTAAATCTACTCAGGATTCTTGGAATATAACATTTTAAAGTGCTCACCATGTTCTTGCTGCTTTAAGCCAAATCTGTGTCTCCTTCCAGCTCCAATTAGTAAAATATTACAAACTTTTACAGGAACGGAATTGGAAACATCATTCCAAGTAGTCAGCAGAACAGGAAGAGAAAGAGCAACAAAAACAATAAAACAGAATAAAATAAAAGTGTGTCTCTGCTTTTCTCTAGGGTCATGCTGTCTCCTCCTACAAATCTAATTAATGCATATTCTCCTTGTCTGCTTTTTCTAAACCATGTGTCCTATAACACTGGACTTACTGGTACAAGGAGAAGGGTAATGTTTAATGTGCATGGGTGTATCTGAGATGGATAGGGCTGCTGGGAGATGTCTTGAGGGATAGCTCAGTGTTGGCAAAAGTCTGAAGAATTCATCTGGCAACATCTCGATGAAGTGGGAAACTCATAAATTAAAGCAGCTCAGGGGCAATTTAAACTTCATTACCCAAGTCGGTCTGGAGCTCGAGGATGAATGTAAACTACAGATGTAGCCATTTCCATTTCCTCTAAGCAAACCTCTCCCTCCAATTTTCCCATTGCTCCCTGTGCTGTCAACAGCCTACTGTTGAGAAGAGGGAAAGGTGTGCAGGTTGGGAGCTATTATTCATTCCACAGGACAGCCACGTCTCAGTTTTCTCAGATAATTAGGGACAGGTAAATTAAGCTTCACAATCCGATTTGAGTTTCTTATCAATTTTCTCACGTATATAGTTAACTATGAGATAAAATTTGAATTTAACTCCCTACGATTGTCCCTCTATGTCTTTTAAGTGGTAGTACTAGTAAGCATCGCACTAATCAAAACACAATATAGAAAGAGATGGAGAAGCACAACTTAAGTCTCTAGCCTCCAGTAAATGTAAGCCAGTGGCATCCATTTTCACCAGATGAAAGTTAATAATCTGGGACAAGCACTCACTCGGAATCCTAGAGTACTGAAAATGCACTCGTGGTAGCCAACTGTGGGAATCAGGCAAGATATTTACTTCTTACTATTGACAATGCAAAACAATGCTTAGTCTACCTAAAGTCAGAATATACTTTTTAAAAAGAAAGTGTCACATATGAAGCCTCTGAGGCATTACAAGAAATATTTATGGGAAATTTCTATATTTGTTAATGTAATTAGAAAGGTGTCTAAGTGATTCAATCCATTCTCAATTAGTCCTACTAATGGGAGTTAATCAATGCAATGGATAGCCAAAAAAGGCAAACGGTGTAGTTTAAATATGGCTAATAAATTTACTCTCTTTATTAATGGTATATGATGTATTGAATCTTCTTCATATTTAACTGAATTCATCATTTTTGAAGAAGTTGAAAATCTTAGAAAATAATTGTATTCAACCTTCTTACTTTTCATCCAAGGGAAGTTAGGCTTAAAATGTTTCAGGCAATTACAGTTTGCTAAGCAGAAGAGTTAGGCCTTGTCTTTGTCTGGGCTGCAATAACAGGATACCATAGATTAGGTGGCTTATAAACAATAGAAATCTATTTCTCACAGTTCTGGAGGCTGGCAAGCCCAACACGAGGTGCCAGCAGATCTGGTGTCTGGTGAGGGCCCACACCCTGGCTCATAGACGGCTGTGTTCGTACTGCATTTTCACAGAGTGTAAAGGGGACAAGGGAGTGCTCCTGGCTCTTTTAAAAGGCACTAAGCCTGTTCATGAGACTCCTGCCTTCATGATCTAATCACCTGTGGATTAGGATTTAAACACAGATTTTTGGAGGACACAAACATTCAGTCTATAGCAGGTCTTAATCTAAACATTCCAAACGACATCATGAAGTGGAGCTATGAGGACTCTATTCAAAACAAGTCTGAAAATCAACTAGTTGCTTCAGTGTTTTCCCACTCTAACCCCAACCTTAGTTCAACCCTCAAGCCTCCTTCACTTCCCAAAATACTAGAAACGAATACCTCTGAGAACTTACTAAGTACAATGTCAGATTGATTTAATACTCCAACTTGAATAGAACTTCATTCCATATTATCTATTGGAATGTCCTATTATCTTTCCATAGCAGTTGATTGACATCTTCCCTGAGAAAGTAAGCAATTAGCAATTTTGAGCTAAAGAAAACATTACTGAAAATGTTGCTAGCCTAGAATAAGGAAAAAAAATTTAGATCAACAATGCGTGTGGAACAACATAAAATGTGAACACTATCTAGAAAAAGAGTTACATGTATTATCACAGATATATAAGATGCATAGAGAATTTGTGTCCTAGACCTATGAGAATTTTTCTGATTCCTGAAGAATCCCAAAGGAGATTCCACAGCTTTTCACAATATTCCCAGGTAGCACAGTTTAATGTTTACCTCTCTTACCACCGACATAAAACACCTATGTAAAACCTGCCTACCGCAGCTTAATAGGCATACTGTTTATTCTAATTTTGCCAAAACGAGGTTAGTGAAGATTTAAACAGGGGATACAGTGCCTCTTAAGTGTCACCCAGTATAGCTCAGTGACACTTCAGAGGTAAAGTCTAGCTTGTCTTAACTGCAGTCACAACCCTGAAACATCTACAAAAACATATTCTAACAAAAAATTAAAATGATTGGAGAGTTAGAGAAATCCTTAAGATGTTTGTGAAAGAAAACTGCTTGGACAGAGGGCCTTATATTCCACAATGAAACATCCTCACAAAGGCAGCTAAGAAATGAGCGCACTTGTAACAGCACAACCAGGCGCCAGGATAATTACGATGGAAACACTTTATTTCAAATCATGAAAAGAGTTACACTTGATCTTCTTGTTAGCAGGGGCTGTGCAGACAGCAACATTTACTGTGAAATGTAAGGGCAGATAACAGCTGATTTGAAAGGGGATTGTGTAAATCGAGTTAAAGAGCAACTTTAGAAGATTATTTTCAATTACTAAGATAACATCATGGCTCTCAGAAAAAAAAAAAATGGAAAGGTTTGTTCTTTACACCACATACAGTGTACAAAATCTAACAAAAATGCCTGCTTTCAAGCAATAATATCAGCTAACAGCTAATATGCCTTACTTTATCCTCCTTCAAGTTGTTTTCAATTATTTCTAACATTTCCTCATGTCTGTGAACAAAAAAGTCACTTTTCAATCAGAAGAAACAGCTTAAAAAACACCATCTCCTTCAAAATAATCACTAAAGCTTTTATATTTGCAAGTGCCAAATATACATAATCTGTGAACCCTCTAAACTAGGGCTAAGGTCATGAGGTAAGAGTGCTTGCAACTTGGGGTTGATTAAAATGAAATTTGCTTCACTGGCAGAACACTTAAATGAGAATATCTGGGCCTTAGCCCCCACTCACATCACCTTAACTGATCCGTAGGAACACGCACCGATTTGTACATGGACCAAATGCTAGCTATACCTCTGGCTTAAATGGATAACCTTGCCAAGTGAAACTCCTAGTTGTCATATTCCTCAACATGGCCTGTTTAGAGGGTGCTAATGATGTATTTAGGGGGAAAAGAACTAAATAACAAAGAACCTAGTCTAAAGGAAAAACATCAAACTGGGAAGCAGAAAAACCTGTACCTTCCGGACTCTGTCATTTACAACTGATATGACCTTTCCAAACCTCATCTTCCTGTACTCTCCACATGTTCTCAACATCCCACTCACTTAATAGTATGCTCCCCAGACATACTGTGTTCTTCTGTGTCTCTGCTTTGAATGACCTTCTCCACCCGGAGAGCCCCTGGAGCCTAGCTTAATTCCCTTGTCAATGAACGGCACCCCAACTCCCTTGTCAGAATTAATCTGACCCCCTGCTGTGCACTCTTCCAATGCTTGATAACTATTTGCCTCCTAATGCTGATCACACACGGTTAGTTATCTATAGCTATCCATTCCTCAAGTAGCTTAAGTGCTCCTCCAGGGCAGGGACCATCTCATCTTTGTATATTCAGAGCTGCAGTAACATTAGGAAGCACTCAGTAGACACTTATGAAATAAACAATGAATCAAGGAAGGAATGAATGACAAATTGACTTCACCAACTTTCAATTTCATCACCTTTATAACAGGGAACATAATCATTACCCAGTTCATTCAGAAATCATAGTGATCAAAAGATGCAATGATGCTTTTCACATTGCTAGGTAATGATTATAATAAAGATAGTAATGTTAAAAAGTCATAACATACAAATAGAGTATGATGTCTTCACATACAGTCTGCCTATACTCAATTTCAGTATCTTCTCATAAAAAGAAATTTAAATTTTAGCAAAAGGGGACAGTTCATTGTACAAAAAGTGTTCTTATGACACTAAAACTAAACCTCTAAAAGACAAAAGAATCATTAGCCATTTTATATGTGCTTCTCCTTCCCATTGATTAGCTGCATTTTTCTGCTTGGACATGTGGCTTGATACAGATTCTACTCTGTGATATGCACTGGACACTGCATATTCCACTCCTGTGTTGCCACCTCAAAACATTCTAAAAGAAAAATTGCATTTCTCTGGAAAAACAGGTCCCTGATGCACTAAAGGACTGAGGCAACTCTTTGAAGAAAACAAAAGGTAAGCGAGGGATCCTGAAGGTGCACAGGAGCAGTCATAATGATCTCATATTTCAACCGTAGGTAACTGAGGACTGTATGTTAAACATTTTCCTCCAAAGATCTATGTTCTTTCTAACCAAAACACTTTCTGATCACAGAGAGAGAACGAATTATCTTATTTGATTAAGACTATTGCTGTAACAATAAATCCTAACACAATTCATTCACCTGAGGAAGCATAGTATCCTAGCCATGCACTCAAGCCAAAGCACCACAATTGTCCCAGCCCCCGGGACAATGGGGTAGTGCACTGCTATAGCTCAACTGTAGAAAGGTAAACTTTGGAGCACTGAAGTCTAAAAACTCATACAGGGAACAGTTATGAGCTTGTATTTCATGATTATTTTAAGATGACAAATAATTAAAATTATATGCAAGTCCCAATGTTCCCATTGCTCAGAAGAGTAAAACAGACTTGGTTTCTAAATTTGTAGACACAGACAAGGTCAAGCTACGGAGAGTCAAAAACCATGCAAAAAATTAAACTAATTTCATCATGGAACAGAAGAATGGGAATTGAGAATTCTCACTAAAAGGATGAAAAGGATATCCCAGCTGCAAGTTATCATAAGCTAGTTGGCCCATCATCTGCCCGGCTACAGCTGTATCCAACTCTCAGCTCACCCAAAGAGATTCACGCTCTCATGGTGCCAAAATGAATGTCTCTCTTAAAAAAAAAAATTGCCCAATTGAAAATAACTCTCTAATCTGCATCCTTTCAATAGAAGTGAAGTGCACTTCACCAACACAGAGCACAGGCATCTTGAATTAGCAGAGAACTATTTTTAACACATGAAGGATAAGATATGAAATTAGTTTCACGGGGAATGAGAACCTTGGAGATTATTTACTTTGCCTTAATTACTCTGACTCACCATTAATTTAGCTTTCCTAGGGTACTAAATATTTCACGCTACGATTTTCAGACTAAAGAGACAGGAGCAAAAATTTGGAGCACTGGAAGTTTGCAGTGGTATCTTCCACACTGAAACACAGATGTCCCCATTGGGCAGCGAAGGCCATTCAAGTATGCACTGCTCAATGACATTTTTAGTTACTGTTTCTGTGTTGTTTTCAACCTTGGGATCAGAACCTGTGCCCTGAAGTATGCAGGGAGCCAAACTTTATGCAGCTTCTGTTTTACTCCTCAGCCAACAATATCACCAGTGTTCACAGCTACTCCCAGCAACTGCCAAATAGGGCAGACAGCAATTGCCTCATGCCAAGGAGGGAAAAGTTTAGACTGTGCATTAAAAGAAAGTTTCTAACAATCAGTGCAATTGGGCAATGAAGTCAATTCCCAATAAAGGTGACTAAGGAGACAGTACAGCAGATACTCTGTAATGGGTTCATTAGAGCATCAGTGGGAAATAATGCACTCAGCTCCCACCAAAGCACTTACAGTGAGCAGGGTCTGTCAGACACAGCTGGGCACTTGCCAAAGCCCTCTACTCTCCCCCGTGGCTCTTAATCAGTTGTCCACTGGCAGACACCACAAATATGGGCACTGCATAGCAGCCTGCAGGAGCCTGAGGAGAGCAATACACTGGATGCCAGATGCAATACCAGACTCACTAGGACCACTCAATCTGTCAGTGCCCTCCAGCTCCACCTGGTATTCAGCAGTTAGAGATGAGGAGGAGGGAGAGAGACTAAGAGAGTGTGTGTGGGGGGGGCTTCTTTTAGTGGATGCCCACAAATAACTGTTCCATACTCTAAATGTCAAATGAACTGGTTCTCTATTACATAACTCCATTCCAGTGAGCTTAAGCCGTATTTTTCCCCACTAAGTACTCTACAACCTAACATTTTCTTTTTTATATACATATATTTTCACTCTGATAAAGTTGTGCTTCATTTATATCGTGCTTTTCTTCCTTTTTGATTACTGTTTAATTGTTCCATATCCTTCTAGCATTCTGAACCCAAATAAACATAGTAGACAAGTTCAGACATCTCCAAATCTCCACCAATCAAATTTTCTGTAATGAACATATGCTTCCATAATAAACATTTCTAGGCTGAGTGTGGTGGCTCATGTCTATAATCCCAGCACTTTGGGAGGCTAAGGCAGGAGGATCACTTGAGGCCAGGAGTTTAAGACCAGCTTGGGCAACATAGTGAGATCCTGTCTCTGCAAAAAAAAAAAAAAAAATTAAAAAAACTACCCAGGCATGTTGGCACATGCCTTGCAGTCTTAGCTACTTGGGTAGCTGAGCTGGAGATCACTTGAGCCCAGGAATTCGAGGTTACAGTGAGCTATGATTGTGCCACTGCAGTCCAGACTGGGCAACAAAGCAAGATACTGCCTCTTAAAAATATAAATAAATACTTAATTTGATAATAATAAGTACTAACATTTCTTTAGCATATTTATAGCTTTAAAACATATACATGCCATGTTACTTTATCTCATCTACTTTTACCACTTGGCCTCTTTCCATGTTTCTCATGCTCATGAATACTCCCAACTAGCAGTCATTTTTCACAAGTAAGCCTGTTGCCTTTGTCACTGTCGATCCGATTTCTTTGTCTGCTTAGGTCAGAAACCTTACTTGGGCCGTTTACACTTGCAGTCACTTATCATTTACAATTATTAGGTGACTCTCTCCAATGCCATTATCTCAATTTCAATACTTAACACTGTATTGCTTATTTTCTTGTATCAGTTAAAATAAAAGAAACAAATTGCCATTAATTTCTATTTGGGGAGAAAAGAAGCAACATGGTGAACAATGTGGTGAAGGAAGGTGTTCAGAACTCTTGCTTCTTCTATTTGCCAGCCATCACAGTGGGCAAGTTACTTAACCTATGTTTTGGCTTCCTCTTACTGTCATTAAAAAGGTTGCCATGAGGATTGAATAGGATGACATATGCAACTGTGCCTGAAAATACTCAAAAGACATTACCCACAACACTGAATCTTCTGCTAGGTTTCTGTCTAAATGCCCTTCTCCTTCACATTAATAAAGGCTACTATGGCAAATAGCACCCCTCTGCCACCAGGTCCCTGCAAGTGAGCCACCCTAATGAGCTTCCCCATTCACTTCCTCAAAAGGATGACCAAGGCACACTCAGTGCTGCCACCCCAGAAATCACTGACTTCTAAGTTTTTTGTTCTGTTTTGTTAACTAAATTAACTAAATTCAACTGCAAGAATTTCAGAAAAACTACAGTTGAGAGCAGAGAGTAATTGCATAGATGGCCATTAACTCCAAGCACTTTCAGTTACGCTTCACTGGCCTTTACATCCTATATTGGAATGGGGAAGTAGACAGTAACAGACTGACTGCAGAGCAAGCATGTGTTGACAGCAAGATACAGGTGGCCACTCAGGGGCTCCCAAATAGTCTATCTCTAGGCCATCACCCACCAAGCACTAGGCTTACAACTGGTAGAATACATTTCTCTCCATCCCTTTCTCTTTGCCTTCCTCGTGAAACACTTAAAAACCACAGGAGCTTTGATTAACCTCAAATGATGTCACTTCCAATTTGTCTTGCTCAGAGAAATTGTGACACCTGAAATTCTGCTTTAATTCTGAAGCCTCCACTTAAAGGTTCGGAGACTAAAAAGCTCACAACAGGCAGTTGAGGGATATCAACGCATAATTGGCAATAGTGTAGTTCATGGCTTAGATGGCTTATGTAAAATGCAAAAGGGGCATGTCTTTTGATCCAGCAATTTCTCTAATAAGAATTTACCCAAATGAGATAATTGCCCAAGTGTAAAATGGTGTACATACAAGTATGCCTAGAGCAGCAATGAATTTTAGAATGAAAAATTGGAAACAAATGTCTATTCGTAAACCTAGAGTAAACTCCAACAAACACCATTAGCTGCCTAGTCAGCGAGGCATTTCCCCTTCTTCTCTAACAAAACTCTTAGTTTCCAATTCAAGAAGTTTGGATGAAGTTAGTATATGCTTCTACCCAGATCTGAGACAATGAGAAAAATGGCATTCCCCTGGTCACATGACCTACAATGGTGTAAGTAGAAGGAGTTAAAGAAGAGAAGCTCTTTTTCTCTGGAAAGTTGATGTGCTCCTAGAGATGCAGAAATTTTGCTACCATTAGGAGTATGAAAAGAGTAAGAAATAGAAAATTATAAAGAAAGAAATCCTATATTCTGATTAAATCATGCCTGAATCCCCTATCCACTGGATTTTTCAGTATGTTCTACTTATGTTAGTTTGCCATGGGAAATGTATTACAATGAAAGGCATTAAATAAAAGTATTCAAGGCATTAAAAAATTTATTGACATGGAGAGAGGCCCATTACATGTTATTATGAAAAATGGATTATATAACAGTACATACAATGAAAATCTCATTTATTTACAACTTTATCTGCATATAGTATATGTATGTATGTACACACACACATACTCAGAGATATGCCTGGATGTGTCAACAACGGTTATCTCTAGTAGGGAATTTTACTTTTTGTGTTCTTCTACAGTGTTTACCCTGTGCAACAACATGCATTTTTGTGGGAGAAAAATACGCTTCTAAAAACTGGCTATTTACTGATTCTGTCTGTCTCTAGTGTAAAATAAATGGATGGCTTTGCTTCATATCCCTCTCCAAACTTAAGTGTTCCAGGAGAAAAAAAAAATCAAGAAAACTAGCCAGGCAGTCAAATTATTATTTCATTATAAAACTCCATGATGAAGCAATGAAACCCCTTTCAGATCTGAATTTATACATGCTGAAAAAGAAACACAGCCAGTGGTACCTCAGTGTCTTTCTAGAAGAGTGGAAATAACATTAATCAAAATGAAACATCCTCCAGAAGCTGAACACTTCCTATCCCAAAAAGAGAGAATCCAAGGCGGGAGGGCAGAGTCATAGGCAGAGCAATGACACAGCTGCCTCCAGAAAGGGCAGGAACCTTTGAGGCCACGTAAAAGTTGCAAAGGGGTTCTGAGCGCTATCATATTAGACAGATGGTGCCTCCCTGACTGTCGCTAGGTATTCACACCTTTTTTTGTGTGGGATAAACCCCCAAGGACCTAACCCACTCCTCAGTAAAGAAGCCTCATTCTAGTCACTCCAGGCTCTCCAAAAGTAATAGTTTCAAGGAAACTAGAAGACTATATGTTCTCTGTGACGTCTTTCAGTTCTATATTAATTAAGTACATTACATACATTTTGTAAAGAGAGATTCTTTGAAAGATTTTTGAAAAACATGGGTTAGAGACATCTGAGTGCTGTAGATTCAGGCTGGAAGTGACAGGTCTAAGAGGTAACGCTGGGTTTAGAAATATCCGCCAAAGGCAAACAGAAGTCAAAGATAAAATCTCTATTTGTTTACTGGTGATTTTTTTTACCAGAGTTTGTAGAATCTTCCCAAAAAGGTCTCAAAAACTCTGGCTTCTAAAATCAGTTCATTGGTGTGATATCTCTTTAAAGTAAAAAGAATCTTATAGATACAAAGTAACTGCAAAGATAGTAGGATACTTTCCATCAGTTACAAGTTAATTTCGAGCAGTTATTTGTTGCTTTTACAATAAATTACAACACTAATTACATTGTATTTCATGATACTGGCATTATTCACAGTCAGACACTATTTTGTTCTGAGAAAGCCATGGTACTCAAAGAAAATAATCTAAAATAAACACCAAGTATCAAATTGTCCATACTACATGTTGGCTTTGGGATCAAGTTAAAGATGCATCCCCAAAAAGCGTTCCTCCCACTTAAAATTACAAGCATGCACTACGCTATCCATTTGTCTATTCTGTGTCTGACTCTAACTCTCTCCCGCCTAGATGGACTGTTGGCAGCCTTCAATCCTACAGAGCATAAACATGGGAAAGAAGTTCCCAGCACTTTGGGGGGCCGAGGCAGGTGAATCACCTGAGGTCAGGAGTTCAAGTCCAGCCTGGCCAACATGGAGAAGCCCTGTCTCTACTAAAATACAAAGAATTAGCCTGGCATGGTGGTGCACGCCTGTAATCCCAGCTACTCGGGAGACTGAGGCAGAAGAATCGCATGAACCCAGAAGGCAGAGGTTGCAGTGAGCTGAGATTGTGCCACTGCACTCCAGCCTGGGTGACAGAGCAAGACTCTGTCTCCAAAAAAAAAAAAAAAAAAAGGAAAGAAGACAATACTGAATACCAAGTGGTTCTCAAACTTCAGTTCCAACACGAATCCTTCATGGACTATCTTCAGTGTTTGGCATCAGTAGCTTGAGATGGACTGCTAGCTGTAATTTTAAAAACAACCTAGATAGATCTGAATAGTGTACGATCGCCCTTTCGGAAACAATGATGTAGATCATTACAAGGGGATTTTGTCACTTACAGATAATCAAACCTGATTCTATAACTCTATTCTGGATCATTCTACTCTTCTCTACATTTATGGTCACTATTCTTGTCCCTTGTCCAGGAACCCACCACCATCTATTCCTGCACTTGAAAATAATTTCCAAATTAGTTTTGTTTCTAGTCTTGCCCTCTCCAATCTCTTCTCCGGAAACTTGCCAGAAGGGTTTTAGGTATTACAAATCAGACCACTTCACTTCCCTTAAAACCCTTCAATGACTGCTTAAGGAGTATAGAATTTCCCTTTGCTGGCTGCACAATATTGTGAATATACTAAATGCCACTGAATTGTTCACTTTAAGATGGTTCATTTTGTGTCATGTGAATTTCACTTCTTTTTTTAAATGGCAGACAAAAGCAAAAGCAAAAACACTTCAGTGGCTCTCCACTGCACATAGGAGAAAATCCAAAGTCCCTAGCACGGTTTATTAGGTCTGGCATAATTGAGTCCTAACCTCCACCTCAGCAACCTTGTTCCCACCACTGTTCACCCTTTCTCTCTATACTCTCCAGCCACACTGGTCTCCTGGTTTCTAAAAGCCAAGCTTTCGCTTATCTGGGCTTCATACTTGGGACTCTCACCTGGATAACCCCAAACATCCTTCTGGTAGGAATTTATAAATTACTCTCCTATATATGCCTCCTCTGACCACTTCCCCTTCATTATGCCCTTTCAGAGAAACCCGGTTTTTTCAAAGTACTTATCATAAGATCCAATTACATAATTACTGTTCTGTTTATCTATTTGATGTCTTTTCCAGTAAACTGTAGACTCCCAAGACAGGAATGCTGCTTATTTTGTTCACCACTATGTTCCCAGCATCTTGTGTGAACTTGGCACAACAAATACCTATTCATCAGGCATGCACAATGAATATCTAGCATGCTTTTCTCCAAAAACATTAAATCTCTACCACAAAATGATTAAAGGACTATAATTGCAATATCATATGAAAATTAAAATTTTATAGTTATTCTAAAATTCATAATAACTAGATGAGAAAACTCAGAAACTTCTTAGAATCAACTCAATAGAGTGCCTCCACCAAGCACAGAAAACAGCTTCTCTGACTTCTACAGCACCTGCTTTGTGATGCTTGACAGAATCAAGTCTCTAATGCCCAAGAAAATTCCACTTAAAATTCCGCTTCTTCATGCCACAGCACATTACTAAGTAACAAGGAAAGAAACATAGTGTACATCTCTGCAGAAAGATACAATTGAAATGGATAAAAGACTAGAATTCAGAAGGATGTCAGGAGAAACTGTTAGCTGCTTTCACACAGGCATGACTTTCTTGAAAAAGGGTGTATAGAGTACTATCAGAAAATAAGGGCCCTGGACTTAGTCGGTTCTGAGAGATAAAGAAAAAGGAAAATGGAGGAGAAACTCACATAAAGGCAGGCATAATTGGTGTTTTGTTACTAAACAAACTGCTCTTCAGTGATTATAGGTGTGCACGTGATTGATTTTTTTTCCAATCTTGCACTTGTATTAACTAGAACCCTAATTTGTCCATGAGGCTGAAGTGTGTCTTAATTACTTGCCTTCAAAGCTTATGCCCATTTAAAATAAGCTTATTTCTTTTCCATTGTCAGTTCACTCAGAGCCGCCTAATCCACAATCCTCCCGCCCAGCACTCACCACTTCTGATCATTATGGAGAGCAGAGGCAAGGGATGGCCTTACAGACAGGTTCCAAAAAGATCCATCTGTTCATAACTGTGTGCATCAGCCCACAACACATCCCCCAGCCCTGCTCTCACTGCAAGGGCAGCAGAACATCAAAACCTGAACACATTTACCATCCATGCCACAAGCCACAAGCGATCTTTCTTTTCTTTCTCTTTTTTTTTTTTTTTTTTTGTGAGATGGAGTTTCGCTCGTCACTCAGGCTGGAGTACAATGGCATGATCTCAGCTCACTGCAACCTCTGCCCCACGGGTTCAAGCGATTCTCCTGTTTCAGCCTCCAAAGTAGCTGGGACTACAGGTGCCTGCCATCACGCCCAGCTAATTTTTGAATTTTTAGTAGAGATGGGGTTTCAGTATGTTGGCCAGGCTGGCCTTAAACTCCTGACCTCAAGTGATCTGCCAGCCTCGGCCTCCCAAAGTGCTGGGATTACAGGCCTGAGCGACCGTGCCCAGCCTCTTTTCTTTTTTTAGAGACAAAGTCTCCCATGCTCTTTCACCCAGGCTGGAGTACAATGGCATGATCATAGCTCACTATAATCTCAAACTCCTCTGCGTTCAAGCAATCCTCCCACCTCAGCCTCCTGAGTAGCTTGGGACTATAGGTGTGCATCCTTTATATTTTTATTTTTTGTAGAGACAGGGTCTCACTTTGTTGCCCAGGCTGGTTTCCAACTCTTAGCCTCAAGTGATCCTCCCATCTTGGTCTCACCAAGTGCTGGAATTACAGGGGTGAGTCACCTCACCTAGCCCACAGGTGATTTTTCAATACTTACGTTTTCTTCGGCCAGAACTTTGAGTTTTCCCAGGTCTCAGGTCAGTAGACCTGGTGGTGATTTGCATGGCTACTAATTTTAAGACTATCCCCATGTGTGCTACAATCCTTAAAACTGCTCCTGGCATCTGAGGATGGACTGCCCACGATTGGGTAGTTGATGTGCCCTTCTGAACATCTTAGTTAGAGATAGCTCTAAAGCTTGTTCTTAATTGAGGCTCCAGCTCCCTGCTCTCTCTGCTTGGCTTGGGGCCCCTGGAGGAAGAATGAAGCTGCTAGGGAAACTACATGGTTGCAACCAACAAAACCTCTTTCCAACACAGACAGAGAGCCTGAAGAGTCACCACAATGCCCCACCGCCACCCCTAAGGAATCCAAGTTGCTCTTATGTGCCTCCTTCCTTAAGGCAGTGTGTGTGACCACTACGGTGGCCCCCAGCTTTGCTCCATTGACAGACCTTCTTAATTTGCCTTATGTTTGAAGATGCTACTTGAGGCCTGTTTTTTCTTAATCAAGCATTCTTATTAATGTTCTTCACATTGTTTTTATGATATAACCACATATACTTCCAGAGGCAATAAGGTGGAGGAGCCTGATAATATTATAAAAAGTATTTTTTTGCAGTAAAGTGCCAGCCAAACCAAACCCTATGGAGCAGAGATATGAACTGAAGGCCAACATACATTTAGTAGTGAATCATAAGACCAATATATTAGTATGTTAAGGATATAACACATAAGAGATGAAGTCAGTAAGAACTGATGGTAGAAAATAAGACAGGGGGTGTTAGCAAATGAGGGTTTGAAGGACAGAATAACAAAGACATTGGAGGGGGATTACCAAGTTGACAAACATGTATGAAAAAGAGGTGCTTGGAAACCACAGACGAGGAGGGAACGAAGAATCAGCAAAGGGACAGAGATTCCTGGTGGCAGGGGTGAAGTTATAAATGCAGGTAACTTTTACCCCACCTGGAACTAGTAAGATTTTTTGCAGTGGAAGAAGCTACAATGTCAGAAGACAAAAAGTCTCACCAGATTTATAACATTCTCATGCTCTGAGGAACTGGGGAATGTCTAACTAGGAAAATAGAAATATCTTCAAGTATTTTCCACTGAGGAAATTAAATGCAGAGAATTAATTACTCAGGTGATGGAGCTGCAGACAGCCTACCACCAGATACTGAGGTAATCTAGAGATTAGCATGGACAGGAAGCACTACCTCCCCTGGACTATAGCAGGAGATAGTATTGCTGGAATCTGTGGGACAAAGTCACTAGTAAGCAGCTAGAACCAGAGAAGGTCTGTTGAGCAGAAGCTATGCTACAGACGTGAATTCCCATTGCCAGCGATGCTACCCACAGCTAGGAAAACAAAAAACAAAAAAATCCTGCATCACCCTTTTCCCTGCAGTCTCCCACCAGTGCCTCCCAAGGGTAAAACACAGCAAGTCAGCTGACTCAGAAATCTGAGAAAGCAGCCTGCAGGGGTGAGCCCCCTCATCTACAGAGAGGAGGAAGGAAGAGCCAGGAATGCTGGACCCAACACCAGACAGGAGGATAGAAATGCTGGTGAAAGGAAGAGGAGTTCCAGTGAGCTTGAATAAGAAGCTCTTTTTACAACAGGCATACTTTTAAAAGGTTTGCTTATTGCCATACAATGGTCACAAAGGAATACATAAACTAGAAGTTCTACCTTCTGGAATAGCTGACTGACAGGAATTCCTGACACATTCAAGTGGCCCCTGATGCTGCCATGCAGAATCCACGTTGGAAGGGGGTTGGGGAATTTATTCTCTGTTACGCTTTCTTCAGTTACAATTAAGTCAGGACTAGTCCAAACCAGTGAAAAAAAATTCTTAAGAAAAATTCTACACTATAAAAGGCTAACTTTTCATAAAAAAGGATGAGTTCATGTCCTTTGTAGGGACATGGATGCAGCTGGAAACCATCATTCTCAGCAAACTATCGCAAGAACCAAAAACTAAACACCACATGTTCTCATTCACAGGTGGGAATTGAACAATGAGAACACTTGGACACAGGGTGGGGAACATCACACACCGGGACCCATTGGGGGGTGGGGGGTGGGAAGGGATAGCATTAGGAGATATACCTAACGTAAATGATGAGTTAATGGGTGCAGCACACCAACATGGCACATGTATACATATGTAACAAACCTGCACGTTGTGCACATATACCCTAGAACTTAAAGTATAATAAAACAATAATAATAATAATAATAATGTTTTAAAAATGGAAAAATTTCAAATCTGCTGCCTCATCATCAAACTCTTGGGCTTCTCTGCAACTACAGGTAGACAATCTACTGGCCACAGCAGCTGCTGTCACATCCTTCTACAGTATTTGTAACAGAGGACTGGCCAGTCTCTGACTGTACACTTGCTGGTACAGGGAGCTCACCACATCTTGATACCGATTCTGTTGCTGGATGGAACTGTTGTTGGGAATTCTGCTTCACAATATGCTGAGACAACTGTAACCTTTGGACTCAAAAAAGTATGAGTTCTTATTTAATTTGAAAATAAGTATCTGAAGAGAGCTATAAACTATATACCACTTTTTCTAAAAAAAAAAAAAAGTTGACTTTTAAAATTAAAAATATCATAAATAGTCCATAAAAGTAAATACATATGTGCGCACACACATGTACAAGTAAAACTGAGGAAATCTGAATAAGATTGATGGATCGTATCAATGTCAATATCCTGCTAATAAAACTGTACACTATAGTTTTATAAGATGTTATCTTTGTGGGAACTGGGCGAAGGGTACACACAATCTCTCTGTATTATTTCTTTCTTTCTTTTTTTTTTTTTTTTGAGATGGAGTCTCACTCTGTTGCCCAGGCTGGAGTGCGATGGCACAATCTCGGCTCACTGCAACCTCCGCCTCCCAGGTTCAAGCAATTCTCTTGCCTCAGCCTCCCAAGTACCTGGGATTACAAGTGCCCACGACTATGCCTGGCTATTTTTTTTTTCCTTGTATTTTTAGTAGAGACGGGGTTTTACCATGTTGGTCAGGTTGGTCTTGAACTCCTGACCTCAAGTGATCCACCCACCTCGGCCTCCCAAAGTCTGTATTATTTCTCAAAATTGCATGTGAATCTACAATTATCCCAAAATAAAATGTTCAATAAAAATATCATAAATGTGTACATAATATCCACAATTAACAAGGCCTCTTCTTTTCTACTGTGTGTCCTGGTCCCCTTACACTCACACGCTCAGTATTTCAACTGTCAGCACTCTTCGTTCTCGCTGTTAAGCAAAGCCCAGTAAGCTCTTTGCTGACCCACCCCACAAGTTCTCATAATTTGGTCTTTTCTTTGTCATTGACTTGATACTACTTTTGCAAAAATATGGGGATGATGTTGGGTTGCTATTGTTTGATTATTCAGCCTTTGCATTTCTGACTGTAGAGAGAGTCAGAATATTAGTATTCATACATGGGATAATTAGAAGCCTGTCTTATCTTATTTCATATCTTCTAACAAGCTTCAACCTGTTCATTTCATAATTAAGCATTTAATTCAAAACAGCTCTCTTTACAGATTTATGCTTGCTTTCTCTCACTCTCTTTACCCCTTTATCCCCTTTGGGAGCTAGTGGCCTAAGAACTGGCAGGAAAAATTGCAGTCAAAAGCTTGGCATTATGACAGAACAAGAGGAAAAAAACAACCCCACCCCCAGCTACCACTCATTCACTTAGCTAAAATATAGGCTATCAAAGCAGCAGGGAAAACAACAGATACAAATGCACAAAGAGTCATGCTAGGTCTTCCAGAAACTGATGGTGGATGAAAATCACCTCTTTGCCAAGAGCAAGGGGGGAAAAACATCACTATTCATCACAAAATGATGCACCACAGATCTCTCTTCAGCTCTCCTTCTCTACAACTCCACAAATCCTTCCCGTAAAATATAACTTTCTTCCTTTAATGATCTGAAAGTGAATTATTCATATTCTCCAATTTATCTTTCCTTCTTTTATTTATGCTCAGACATGTACTACTTGACTGTAGAAAGCCTAAGATTAAAGGCAAGACAGAGGATTCCCAGCCCTTCCAGGGGCGCCAAGTCCAATGGGCAGGGCAGGGCAACAGGACGAGGTGGAGGACTGAACACTCATCTGGGGAATGGCAGCTAAGTGACCACATGGCGCAGGCCTCTACGTCATGCTGACTGTTTCAGACAATCCATCTCAAATCCTTTCCGTATTTCCATCCCTACAGTTACTACCTTAGCTTAGGTACTCATGATTGCTTGTCTGAGCAGTGCCACTTCCTAGGTGGTCTCCATGTCCCCCAACGCCTCCTCCATCAATCCATTTCCCACACATCTGCCAGAATCATCTTTCTAAGCTGCAAATCTAAGGAGCAATGCCCTCATCAGTAGGTCTCTATCACCTGAGGTCTCCCAAACTTGCCTCATTATTTAAATAAATAAATAAATAAATAAGCAGATTCTTCCATATCTTTTGTTGAAGAAGCCAACCTTATGACAGAATTTAAGTACAAGTTATTTATTTGGGGAGGGGATCCTAGGAAGTACTGGAAGAGGAATGGAGAAAGGAGACAGCCATTTTTAAAGCACAGATTATCTAGCTGGCTACGACTGTGGGTAACTGAGGCTGAGTTTCACATGGGAACCACAGGACACAGTGTGAAATATGCATCAGTTATTGTGCCCATTGGCAGAGGATGCTAGCAGATTACCCAGCTCTCTTGCGTCACTGGCTGAGGTCTATTCCTGAGGCCATTAACTGTGCTGCACTACTAAGCTTCCCCACACACAGGAGAGAAACGCTAGGTGGGGAATAGGAGGTACTTGCAGAACTGCATCCTGAAGGAGGGAGTGTCAGGGCATATGAGTAGCAAACTGACTATGTCTGCTACACCAAGCCATGTCCCTGAAGATGTCCACTCAGTGTGTCTTGGGTGGGATCTGGAAATCAGTATTGTGACAAACACATCGTGGGATTCCTATGAACAGACGGATTTGAAAAACACTGACAACATTATTAAGTCCAAAATCTTTGATGGACTCTACCAGGTCCTCCATGTTCTGTGTCTTCTGCCCTGCTCTCCATACCAACCACCATGCACAGTCCACTTGCCAGAACACACTTGAATCTGTGCACTTCCCTGCAAGCAGCATGTTCTCTTCCATGAGCAGCAACTGTGCCTTAAGAATCTGTAAGAGGCCGGGCGCGGTGGCTCACGCCTCTAATCCCAGCACTTTGGGAGGCCGAGGCGGGCAGATCACGAGGTCAGGAGATCGAGACCATCCTGGCTAACACGGTGAAACCCCGTCTCTACTAAAAATACAAAAAATTAGCCGGGCGTGGTGGCAGGCACCTGTAGTCCCAGCTACTCGGGAGGCTGAGGCAGGAGAATGGCGTGAACCCGGGAGGCGGAGTTTGCAGTGAGTCCAGATCACGTCACTGCACTCCAGCCTGGGCGACAGAGCGAGACTCCGTCCCCCCACCAAAAAAAACAAGGATCTGTATGATCCCCAAAGCCAAATACAGTACCATTTATATAGTGAATGTTTATACAACAAATGTTTATTAAAGAAATAATTCCCAAAGAAATACATAGTATATTATTTAAGTGGTATTGAAAGGTTCCCTGGATTTAAAAAAAAAAAAAAAAAATCTTCCCTATGTATTAAAATAGCAGGTACAATTCCACTACTAAAACTAAGCAAATACATATTGAGCACCTAATATATGCAAGACACTCAGGAATCCCTCCAGAAAAGTACTTCAACCTTTTATCAGCTTTTACACTTTAACAAAGATGTGCTGATACACAGATGTGAATAAAACCCTACAAAGGAGATAAACACCTAGGCAGTGGTGAAAGGTAAAGGGCCTTCACTGTAAAAGGAACTGGAGGTATGAAAGACTTTGCCTATCCTGTGATTCTGTCAGGGTTGTCTTCGGGGACACTACCTCCTCCCTCACAAAGATTCAACAGGATAAAGAAGAAAGTTTTATTTCAATGGTGTTTACCTGGAATTATGACTTCTTCCAGTGACTAGAAATGTGGTACTTGGGATCCAGATGGTAACTCTGGGCTCTCTCCCTTATATCCACAATGGCTTCTGAAGCTTTCGAGATGTTCAAGGTGCTCTCTTGCAAATGAGACCAGAACAAAGGCTTTGGCCACTGAAGTCATTACAGGCCTCACCTGTGGCTTTTCTCCCACTGTTAGAGATGTTAACACAGCACCTTGGTCACATTCCAGTCTGGATAATTACATTGGGGCTAGCAAACTTTATCCTCCAGCACCAACTAAACAAAGTATTCCTTTGGACTTGTTGCCATAACCTTTGTTATGCTGCTGTGGGCTATTAACGGGCTATTCTATACTTGGGATGGCTGTATTTGTGGAAAATAAATAGCCCTGGCATTACTTTCTATACTGATAAGAAATATATTCCAAATATCACTGGCTAAGTTGGCTATTTTGGCTTAAAATATGCAGTGCCAGAAACAATTAGAAATTACAATAATTTCTTCTCCATTCTATAAACTTTTACTATCCACACAAATGAAGCGTGAGATATTTGCAGCATTACACAAAGAGGGAGAGACGATGCATTAATTCTACAAAATATATACTTAGTGTCTGCCATATGCCAGGCTGTATGTCGTAGGTACTGGGCACTGTTGTCGCTGCTGGGGGTTATGTTGACAGTGTACATATGAAAATTTTTCAGAAGGAGTAATTCAAATAAATTCTTCCTATGCTGCTACATTTCTAAAAATCTGAATATATTATTTTTACTTGAAAAACTACCATACACAGTTCTCCCAATCAAAAACTACTTTTGTCCACCTTTCTTTTTTTCTTTTTTTTTTTTTTTTTTTTTTTTTGAGACAGAGTTTCACTCTTGTCGCCCAGACTGGAGTGCAGTGACGCAATCTCAGCTCACCGCAACCTCCGCCTCCCAGGTTCAAGTGATACTCCTGCCTCAGCCTCCCAAGTAGCTGGGATCACAGGCATGCGCCACCACCCCGGCTAATTTTGTATTTTTAGTAGAGACAGGGTTTCTCCATGTCGGTCAGGCTGGTCTTGAACTCCCCACCTCAGGTGGTCTGCCCGCCTCAGCCTCCCAAAGTGCTGGGATTACAGGAGTCAGCCACTGCACCCGGCCTTATCCACTATTTAAATAAGAGTCTGTAGGACCTGAAACTGTATGTGTATGTGGAAGTATATGTGTACCTAAGAGTGAGAAAATATGTCTTCCTGGCTATCCTGGAGGGTAGCAAATAGAATGCTGCTTATATATTTATTTGTTTGCTTATTTTTAGCAATCATCCCATTTGGGTGGGTAAGAGTTTACAGGTTGTAATAGCAGAAGCTGACATAACAAAATTGAAAACATAAATACCTCTTGTTTAAAGCTCTTTACTGTATGAAAGAAACACAAATCAGGCCCTCTGATATTCTATCATAGGAATGAAAAGTGACAAAAAGAAAAAAATATAAGTATTGTGTGTGTTTGCACATACACACAATTATCTTGCACATGAAAATAGGAGAGGGAAGCTAATTTAAATCTCAAGATTCCAGTAGGTTAAATTAAATGTATGAACTAAAGAATATTTAACATCACACTATGCAAGTGGATGCAGAAATAGTTCAGAAATTTTTTTAAGAAACCTAACCTTGAAATTCAGATTCATCCTAGTAGATCTGAAACAGGTACTTTCTCCTAGACAAATTATATCCAGACAGTGGAAAATACATTTTTTAAAAGTGAAGTTCACTTGAAATTTGCCAAATTATTATTCTTTTGGAAAATCCTTCTCGCTAGAACAAGTTAATAGCAGGCTTCTAAAACTAGGTTTAACATGCTGTAAATCCATTTATTCCCCTCCACAAATCTACTAACGTAAGTCTTTTCTAGTGAAAAGGACTCTCTAATGGCACTTAATACTGTCACTACATTGTTTCTCCAGTCAGTCAACATCAAGGTTTTCCACTTAAGGAATTGTATTAAAGTTAAATGCTTACTTTTGTCATAAATAATAAACAATGGAATACAGATTATTTAAAATAGCACACGGAGCCTCAAAATGTATTACACACACAATGTATTTCCTAAGTTTAGAAGAAATGACTAATAATGCATATATGATCGAAGTTTTCCATCCAATAATCCATTATCATTTGAGCACTAAGAAACAATCTGCACTATCACCTCTCTCAGAGATGGATGACTCATCTTCCACTAACAAGCATTAGGTAACACCTTTGGCAAGAGGGTTTTGATAAAAGACTGAAACAAATATTATGCAGGGACACAGGCACCCCATGAACTTTAATGAGCC
Organism: Theropithecus gelada; assembly: GCF_003255815.1. Classification (NCBI taxonomy): domain Eukaryota; kingdom Metazoa; phylum Chordata; class Mammalia; order Primates; family Cercopithecidae; genus Theropithecus; species Theropithecus gelada. Next base: position 74,898,311 of record NC_037685.1, read on the forward strand.
CGGATCACTACACCAACAGTATGTCTACTGCATTGTAGGATAGGAGATTGTAATGAGTGATTGATTAATTAGCTATAATGTACAGGTATACAAACTGACCAACACAATCTTGAATCTCATCCCTGTTGAAAATTCACACAGAATAAGGGATTATTAAAGACTGCCCAAAGCCATAGACAACTACCAAAGCAAGGGACTGGGCTTCCCAGTTTACAGAAAGAGGCAGGAATCACAGGACTTTTAGAGATTCAAGGCACAATATATTGTACACAATGCATCTAAGACCACAATGTAGCCTAGCGTGTCAATGTTGAATTTTTACTCTCAAATGTTATTGTATTTTCTAAGTACAGTATTAGAAATTACAATATTCCATTTTTATAAAGATAAAAGTCTTGGTTGCAAATGTTATGTAAATAAAAAACCAAGAAAGAATAATAAAGGAGAGAAATGAGGGGGGAAATGGTCAAGTGTGACCCAGTGGAAGACATCCTGAGACTGGGTCTGTCACCAGGGTTGTGTCACATAATCTCACTATGCCTCAGTGTTCCTCCATACTAAAGGGTTAGGCTAGAGCCTCAGTCTCTACTTCATTCCTAGCAGTAAAATCGTGCCTTCTATTTAGGTATCATAGAAAACCCAAGTTTTTGTAATATCCTAAGAGCACCTGGCAGCAGCAGAAAATGTGCTTACAATGCTTAATGACTAAAAAGGGAAGAATGAGAAGGGTCTAAACAATCCTCTCAAACTTGCATTTTTCAGTTTATACTAGGCTTAAGAGGGCAATTGAAGTTAGATGCTTCATTTCATCCCACAATAATTCGTATTATAATAAAACATTTAATATTCCTTAAAAAACATCAAAAAAAAAAAAAAAAAACCAGCTTCATCTTACTCAAATGAAACTTAGTGGATCTGTCTCATTTGGAGGGTTGCAATGCCTGAGCTACAATGTGAGTATCAGGATGTGGAAGCAGCTGTCACTGCTTTGTTTTTCATTCACAGTAGGTGGTTGCCAGGCAACAAAATACTATTGTCTGTTTCCATGATCTATTGGCCAATTCTACTGGTGATAATGCTTTCTACAGTTTAAAACAGGGCCACCTTTTGGACAAAAAGAAATGAGAAAAAATTCTAAGGATGACAATAACATATATATGAATAAATACACTGAATGTAGTCTAAAATTATGTGTAAAAATATACAACTGTGTGCTGATACACATACAAATATTTTGCATGTATGCATATGTGATTATATACATTCTCCTACATACAAACCCATCTAAATTTAATAGGCCCACAACTTGAATCTAAATCCCTTAGGGAAATCAAGGTATGAACTAGAGAAACAAAAACACAGAATCATTTTCTTAACAATAGCAATAACTTCCCATTTGTCCCATATATCAAATCCTGTTTCTTGAACAGGAGGTCCTCCAGTCAGAAAAGCAATTCTGTCTACTTATATAAAAAATAATAATAATGAAAAGCCTTTACCATCTACTCTAGAATCATGTAATACATTTAATATATTGTTTTATTATCACATGCTACCAATGTGTACAAAGATAATTCAAAGAGTGTTGCTGTTTACAACCAATAATCTTAAATTTTATTCATCTTAAAAATAATTGAATTGTTCTCCCTGGAATAGCCTCATGTGATTCCCCACTTTGTTTTGATATGGGTCCCTGGGGAACAACAGTCACGCTATGTTACTCTTGCATATTTCAGTAGCTTACAAATAAAATAACACACAGTGTACTCAATATAAAGTTGTCAACATTAACTTGCATCAGTTGCTGTTTGTTTTGCATTGACAAGGCTTCTTAAAGATAAGAATGACAATATTCTTAGATGTACAGACACAACATCAAAACAGCCTGAAGGAATTAAAGCTGGAAAATGCTAGAGGCAATCACGCTTTGAAATGAAGAGAAATCAGTATCATTTATACGTACACATATATTTGTTTAAAGGCTCTAAATAATGCCAGAACAATCTGTATTTTATGCAATGCTCATCCGTCTTCCCTCACAATATTCCGAAAGCACTTCAACTATTTAATGCATCCCCTCCAAGAGGCCTTTCACTTTTTCAAACTCATTATCACTTTCAAATCTGTATATTACAAGAAACTGGAATAAGCAATATCCATTACATGGATAGACATTATTAATATAAAGTCTCTATCAAAGTGGCAACGCTAGCAAAACAAAAGCAGAGTGTGTTAACCATGAGCTGAGTACCAGCAAATGTTACCACTTTGCTTGACAGAGCCGTCTCCAACAGCACGCACCCGCCTCTCGAGAGGGCCCACCAGGTTTCTCCCTCACATCTCACCCCACAAATGACCCACTTCTTCCTCTCTCAGCTTTCCAAGCTCGCTCACCTGTGTCTCTCCTCCAGGAATCAATTTCCTTCCCACTTTCTCCACCCTCTTCAGATCCCTTAATCACCTTTCATTATTTTCTCCAAACCACCAGACTCAAATCTGCAGCCCAGTTGGCCAGGAACCTCTCCATACGCACGTATTTCCTGCATTCTCCTGGGTCTGCTTTTAAAAATTGCTACCACCAAACAAATGCAATCTTAACAAAATTAGGATTACACTGCCAGTGTCTTTTTTCATGTAATGTTACAGCAGTGAAAGATTGAGGGAGAGAAAAGGATAGAAGCAGGAGTGTATCTGGGTGAAGGAGCGTGGCTCAGTGGCTATACAGTGAGACGCAGTGATTCCACAGAGCTGGGCTTGCCCACCTGTCGACCCCACTTTCCCCATGTGCTCGCCGCGGGATGACAACCACAACACTCCAGAACCACCCCCCTCCGAAAGGGGGCGGGGTTACGCCTTCAACCAATCAGGACCCGCGAGCCCCGGGTGTCCAACCTATGGGGTGGCTGTGGCCGTGCAGGGGGAGGACGTGGGGTGGTCTGGGAGGGGCCGCGTCCGTGGGAGGCTCGCACGTGTCGGGTCCGGAGAGGCGGAGAGGCGGGGAGGCGGCCGGCGTCCAGCGGCCGAGGCGCGGGCTCTGAACCCTGGCAGCTGCCGAGTCCAGGTGCCCCACTGCCTCCTTTACCTCGGCGCTCCCGCCGAGGAAGACCTGTCCAAGGTGTCCGAGCTCCCCATGAGAGGGGACAGTCACAAATAACAACAATAGTACCCAGTGCAGACGAGGCGGGGAGGAAAGTTTCCGGCCCGCAGCAAAGCAGAATCCGCCAAGGCTGGAGGAGAAGGGATGCAGAGCGGGAGGGTGACAACCTGAAAGAGGGCAGCGGGAGCACTGTGCGGGCAGGACCGGGTCCCGGGGGCGACGCCCGCCGGGGGAGACGGGTGCGGGGTGCGCTGTCCAAGGTGCAGGGGTGGTGACTGGCGCGCGGCGGGCGCGGAGCCCGGAGCCGACACTGGCTGGCGGGCGGCGGGGAGATCGGGGAACAGCTGTCTGGGGCGCTGGGCACCCCCGAGCTCGTAAAAGTGACGGAGCTTGAGCCGGGGCACGGCAGGGAAGAGCGTGAGGGCTGCACCGAAGCCCCCACGCGTCCACGCACTCCTCCTTACCAGCCTCACCTCTAGCTCCACTCCCCTCCCCCCTCGCCCACTCCCCTCCCAGTCTAGATCCAGGTGCCGAGGCGGGGGCGAAACCAGAGGACCCAGGCTCGGAGCCCGGACGCCCCAGGGATGTTGCGGGCCCCGGAGCTGCTTACCTGGGGCCGCCGTATGGGGAGCGGAGGCAACCCGCCGCGCGGAGTGGGGCGCCGGGCGCGGCGCGGCTCCTCCTAGCCTCGGCGTCCTCCTCCTTCTTTGCTTCTCCCGGACTCTGTCCCGGGCACGGAGCTGGGAGACGCGGCCGGGCTGCAGTCGCCTTTCCCTCCGCCGCCGCCGCCGCCGACGCCGCTGCAGCAGACAGAGGACGCCCCGTGGCGGCTGGAAGCCTGTGTGAGTAGCGGCGCCCGGGAGAGCGGGGATCTGCTGAGGGGCGCTGGAGACTCCGCGGCTGGAAGCGCGCGGGCGTGCGCACGCGCGCCTGCGAGTGTGAGTGTATGGGTGCGCGCGCGCCCACGGGGTGGGGGAGTCGCGAGGGGAGGGGGAGAGAGGCCGAGAGATGCTCGTAGGGACCGAGGCAAAATTCTGCGCCCCCGGAAATCCGTAAACGCTGGGAAGGAGGATCGAACGCGCGTCTCGCTTGGAGAAGCTGCCCACCGGGCGGCAGCAGAGGAGGAGGGGAAGTCAGCTAGGCGCGCTAGGGCTCCGGATCCCAGCCTGGCAGAGCCGAGCGGAGCGCGCAGCCACCGATGCAGCAGAGGCGGCGCCCGCAGCCCACGGTCGCGCTGCCCCCTCTCGGGAGGGGCCGAGGCCGCTCGCTCCCGCCACCGCCGCCGCGGTCCGGACTGCTCTACTAGGAGCGGGGGAACCGAGAGAGGGACCGCACGGTTGCTACGGCGACCTTGGAGGCGCCGGGTCCGCTGAAGGGCCAAGAGGAGAACCCGGGCGCACGTGGCCGACTCCAGGCTGGAGCGGGTGTGTGCCAGGGTTGTGAGCTTGGGGTAGAAGGTGGAATTGGGCCGCGCGGCCTGGGCAGGGGATGCAGGGTGTGCGGCCCAGAGGGGCTCGGCCGGGGTGCGATCAGCATGCAGGTTGGTAAGGGTGAGGGGATCCTAACCCCAGGTGACATGTTGCCTTTTTTTCCTCCTTGGAGGCTACTTTTTCTCAAAGTTATCCACTTCCCAGATAAGAGTGCCGGCCTCCTCTTTGTTAGGATTCAACTTAGCTGTGCAGGCAACCAGGCAGTGCCTCCTTCAAGTCAGGCTCTTCCAAGAACCGCTCCCCCCACCCCCCCCCCCCACCCCGCCCATACATCCACATCCCCCGCTCCTCCTTCATCCCAACTACATTGTAATACTTTAGAAATAAATGTTTAAAGCACATTTACATTCTCTGCCTCTTAAAAGATACATTGTCCTAGTAGTATACTTTTCCTTGCTTATTTTAAATTCTGAGTGGGATTTCATTCACACCAGCATTTCTTCAAGGGTTGTAAGGTCTGGGTAATACGCGAAATACCCTTCCTGGCAGGAATCCTTCGGGCAGGGATTGTGTTTTGCACACTTTTGCATGCCTCCGGTGCTTAGCATAGTACCCTGTACTTTGTGAGTTCCCTGTAAATGTTGAATGAATGGCATTGTTTTCTAGCTTCACATAACCTGAAGGCAAAGACTTGGATGCTGGGAAAGTCATTACCACCCCACTAGGCTTGCTTGATTTTAACTTATGCCATTTCCCTGTGTGTGGCTATTTTCCCCCCTGGCGGTCAGAACCCTAGTGCAAAGAGAGAAAATAATACTTATCCACTGTGCACCCTTAAGAAAGGGTGCATGCAGAAGCACTCTGCAGGGACCCCAGTGGGATCCCCTGGGTGTGAGGGGGCCAAAGCTCAGAATCTAACCTCTCAAAATGTGAAAGTCACTGTTCCTGAGCAGTTTATACTGTCCCTTCTAGAGCAGAAGGATGGGGAATAGAGTTTTAGGAGAAATACACTATTCTTTTGTTTTGTTTTGTTTTTTGTTTTTTGAGACGGAACCTCGCTCTGTCACCCAGGCTGGAGTGCAGTGGCGCGATCTCGGCTCACTGCAACCTATGCCTCCCGGGTTCAAGCAAATTATCCTGCCTTCGCCTCCTAGTAGCTGGGATTACAGGCACTGGCCATCACACCCGGCTAATTTTTTTTTTTTTTTTTTTTAAGTTTTTAGTAGAGACAGAGTTTCACTGTATTTTCCAGACTGGTCTCCAACTCCTGACCTCAAGTGATCCGCCTGCCTCGGCCTCCCAGAGTGCTGAGATTACAGGTATGAACCACCGCACCAGGCCAGAAATACACATTTCTAATAGCTTATCAGGTCTGCATTTTTCTCCTGTAAAGAGTAGTGTTCGTGGACACTGACCAATACGTGCAGGGTCACCCCGGACTGCTAATTCTGCTGTCTGGTGTAGCACCAAGTCTACATCCTTCACCCTTGGGATTTCTACAATCATCCTCTTAGAAGCAGAAGTCTTCAATTTTGCATTCCGTGCTAAATTTCAATTCCTTTGAACTCAGGCTCGCCTATGAGCTGCTTCTCTCTCCACTCATGATACCACAGCTGTGAAGTATAACTGAAATAAAGTGAAAATTAAAATGGATTTATTTGGGTGCCGTGTGTTCTCTAGTGAGGGTCCCTTTACCTGATTTATCTACCTTCACTCAATTGACAGTCTTCTTAGAAGACATTTGTTGTGATATTGGAGCTTTTTTTTAGGTTGAAAGCTTAGACATTTAAATTTTTCACTTGAAAGGAAGCTCTAAAACTTGCAGAAGCAGCAGAAAAATTCTGATACCGAAAATGAACCCTTGACAGCCAACCTATAGAATGGGTATGAGTCAGAATTTTCCAGAACAATTTTAAAGCTTCATTTTCCTTGGAAAGTTGCTTTTAGGGTTTTGTTGGGCTCAGAAACTGATACCAGAAAATATGGCACTTTGACACGCTGGACTGAAGAAGCAGCCTCAAGGTCTCTCTGCCTCCTGTCTGTCAGTCTTCTGTCTCACCCAAAGCACAAGATGAAATTGTTCTCTGAAGGTCTTTCATCTACCTAGAAACCAGACCTGCCAAAGAAGAACACACTTGCCTTCTCTGAGTGTTTATTAATCTAACTCACATCACAGGAAGAAAGATAGAAGACTGTCAACACAACTGGACATACTTTTGTCACACTGCTCTGGGGCCCAACAGACTTTATCCCAGGCCATTGTATGTTCACCAAGCTCATTGAATTCCACTAAAAATTCTTTACTCTCCCCCTTAAAATCATCCACATTTCCCTTTCTATTCTTCCCCTATGAAGAAGGGTATGAGTATCTGTGTAACCCATTAGGTTATTGAGCAGTCATTCTCCTGCAATTCCCTTGGGTTACGCACATGAAAATAAGTTTTGTATGTCTTTTCTCCTATTAATAGGAGAAAAATCATCTGCTTTTTGCAAGGTGATTTTCAGTGAACCTTCAGAAGGTTGAAATCCCTACAGTTTCAACAGCTTCCCAAGTGCTCATCTTACTTGGTGGGTAGAAAGACCTTAATAAAGCTGTAACTTCTCTGATGACCACCAAAGGGGATAGTCTTGTCTTTATAATAATAAATATAAGAAGCCAATATTTAAAAATAAGAATGTAAACATATAGCAATCTTAATGTATGTTAACTTAAAAATAAATTAGTTAATGTATGTTAACTTAAAAGGTAAACAATAGAAAGAAAGAATAACAACATAGATATATAGTATTTCGGACCAACTTAAACATAAAAGTTTGGAGGAGCAACTAGGATTATACACTATCGACTCCATAGTTCCTTCTGCTACTTAAGTACTAGGTAATAATAAAATGTACAGCTGAGAGGTTCATTTTTATATGTTGTTATCAGTCAGATTTAAAATCAGTAGCATATTTGTAAAAGTTCTATTTTTCTTCCTAAAGGGAATGTTCCTTAACATAACTGTTTTTTTCAGTTTGCAGCAGTGCAGTAAACTAGTCAATCATTAACTTAGAAACACAGGATGGTGAAGGTATGGGGCCTGTGGAGAAACACTCTAAACTTATTTGATCACAACTGTTTTGTCAGTCTAAATAAAAAAAAAAAAGCTTTCCACTTTTAAAGACTGATACATTTAGACTGTGAGATGTACCATGGATTCCAAAGTCAACTCCACATGCTAGCAGCCCGTTGCCCCAAATTTTCTGAAGTGAGAAGGCAGGGACCGTTAGCTGAAATGCTGTTGATTTTAGTGGCTGTGGGCACGCATAAGGATATAGGTAATTTCCCTCAAAATGAGGTCCCAGATCACTTAGTCCATTACAGTTTTAAATGATAAAAAACACCTTGACCTGCACCTGGAAAGAAAGTACCAACTCAGTCCAGAGTATAGTACGGGAACAAGAAGCAGCCTCAAGTCATCCTATTTGTATCCATGTCTTTAAACATTGCTTTATTCCACATACTACTTAGGAAAACTTAATTCTGACTGGAGATCAGACATTTTTAGGAAGGTTAAAAAATCAGAGAAAAAAAATGTTGTTATAGTTTACTAAGCAAAAGAAGACTGGTTTTCTTTCTTAGTCATCATTGCTGACATTTGGGGTGCAGGTAGATATGTCTGGTATCAGTGGTTCTAACCGTTTATAGAGCTATATATTTCCAAGAAACTGAAGAAAGCTATGGATCCTTTCTTCAGGAAAATGAACATATTAATGTATAAAAAATGTTTAAATAAAATTTCAGGGAGTTAAGGGAACTTCCTCTGAAGCTCATGTTAAGAGCTACTGCCTAATATAGATTCATTGCACCATGACATTTTATAGCTAAACGGAAGAATTGGTAGATTTACTAATCTCACTTCTATTTTTAATCTAATAATTTATTTGATTGTCAACACCAAGAAGAGGCATAAGCAACTGAGTAAACCGAACAAGTATTTCTTGAGTACCTACTTCATAATCAGTTCTGTTCTTCAAGCTGTGTTTGTTACCAATAAAGTATAAAATACGATCTATCTATTCCTTTAAGGAGCCTACAGTCTAGTAATCATTATTCTTGAGGACAAAAAAAGTGAACATAGGTATAATTTATCACTTGACCAGGTGCAACAAACTTCAATTTGAATTACCAGTAGAACTTAATAAAGCTATTTGTTAAATAAACCACTTAGGTAATAATTGATTATCAGTGGCCAATGTATGTATGCATATTTTCATATTCATATTCCCTAGTATCAATCATTTAGATGATCACACCATATATAATGTAAAAAGCTAGTCTATTGCTGTAGCGTGAATTTTAGATTGAGGATATAAAGAAGTTGACAAGGAGAGATAGACCATGTGGGCAATGGCAGCTGTGGATTACCTTTCATGGGGATCCCTGGGCAGACTGGAATAAGTTGGAATATCCTAGAGCTTATATTTAACCTATCCAAGAATTTATAGGGCAACCCATGAACAGTGTTTTGAAATTTGTATGTCTACAAAAACCCAGAAGTCTCTTCTTGCATAATTTTAACATTTTATTATTACTCTCCTTACAATTTTTTTAATTTTCACTTTCTCAATTTCTTTCCACTTATTAACACAGAATTCTTTTTAATTAATGTAATTTTTAAAAACACAATTTCTTCACTCAATTTCTGACAAAATTATGAAGAGTCAAAAAGCACTTATAGAGTGAATTGACATAAAGCCATTTACTTAATTAGAGCTGTTTGAAGCCCAACCATCCATGTATTGAATGCTTTATATAACCTGCCTCCCGATGGGCCCCAGAGGCTTCATATGGGGAAGCTAGGACTATTAGTGCTATCTTTTGACTTTTCCAGTGGTGGTCTTAGCACAGCATTAAAATAACACAGGATACTGAATCATAAGATCTGAGTTCAAATCCCAGCCTTGCTGTGTGAGATTGGGCACCAAACTTTCTAAGCTTCACTTGTCCCCGTCTGGGAAATGTGGATAATAACACCTACCTCATCAGTTTCTTAAGAAGCTTGCATTAAGTAACATGAGAAAGAGTCCCTTTGTTGTGTTATAGGACTTCAGTAAATCTTTGTAAACCTTGGATCTAAATCAAAAGTGTGTGGCAGAAAATTGGAACACAGTCATGAATAGGAAGCTCCTGTAGAAATTATTTAAATCTTTATTATAATGTTGAACTGAGCTGATTTCCTGGGAGTCCCTTCCAAGGATATTTTAAGAAAACCACAGACGACCAAAAGTTGGCAGAAACTGACACATGCAGGAAATTGTGGATTCCATAATTCTAGAGGTGCTGTAGTTCTATAAATTCTGCTGCTGTTACCAAACCCAAGCTTTGTGTTCATTTGTTTTTAATTAGTCTCTGTTTTGTTTCTGTCACACAGATTCTGCCTCCCCAATGGTGCTTTGCCCTGCTAATTTAACTATGCAAACATTCATTTTACAGATTAATACCAACTGTGAAAATGTCTTTCTTTTAAACAAAAATAGTTCACTGTCCTCTCCTCCCTGCCACATCCCAATTGTAAAAGTAGTGTGTGTGCTTATGGAGAAAAAATAGGCACTACAAAAATGTATAAAGAAAAAGATTGGCTAGGCGTGGTGGCTCACGCCTGTAATCCTAGCACTTTGAGAGGCCAAGGAGGGTTTATTGCCTGAGCTCAGGAGTTCGAGACCAGCGTGGGCAATATGGCAAAACCCTGTCTCTACTAAAAACATAAAAAATTAGCCGGGTGTGATGGTGGGCGCCTGAAATCTCAGCTACTTGGGAGGCTGAGGCAGAAGAATCGCTTGAACCTGGGAGGCGGAGGTTGCAGTGAGCTGAGATCGTGCTGCTGCACTCCAGCCTAAGCAACACAGCGAAACTCTGTTTCCAAAAAAAAAAAAAAGCAATAGTATTACCTCTCAGGGACCAACTACAATTACTATTTTGGTGTATGCCCTTCCAGACATTTTCATTGCCTATGTTTATTCTTCTTGTTAAAAGTCATTCAGGTTGGCCAGGCACAGTAGCTCATGCCTATAATCCCAGCACTTTGGGAGGCTGAGGCAGGTGGATCACTTGAGGTCAGGAGTTCAAGAACAGCCTGGCCAACATGGTGAAACCCTGTCTCTAAGAAAAATACAAAAAATTAGCTGGACATGGTGGCATGTGCCTGTAATCCCAGCCACTGGGGAGGCTGAGGCAGGAGAATCGCTTGAACTCGGGAGGCAGAGGTTGCAGTGAGGCAAGATCATGCCATGGCACTCCAGCCTGGGGGACAGCAAGACTCCATCTCAAAAAATAAAAATAAAAAAAAGTCATTCAAGTCAAGATTCAGCCATTTTTAATGTTACCATTTTAGAAACAAACAGTTAAACACTTTCACAAAAAGTCTCAAATGTGTTTCTTTTAACTTTTCCTACACCTTCTTTCCAAGATAGGCTGTTCGCTCAGCAAGTCCTTTAAAACAGGATTTTCACTGGTCATCCTTGAAACTTCTCTTTATATTTCCCCACTTTTACCACTTTTAATAATTAATACTTTTAATGGCCCTTTAAAAACTTAATCTCACCTTGTGCTGATGCTAGCGTGTTCTGGAGTCACAAGCCCTGCCCTTGGCCTCTGGCCATTCTGTGGGTGCTTTGCATTACTTAACCTCTACCCCCAAAATGAGGTCCAGTGCTAACCTTGGATTTGGTACTGCATTCCCTGATAGAACAGAAAAGATTCTTGATTTCAATAAGTAACCAGAGTGTTCATTGGAGTGACCATCTACATACTGGCTCTGCAGAAGCTTGGCCCAGAGGTGGTGAATTATTTGAATTCATGTTTTATGTCCATTGCTCTGCAGGCAAATTTTGGAAAATCTGTTTTATTTTGCTTTGAAGAATCTGTAAATAATCCTTAACAATTAATGCAAATGATAGCTAAAATTCCAGTAGAATTTTCTACTTCTGTAGTTCAGTATGTGCGCTAGTTTACCCAGGAATGTATCATTATTAATAAAAAGTATAACAGTGTTTATAATTTTGCCAATTTTCTAGTTTATAGAGGGATACGGGTTCTGAAAGTAAAACAGCTTCAATCCCAGCCCACCCCATTCTGCAAATCTGAGACAGAATTCTAGTGCCACTCCTAAAATGAAAGCTAGAGAACTGATAGAAGAAGAAAGGAAGGAAGGGGAGGGAGAGAACACAAGGTGGGGTTAATTATCTATAGAAGTTCTCTATAGAATATACACACTACATTGTAAATTATGGAAGTTCTAAGTACTATTCATGTGCAAGTCTTTTCTAAGAAAACAATGAGATAATAAAATGCGACACATGAGACAAGCTGTATCTTGGAAACTCTATACATGGTATAAAAATAAGCATTGAAAAGTTTTGGTCAATACTAAATTGCAAAAGAAGAATCAAAGAATTAGTATTATGTCTCTAGCATTAATCATTGAAGAGAGAGTCATCATGTTTAACAAATTAGAGAATGTTAGCAACTGGAAAGGTGAACTAATTGCACAGGAGCACTTACCTTGATTCTTTTGTGTGCTAGGTGCTGTAGATGTATTTAAATAGGTCCACCTTGGGCTGAAAAGTGACCTTGGGCAGGAAGAGGTACTGAAGTCTTTATTCAGAGATGCCAAGTTTATAGCATTAAATCTGGAAAATGAGGTGAGAGCAGAAACAGAAACTCTAGAACTGAGAGGATGAGGCCAGGGATCCAGAACCAAGTTTGTGAGAGTCGAGTGGATACAGAATGCCTCTCATGTGTGATACCTGGCTTAAAGTCCAAAGAGATGGAGGCTCTCCACTTCTATTTCCTTTGACTGCATTATCAGAAACCAGTCTTGAATATTATACAACCATATTTAACCAGAATGATTAAAAATGAAAATAAGTACCAAAACATTTTTAAATGTAACTACTTTGGTGGCAGTTCTACTAAAATGAAGTATGTTGTTCCTTTAATTCACAAATCAGAATCACCAGAATCAATATTAATATTTAATGGAAATATAGGCAAGCATGGAAAAGTAAAAGTATTATGAGATTTACCATCAGATTGAGCTGGATTTGAATCATGGGTCTATCACAAGTGAACTTAGGTAAACTTCATAACCTTGATATCCTTATCTGAAAATCAGGATTATTTAATACCTATCTCTTAGGACTTTCTATGAAGATGAAATGAGACAATGTGAAGCATTCCCTTCTTTCCTAACATTGACATACCCCTCGTTAACTGATTTTAGATATAACCACTTTCATTGATCCCCAAGGGATACCAGGGGTATGTAGAGTTTACCTTCCTCCTCTACCAAATAGATCATGGAGGTCACCTGTGTGGTTCCTCTGTGCTTCTTCAAGATGTCAGCTGGCTTTTCTTGTTTCTCTCAGTGTAATTGACTGTAGATTCTTATCTGCTCAAAAGAGAACTCCATTACATAGACTCAGGCACATCTATATTTCATTATGAATTCTCTCTTTACTAACTTCCTGTATCTAAGCTGCATTCTAAATAAATAAAGTACTACTGGAACTTTGTTTTTCAGACACATTGATATCTGTACAAGAACAGCCCAGCAGAAAATATGTACATCTGCCCTTCCTCCTTCCAGCTCAACTCCCCAGCCCTCATGTCACACCAATTCTCATGTTTGTAAATCAGTTTCCTGTGATTTTAGTTAGCATGATTTCGTTGCTCAGGGATAGACCACTCCTCAACTTTTATGTATGTATATATGTATTTATTTATTTATTTATTTGAGATGGAGTCTCACTCTGTCGCCCACGCTGGAGTGCAGTGGCACAATTTCAGCTCGCTGCAACCTCCACCAGACGGGTTCAAGCGATTCTCCTGCCTCGGCCCCCCGAGTAGCTGGGATTACAGGTGCACGCCACCACGCCCAGCTAATTTTTGTATTTTTAGTAGAGACAGGGCTTCACCATGTTGGCCAGGCTGGTCTCGAACTCCTGACCTCAGGTGATCCTCCCACCTCAGCCTCCCAAAGTGCTGGGATTACAGGTGTGAGCCACTGTGCCTGGCCCACTCCTCAACTTTTAAAACTACAAAACTGGACCGAGCCCCAGACCATGAAGGTCCTCTCATTAAAGAGATGCCTCTTTTGTATAACCCAGCCAGAAACATTTGGTGAGTTTCTTTCATATTATAAAAATCACAAGTTTTTGAAATAAGTGAATTCAAGTTCTTCCCATATCTAAAACATTCTATGAGTCAAATTTTCAAATTTAGAGATTCAGTCTGTATATTTATATTTCTTAATCTGTGGCATGAGGGATTTAATCAAAGTATAGTTTCCTGGCAATGAAAGTGATTGTACCCAACATGAGTTAATAAGAAAGATGATGGAATTGTCGTCTTTGAAGATCTTTATAGTTTTTTTCAAAAGTATTTATGCACAGCCCTTCCTAAAGCCAGACACTGAAGATCAATCAAGTACTCTTCTCGTCAAAAGAGTTTCTGCTATAGAAACTCCAGATTGTGGTTTTATTCTGACACATTTTGGTAGTTTTGTTCTGTGACAATTATAGGACAAAAAAATGAAAGAGTAAAGAAATGGAAATTGGCTTTTAGCAGCTGTTTTAGTGAGACCATTTACATTTTGGATTCCAGAATGGAGATACTAGTCCATCAGAGGAGAAACAAGATTTTGTTCTTATTGTAGTAAAAGATCTCGTGTTAATGTTAAAGATATTGTTCCTATTGTGGGGAGAGAGAGAGAGAGAGAGAGAGAGAGAGAGAGAGAGTTATCTTTTACCCTGAATTTGGCGAAGGGGTCATGAAGTAATCTTTTGTTGGACCAGAAAGTAATTCTTTCCTTGGATTTCAAGGAAATCATCAAATTTTTGCTAACAACCGTGCTTAATTATTTGAATGGGTATGTGTTTTGTTTGTCTAGTCTTGTCATTAATACAATTAACTAGAATCCTATTTAATTCTTGAAATTGAAATGTCAATTGTGACTTTGTCTTACTTTTCACTAAAATCATTTTCACTCACTTTTTAGATATCATTTTTGCATATGCTTACCTATTACTGTATAACAATAAAATAAGTGCTTTAAACATTTTAATGAATATCCTATCAAGGCTCTCATTTGAGCACCCTAACAAATATGAAAGAAATACGTGCTATGTATACGCAGAACCACACTCCACAATTAAACTCTCACAGTGACATTCCTTAAGGAGGCAGTGTTAGCCTGGAAGAATCGTTTTATAAAATCCTTCTAATGATTGCATCACTTTGAAAGCCAACAAAATTGATTCGTAAACTCTGGAACTAGATTAAGATGAGGAGTATGAGGGAAAATGTTTCCAAATTCAACTCTTGCTTTGAATTTTCTATTAAATTTATTTTCCAGAGTTTCTTTTTTCCCCAGCCATAATAAAGCAGTCTTTATTCCATAAGAAAGTAGTATTATGATACTGTTTTATTTTAGACCCTTGATTTATTTTTGTGAAACGAAGATAAATAATGCACATATCTTCACATCAGAAAACTTAGGTTCAAGCCATGGGTCTCCTTCCTCTGTCTTACTTTGAGTAAATTATTTTGCCAACTTCTGTCCCAACTTTTTCATCTCTAAATTAAATATAATGATTATGCTCATCCCACAAAGTTATTATGACAATTAAATTAAAATGTTTGCATAAAAATTTTGAAAAATCTGAGGCATTGTACAAATGCTAACATATTTGGGGGTATTACTATAGTTGTTACTATTTTTAAATATTAATATTTTCAAAGCTAAATAATAGTATCATAGTGGAACTGCTTGGCATAGTTTACTGAGCAAAGCAAACAGTCCACTTGCAAAGTGAGTTGTTGTTCATCTCATGCCTATATCAATGTTCCCCCCATCTAGGACTCAGTGTAATTTGAAGCATGTAATAAGATGTTCAATACATTTTTTGGTGTCACCTGCCCCATGCCTCTTTCTTTCATTCTGTCCAATTTCATTTTTTTTCAATCCTCTTGTATCTTTCTTTTCTTCTTGTTTTAAATCATGTAGGTTATCATTTTTCACAATAAGCAAATATCCTAAGAACTATGAAAAATGCCCATAGCACTTCCCATCTAAAAAATGCATAAGCCTTTTATAAACACATTAGTGATCATCGCAAAATACTGTCTACCTTGAATGTTTTCTCATCTTTATTTATTTATTTATTTATTTTTTTTGAGACCGGGTCTCGCTCTGTCGCCCAGGCTGGAGTGCAGTGGTGCAATCTGGGCTCACTGTCAGCTCCGCCCCCCGGGTTCACACCATTCTCCTGCCTCAGCCTCCCAAGTAGCTGGGACTAGAGGCGCCTGCCACCACGCCCGGCTAATTTTTGTTTTTTTGTTTTTTGTTTTGTTTGTTTTTTGTATTTTTAGTAGAGACGGGGTTTCACCATGTTAGCAAGGATGGTCTCCATGTCCTGACCTCGTGATGCGCCCGCCTCGGCCTCCCAAAGTGCTGGGATTACAGGCGTGAGCCACCGCGCCCGGTCTTTCTCATCTTTTTATCATGCATGTCTGCCTAGTTTAAAATCACAGGGCAGGAACTCTGTCTAATTCTATTTGTAAAATCAGAGAGAAAGTGTTGTTGTTCAATAAATGTCAAGAAGCAACAGCATCCGTATGAGGTGAATAGGTGGAAATTATTATTTCTGTCTATAGCAAGGTGAAAATAAAATGAGTGCTTTACAATTTTCAAAGCATTCTCATATCGATTATCTCATTTGTACATCACGCCGACACTGGGAGAAAGCCAGATAGGGCAGTTGTACTGTTATCCTCTTGCTGTCCTTGTATGATTGTGGAAAGTGAGACTAAGAGAGTAAGTGCCTTGTCCACGTCATCAGGGAAATCCCAGCCTACAGGATCTCTATGCTGCTCTTGTGGTTTTAAATTGGTACAAATATTTGTACATTCTTATGGAGTGCATGTGATATTTTGTTACATGTAATGATCAAATCAGAGTATTCTGGGTGTCCATTACCTTGAGTATTTGTCGTCTCTATGTGTTGGGGACAGTTCAAGTCCCCTTCTCTAGCTATTTTGAAATATATAATACATTGTTGTTAACTATAGTTACCCCATTCTGCTACTGAATATTAAAACTTAGCCCTTCTACCTAACTATATGTTTGTACACATTAACCAGCCTCTCGTTATCCCTCTCCCACCCACTCAGCCTTCCCGGATTCTGGTATCTGTCATTCTACTCTCTACCTCCATATAATTAACTTTTTTAGTTCCCACATATGAGTGAGAACATGCAGCGTCTGTCTTTCTGTGCCTGTTCTTATTTCACTTACCATAATAACCTCTAGTTCCATCCATGTTGCTGCATATGACAGGATTTCATTCTCACATTATCTTTGTCCATTTGTCTGCTGATGGACACTTAGGTTGATTCCATACCTTCGCAATTGTTAGTCGTACTGCAATAAACATGGGAGTGCAGATATCAAACTTTTTAATCCTTTGAGTAAATACCAAGAGTGGGATTGCTGAATCATATGGTAATTTCCCTGCTTTTCTCAACTAATGCTGTGGGAACTTCATAGTGATATGGGTCTTGATAGGTCTTGAACATGTCAAGAAGTATATCTGTTTTGTTACCTTTGTGAGAAAGCACTTAACTCTGACCCTGGCCCACAACAAGTGCTTAGTAAATAGTTGTTTAATTAAAATAAATAAATAATATTATAGATATCAAGTCAGCAGAACTCATGAACTAATTCTTGAATCCATGGCAACACCTGACATCCTTGCCATCTTGGCTGCTGCTCAACCCACAAAAACCATTACATATTGTTAATTTTCTGTTTCATGTAGTGAAACTTGTAATGCCAGTTTTCAATACTACTTTCGAGTCATATCATTCTCCCAACTGCTGCTATGTCTATTCAGTAGCCCAGGCACATAGGCACTCATTTAATAAACTTAATTATATCGTGCAAAATGCAGTCAATGGAACAGCCTTAAAAGTTTAAGCTTAACCTTTCATTTCACTAAGAAAATGTGTGACATGTTTATTTAATCCTTGTTAGTTGACAAGAAAGCCCCAGAAGCCAGACACTGATATCAGGACTCATGTGACTTACAATTGAGAGTCTGCTATTCATGTCTTCTGTTTATGCGAACGGCATATAAGAGTTCCAAGACATGGCCGGGCGCGGTGGCTCAAGCCTGTAATCCCAGCACTTTGGGAGGCCGAGACGGGTGGATCACGAGGTCAGGAGATCGAGACTATCCTGGCTAACACGGTGAAACCCCGTCTCTACTAAAAAATACAAAAAAAAAAACTAGCCGGGCGATGTGGCGGACGCCTGTAGTCCCAGCTACTCGGGAGGCTGAGGCAGGAGAATGGCGTGAACCCGGGAGGTGGAGCTTGCAGTGAGCTGAGATCCGGCCACTGCACTCCAGCCTGGGCGACAGAGCGAGACTCCGTCTCAAAAAAAAAAAAAAAGAGTTCCAAGACATTTGTGTGTTATGTTGAGCTTTGAAGATTTGACATTTGTGTGTTATGTTGAGCACACAAGCTGGATTTTATAATCAGAGAGTTGAAGAATCATAGAAAATAAAAGAAGGGTAAGAGAATGGGTGTGCATTTCTTGGTGGCTATTTTCCTTAAATGTGGCTAGAGACAGTAACATTAGCCATGCTAGATTTGGGCTGAAGGAAATGCTCACATGTTAGTTGCTAGGAAAGCCCTACAACCCTTGATTGTGCCACAATCAAATGACAATGCACATATATGATATATGCACTAGCTTAGAGACCGTATCAGCGTCCTTAACATCCTTTCTATATAGACTGTAAGTTTGCAGATGCATTTTGGTCTTTCAGTAGCATTTTAGCTAAATAACTTTTCAAAATGGTTCATCAAGGAAGCTGGTGGTTGAACTTAGTATATCTTATTTCTCAGAATCATAATCAACTCAAGAAACCACCAGTCCTTTTTCACCCACACAGTCTTTCTTAAACACACATATTGTTCTATGACAGCTAACTTCATGTCTTTAGTTCAGTCGTTCATTTTTCAGAAAAACTGACAAAACATCAATTAAATTATTTCTCTTAGAATAAAAGCTTAAAGTGAAGACCTTATGATAATATAGTCTAATAACATTTTGAATAATTATAGAATATACAATCCTGGATTCATTAGTGCATTCAGTGTCAACATGCGGTCATTCAGTTTTATCATCCCTTTAATAAAGCCATCTAAGATGTGTAAGTACTTTACCAACTTCTCATATTAAGTCAAAGGTCTGAGGGATATGCAGAGAAAGTTTACAGGAGAAAGTGAGTCCCAGCTCTTTATTGAACGCATATTGATACTAGCTAAATTTAGAAATGAAATTACCTAAATATCTAAATAATATGGTTTACTTATTTAAAGTCCACAGAATTTGAGAGGCCAAGGCAGGCAGATCACTTGAGGTCAGGAGTTCGAGATTAGCCTGGCCAACATGGCAGAACCCCATCTCTACTAGAAACACAAACATTAGCCAGCCATAGTAGTGCACACCTGTAATCCCAGCTACTAGGGAGGCTGAGGCAGAAGAATTGCTTGAACCCAAGGGGCGGATGTTTGAGTGAACCGAGATCACACCACTGCACTGTGTGGGAGACAGAGCAAGACTCTATCTCAAAAAACTTTTTTTTAAGTAAATAAATAAACAAATATATAAAATACTTATTGGGTGTTATTCAAGTGTGTGTATGTGGTGGTAGTGGGGGGTCATTTTTATTAGTAGAAGTGAGAAAATGAGTAACTTAGAAATAATACAATGTCTTGTCCTTTGGTGTTCTGTTAATTCTACCAGTATATTTCACCATACTTAATATTCTGCACCATGTTGTTTTTGTTAAATTTCAAATGTGCTAATAGATGATTATTAAAGTAATTCGGTTGTTATTTCTCTTAAAATAATCTTTTAAAAATAATTATCCACAACTACTTTTTTGTCGTTGCAAGTCTAGATTTTCATACATGAAGTCGCTTAAAGACTCACCTACATTAATTTTTAATCAAGTATCGAACATCTCCTACATTTCAGGCATTGTGATAAAATACACCAATCACTTCCTGTAGGGCATGGATGATTATTCTCATTTTTTATAGATGACAAAGCTCTGCTTCAAAAAGGTTAAATAAGTTCCAAAGGTAAGAAAACTAATAAATGCTAGAACCTGTCTAGGAATCCAAATCTGTCTTTCTCCAAGGCCTATGCTCTTTTCAGTATAGCAAGTAGCCTCTCAAAATTTAAAACTATCAAGGTTTATACAAATATATGTACTTTCACACACATATACACCCAGGCAGAGTAGGATTCTTTTCTTTTGAAAAATAGCCTTGACAACCAAAACATAATTGCATTGGAAAGACATGAGTTTTGGTGGTGAACTTACGACATTTTGGTATATACCTGCCTTAGTTTTAACCTTTACAAAATCTCAATTAGCACTGGGCCAACCTTGGTGAATCATCCTTGCTCTTAGTAAAGTAAATATGGTTTGTGAAAGAGACGGTTTCCCATTTTCTGCACCACTAAAGAGTTGTGTCATCAGGTATAAAAGCTAACAATAGATTTAATAAGCTGTTTATTTCTGTAATGAGAGAAACCCTTATTATTCACTAGGAATAGACCGAATTGGGGGATACTATAATAGATGCCAGAAATAACAATTGAAATTCTGAATACATTAGAACCACAGCATGTTGCAGACCAATTAAAATTGACAACCAAGTGAAGCAAATACACATGGATAAATATAGAAAATTCAAGTTGCTATTAGGGTGATTTTTTTCCCTCTTTTCTCTTTACCACTTGATATTTTTCTTTCTTCTTGATATTTCAGTTCATTTTGTTAATCTTTTCCTGCTTGGCTTCTGAATTTTAATTAAATTGAAAGTTGTCAGATAATCAAACTTTAATGCATTGTAGAATACTGTAGCACTTTGATGTATTTAGTGCACTGATGTTAGGAAACTATCACTAACTAGAAATATCAGCATTTGTAGACAATATATAATTTTCATAATCTTAAACAAAGTTGGGGAAAATACTGTGCTAAACATTTCAGCTGTGTGTTCACCTTTCTGTATTAGATTTAGTATTGGCAGCTGAGTAGGAGATTATAGGGTGCAGCTGCTTTAACCTTCAACAGTAAATGATGCTTGTTGAATTGTCTCCATGTGCCTCTAAAACCCAGGAAGCTTAAAAATGTAGGCTTGATGCTAATGATGAGAAAACACAGTAAATTAACAACACTTTGGTTGGAGGAGAGTTGGGACTAAATATATTACTAATGAAGATTATGGAATTATTTTTTCTGAAGTTGTTGAAGAATGTTTTGTATAGGGCAGGCAAAAATTGGATTAAATTTGATATAACAACATAAAAAATAAATACCTGGCAGGGTGGTACAGGGCATGGCGGTGCACGCTTGTAATCCCAGCACTTTGGGAGGCCGAGGTGGGTGGATTGCTTGAGGAGCCTGGGCAACATTGCAAAACCCCACCTCTACAAAAAATACAAAAAAGTAGCTGAGTGTGGTGGCATGCACCTGTAGTCCCAGCTACCTGGGATGCTAAAGTGGGAGAATCCCCTGAGCCAGGAAGTCAAGATGTGATTGCACACTGCACTCCAGCCCAGGTGACACAGTGAGAGCCTGTCTCAATACAAAACAGACAAACAAAACCCAAACCAGATACCATTTATCGAGTATCACTTACTGTATATCGTGCATTGTACTGGATGCTATACATTGTCTAATTTTATTTTTGTAGTACCCTATGGAGTAGGCATTATTATCACAGGTATACACATGATAAAATTGATGCTCAGAAAAGTTAATTACCATACCCAGGGTTACATGATTAGAGCAGAGACTGGGACTCCAAAGCCCATACCTGTATCCCTTCTAATTTCAGTGACCTACCAACATCTATTATATATTAGTTCTCATGTCAAAGGACACAATAAAGTATTTATTCATAAATGTATTATAATGTTTAAAAAATAGTATCAGAGAACAGCTAGGTGTAATCCCAATACAAACATAATTTCATTTAAACACAAATGCAGTTCTGGCCTGAAATGGATTTTTAACTTCCATCTTTTTTGATGAAATAGCATCTGCAATGTGTATGGAGGTTAGTGGGGGAGGAGACAAACAGCAGTTCCAGGAACACTGAAAGAAAAGGATCAAGTTAAATGCTTTCTACTCTCAGACAAGATTAATAACCCTTAACATACTTTTCTTATTTAATAAATTGTGACAAAATCACTCAATGTGGGCTCAGAAAAGGACAAAATGATTGGGCTCCTTACAATTAATGTTTTTTAAAAATTGAAATCAGATTTATACTAATCTGAAAACAAATAGGTTTCAGGGTAAGGGGAATCATTCCTCACCGAATTAATGTGTAAAAAGTAGCAAACACTGCCATCTACTGGGCTTTAATTTTCTCTTTGTTGTAAGTTTTGCGGATGATCACAGCTATTACGTATATTGAATACATAAATAAGAAAAGACATCCGTTAGTTGTTGTGAAGATTTCAAGCTACCTAAAAATAATTGAGTGGCTATGTTTATTTCTTTATGAATACATTCTAAGTCCCTTTATTATTGGTGTTAACAGAAATATTCAGGAAAAACAAAATAATTACCTTCAAAGACATGTTATCTCAATATTTTGCAAAACCTTTTGAGGAAGAAAGTTAAACTCCCCTGCAGAGAAGCATCACCAAGTAAAACTTGAGAGAAACTGTCACAGGTTTGTGAAATGCTGCACTTTCTCTGCTCAGCTGACAACCCTTCTTCCCAAGCTGTCTGATCCGTCCCGGAGGCTAACATATTTCCCTCTTCACCAAAAAGAGGAGGAAAAGAGAACCACTTTTCCTAGCGAGGAGGCTGTGCCCTATGTAGTGTGCACAAATGATCATTCTATCCCTCCAGCATGGTGGGAAAGAGGGGGCTCGGTGTGCTGGACCCAGTCCTCTCCGAAGGAGGACTCAGTGCCCTGGCTCATCTGACTCAGTCACTGTCAGTTCACTCAGGAAGATGGTTTGTGATTCACCCTCCGGGAACACTTCAGTACAGCGTTTGTGTTCCTTCGACAATCTGCATCAGTTTCACCGGGGGAGCTTGTTGAAGATTCAGGTTCCTGGCCTGAACCCAAGACATGCTGGATCATAAACCTCTGGTCTGGCACCCAGAAATCTGCATCAAACGGGCTATTCTTTTTTATTATTATTATTTTAAGTTCTGGGATACATGTGCAGAACGTGCGGGTTTGTTACATAGTGCCATGTGCCATGGTGCTTTGCTGCATCCATCAACCCATCATCTAGGTTTTAAGCCCTGCATGCATTAGATGTTTGTCCTAATGCTCTCCCTCGCCTCGCCCCCCACCCCACAACAGGCCCTGGTATGTGATGTTCCCCTCCCTGTGTCCATGGATTCTCATTCGAACAGGCTATTCTTATGCGTTTTTGAGACTGATAACCACTGACCAGAACCTTGGGATTCTTACTCTTGTAGCCTCTGTGGTTCCTAAGATCAAACTGCCAGTGGGAGGGCCTACAATGCTTCATTCCAGGCCTTTCCGGCAAGGACTGTTCTAGAGCCATGTAGCCCTGCACATCAGCACCAGCTGTGGCACTTTGAAGAGTTCTGCTTCCTAAGTCCCATCTCAGTGATTCTGATTCACTGAGTACTTCCTCAGGCTGCACCAATGTACAGCCAGGCTTAGTAAGCCGCAGCTCTAGGGAAACTCCAGGATTACCCCTGCAAAGACAGTCCCCAGAAGACTGTGAAGCAGGCAGAACATGTTTGCTGTCTCCCACTGTCTTCTGCATATGGCCTCCCCTTCCTCTTGGTACTCCACCTCCTGCTGTGGGCACCTCCTCTCTCTTTCACTACCAATTCTCTGATTCCTTTCATTTATCCCATTTTTGATAAGGGTGGTTGATGGCAGCTCACCTCTCCAAAACATTAGCTTTTAATGAACTGAGGTGCCCACAGGGTGGTGTATAAAATCTGGAAATATGAAATGTTGTTTGTCATATATTGTAATGTAGTATCCAAACCAACTATGTCTTCAGACTTAGTGCTTCTTCTTTATTTTATTTTATTGAGATGGAGTCTTGCTTTGTCACCCAGGCTGGAGTGCAGTGGTGCAATCTCAGCTCACTGCAACCTCCGCTCCCTAGGTTCAAGCGATTCTCCCACCTCAGCCTCCCAAGTAGCTGGGACTACAAGCATGCACCACCACCCCTAGCTATTTTGTTGTTGTTGTCGTATTTTTAGTAGAGATGGGGTTTCCCCATGTTGGCCAGGCTGGTCTCAAATTCCTGACCTCAAGTGATCTGCCTGCCTCGGCCTCCCAAAGTGCTGGGATTACAGGCGTGAGCCACCGCACCTGGCCAAGTGCTCCTTCTTTAGATAGAATGTCATTGTGTTAGCCTGGTAAAGGCTGCCAGCTTGTCATGAGAGGGAGTGTGTGTAGTTGGACCAGAGCGTACTGTGAACTGTGTGGCAGTGTGAAGAGAGCCTTGCTTCCGGAGACCTTTGTGGAAGTTGACTCATGTGGGTTATCACCTATTTTGGAGATGGTGGACACCACAAAGGCAGTGAGGTGTCAGCAAACCAGAGCTGTGTCTGACTTCCCTACCTGACACAGTGACACCACGTAAAGGCATTTATCTCCAGGACCAAGAACACCCTTCTGTCCCTTATCTATAGCCAGTCTGGCCATCAAACCCAGCTCACATCTAAGCCCACTGTGGAGCCCTCCTAGGCCAGGCCAGTTCATAGCAATCTCTTCTTTTCCAAAACCACATCATGGATACTTTGATCCGCCAAATGAAAACTAGTTATAGACTGTTTTGCAATATTCCTTATGTCAAAGAAGGAGGTGTAAAGAAGGATGATTTGAAAGAGAAAATTTGGGATGACATGTAATATAAGTATTATTCACTTTACCATTATCTTTCCAACTCACTGGAAAGATGCTCATTGGAAGCAGCGACCATGTCTTGTCTTTTTTATATCTTGCATGGTGCTCACACAGAGCAAGTGCTCGATAAATATTAGCTCATTTGATACAGCTTTTTCTCTCGCATCTCTCCTCAGGAATGAGGCATGAATAGCAATTTACTGGAGTGCTCAAAAGTGCTTTTAATGTAGGACTTGTCGAATATTCTCCACATTGACAACTACAAAGCTGCCAAGTAGGAAACGTCTCAGGTAAGAGACCCTCTGGAGTCTCAGATTCAGATCCTTCCCAGATGAAGTCCTTCTTTGGTTGGTGATCTTAGACACCTACCTCTTCTGCTTAGTTCTAGCAAATTCTCATTGGTTCACTATGCCTTTTTCCTGTACATAGATCTTCCCCTTAGGCAATTCTGTTTTTCTCTTAGAATAGTGTTTGTCCTGTTCCCCAGTCTCCCACAGCCATAGACATATCCTCTTCTGACTTACTGATGGTTTCTCTGTTCCGGTTACATTAGAAATATAACTTTGTAAAATGCTGCTATGCAAGCTTCTAAGCAAGTTTGATTTCATTGGTTTAGAGAGGGGGCCAAGAATTTGAAGTTTTCAACATTCTCTTGAGTAATTCTAGCATACAGTCAGATTGAGAACACTCCATTTTCTGTTTTACATTGTGCTCAGCTAAGAAGTTCCTGTTTTGTCCTTCTCCTCAATTTTAGGCCAGAACCCTGGCTTACAGTTTAACTGTTAAAAATTAATATTTGCAAGTGTAGACATTCACCTAAAAAGCCAACAGTGATATAGACTATGTAAAATAAAACCAAATAAAATTATATAAACATAATGTATAATAGAAGAGTGTTATACTCTGCTCTACTTCTATTACTTTGTGGAGATAACTAGAATCCTCAGATATTTTAAATGTTTTAAGGCTAGAGATTCCCCAAATGGGTTTAAGAATTGCTTAGTTAATATATGAATTATAAATTGATATGAAACTGAAAGATTTGGTGAAACAATATCTTGAGACTCTACCAATGTTCGCTCTCCCCAAGCGTTTCTGCCAATTTCCCCAAGCATTTCTGCCAATTTCAAATGCTGGAGAAATCAAGGAGTCAAGAATGTGATTTTCTTCAAGGAAAGGATTGCCTTGAGTAGAATTTAGAACACATGACTCCCACTCAAATGTGCTGCCCAGTAGAAGATGCTGCCAATGATTAAATCAAACTGGGTTTGCTGCCCACTCTGTACCGTTTCCAGGATTTTTGATGTTAATTACTATTGAGTACAATGACATGGGATATTTCTCAGCCCATCACTATGTTTTGTATAGCACATAAAGTGTCTGGGGTATATGTGAATGACTAATAAATATATGTGTGTAATAGGTTTAGCTAAAATAAAATGATTCACATTAGGACAGAATGCCCTCCTCCATCCATTTGAAATTGTTTTATTTAATTGTATTCTACACTATTGAATCCCTAATATTTCTGTCAGCAATCAATGGAAATGATGATGGCATAA
Source organism: Theropithecus gelada (assembly GCF_003255815.1). Taxonomy (NCBI): domain Eukaryota; kingdom Metazoa; phylum Chordata; class Mammalia; order Primates; family Cercopithecidae; genus Theropithecus; species Theropithecus gelada. The sequence continues at coordinate 74,924,399 of NC_037685.1, forward strand.
AATCTACATGCCTAACATCTAATTTATCAGGAAAAATTAGTGGGTTTAAATACATAATTAGTTTATAAAATGTGGTTTTGAACACATTTACAGAATGAGAGTTTTTATTTGCCAGCTCACTGAAAAGGCCTTTATGAGTGTTTAGGGAACTTTAAGGACAATTGTAAAAGAACTTGTAACCAATTGGAGGATGAGCCTTGGAAGAGGAGCATAAATTGTTGGCCCAAAATTGTTATGAAACTGTTTCATCTTCCCAAAAACATATTCTGTGTGAGTTCTGAACAGCCATTTCTCTATTTCTGTTCCACCTCCCTTGCTTTTTGTTTCTCTTTGGAGAATGTTAACAGAGTTTGCTAAGTCTAGGTTTTGTTACTTTTGTAAAGATATATAGATGAGTAATTGAAAAATTAAAAAGATTTGACAAATCAGAAAGCCAGAGTGAGAGACAGAATACACAAATGTGTGATTCTTGAGAGACCCCCAACCATGCTGCCTTCTCTTTAATTTGCAGACCTGTTATGTAGGTGTATCTTCTTTGTTCTCTTTTTCCCTGTCAACTAAGTAGGTCAAAGTTGACCCAGCAGCATTTAACAGCTCTTTAGAGATGAAGCAGAATACAGTGACACAGCAGAATCACTACTTTTAAGCATGAAGTTTTGTTCTTTTAGAACAGTTATTAAGATTGGGTAAATGCCCAGGTGACAGATTTTTTTTCCCAGAACAGAATAAAGGACTTTCTTTCCTATCTCGAAAATTAACGGAGAATATCAATAGAATAAAAAATTGTCAAAACATGATGGTTCCCTGCTGCCACAGCAAGGACAAGGTAAAACTAGAAAGCAGATGGCAAACAGAAGCCTGCTTTGTAACAATGAGTGATTAACAGTGACTCAAGGGTTTTGAGCAACTGATTAATTGACGAAAAAAGGAAGGGGACACTGCAAGAGGTGGGAGGAAAATAAATCTGTCTCTATTTTGCTCTACTAAAGAAAATTCTGTTTTTTAACCCTTGAATAAAAAACAGAAGATATTTTTGGTTTTTCTCTTTTTATTTATTTATTTATTTATTTATTTATTTATTTTTGAGATGGAGTCTCACTCTGTCACCCAGGCTGGAGTACAGTGATGTGATCTCGGCTCACTGCAACCTCCACCTCCTGGGTTCAAGCAATCCTCCCACCTCAGCCTCCCGAGTAGCTGGGATAAAAGGTGCCTACCACCACTCCCAACTAATTTTTGTATTTTTAGTAGAGACAGGGTTTCGCCATGTTGGTCAGGCTGGTCTCCAACACCTGATCCCAAGTGATCCATCCGCCTCAGCCTCTCAAAGTGCTGGGATTACAGACGTGAGCCACCATGCCCGGCCTAGATACTCTTTATTGAATATCATAATTTATAAGGTTACAAGATGGTTAGAAATCATGCCTTCATCCTCTTGTAGGATAATGGCAATTGACTTCTTCTCTTCTGCAACTATTTCAAAGAAGTCCAGGGAAATGTATTGCAATGGACAAAACCTTATTGGCCTACATTAATAGATGGTTAGGGCCAAGTGTTATACAATTCCAGGGGACAACATTCATTCAGGTGACTTACTATTTTTGCATAGCAGGTAGGAGTCTTAAACCATGAACATAACTGTGCAAGACATACCCATTTGTTTTCTATAACCAAACTTAATTTCTGACTCTAGGATTCCCATCATCCATTTTTTGAAGGAAAATTTATCCTCTGCCTTTCTTGGAAGCCTCCTCCAGCCCAAAATGTGCCATTGTTCTGGGATTTTGCACACCACCAAGTGGATACTGGGAGGAGCCAGGCTCGAGCCATCTCCAGAGGCTGCCTGTTAAAGTGAATGGCCCCCAGCAAGTAGAAAGAGACCGTGGGTCATCACGAAGCTGAGGAGGCTGGTAAGAGGTCATTTGGAAAGTGTATCATAGAGAATGGTGCAGATTAGAATTCCTTGGAGGGGAGGCATTTAAGTAATCTGCAAATACAACCCAACAGAGACTACATTTTAATGACCATTGAGACAGAACCACAAACAGCAAAAGCAAGTAAAGAGGCCTTTTCTCTTGCTTTTAGCCCTCCTCTTCCCCACTGGAGGAGAGGAGGGGATGTGGTATTGGGAGCTAGAGTTTAGAAGAAGACAGCAGTAGAAACAGCCTGCACTTCCTACTCCTGGTACCCAAACAAAGCCAGAAGTCAGGCTTCAGTTAAGAGGAGAGAAGCTGCCGGGCGCGGTGGCTCAAGCCTGTAATCCCAGCACTTTGGGAGGCCGAGACGGGCGGATCACGAGGTCAGGAGATCGAGACCATCCTGGCGAACACGGTGAAACCCCGTCTCTACTAAAAAATACAAAAAACTAGCCGGGCGAGGCGGCGGGCGCCTGTAGTCCCAGCTACTCGGGAGGCTGAGGCAGGAGAATGGCGTAAACCCGGGAGGCGGAGCTTGCAGTGAGCTGAGATCCGGCCACTGCACTCCAGCCCGGGCGACAGAGCCAAAAAAAAAAAAGAGGAGAGAAGCTTTAGTTTAAATAAAAAAATTGAAGTGAGACTTCTGTATACCTAAAGATAAGACTGTAGCTGTGGTTGAAAATGACCAGAAATGCTATGGGATCTCTCTGAGATGTTGCCAAGTGGTAGGGAGGTGTCTAGCAGGGCATGGGTGAAGAGTGGTTTGCTGATTGTATCCTAAACAGAATGTGCTTACGTGCTTTGTCCCTTCCAGTCTGACTGCCCTCTGACGCCTCCCTGTCCTCCTTCCTCCCCAGTCAAACCATGACTTGAAGCCATTCTGCACTAGGCTCCTGCTGCCTCCCTGGAGGCTGCATTTGACTCCTCCCTGCTCCAGGGTCTCCCTTTCTAGGGAAACCTCTCTCTCCCTCCTACTTTTTTCAAATTCCACTTGTTCCTGCAAATATTGTCTCCCTTATATATCCTCTATAAACAGTGTACATTCTTCTATGGGCTTACATTTTATTTTTAGAAACAAAAGCCAGAAGGGGCAAAGGCTACTTTACTTTCTATACCTGAAGTAGTGACTATTGGCATGAGTATGGAAAGGGCAAAGGACAAATAAAAATGGTGAGGAAAAAACATAAATTATATATCAAAGCCATATGCAGTTCTACGTTGATTTCCAATGGAACTTAGTCATTCTTGAGCTGATTGGATTTTGCTGTTGGACACAGAAGATAAATGTAACTGAAATGAATCACAGCATATTTTATACAGCATATGCTTGCCTTCTTCCATGTGCTTTATGTGGGCTGTGTAAGAGGAGAAGCAGAGAACTCACCATATTTATAATTAAATAATTAATCTAATAGCTCTTACAGATCTGCCTTTGATGCTCAACTGCAAGCTCCTTGACTGCTGAAACTGTGTTCGTTTTTTCACTGTGGATCCGAATTTCTTATCCATAGGTATATTCTTGTTATATGAATGAGTGAATCTGTCAAAGTGGCAGGTGTGGTGGGAGGTGTAGGTCAGGAGTGTGGCAGCCAGGACCAGGCTGCTATTCAGCCACTTTGCATGAAGAGCAGGGGATTTGGGAAAGGTGAGTAGACCTGGACTAAGTCGTCTCCTGAGATCCCTTACAACACACCCAACTGTCCGGGGGCTTTCTGATTCAGGATCAGTCTGGTCTTACATATGACCTGCCATAGCTTTGAGGGTTATAAGATATAATACGATAGGTTTTGTTCAAGCACTTGTCAAAACAGAAAATTACCAGACTATTTCTTTTTACTTTCAAGAGGCATGAAAAAATGGCATCAACCCATTGGTAGCATTTATGCCTATAAACAATAGAAACACCTCAACTTAGTGTTTGGCTTTAAGAGAAAAATTTTAAAAATTAAATTGCCACTTCTTCACATTTAATTAGCATATTCACAGACTAAAAAAGAAATAGTTGCAAGTCTCTTAAAGGCCTTATGGCTTACTCCAAAGTCAGTAGTTTCCAATTTAACTTAGACTAATGGGTTAGTCAGCTGAGGATTGCTTTGGAGAGAGGGACTTACTTTAGTGTTTACAGAGAACACTAATTCTTAAAGACTTCATGTTCTGAAAAGCATTATAATGATGAAATGATTATAAATAATAATATTCATAGGACACTTTATAAAGAAGCCTGCCATAGCTATGATTTCATGTCTAAACCAACCCAGGGAGTAGCACATGAACCAATGGTGTAGGTCCTCAGAGACATGTTTCCCTGCTTCCCCACTCCCACTCAGCCTCTGAGTCTCCATACAGCTCGGATTCAAAGATTCTCTTTTGTTCGTTCTCTATGATAGTTAGACCCACATGCTCAGTTCCTTGGTTGTTCTAGCACACAATGGCTATGGTTTGAAATATCCCAGCTTTTCCTTTCTATTTCATCCATATCCTACCCATCATCTCAAAGATAGCTCATCTTATTCACTCCTCTGAAAATTTGTGAAACATATTTGGTATCTCATTATATTCACTCTTTCAGTGCTGCTGAACTGTTTCATCTGCTTCAGGTATTAGTGGCACAACTGGGTGTGAGATGAAGGAAGGAGGGGACCATGCCTTGTACATTACGTTGCAGAGATTCAGTAAGTAGATGTACACTTGTTGAATAAATGGTCCAGAATCATACCAATTGGAATACTTCCTTAAGTCAAGTTACATGTTTGTTTGGTGCCCTAGAAAATGTCTAGCACTTATTAGGTGTTCAATAAATATTAATACTGCACTTGTAACCTGAGATGTTGAATTTGGTTTTAAAATAAGCCAACAAAGTAAGCAAGCGACTTCCCAGGTATGTTAACTTTTATAACTTCTGTGTTTACAACTCTACCGCCATATTGAGAGAATAATTGTTTAACATGATGACCTTGTGGTAAAAATCCATACTCATTAAGAAATAAAAGTTTGATTTTCAAGTCAGTTACAGGTAAAATCAAATAAAGGAAGAAAGGAAGGAAAGCAGGAGGAAGGAAAGGAGAGAGGGAGGGAGGAAAGAAGAAAAAAAGAAAGAAATTAAAATGCATTTGACATATTGAATGTATTAATTCAGTTGCCACCCAATCTTTTGCAGTGCCTCCTAATCCTGGACAACAGAACATTGCTGGACAATCATGGCAAAGCTGAGCTCAGTGGACTCACCATGGATTTACTCTGATCTGCATTACTTAGATCATTAATGCCAATCCCTTTTTTCCCAGTAGATTTATGTCTGTTCACATCATTTCATTCTCAATTACGCTAGCTCTATGCTGTTACCCTCAGCTGTTATCCTTACCCTCTATCTAAATAAGAACTCCTTTGATTTCCTTCCTTCTCATTTTAAAATTTTCTTTTTCCTTTGATCATTCTCTTATTTTTCTCATCCTGTCTCAGGAATGCTCTTTCTTCCCAAGGCTGTGCCTTCCTCTCTGCGTGGATCTTGTCCCCTCCTGGCTTTCCAGGACCACTGCATGAATTACCTTCTATTCTCTTGCATCTTCGGTGTCACCTTTTTCATGAGCTCTGCAACGGTACTACTGCCCAAGCTCTAGAAAATCCCCCTCTTTTAAATTATTGTATTTCTAGCCTTTCATTTACTATCTCGTTTCTCAAACGTGCAATAAACATGTTATTTCCCTTTATCTACTCTTTTGGTTTGAGGCATATCATCCTTTTAGTTCTCACACCTAAGGTCTCAAATTCCACCTGTAAGGGGGTGAGCTTGCACTTAGCTTCTAGGCTAAATGTAGTCACAGGAAAGTAACTAGTGCAGTTAGACTCACAGTTTAGAGTGTCTGTGGAAACGTTCCACCTTGAGATGGGATTCTGCCTGTGTTACTGTTACTTGAGCGTACTGACACCACCTGAATATTCACCTGCTTCAGCTTCTGCCTATTGACCCCTTGCACACTCCCTTCTCCCCATCTCATGTTTGGAAGAATTAACCTTAAAATGTTAACTTCATTATTGATAAAGCCAATTGGGGAATATATCTTTAGATGTTTGGTCAAAAGCCTTGCTGAGTTGAATTTTCTCCTACAACAGCAACCTAGAATGCATTCTCTCTGCACTTGGTTTGCAGGCTGGCTTATGGATAGTCAGGGGTTAAATGTTCTTCCAACTTTGCAGAAGATAAATCAGTCATCTACTAGGAAAAGAGGAAAATCAGAGATAAGCTGAAAGCATTCCTCTCATAATTTTCCATTCCTGGGGAGTAGATTTGACATTTTTTTCCCTTAATGGAAACATGAGTCATGAGGAATAAATGCTCCCTGCTATCAGTCCTCTCTCTCCCTTCTGGGGCTTCTCCTGGTTCCTGTTCTGCCCCCAGAAAGCTCATCGAATCTTGGCTACCCTGATCCAGCCTCCACCAGCCCCGATGCTGCTGGTATACACTTGCTCCTTAACCACACATACTGTGGTTTCTGCTTTAATAACCAACCACACCAACATGGCACATGTGTACATATGTAACAAACCTGCACATTGTGCACATGTACCTTAAAACTTAAAGTATAAAAACAAATCAACCATAAGGCTTTAATTACCCAATCTGGCCACATGTTGCCAGTCCTTTTCTTCTCTAACTTCTCAGCTCTAAAATTTTGAATACATCCCATTTGAGTGTGGACAAAGAGATAATGATCATAGGTAATGCCCTATGTTTTTGTACACTAAGTTTCTTTTGTAAATACCGTTGTTTCTGGCCAGGCGTGGTGGCTCACACCTGTAATCCCAGCACTTTGGAAGGCTGAGGCAGGCGGATAGCCTGAGGTCAGGAGTTCGAGATCAGCCTGACCAACATGGTGAAACCCCATCTCTACTAAAAATACAAAAATTAGCTGGGTATGGTGGCACGTGCCTGTAATCCCAGCTACTGAGGAGGCTGAGGCAGGAGAATCGCTTGAACCCGGCAGGAGGAGATTGCAGTGAGCCAAGATTGTGCCACTGCACTCTAGCCTGGGTGAGAGAGCAAGACGCTGTCTCAGAAAAATTAAATAAACAAATAAATAAAAACCGTTGTTTTTAATTAAAAAAAAAAAAAAAGCAGTTTCCTTAACATTCAAGTATGCTCTATTCTAAGGCTTTTCTAAAAACCAGTATTCATGTAAAAAATACTTTCTACTGATGTAGAAGAGGGGTAAGAACTTTGGAGTGAAAACAGATTAGAGCTTGGGTTTGAATTCCAATTCTGACACTTACTAGTTAAATGACCTTATTTAATTTCTCATCACTTTAGTAATTTCATTTCTAAACTGGTGATTAACAGTGGCTAATGTGTGTTAAATACATAATGCTAATCACTGAGGGCTTCATATGCATTATCTTATTTAATCTTACAACTCCATGAAATAATCGTATTATTCTTTCCATTTTACAGATTTTAAAAATGAGATTTAATGAACAAAAGAAACTTGCCCAAAGTCACACAACCAGTAAGTGAGAAAGTTTGGAATCAAATCTAATAAAACACATATTTGAACTCAGGTTTATGTAACTCCAAAGTTAAAGCTCTTAAAAGCTGTGCTTTTCTTCTTCTTCTATACTTAGTGTATGCAAAGATCTCCTACAGTGCCTTGTAATGATTATGAAGTCGCTAGACAATAGCTGTCATTATCATCATTGTCATCATTATTATAAACAAAAGATTATGTTCGAGCTTGGCCATCAGTCTTTTTGCAGTATTTTTCAATTTGGTTTCTTATTATGGATTTACTAAAAGGAGTCAATTTCTCTTTTATATGGACACTTTGTAGTAGAATTGAAGATAACAATTGTTAGATAAATTGACATGGTGTTATTCATGTTCAAGAAGGAAACATTGACATGTTTCTTAATAAGCTAAGTATGAGAAAAATTTCCTATGACACAAAACACAAAAACAATAAAACAATTGATCAATTCAGCTACATAAAAATAAAACAACTTTTGCATGGCAAAAGTAAGTATTATTAAAAAGAAAGTGAAAAGATAAATGACAAGCTGGGGAAAATACTTGCTACTTCTGTCACAAACGAAAGATTATTCTGGCATGAAGACAGCCACATTGCCCTACAGGATAGACTAGAATGCCAAGAAACAAGCTCTCACACAGATGGTCAAAAGCTTTTACAAGGGGACCAAGATCATTCAATGAGGAAGAAACAGTCTTCCACAAATGGTGCTGGGAAAACTGGATGTCTACTTGCAAAAGAATGAAGTTGACTCCTGCTTTTATACCACATATGAAAATCAACTCAAAATGTATCAAAGATTGGGCTGAGTGTGGTGGCTTACACTAACCCTAGTACTTTGGGAGGCCAAGGTGGGCGGATCACCTGAGGTCAGGAGTTCGAGACCAGACTGGCCAACATGGTGAAACCCCAACTCCACTAAAAATACACAAGTTAGCCGGGCGTGGTAGCACATGCCTGTAATGCCAGCTACTTGGGAAGCTGAGGCAGGAGAATCACTTGAACCCAGGAGGCAGAAGTTGCCGTGAGCTGAGATCGTGCCACTGCACTGCAATCTGGGTGATAGAGCCAGACTCTGTCTCAAAAAAAAAAAGTATCAAAAATCTAAACATGAGGGCTAAAACAATAAAATTACTAGAAGAAAAAACATGGTAGAAAGCTTCATGACATTGGATTTAGCAAAGATTTCTTAGATATGATGTAAAATCACAGGCAATGAAAAAATAGATAAATTGTTGGACTACATCAAAATGTCAAAAATCTGTGCACCAAAGGACATAGTAAACAATGTAAAAAGGCAACTAAAGAATGCAGGAAAATATCTGCAAATCATATAATTGATAAAGAATTAATATCTAGAATTTATAAATAACTCTTAGAACTCAAATAATAACAAAACAACCTGATTAATAAATAGGCAAAGAACTTTAATACATATTTATCCAAAGAAGATATGCAAAAAGCCAATAAATAAGCACATAAAAAAGATGTTCAATATCACTTAGGAAAATGCAAATCAAAACCACAGTGCAAAACCACCTCACCCCATAAAGATGGCTACTATAAAAATAAAAAAATAAAAACAGAAAATAACAAGTGTTGGCAAGGATGTGAAGAAATTGGAACCATTGTGCATTGCTGGTATGACTGGAAAATGGTACAGATGCTGTGGAAAACAAATTGCAGTTGGTCCTTGAATACCATGGGTTTGAACTGCACAAGTTCATTTTACGTGAATTTTTTAAATTTTTTCAATAAAATGTGCACTATGTGCTGCTTCTCCTGCCACTTCTTCCACCTCCTCCAACTCTTCTGCCTCTGCCATCCTGGAGACAGCAAAGCCAACCCCTCCTTTTCCTCCTCTTCCTCAGCCTACTCAACATGAAGATGACAAGGATGAAGATATTTATGATGATCCACTTCCACTTAATGAATAGTAAATATATTTTCTCTTCCTTATGATTTTCTTAATGACATTTTCTTTCTTAGCTCCTTTTTTGTAAGAATATAATATAATATATATATAACATGCAAAAAAATGTGTTAATCAACTGTTTATGTTATTGGTGAAGCTTCTGGTCAACAGTAGACTATTAGTAGTGTTGTTTTGGGAGACTCAAAAGTTAGATGCAAATTTTTGACTGTGTAGGGGTCAGCACCCATAACTCCCAAGTCGTTCAAGGGTCATCTGTAAATATAGAGTTACCATATGATCCAGCTGTTCCACTTCTAGGTATATGTGTTAGTTTGCTTTGCATTCCTGTAACAGAACACCTGAGACAGTGTAATTTATAAGGAACAGAAATTTATTTCTCACAGTTCTGGAAGCTGGAAGTCCAAGACCAAGGCCAGGACTAGTGAGGACCTTCTCCTGCATTCTCCCATGGCGGAAGGTGGAAGAGCAAGAAAGAGAAACCCTGTGACCTCACATGGCAGCCAAGCAGAAGAGGACAGGTGAACCCACTCTCTTAATTCCTTTTTTATGATAGCATTAATCCATTCATGAGCCCTAATCTAAACACCTCCCACTGGGCCTCACCTCCCAGCACTGTCACTTTGGGGATAAAGTTTTCAACATATAAATTTTGGGGAACACATTCAGTTCATAGCAGTATATATACAAAAAATGAAAGCAGGGTCTCTAGCACCTGTACACTATGTACATAGCAGCATTACTCACAATAGCTAAAACAGGAAGCAACCCAAGTGTCCATCAATAGATAGATGAATGGATAAACAATGTGATATATGCCTACAGTAAAATACTACTTAGCCTTTAAAAAGAAGGTAATTCTGATACATGCTGCAATGTGGATAAACCTTGAAGACATTAAACTAAGTGAAATAAGCCAGGCACAAAAGGGCAAATATTATGATTCTACTTATATGAGGTAGCTAGAGTAGTCAAAATCACAGAGGCAGAAAGTAGAATGGTGGTTGCCAAGGGCTGGGGTAGGGGGAAAGGAAGAGTTATCATTCAATAGTACAGAGATTCAGTTTGGGATGATGAAAAAGTTATGGAGATAGATGGTGCTGATGGTGGTAATAACACAACAATGTGAATGAACTGTATGCTACTGAACTGTCCACATAGAAATGGCTAAAATGGTAAATTTTATGTTATACATATTTTAGCACAATACCAATACAAGAATGATTATTATTGCTTATATATAAAGTGCCTCTAAAAATTGAGAAGAAAAAAAATCAATTCAATTTTTTAAATGGGCAGAACACTTAAAAATACTTAGTAGAAAAAGAAATGCTTATGGCCTTTAAACATATGAAAAATGTTGAACCTCACTTATTTGAGAAAAGCATATTAAAATATATTTGTATAATAGTTCTCTGACTTATTATGTAGGAAAAATCCAAAAGCTTGACAATGTACATTGATGGTGAGACTTTGGAGAAGCAAATAGTCTCATACATTGTTGGTGTGAATATAAAAATTGTAGGTACACCACCAGTGGGTGGAGTTTGCTAATATCTAGCAAAATTATATGTGTATGTATGTTTTCAGCCAGCAATTCCACTTCTAGGAGTCTATTTCAAAGATATACTGGCTAAAATAGAAAATGACGTTTTCATGAGGGAGCATCCATTGCAGTACTATTTGTAACAACAAAAGATTACAAACAACCCAAATATTCATTAAAAGTTGAATAACTGATGACATCTATTAGAATGAAAAGTGATATAACTATGAAAAAGAAACTAGGAAGACCTCTATGTATCACTGTGGAGATATGGCCAGGATATATTTAGTAAAAGAAGCAACAAAGCCAACAAAGTTTAAAGAGCCTATACTATGCTACTTTTTGTCTCATAAAGGGATACAGTACTTTTTTATATTTAAAAAGAAACAATGAAATGATGAATCAAAAAAATAAAAATTGTATGCTACAGAGGGATCAGGAAAGTAAGAAGAGAGCAGAAAGGGAATCCAGACCTCTCTAAAGTTACCTTATTTTATAATTTTAACTTGGAACCATGTAAATATCTCACATAATTAAAAAATAAGATGAAATAAAGATTTAAAATGTGATTTCTAGAAATATAAAAATGTGATTTCTAGAAATATAAAAAAGAGAAACAAAATACATATTTTGTCTATTCATCGCTAGAATATCATAAGGACAAAAAGAACCAAAAAAACCTGAAGTTTTTTTTATTGTCAACACAATTGTTATTATTATTTTGAAACAATAAATATTTGTATTAATGTGATTTAGGAAGTAGGATTTTCAGCACAGGAGAAAAAAGTGCATCTATAAAAGCGAAGGTGTTAAGGAAAACTCTATGTAATCTTTGACTTGAAAAACATAGTATAAACTGATGGGTTTTTAAAAATCAGTCCAAACTATTGTCAAAAATAACAGTAGAAACTGATTATTTACTTATAAGTCCAAAAATATTGATATTTTCTACCTCTACCCATGGAAAAATCTGAGGAATAGTGACAACCTAGTTTTGATGAACACCCTTAATGCCCAGCTTGTGGTCTCTAAACACTATTTCCTAATTTAAAAAAAACACAAGAGCTCCATGGTAAAGTAGCAGGTTTCAGGTCTAAGGCAGGGAATATAGATGGTAAGTATGAGACAACTTGACACTCCTTAAGCAAGCAAGTTACAAAAAGCTTGGAGTTTTGCCAAAAGGACATTCAAGATAACTTGAGAAACTCTCACTGGTCAAAGATAGGGCTGTTTGAACATCAATAATAATACTGTCACTGATTAAAACATCAAATATATAAAAATCTATGAGTTCACTATAATGCTTCGAAAAGGGAATCTGGCTTATTACCTTTGAATGTGGCTAGAACACTGGCTTATTATTCTAAACGTTGAAAATTAAAAAGAAAGAATCGAGTATCAATCCTGCCTCTCTTCTATGAACCATGTTTCCAGTAAATCAAAGAGCTGATAAAGCTGAATTTGTCTTCATATAAGAATCACAGCAAATAAATCAGTTTCTCATCTCTAAAATGAGAATATTTGTGATCTACTTTATATTGTTGCTGTGGCTCACAGTAAAGGTGCAGTACACATTAGCTTTTACAATTACACATTTTGAAGGGTATGCTTTCTTTTAAAAAATGCTATAGAGAAACTACACATGCTTTCAAATGTCTTATTCCATATGCTATTCCATAAAGATAAGCCAGGAAGAAAAATGTGTTTTAGGATTTTTTTTCTTTATCCTTAACCTTTGGGAGTTTGGAAATTTGATTATTAAATTCCTTGAGGTAGTCTTCTTTAGGTTAAATCTGCTCGCTGGTCAATATCCTTCTCAGACTTGAGTATTGATCTCTTTCTGTAGGGTTTTTTTTTTAATTTTTATTTTCTGAGACAGAATTTTGTTCAAGTCACCCAGGCTGGAGTGCAGTGGCGCAATCTTGGCTCACTGCAACCTCCACCTCCCAAGTTTAAGCCGTTCTCCTGCCTCAGCCTCCCGAGTAGTTGGGATTGCAGGCGTTCCCCACAATGCCTAGCTAATTTTTGTATTTTTGGTAGAGATGGGGTTTCAACATGTTGGCCAGGCTGGTCTCAAACTCCTGACCTCAAGTGATCTGCCTGGTTCAGCCTTCCAAAGTGCTGGGATTATAGGCATAAGCCACCACACCTGGCACTTTCTCTAGGTTTGATAACTTCTCTGATCTTATCCCTTTGAATAAACTTTCTACCCCATCTCTTTACCTCCTTTTTAAGGTCAATAACTCTTAGATTTGCCCTTTTGAGGCTATTTTCTAGATCTTTTAAGAGTGCTTCATTCTTTCTTATTCTTTTGTCTTTTGTCTCCTCTGACTGTGTATTTTCAAATGCTTGTCTTCAAGCTCATTAATTCTTTCTTCTGCCTGATCAATTCTGATATTAAGAGGCTCTGATGCATTCTTCAGTGTGTCACTTGCATTTTTCAACTCGAGAATTTCTCCTTGATTCTTTTAAATAATTTCAATCTGCTTGTTAAATTCATCTGATAGAATTCTGAATTCCCTCTCTGTGTTATCTTGAATTTCTCATAAGTTTCCTCAACGCAGTCATTTTGAATTTTCTGTCTGAAAAGACACATATCTCTGTTTCTCCAGGATCAGTCCCTGGTGCCTTATTTAGTTTCTTTGGTGAGCTCATGTTTTCCTGGATGGTCTTGATACTGGTAGATGTTCGTCGGTGTCTGGTCATTGAAGTGTTAGGCATTTATTGTCGTCTTTGCAGTGTGGGCTGGTTTGTGCCCCTCCTTCTTGGGAAGGCTTTTCAGGTGTTGGAAGGAAGTTGAGCCTCAAGCCCAATAATGCTGTGGTTCTTGCAGACTCATAGAGATACTGCCTTGGCAGTCTTGCATGAGATCTAGAAGAATTCTCTGGATTACCAAGCAGAGACTCTCGTTCTTTTCCCTCGCTTTCCCGCAAATGGAGTCTCTGTCTGTCTGCTGAGCTCCCTGAAACTGGGGGTGGGGAACACAGGCTACCACCACTGGGACTGCACCGATTCAGACTTGAAAACAGCACAGCACTGGGTTTCACCCAAGGCCCCCTGTAATCACTACCTGGCTACCGCCTATGATCACTCAAGGCCTTAGGGCTCTATGATTAGCAAGTGGTGAAGCCAGCCAAGTTTATGTCCCTTCTTTAAGGGTAGCAAGTTCCCCCAGGTCCCAGTTGGGTCCAAAGATGCTGTCTAGGAGCCAGGGATTAGAGTCAAAAACCTTAACAATTTACCTGATGTTCTATTCTACTGTGGCTAAGCTGGCATTCAACCACAATACAAACCCTTTCCCACTCTTCTCTCTCCTTTTCACAGAGAGAGGAGCCTTTCCCTGTGGCCACCACCACCACCGGTCCATGGTGGGGTTCTGCCAGGGCACTGCTGATGTTCACTTAAAGCCTAAGGGCTCTTCAGTCAACTTGTGATGAAGGCTTCCAGGCCTGGGACTTACCCTTCAGGGTGGTGGGCTCCCCTTCTTGTACAAGGCAGGTCTAGTAATGGCCATCCAAGAGCCTAGGCCTGGAATTGGGGGCTCCAAGAGTCTGCTGGTACTCTACTCCCCAGTGGCAAAGCTGGCACCTAAGGTGCAAGACAAAGTTCCCTTTACTTCTCTCTCTGCTTTTCTCAAACAGAAGGAGTCTTTTGCTGTAGTCACCACAGCTGGGAATGTGCTAAATCACAGCTAAAGCCAACATGTCTCAGAGCCCAAGGCCCACGGTGTACTATCTGGGTATTGCTGTTTATTATCTGGGGCCCAAGGACTCCTTAGTTAGCAGGTGATGAATTCTGCCAGGACTGGGTCCTTCTCTTCAAGGCAGCAGGTTTCATTCTGGCGCAGGGTGTGTCTAGAAATGTAATCCACTAGCTAGGGCCTGGAAAGAGGGGCCTCATGACTCTGCCTGATGCCCTGTCTCACTGTGGCTGGGCTGGTATCCAACATGCAAGACAAAGTCCTCTTTACTCTTTGCTCTCCTTTCCCCAAGCAGAAGGAAGGAGTCACTTTCATCTCTGCGAGCTGCACTGCCTGGGGTTGAGGCAGGGGTGGTGCAAGCACTCCCTCGGCCTCGCTCTCTGGTATCACTCTAGACCATTTACCCAACAAGTTCACAGGATCTAATACCAGCCCAAAGCTAGGAGTTGCCTAGGAATTGCAATCCTTGTGCCCTAGATTACTTTTCAAGTTTACCTAGGACATCAGAGCACTTATGGCCCACAGTGGCAAGGCCTTCAGAGAAACTCAAGTTTCCATCACTGGGATGGGTGATTCCCTCTGGCTAGGTCTGCTCTGAAAGCCTCCCCCATGCGTGGGCGCTGGCTGACCCCAGCATACCTTTGCTCTCTACTCCCAGGGCAGCACTGAGTTCAGTGTAAAGTCCCCCAGTTTTCCTTCCCCCAAGTGCACAGATTCTCTCTCTCTGAGCCCCCAATCACTGCTGGGTTATGGAGGAGTGATGGTTTTCGTGATTCAAGACTGTCTCTTCTAGCCTCTTTCAGAAATAGGAGTTGAAACTAGGTACTGTGATTGTTCACCTGGTTTTGGGTTCTTGTGATGATGGTACTCTTTTGCGTGTAGTTAGAATTTGGTGTTCCTGCTGGGAGAATGAGTGGTGTGGGCTTCTATTGGGTCGTCTTGCTTTGCCCTCCAAAAAATGTATTAAATGACAATAAATAATGATTTCATGTTTTAGCAAGGAGTTTAACCCTTTTTATGCCAATGGAATCTCTCAGATTGGAGGAGTGAGTTCAATATGAGTGAACAGTATGCTGTGACTACCATGAAAAGCACATGTAAACTGAGGTTGCATTAGTAGAAACTTGAGTCCCAAATATGGGATGAAATAGGTCTCTTATATAAGCAACTATTGAGACTGTATCTTCAGTATCATTTTCTCTTCTTCAACTTTCATCGGACAATGTGAAGGAAGAGTATATCCAAAGGGATGTGACTAGCATGGTGAAAGGACTTGCACTTATGCCACATAAGTTGTGATAGAAATGGAATCCCTGCTTTTCACTACATACAGAAATTAACTGAAGATGGATTAAAAACTTAAATGTAAGACCTCAAACTATAAAGATCCTAGAACAAAACCTAAAAAATACTTTTCTGGACATCAGCCTAGGCAAAGACTTTATGACTAAGTCCTCAAAAGCAATTGTAACAAAAACAAAAATTAACAATTTCGACTTAATTAAAGACCTTCTGCACAGCAAAAGAAACTATCAGCAGAGTAAGCAAACAATCTACAGAATGGGAGAAAATATTTGCAAACTATACAGCTGACAAAGATTCCTCAGAATCTATAAGGAACTTAAACAAATCAACAAGAAAAAAAATCAAATAACCCCATTAAAAAGTGGGCAAAGGACACGAACAGACACTTCTCAAAAGAAGATATACAAGTGGCCAACAAACATATGAAAAAATGGTCAGCATTACTAATCATCAGAGAAATGCAAATCAAAACCACAATGAGATACCATCTCATACCAGTCAGAATGGCTATTGTTAAAAAGTCAAAAACAACAGATGCTGGTGAGGCTGCAGAGAAAAGAGAATGCTTATACATTGTTGGTGGACATGTAAATTAGTTCAGCCACTGTGGAAAGCAATTTGAAGATTTCTCAAAAAACTAAAAATAGAACTACCATTTAACCCAGCAGTACCATTACTGGGTATATACTCAAAGGAAAATAAATTGTTCTACCAAAAAGACACTTGCATGGGTATGTGTTTTAATTGAAGCACTATTCGCAATAGCAAAGACGTGCAATCAACCGAGGTGCCTATAAATGGTGGACTGGATAAATAAAATGTGGTACATATACACCATGGAATACTATGCATCCATAAGAAAGAATGAAATCATGTCCTTTGCAGCAATATGGATGCATCTGGAGGCCACCATTGTAAGTGAATTAATGCAGAAAAAGAAAACCAAAATTTGCATGTTCTCACTTATAACTGGGAGCTAAACACTGGGTACACACAGACATAAAGATAGTACTGGGGACTCTAAAAGGAGTGGGTAGGGCAAGGGCTGAAAAACTTCCTGTTGGGTACTATCTTCACTGTCTGGGTCACGGGATCAGTAGAAGTGGAACCTCAGCATCATGCAGTATACCCTGTAACAAACATGCACATGTACCCCCTGAATCTAAAATAAAAATAAACATTCTTAGAAAAGAAGAACTGGAACTATTTAGCACAGACAAAACAGTACTCGATCTGGACATGGGTTAAATATTCCCAGCAATTTGAAACACAACTTATAGTCACTCTTTAAAAAACACAAGTAGAATATATTGTCTGTAATGCTTTGTAATCTACTTTTTGTTTCAACCCGTTCAGTGAATTTATACACTTGGAAACATGCATATTATTAAGTTATTTTTCCCCCATTATTTAGTAAAGTATATTTAGCCTTTCATTTTTTTCTTCACTCTGCTCTAGTGCTCACCATATTAAATAGTGCTATTTTGTTAATTCAGATTCAAAGAATGCATACAATTTCAGGGACATCGTATTTTTTGAACTTATTTACCTAAATTGTGATGTATTCACAATTACAATAGTTAATACCACAAAACACATACTATCTCTTTGGCATATGGGATAGTAAATCATGTTACTGTGGTGGTTTATTTATTAGCTACCCAGTGCTTTTCCATTTTGTTGTGTACGTTATTTCTCAAATATCCCTGGCTAAAGCAGCCATAATTGTGCTAAACTGTATTTGATAATTAAAGCATTTGGGAAACATCCTAATGAAAGCTCAAAACTCCCTTTGTACTAGAAAATTAGCACTCTCTAAGGTCTAATAAGCACGGTTAAGAATACCTGTGATGCCAAAACTCTGAAAAGTACTCAAAACCCCTGTGCCATCAACGAATAGGATATTGTAACTTTAGAGGAAAAAAGTAAACACTACTTGAAAGTGATCAAAATAGAGGTTATTTTCAGCAGTGCAAAAAAAATAATTTAATAGACACAGAAAGCTGGTTTTCTGAAAATGACTTTGCTGTAGATGTAATTAGGAACAATATAAAGCGTATCATTGGAAAAAACTGTATTCGAATTATAGTTAAATTTCATAACCATGCATAACCACACAGAAACAATAGAACAAAGTGAAATTGCCCAAAATCATCTTAAATATTTATTACATTTATGACTAATTTATAGTACTGTATTCAGAGAAATGTTATGATTTCCATTTTTAATAAGAATTTTCGTTTCTATTCCCAGACAGTCCCACTTGGTTAGCTGTATTTTCATGAAGCTTATTACAGCTTTTTCTTTTAAAGATGGAATATTTTACATAATTATTCAATATATAAAACTCTTTTAAAGCATGGTTCAAAGTATTTATAATGAAAGGACACAAAAGCATATTTCTTGTGGCTTGTTAAGCACATTTACTTTCATTAGAGCTACCTAAAAGTATCATTATATGTTCCAGAAAAGCATTTTTAAAAAATGCTTGGGTATTTATAAACGTTCATACATTTTGGTGTAAAATTATAAAAGTAGATTTTGGAAATAGTCCAGCAAAAATGAATTTTCATTTTCTTTTATAAATCATAAATGAATTATCTTTTATTTGGTATCATTTTATGTCAATCAAATGCTAGACTGTTCATAATGGAGCCCAAGACTCAAAAGCTTAAAATGATTTTAATCTATTCTAAACGAGAAGGCTTACATAAGTTCTCTAAATTGTAAGCCTCTGTCTCTATAAATTTGATTCAGAAATCATGATACAGTTTTTTTTGGTACAGTTGACCCTTGAATAACACAAGTTAGAACTGCGTGGGTTGTGTGAGTCCACTTACATGGGATTCTTTTTCATCCAAATGCAGATGAAAAATACAGTATTCTAGGGATGCAAGACCATGTATATGGAGGGCTGACTTTTGCTATGCAGAAGTTCTGCAGGGCCGACTGTGGGCTTGAGCATGCTCAGATTGTGTTACACATAGGGGTCCTGGAACCCATCCGTTGTTTATACTGAGGGATGGCTGTGCTTCTAAACTGTGGCATTGCAGAGAAATTGAGACATGTTAAATGAAGTTCAGCTTTATTGTAGCTGTAACCATTGAAATTTGTCCTAAAGTTGGAGTTGGAGTTGACTCCTGTATGTTGGGAGAGAGAACTCCCAGGCAGAGGGAATAATATGGTAAAGCACATGCTTAGAGAAGAGTTAGAATTTTGTTTTGGCTGAAGTACACAGTTTATCTGTTAGATAGAATGGGAAAAATCAGGTTGGATAAGCAGGTTGGGGACAGATTTTAAAGTGTTTGCTGTTTACTCATGGCAAGAATTTTGTGCCCATGGAAAGGTTTTTTTCTTTCTTCTTCTTACTTTTTAGAAGAGGCATTACATGCTCAATTTTTACTCAAAGAAGGCAACTCAAGCAATGGTACTGACAGTGAAGATTAGAGGTAGGAAAGACTGAAGATAGGATATTGGGAGATTTTGATGAGACTGATTATCTTGTTCATTAATTTATTCAACATACATCAGAGTACACATTATGTGTCAAGTGTCTGCTAGCTGGTGGAGATTACAATGGAGAATAAAATAGGAATGTTTTGAGTCTAATGAATGAGAATATCCATGAGAACTTATACTTGCTTTGCAGCCACGTCAAATGCCAAGTCTTCCTTTAAGCAACATCCTTCCCCAATTGGGATTAATTTCTCCTTATTTTGAGTTTCCAAAATAAAATAAAGGCTTGGTTTATGCTTCTGTTACAGGATGTTTTACATCATATTTGAGCCTATTTTATACAGAGATACACACACACACACACACACACACACGTCTTTCTTGCCAACTAAATTGATCTCCTGGGTAAGAAGAATTACATCATATTTATTCTTGCAGTTACCTAACACAGAGAAGGTATAACATGAAAATTGGTTAGAATTCTTTGCCATCAGTTTCCTGTTTTGGGCTCTCACACTGGTCAGTGTGAGATAAATTTTATTTAAAGAACTAAATAAATAAATTTAGTTCTTTAAAAGTCAATATTCAAGTTTTGTTCCTATTACTATGCCCCACTTCCATAAGTGTATGACATTTTGTGGCAGTTTTAAATTATTTGTATATAAGCTACAAATGTTGAGGACTAGCACCATTAATTTACAAGTTTACAAGTGTTTTGAGGTCCAGGGTAAAAAAGGTTATGTTGACTTTAGCGTAAGCTAAAATCATTTTTACAACACTAACAATTAATTTTGATAAATTGTTACTAATCTTATATTTTAAGTTCTGATATAGTAAAAATATTACAAATATATCATGTTATGGTTGACAATAAATACTGTTAAAGTTACTCTAAGTTTTCTGTAACTATGATGACAAATGCTGTGGCTGATATTTTGCAGTGTTATGTCCTATAGATACATACTCCTTTATAATTTTCGGAGTTAATTGCTCTTCATCTGCATCACACTATTACGCTAGTGTTTTTTGAGCTGTAGATGTGACAATGAATGGCTAAAAGGGAGAATTGCTAATTTTATTTTTATTTTTATTTTTATTTTTTTGGGACAGAGTCTTGCTCTGTCACCCAGCCTGGAGTATAGTGGTACGATCTTGGCTCACTGCACCCTCCACTTCCTGGCCTCATGTGATTCTCCTGCCTCAGCCTCCTGAGTAGCTGAGACTACAGGCGTGTGCCACCATACCTGGCTAATTTTTGTATTTTTAGTAGAGATGGGGTTTCAACATGTTGGCCAGACTGGTCTCGAACTTCTGACCTCAAGTGATCTGCCTGCCTTGACTTCCCAAAGTGCTGGGATTACAGGTGTGAGCCAACATACCCAACCAGCTCATTTTAAAAGATGAGAAAGAATGGTTTGAGAGAACCAAGGTGATTATAGAAGGACATAGGATCTGTACAGACATAATTTGCTCCTGTCCATGTCCCTGTCTTTGTCATCTAGTCGGAATGAGAACAACCAAAATATTGTCCCCAAATATCACTCTTTTGGTCTGGTTGCATGAGACTTCTAATAAATCTGTCTAAAAAATTGTGTGACCTCAACATAGTTGAAAAATATCCTAAACTTTTAAATTGGGGTTTCAGAATCTAGATTTATTTATTAATTTTTTTAAGATAGAGTCTCACTCTGTTGCCCAGACTGGAGTGCAGTGGCGCGATCTCAGCTCACTGCAGCCTCTGCCTCCCAGCTGCAAGTGATTCTTCTGCCTCAGCCTCCTGAGTAGCTAGGATTGCAGGCACGTGCCACCACGCCCAGCTAATTTTTGTATTTTTAGTAGAGACAGGGTTTCACCATGTTGGCCAGGCTGGTCTTGAACTCCTGACCTCAGGTGATCCACCTGCCTCAGCCTCCCAAAGTGCTGGGATTACAGGCATGAGCCACTGCGCCTGGCCTGGTTTGCTTTTCTATTTAAAGCAAATAAATCATGTCAAAATTACATTGAATGGGACAGTGATTAGATGTCTTTCCTTTGGCTACTGCTGGGAGTGGAACTGATTTGGGGTAAGGGAGGAGGGAGGAACAGGGAGTAGAACAATAGTCATCTCTTGAAAATAGAGATTTCCATGTGTGATTAATCTTGTAAGGTGACTTAGTTTGGGATTCCCAGAAGCAGATTCTGAGATGAAGATTCTTGAGCAAGTGATTTATTATTGAAGGCTTCCTCAGAGAAATTGGTAAAGGAAGCAAGACTGGTAAGGAGAAAAGAAGCCAAGAAAGGCTGCAATATCAAGGAAAGTCCCTTTAAGGGTAGGAAACATCCCGAAGAAAGTCTTAGGTGAGAGTTTTTGGAGGCAAAAGCATGACTCAACTGGGAGAGTGCTGCCCAAAAAGGATTTTTTTAAAATCTGAGAGGATTTGAGCAAAGCAGTAACTGTGTCTATTGCACAATGTTTCAGAAAGTTTTTCTTTGTGAGGCATGTCAAAGTAAAGAAATGATAGATTCTTGCATAAGCCAGTTCTAAATGAAGAGATTATTTTCAATGACTGAGATCTAAGTTGAGGCCACTGGACTAAGCTTTGGAGTTACCACAAAAAATGAGAATTGGAGCTTGAAGATGGTGCAACTTATGGCTGTGTAGGGACTGAAAAAGCTGAGGTGTGAATGAGGAAGCTGCTTTTTTTATTAAAAGAGATGAAAGAAACATGAGAGAATTACACTAATTATTAGAAAACTGTGCATGAGTAAATTACATTGACAGATTAATTGAGATTGAAAGGCTTAGAAGACAAATATTCTAAATTAGTGGAAGGTTAGAGTAAGGACGGATCTTTTTCTGAATTGAATGTTTTATATGTTTTATTCGTATGAACCACAAATTAAAATTAAAATACTATCAACATTATTTAACTGCCCAGCAAAGTCAATATTACATCTAAGTGAAGAAAGTGTTCTCAGAGAGGTTTCATTTTAAACAATGGCACTTGAGAGTGGCTAGACAGTCTCTGTGGAAAAGGTGGAAGAGAAAATCATGTGATATTTTTTGCCAAGTAGGTGTGTAGGTCATGCACAGGGATCCAGATATCTGGCTTAGATTCCTGTGCATGAGTTAGTTAACACTAGGTCACTGAAGACAAAAATAACGAATGCAAATTGTAGGCTTGCTATATATTTTTTCAGTGTCATATACACAAAGAAGCACTATGGATTCTGGGAGAAACAGTCTCAAAATCATCTCAAGGAAGCCTCTCCAAAACAAGCATCGGGATTATATACGTCTATTTCATGTAAAATAATGTTCAGGAGACAGCAATAGCAGATGAAGTAGATGATGTGTCTTGACTTACTTATTTTGGACAAAAAATATTTAAAAATTCATCTTAGACTGGCAGTATATGTCAATGCCTCTAAATTACTTTGTGTTATGTGAGTGAGTAATGCTGGCAAATATCTGTAATTTAAGTGTTTTATTCCATTTTTGACATGATTTTTATGCCAGAGAGCTTTGTGGGTAAGAAGCCTTTTAAAACTATTTACCACATGAACTCTAATTTTCTTTTGGAATACATCATCTCATTAATTAAGAGGTTGAAGTCTCATTACTTCATGTCTGTCTTCACTGGATTATGTAAACAGCAACCCTGTCATTACCAGATCATATGCTATTTTTATTTTTCTAAAGATCTAGAGCTCACAGTCATTATTTAAATAGAACATTACAGAAAAGAAAAAGCAATTTGGAGGGACCTATTCTTAGCTATGTATTGAATAGATCTATTTTTCTATTAGTGTCTGTTTCAATTTATTTTTCTTGGTTTTGGTCATAGTTCAGTAATATTCAAGAGAAAGTATTATATGGTAGCTAATGTGATACAGAAGACCCATTCCTTACATGCCACTTTTATCAGCAAAAAAAAAAAAAGCTTCCCTTAGAAATACATTATAAATTCAAATAACAGATAACATGGGCTGTTTTTGACAGGCATATAACTTTTAGCTGCTGATCATTACCTTTAGTAATCATTAGCTTAGTTAATGAAAAATAAAATTTTTATAATATTAAAAATATGAGAAGCTAAACTATGAGCAACTAACAAATCAAAACCCCATGTTCTTCTGAATTCCTGACTCCCCCCAAATAGTTCCAAATCACTATAGTATTCGCATAGCCCTTTAATAAATTTTATGGATAAACAGTGAATTCTGTGTTCAATGTAAAATAACATAGAAATTTAGAGTTTTAGTTGCAATGTCCTATGTAAACTTTAAAAGGTTCCAAAGCAATTTTCATAAATGGGATTCCATTTTCCACAGCCAAAATACTATACCGACCCTGACCCTCATGTACTGTTACCTATGCATTTGTGTGCCATTTATTTTTAATTACAAAATTTCTCCCCTTGATTAAATTTATTGTATGCCTTTCAATATATCAAAATGATAGATTAAATGTAGAAATAAATTATTACTTACTTATAATAAAATTGAATCTTGCCTTTGGAATCATTTTCTTGTAGTTCCTTGTAGCTAAAATAGGGCTTTGATTTCAACCTTGCCCCTGACGTGCTGTGTGATGAAATCTTAGGCAAGTTACTCTACCTAAGCATCAGTTTCCCCATCTGCAAATCAGGGAAAATAATATATGTTTTCATTATTTTGAGAGTTAAATGAAATGATGTATACAAATTGTCAAATAGGACACAGCATACTCAGTACTTTATCATTGTTTAGTGTTGTTATTTTTTATCTACAGTGTTTTTGGAAAACAGCATGATTAATCAATTGACTGGAAGAGACACAGTCTAACAGACAAAATATAGACCATTTATATTGGCCATGAAAGTGTCTGTAATGGCTGACTTAACTGGCTTTAGTGTGTAAAATATGGTGACTCCCATGGTTTTTAAGATACGGCTTTAAGTAGATATCAATTTCTTTACATTGGTCAACTATAATTTGTCCACAGATTCCACATGTAGTAATATTTTGAGATGTTAACTGTGGGTTTTTTTCCCTCCCTCTGTTTCCTTGCATTTGTTAGCTTTTACTGATCATTTAGGTAATGGTGCCTAGCAGGCCTGGGTCAGGACAGATACTACTGAGAATTGAGAAGTAATATATTTGCTTTGAGTTTCATATGAGGCTTTTTTAAAAGTCCACAGTAGAAACAGTATTCTTGAAATCATAGCGTTCCTTTGCAGAATACTCGGTATTTTGAGAGTTGACATTTTGCTAAGCCATTAAAAGCACTGAGAACCTTGAAAGAATCCATTTATACTGAAATCAAGGAGTGGGGAAGAATGCATGGGTAGAATAACAGCTCCCAAAGAGATAAAAATTGACCAGCATGCAGACAGAAAATGAAATAGGGCTAGAAGAGGTCTTGTGATTGGACAATGAAGCTGACTGTATTGACTAAACAATTGCAGGTACAGCGCAGACTCATGATGATCCTCAACACGAGGAAGAATGGATTAGATCTCTGCAGAGGCCAGTGAGATCAGAAAACGACATTTGGTGCAGAGCAGTGTCCCTGATGACACAAGTCCGCCGGAACTTAGAACACTTCCATGGAGAAAAAGAAATGAGGAAGAGGAGAATTTTGAACCGAATATTTATCCCAAAGAGACTGAGTTTTAAACCAGAAGCATGTGTGTGAAATGCCACTAAGCAAAAGGGCTCATATTCTAAGCTAGGTTCAATTATACAGAACTAAAATTAAAAATAACTTCAATTTTCTAATTTTAGAGTTTGTGATTGTGTTGAAATATCATATCCACTAAATCATCAGGCTTTGGATATCTCAAATTTTAGTTCTTCATTAATCTGAAAGCCTCTATTATCTGAAATAGTTTCGAAGATAAGAAAAAACAGGGAAAAAAGGTTTCTTTTTCAAATAATTTTTGACTGCCATAAAATGTAAAATAGGTATATGGATTATCAAGGATATTTTAGAAAACTGCATTAAAACTTACAAGCGGAGCACATTATCTTAAGCAGATTTCACCTATTTTCTTCATATCTGAATTTAAAAGCAAACTTTCAAATCTATAACTCAAGGTGTTATCATTTACAAATGTTTTGAATCCCAATATAAACTTTAAAACAGTTTAGAAAACTAGAATTTTTTATAAGTGATAACTAAACTTACAAAGTATAATAACTTTTTAATATGCAAGTTACATTAAAATCTATTTATATAATCAGCATTTGGTTCTGACTTGTCTTCAGCTGGGTATACTGTGTACTCCCCACAATCTGTAGGTTTCACCATTTTCACTGTAGCTGTTTCTGAGTCATGGACCAAAGCTGATTGTGTTACAGGATAAGCTGTTTGAAGTGTTAGCCATAGTAAGCCATGCTAAGCCATCATAAAACTATTACTGTTAGACATAATAAGATTATTAATATCAGGTTTTGTATCAGCTCCACTTACTGAATTTTAGGCACATAAAAAGGTAAGGAGAAAATGGATTTACATTTTTTTTTTTTGATGCTGTCTGTTTCAAATTATTTAATCCTACAAATGAATATTTTTTAATTATTTTTTTATTTATTTTTTATTATTATTATACTTTAAGTTCTAGGGTACATGTGCATAAAGTGCAGGTTTGTTACATATGTATACTTGTGCCATGTTGCTGTGCTGCACCCATCAACTCGTCAGCACCCATCAACTCATCATTTACATCAGGTATAACTCCCAATGCAATCCCTCCCCCCTCCCCCCTCCCCATGATAGGCCCCGGTGTGTGATGTCCCCCTTCCCGAGTCCAAGTGATCTCATTGTTCAGTTCCCACCTATGAGTGAGAACATGCGGTGTTTGGTTTTCTGTTCTTGTGATAGTTTGCTAAGAATGATGGTTTCCAGCTGCATCCATGTCCCTACAAAGGACACAAACTCATCCTTTTTTATGGCTGCATAGTATTCCATGGTGTATATGTGCCACATTTTCTTAATCCAGTCTGTCACTGATGGACATTTGGGTTGATTCCAAGTCTTTGCTATTGTGAATAGTGCCACAACAAACATACGTGTGCATGTGCCTTTATAGCAGCATGATTTATAATCCTTTGGGTATATACCCAGTAATGGGATGGCTGGGTCATATGGTACATCTAGTTCTAGATCCTTGAGGAATCGCCATACTGTTTTCCATAATGGTTGAACTAGTTTACAATCCCACCAACAGTGTAAAAGTGTTCCTATTTCTCCACATCCTCTCCAGCACCTGTTGTTTCCTGACTTTTTAATGATCGCCATTCTAACTGGTGTGAGATGGTATCTCATTGTGGTTTTGATTTGCATTTATCTGATGGCCAGTGATGATGAGCATTTTTTCATGTGTCTGTTGGCTGTATGAATGTCTTCTTTTGAGAAATGTCTGTTCATATCCTTTGCCCACTTTTTGATGGGGTTGTTTGTTTTTTTCTTGTAAATTTGGTTGAGTTCTTTGTAGGTTCTGGATATTAGCCCTTTGTCAGATGAGTAGATTGCAAAAATTTTCTCCCATTCTGTAGGTTGCCTGTTCACTCTGACGGTAGTTTCTTTTGCTGTGCAGAAGCTTTTTAGTTTAATTAGATCCCATTTGTCAATTTTGGCTTTTGCTGCCGTTGCTTTTGGTGTTTTAGACATGAAGTCTTTGCCCATGCCTATGTCCTGAATGGTACTACCTAGGTTTTCCTCTAGGGTTTTTATGGTATTAGGTCTAACATTTAAGTCTCTAATCCATCTTGAATTAATTTTCATATAAGGAGTAAGGAAAGGATCCAGTTTCAGCTTTCTACTTATGGCTAGCCAATTTTCCCAGCATCATTTATTAAATAGGGAATCCTTTCCCCATTTCTTGTTTCTCTCAGGTTTGTCAAAGATCAGATGGCTGTAGATGTGTGGTATTAACAAATGAATATTTTAAAACCATATTTCCTATTTGTTTTTGTTTCTAAGTATTTGACTCAATGGAACCATGAAAAAGGGGAGCACTTTTTTCTGAAAGGGACAAGTTACCGTTTGATTTTTGACATTTTGCCTTTCAGTGAGAAAAAATATGTTAGTCTATACTGAGTAATACTCTTAAGAGTTACATGATGTTATAACTTTAATTTAGTCACAGAATATGAATAATTTATAGAAAGAAAAGTGAACAAAATATTTTATTCATTGTATCACTCTAAAATATGTTATTTTATAACAAAGAAAAATGATTGTTACCTTCTGGACAGAAGAGAAAATGGAGTAAAATATTTGAAGCATTGAACATACAAAAACATTATTATAAATATCAATATTTATGGGCTACTGTGAAGGCAGTTGTAAAAAAAAACTTCCAATAAAAAGTTTGAAACAGACAAACATTTGAAAATATCTTAACAATTTAAATCATTGAAAATTCAAGTGTTTTTTCCCTTCTAAATGTTTACTTTATAGGGTAGCAAATGCAACATAAACAGGTATTCATGAGTATAATACATTTTACACACTCCCAATAGTCATAGAGACTCTTGCACTATTTTTCTGTAGGCATTCCTATTGTCTACTGCTATCAAGTGTAGGGTTAGAAGGCATTTTAACAAATGGATGACTGATTTAAAAACAACAACGACAACAACAACCAAAGACATCTGTCATTAAGACAGGCCTCTGATAGTGGATGCTTGTTATTAAGAATCCAAAAGATTTTCTTAATGTTCTGTCCCATAATTTTTGTTGTCATGGTCTGTGTTCCACACTGCCCTATGGCAATGTTATTCTTGCATTCCAATGCATTTTCTTAATTCGGCTGCAGTTTTTTCCAGTTGTTGAATGTTCCATTGCCACTGTCGTCTATTTGCCTGAAGCTTGTTCACCTGACAATGCAAACGCTTAAGAATTGCGTCGTATCTCTTATGTTGTACCTATTGAAAGAAGAGCACACATCAACAGGGCTTGTGAAGTTTAAATAGTAAACAGCCATAAATAATATTTTGACTGCTCTAAAGAGGAAAGCACTTAATTAGAAACTATACACTATAAATAATTATGATAAAATAAACAGTAATTGTATAACTATTTATTCAACACTTATTACATGTTAGATACTGTGCTGAGAGCTTTCTGCATATAATTAAATTCTTATAACACCATATGATACGGGTATTATTATCCTCATTTTTGTGTGAAGAAACCAAAGATAAAAGAGTTCAAGTAATTTGACCAAAGTTTCATAGCTAGCAGGTGATAGAGTTTGGGAGTTGAGCTGAAGTGAAGTATCCATAATGGAATGTCTTCTTGTTAAGAGAGTTACCAGTGTTAAACTAAATTTGTCCTGGGGGACTCTACTTTGAGTCCCTATGTGAGGAACCACAACCTAACAGTATTTAAACTAACTGAAAGCCTAACTAGGAGTACATTTTTGTAACAATAGCTGAGACTCAGTCCACCACAGCAGCCAGCTTTGGTCAATCACAGGTGGTCCGCTGACCACACCATATTCAAATAAAACAGACATTGAGCTGTAACCAATCAAACTCTTTCTGCACCTCATTTCCATTTCCTGTCCATAAATGTTGCCTGCCCACTTTGTGAAGTGGAGCTCTCTGAACCTCTGCTGGTTCTGAGGGCTGCTGGTTCTCTCATCATTCTTCTATTAAGCTCTGTTAAATTTAATTTTATTAAATTTAAATTTGTCTAAAGTTTTAAATTTATCAAATTTATTTAAAGTTTTTCTTTTAACATCAGTTAAGAAAAATGGTTCCATTTCCCATTTCCTGTATCCAGTGATTCACTGAAACATAGATCATTCGGTCTAAAAGATCCAGGAGATCATGTAGTCCATTTCCTTGCTATTAAATAAACCATCATTTATGCTGAGCCAGGCGAGGATACACTGGAAGGCAATGAAGCACAGTGGAAAGTGCTTCATTGGTCTTGGTGTTGGGCCACAAGAACACTCAATCTTTTTAAAAAACAGTTTTATGGAAATATAATTCACATACCATATAATTCATCCTTTAAAGTGTACAACTCAATGGCTTTTAGTATATTCACAGAGTTGTACAACTGTTACCGACCACAGGTTCTTGGGCTCTCATGTAATAGAAATTGACATGAGGCTGAGCAAGTTTCCCAAACAAGGCTTTTATTGGGGGCTTATGTTTGAACACAATGGAGACAGTGCAGGAGCAAGAGTTAGCTGGCTGGCTTTCCAAGGGCAGGTCTTTGTGGTGTTTTTAGGAAAGGTGACAGGAATGTGCATGGGGTATGGGAGTATCATTACAGTGCATGGTGGAGCGCAGAGTGTGCAGGCACAGTGAGAAATCATGCTAGCATGTACATTGCATGATCAAAATATGATGGATAAGCTCTTCCCTGGGTGAGGCTTTTAGTATTATAATGAGGCATGGGGTAAAGATCAGCCATTCTTCTGGTCTTGTGCACAGGCCTGCAATAAGGCTAACTCCCTTGAGTAAGGTTTACAGTGGGATGCTGCTTATCTCTGTTTCAAGAGGTATCTTGTGGTCAGCAGGGATGACCCCAATGGATGGGGTGGTGCAAGGTCTGGTAATGGGTGGGTATGGAAAAAATGTATTAGTAGGGGTGGGGGCCAAATCATGGTGAGGGCTAAATTCCATTCCTACTCTGTTTCACAACTATAATCACAATCAATTTTAAAACATGTTCATCAACTGGTACCCATCAGCAGTCATTCCCTATTGAGTTGGTTCCACTTTCTGGCTATTATAAATAATACTGCCATGAACACTTGTCTGCAAGATTTTGTGTGAATATATGTTTTCACTTCTCAGGTATACAGTGAGGAGTAGAATTACTGGGTCATATGGTAAGTCCATGTTTAACCATTTCAGGAACTGCCAAGCTGTTTTTCAAAACGACTGTATAATTTTACATTCCAGTGTAACTTTACACACCAGTAATGTGTGAAGGTTCCAATTTCTTCACATCCTTGAAAATACTTATTATCTATGTTTTTGGTTATGGCCATCGTTAAAATAAAAACTTCAGCCAAATTAAATTTAAAGAGTTTAATTGAGCAATGAATGATTCACAAATTGGGCACTCCCCAGAATCAGAGCAGATTCAGAGACTCCAGGGGTGTCTCGGGGTCAGAAGAAATGTATAGACAAAAAAAGTAAAGTGAGGTATAGGAATTGGAAGTGAGGTACAGAAACAGCAGGATTGGCTACAGCTCTGCGTTTGCCTTATTTGAACACAGTTTGAACACTCAGCAGTCTAGGAGTGGCTGAAGTATGGCCACTGGGATTGTCCAACACTCAGCTGTTGTTACAGACACATACTCGTAAGTTGGGTTTTCAATCTTGTCTAAGAAGTATGGAGTTCTTCTCAGGCCATATTTAGTTTGCTTTAACACCATGCTCATGGATGTGAAGTGGCATCTCATTATAGCAAAACATCTACTTTTAAATGGACTGATAAAATGATAGAATAATAGGGCTGGACAAGTTATCTATTCACAGGTAGTATGTGCAGTATTCCATTATATAAACATACCACAATTTATTTTTCCATTCTCCTTTCTAGGGATATTTGTGATGTTTCTATTTAGAGGCTTTTGTCAATAAAGCTACTATAAGAATTCATATACAAGTTTTACAAGTTTTTTAAGGCATTTTTTTTCATTTTTCTTGAGTAAACACCTAGGTGGAGAATTGTTTGTACAGTAGGTATATGCTAACTTTTTAGGAAACTCTCAAACTGTTTTTCCAAAGCAGCTGCACTATCTTATAATCTCCCCAGCAGTGCATGATCTTGACAGTTGTTTCATATCCTTAGCAACATTTGGTATTAATATTCATTGGAACTTTAATCATTCTAGGGGTAAAAACGTGTGAATAGTATCTCATTGTGGTTTTGATTTGTTTCCTTGGTGTTAAGGGTGTTATATATCTTTTCATGTGTTTATTGGTCATACTATGTCTTCCTCTGTTAAGTTCTGTTCAAATCTTTAGCCCATTTTTTAAAAAAATGACTGTATGACTTTATTATTGGCTGATAGGAATTCTTTCTTTATACGTCCTGGATACAAGTCCTTTGTGCATATACATGTGTTGCAAATATTTTTACTTTTGTGATTTTCTCTTTTCATTTTCTTTTGTTGTTGTTGTTGAAGTGGGGAGGTCTCACTTTGTTGCTGAGGCTGTACTGCAGTGGCACGATCACAGATCACTACAGCCTCGACCTCCTGGACTCAAGTGATCCTCCCACCTCAGCCTCCTGAGTAGCTAGGACCACAGGTGTGCGCCATCACATCTAATTTTTTATTTGTACAGACAAGATCTTACTGTATTACCCAGGCTGGTCTTCAACTCCTGGGCTCAAGACATTCTCCTGCCTCGGCCTCCCAAAGTGCTGGGATTATAGGCATGAGCCACTGTGCCCAGCCCTTTTCATTTTCTTAATGGTGTCTTTCAAAGAGTAAAAGTTTCAAAGTTTGAGGTCTAACATATCAATATTTTTCACTTATGGTTAGCGAAGTTTGTGTACCAAGAAATCTTTGCTAACCCACCATAATGAAGATATCCTCCTATAGTTTCTTCTGGAAGGTTTAGAGTTTTAACTTTCACATTGAGATCTACGATCCATTTCAGATGAATTTTTGTGTTTGTTGTGAGGTGGAGATACAGGTTCATTGTTTCCTCACCAATATCCAGTTGTTTCAGCACCACTTGTTGATAAGACTTTCCTTTCTTCATTGAATTGCCTTGAAAACTTTGTCAAATTGACAAAATAGGATTAATTTCTGAACTCCATTCTGTTCCATTGGTCTATTTATTCTTTTACCAATACTACAGTTACTTGATAAGTATAGCTTTTTAATAAATCTTAACATCAGGTAGATTAGGTCCTACAAATTTATTCTTCTTTTATAAGGTTGTTTTGGCTACTAGATCCTTTGCATTTTCACGTAAATTTTAAAATTAGCTTATCAATTCCTGGAAAAAATACTTAGTGGGATTTTTATAGAACAATGTTGAACCTATACATCATTCAAAGGGAAAGTTGACACTAATAATATTGTGTTTTCTAAACTATGAACATAGAATGTCATTCCATTTATTTAGTATCTTTAATTTCTCAGCAATTTTTATTGTAGTTTTGCACATTTTTTCACAAAATTCATTAGCAAGTATTTTATGTCATTTAGTGTTAATGAATAAAGTTTTGTTTTATTCATTTTACTTCCTCGTTGTTTATTGCTACTATACAGAAACTACTTAAACATGTAACTGATTTTTGTATTTTGACCTTTTATGCTATGAGCTTTCTAAATTCACTTACTGGTTCTATTAGTCTTTTCTATTCCTTAAGATTTTCTACATAAACAATTATGCTATCTGTGAATAATGACAGTTTTACTTTTTTCTTTCCAATATTTATGCCTTGTATTTATTTTTTTCTTATAACATTGATTAGGACTTCCAGAATAATGATGCATAAAGGAGGTGATACCAGACATCTTTGCCTTGTTCCCAATCTTAGGGGAGAAAGCATCTAACATTTCACCAGTAAGTATGATATGTTGTTAGCTATAAGGTTGTTTTTTAAAAATAAATTCCCTTTATCAAGTTGACGAAGTTTCCTTCTATTCTTAATTTGCTGAGATGTTACTCTCAGAAAATTTGTTACCCTCTGAAAATTTGTTGAGAGTGTTGAATTTTGTCTAATGCTGTTTCTGAAACTATTAAGTTGGTTATATCTTTTTTACTTCTGTCATTTTGTCACTACAGTAAATTACATCATTTGATTTTTGAAAGTTGAACCAGCCTTGTATTCTTAGGATAATCCCGCTTGGTTGTAATGTACTAGACTTTTGCTATATTGCTAAATTTAATTTGCAAGTATTTTGTTAGAGACTTGCATCTATACTCATGAGGGACATTGGTCTATGATTTCTTTTCTGATAGGATTCCTGTTGATTTTTTTTCTTTTTGTATCAGGGTTATGTTCACCTCCTAAAATGAGTTGGGAGGAGTTTCCCCTTCTATTTTCTGAAATAGTCTGTTTAGATTGGGCATTATTTTTTCCTTAAATATATGATTAGAATTCACTAATGAAAATGTGTCCGTTGGAGTCTTATTTATGGGAAGAGTTTTTAATTATGAATTCAATTTCATTGATTCCTACCTCACACCATTCATAAAGCTTAATTTGAAATAGATCATAAGGTTAAACATGGATGCAATTTCCTCTTGTGTTATAGTATGTTTTTTTTTTTCCCCCAAGGAATTTGTCTGTTTGTCTAATTGGCATAAAGTTTTTCATAATAGGCTTGCATCACCCTTTTAAGTCTACAGAACCTGGAGTAATGTCCCTACTAATCTCTCTCTTTTCTTGATCAGTATTGCTATGGGTTTCTCAATTTTATTACTCTTTTCAACTTTTGACTTTATTGATTTCTTTCTCGTTTTTCTATTTCATTGATTTCTGTTATTTATCATTTAATTCCTTCTATTCACTTTTTGCTGAATTTATTTTTCTAGTCTGTGATGGTAGAAGCTTAGATAGTTGATTTCAAATCTTTTTCTCTTTTCTATTATAGGCATTAAAAACTTAATTTTCCTGTAAACACTGCTTTAGCTTCACCCCATAGTTTTCCATGTTGTGTTTTCATTATCCTTCAATTTCAAATATATTCTAACTTTTCTCGTGATTTCTTCTTTGACTCATGGGTTATTTAGAAGTATAATGCTCAATTTCCAAAAGCTTATGTATTTTCTAGCTATCTCACTGTTATTGATTTCTAATGGAATTCTGCTGTGATAATAGAATTTCAACTTCGAAATATATAATCTAGTATATTGTGTGTCTTGGTGAATGTTTCATGTACACTTAAAGTGTAATCAGTAGTTGTTATGTGCAGCACTTTATAAATGTTAATTAAGTTAAGTTGATGGATAAGTTCTTCACATCTTCTATATGTTTACTGATATTCTGTATTGTACTATCAATTACTCAAAAAAGTTAAGATCTCTGATATGACTATAGATGTCTCTTTTTTTCCTTTGGTTCTGTTTGTTTTGCTCATGTATTTTGAAGCTCCATTATGTAAATATACATGGAGAATTGTTATTCCTTCTTGGTGAATTGACTGACCCTGTTTAACTTGGTTAGTAGTTCTTATCTTGAAATCTACTTGATATTAACACAGTTACACCAACTTTTAAAAGACTGGTGTATTCATAGTTTATCTTTTTCCTTTTTTTAACTTTCAAACTAAGTGTGGCTTTATATTAGAAGTGCATCTCTTGTGAAGAGGTTATGCTTGCCACTTGATTTTATTCAGTCTAATAATTTTCCCCCTTTTAATTGGAATGCTTAGTTCATTTACATTTAATGTAACTAATGATATTTTGGGGTTAAAATCTACCATCATAATGTTTGTCATCTATTAATCCCTTTTGTCCTTTTACTTTCTTCATTTTCTGTCTTCTTTTGGGTTGAGTATTTTTTGTTGTTCCATTTTATTTCTTCCTTTGTCCTTCTAGCTATGCCTATACCTTTATGTATTTTTTTAAGTTGCTCTAGGAATTTTAATATATTCTCTTAACTTATCACAATCTGTCTTCAATTAACATATCAGTACATGTAAAAATATAAGAACCTTACAACAAAAGGCTATTCTTGATATATATCTTACTCTACATCTTATAAAACCCAAAATCCATTATTGTTTTGTATTTAAAGTGTCAAATGACTTTTGAATTACTCAAAAGAAAAAAAGACTCATCTCTTTATGTATATATTTTCCATTTCTAGTCCTTCCCAGTATCATTTCCTTTCAGCTTTAAAAACTTCCTTTAGGCTGGGCATAGTGGCTCATGCCTTAATCCCAGCACTTTGGGAGGCTGAGGTGGGCAGACCACCTGAAGTCAGGAGTGCGAGACCAGCCTGGTCAGCATGGCGAAACCCCATCTCTACTAAAAATACAAAAAATTAGCAGGGCATGGTAGTGCATGCCTATAGTCCCAGATACTGGGGAGGCTGAGGCAGGAGAATTGCTGGAGCCCGGGAGGCAGAGGCTACAGTGAGCTGAGATTGTGCCACTGCACTCCAGTCTGGGCAGGGGCAAGACTCCAACTCTAAAAATAAAACAAAACAAAACTTTCTTTAGCATTTTTTATAGTGCAAGTCTATTGGAAACAAAGTCCACCAACTGTTGTTTATCAATACATTTTAAAAATTCAACTTATTTTTTCAGTATTAAGATTTCCATTTGGTTGTTTTATGTGATTAAAATCCTCTCTCTTTACCCACAATATCAATCATTATACACTTCCTTTAATTATAAAATGAAAAGGATGTTTGTATATCCACTATAAACATCCTGTAGAATGTGTAACACACTTACAGTTTTCTAGTCCTTGTCTAACAACTTCTGGGTCAACTGTTGCTATTTTTATTGGTTGATTCTACTTTTAGCTATGGATAATATTTTTCTTTTTCTTTCTTTCTTTCTTTTTTTTTTTTTTTGAGATGGAGTTTCACTGTTGTTGCCCAGGCTGGAGTGCAATGGCACCATCTCAGCTCACTGCAACCTCCGCCTCCCAGGTTCAAGCAATTCTCCAGCCTCAGCCTCCTGAATAGCTGGGATTACAGGCGCCCACCACCACGCCCGGCTAATTTTTGTATTTTTAGTAGAGACGGGGTTTCAACACGTTGGCCAGGCTGGTCTCAAACTCCTGACCTCCAGTGATCTGCCCACCTTGGACTCCCAAAGTGCTGGGTTTACAGGCATGAGCCACCATGCCCGGCTAATATTTTTCTTTTTCCTCACATTGAGTAATGTTTTATTACTAACCATTGTGCACATGTTGAAAACTCTGAATTTTATTACTTTCCTCTGAAAAGTGTTTTGTTCTGTCAGTTAAATTACTGGTGGATCATCTTGAACTCGTGACACTTTGTTTTATACTTTAAGTTAGAGTATATCTATTTCAATTTTGTCCTTAGATCTAGGTCTTGCCTTTAGTCCAGCTTTGTTTTAGTTCTTAGTTATAGATGTGGTCTTTACTCCTAAAGTTTGGCAGTTGTGGGAATTGGGCAGCTGCTATAGTGGACAGATGTTGAAATCTCTACTCAGCTTATAAGCATTCTAATTGTTTCCCAGCTGTGCTCCTTGGAATTTTATCCCTCGTGTGTGCAGTTTAAGTTACAGCCAAGTTTTTGAGGTGACCTAATATGCAAATTTGGGGCTTCCAATAAGGAAAAATTCAACATTTACTCATCCAACCTCATGAAGGAGTAAGAATCCATAAAACAGTATAAAATTATTTCAACTATAAGATATTATTACTATTAGTTGTGTTCATAGTTATTAAGAGAACGTTTTATGTAACAGAAAGAGCACAGATTTTATCTCATGACCCAGTAATTCTACTTCTTGGTGCAAAGGGTTTGTTTATTATGTTTCCTACAACATTACTTTTAATATTGAAAAAACTGGAAACCACTTATATGTTCACCAGTTGTAGCATGGCTAAATAAATTAAGGTATGGCCAAACTGTGGGATATTTTGCAGCAGTTAAAAATAATTAGCAGGCCAATTTGCACCAATATGAAAAATCTACAAGACAGATTGTTGAATAAGTAAATTAGTTGCAAAACGATACATATAATACAGTTACATAATATTCTTCCACCCACAGGGGTTTGTGTTTGTGTGTACCATTAATAAGTGGTGAGAGTAATGAGAGAGAACAACATGCTAGAAGGTGGTATAAAAGGAACTATAGCCTTTCTTCTAACATTTTAATCCTTTTTAAGGAGAATGTATTCCTAGAAACAAAAGCTATATTTAAAAAAGAAGTGGGAAAATAGAGTCCAACAGGTTTGGATTCATATCCTACTTTGTCATTTATCATTAGCTATATAACCTTGTGCAAGTTATTTAAATTTTCTAAAATTTTGTAAGACATGTTATTATGGGGAATTTAAATAGGATAGCCTATATAAAGTGCTTCAAAAATACCAGGCATTCAATAAATAATAACAGATTTAATAACATTGGACATTTCTTCTTATACTTTCTACAAAAGAGAATAATTAGTTGCTATCTTATCTTTGTATCTACCTGAATAATTCTTACTTTGCCTTCAGATCAGCTTTTTTCCCTTTGCTTCTCTGGGTTTTTCTTTTTCCTTTGTTGAGACAGGGTCTTGCTCTGTTGCCTAGGCTGGGGTGTAGTGACATGATCTCAGCTCATTGCAACCTCTTCCTCCCAGTCTCAAGCAATACTCCCACCTCAGCCTCCTGCGTAGCTGGAAATACAGGCACACACCACTATGCCTAGCTAATTTTTGTATTTTTAGTACAGACAGTGTTTTGCCATGTTGTCCAGGCTGGTATCAAACTCTTGGGCTCAAGTGATCCACCCACCTTGGCCTCCCAAAGTGCTGGGATTACAGGTATGAGCCACCGTGCCCAGGCTCTGGGTTTTTCTCATAGGACTGGCTTTTTAGTTGTGTAATCATTTCTGTTGCTGACCTCAATAAATGAATACATTTGTTAATTATATAGCTGTGTATTACATCATACTAAATTAAACATGCTTTGTTCATCACCCTTAGCAGCTCTGAAAGTGTACACAATTTTCCCCTATTCTTTTAAATTTCAAACTCATGCTGTACAAAATTTAGGCAAGAGTAAGCCATCAATGCTTTACACAATGTCTGTTATCCCAAAGCATTGCTTGCAGCATTCATCATTTGCTAAAAACTTCTCAACTGCTCCAGTATCCTTTGTATGAAAACTCTTGGATTTGGAAATAACACTTTTTTTTTTAAACCTTGAACTAGAAACCACTGATTGTTGCTTAAATGTGTTATATTTGAAGCTTTGTGTTTGCATGCCTTGTATTTTGCTTCCCCAATTTTTTTTGTCAATGACTCATAGCTTATCTTTTTTCTCCACTCTATCTTTAGTTCCTTTCTTCCAAAATATATGAAGACAGACAATAGACATTGGGGGGGAAGGACATTTTGGGAATAAATATTTGAAAAGGCTTTTTTCATTCAGATATGGCCTAAAAATACTGAAAGCATTTATTTGACAGGAAAACATTGATATTCAAAAACCATTTTTTATTCTTATGAACCAAAAAATGTAAAAGTAAGATTAATACGAGAACTAAAATATGTAAAGCACAATATTTAAAAGAATTAGAACAAAACAATGCTGTACTCCAGGCAAAAGATGATTCTTGAACTGTAACAAGGCCATGGCTAAAGATATTCAGAAGGGATAGAAAAAAGACTCCAAAAAAGAAATAATAAAAATCTTTTGGTATTTGAATTCATCTTCTTTAAAAACTGGTTGTTTTGAGAAGAAGGTTACTCATATTAATGATCAATTCTCATCATGGAATAAATAAAATTATTGACACAAATGCAACATTTTAGACAATGGTCTGACTATATTTGTTCTTCGGTTTCATAATTTGCTGTGGAGAATCTTTAAGTTCTTAAATTTTCATTTTTTAAACTGAATTGGGGACAACTTTTAAATGAATTAGAAGTAATAGAATTAAAATGAAAAAGTTCAAAAGAATCTTAACAGAGGTGTCCCTATTATGAAAACTTAAAAAGTTTATTAAATTTCATGACAAGAAGTTTTATGATGGAAACATCAAAAAACAGAAGTCTTAACCTCGGTAACATTTCCTCTAAATCTAACATTAGTGACCACTTACATCATCCTTTACCAATTTATACTACTGCTGGCAAGATGAAGTTGATATACTTCAGTTACCTATTCTTCCTGATAAGTAGAACTAAAAGCCCTGGACATTGTATATAAAACAAACATCAGAAGCTCCTGGAAGTTGGAGAGAAGAAGGCAAACTGTCTAGGGAACATCAAGACCCAAGTAATGTCATGGGCTTTCTTTTTTCCTCATATATCCCAGAGAGGATTCTGGAGAAGATAGCAATCTGGAAA
The DNA here is from genome assembly GCF_003255815.1 of Theropithecus gelada. Lineage (NCBI taxonomy): Eukaryota > Metazoa > Chordata > Mammalia > Primates > Cercopithecidae > Theropithecus > Theropithecus gelada. The sequence continues at coordinate 74,963,728 of NC_037685.1, forward strand.
TGCCAAGAAGTACAGACAAAAAGCCCTAAGAAAAATTTGCTCCATCTAGTCAAAAGATAAGGAAAATAGCAGCTTAGTGAGACAGAAAACTTGTAGGCAGTAACTGTTTTACTAAAGTCAAACACCACAGAAAAAACTATGGCCCCTCCAACACTCATGCCAGCAACAGCTGGGTAGAAAGCCTAAACTTCTACCATTGCAAGGCTGTAATGAAGTGCCTAATCCCCCTGCTGGTGCACTCTCAGAGAAAGCTAACTAAAGAGCCAGGAGTTTTAACTGTGGAGTCAGGAGTTTTAATCCTCTCTAAGCAGCAAGAAACCATACACTGTGGTGTCGCTGGAGCCCATTTGAGGATCCTGGACTTCTCTGCCCATCAAGGTGTAATATTCTCCTCCCTGATGTAATATCAAAGGAGGTCTAGTAGAGACTCAGGACTTTCACCAGTACTCAGTAGTAACCAGGCCATGTCCTCGCAGTGTCACTAGAGGCCATGTTAGGAGTAGTAGCAAAGATTCCTTTTCCCTCCAACCCAGAATGATATCAGCAGAGGCCTACAGAATAGCCTTTCCCGCTTCCATGGGAAACAATGGAGTCAGTGGAGACTGGTAGCAGAATCTAGACCCCAATGGCCACCTGGAAATAGTGAAGATCCAGAATCTTAAAGCATAATACCCAACATGTCCATGTTTCAATAAAAAATGGTTCGTAACACCAAAAAATAAGATCTCAAACTGAGCAAGAAACCACAACCAACATTCACCACACCAACATAACACAGAAGTTAAAATTATATGGCAAGCATTTTAAAGCCTCTGTCATACAAATGCTTCAATAAACAATTACAAACATGCCTGGAAAAAATGTAAGAAATAGAAAGTCTGAGCAAAGGAATATAAGATATAAGAAAGACTCAAATGGAAATTTAAGAACTAAAAGCACAATAACCAAAGTGAAGAGTTCAGTGGAATTTAAGAGTGGATGGGAGAACAGAAAAACTAATCAGTGAACTGAAAAACAAAAAGCTAAAGTTACTCAATCTGAACAAAAGGGAGAAAACAGATTGAAAATAGAAATAAATAGAACCTCAGGGGCTTATGAGACTATAACAAAAGATGTCATATCTTTTGTTATGGAAGGAGAGGAGAAAGAAGGCACAGATTCAAGTAACTGATGGCTGAAAAATCCTAAATTTGGCAAAAGATATAAAACTACAGAATTGAGAAGCTGAGAGAACTCCAAAAAGGATAAATGCAAAGAAATCCACGCAAAAACATGTCATAGTAAAACTTCTGAAAACAGAAAAATGTTTTTTCCCCAATCCTGCTCATTCTGCAGACAGAAAATCTTGAAGACACCAAGAAAGAAATACCTTACATATATAGGAAAACCAATTTGAATTACAGCAGATTTCGCACCAGAAATCACAGAGGCCAGAAGGAAGTGACATAACATTTTTCAACTGTGGAAAGAACTGTCAACCCAGAATTCTGTATCCAGCAAAAATAGCCTTTAGGAATGAAGGAGAAATCAAGACATTCTTCCATGAAAAAAATAAAAGAATGTGTCACCAGCAGAGCTACCCTAAAAGAATGATTTTAGAAGTTGTATACAAAAAGGAAATGAAAGAAGAAGAAATCATAGAATATCAGGAAGAAAGAACATAATAAAGCAAAAATATGAGTAAATACAATAGAGAGATAAAGAGGTCATAGCTAAAAAGTACAAGATTATTTGTGAGGTGATGAAAATTTCTAAATTTAACTTTGGTGAACGTTGCACATATCTGATTATATAAGAGGTCTCTGAATTATATGCTTTAAATGGTAAATTGGACACAGATCTGTGCCAACTAGCACCCTGCTCCTGAGCCAACACCACCACCAGTGAGACCAAACACACAGCCATCAGCAGGGGCCCCCTATCTCCTCGCAGCTACACTGTCTCTGCCACTGTAGTGAATGCCTGCAGGGAGGCAAGCACCCCAGGACTCATGAGCACTCTGCTGCAGCTGATGAGCTGCACCCCACTGCACTGCTACTACTGCTGCTGCTGGCATGCACAAACAAGAATGGATCCTGCTATCACTGCACTACTGACCACTTTGGCTGACATAACCCATCCGAGTATAGTGACCAGCAGTCTGGGAGCACCTTGGCACCCCCAGCACAGTGGATTCCTAACCTCGAGGGGCCAGAGAACAAAACTGGGGCCTGATACAAGTCCTCTAGAGTTACAGCACACAGTCCAAGAGTTGGGAGCAGAGTGTTGGCCCTTCAAATCTTCCAGAAATGAAGCTAGTCAGATGAATCCACCTAATATAACAATCAAACCCTCAAGATCATCAAATAGGATAAAAGAAAAAAAAAACCATCCAAAGGTCAGCAGCTCAAAGATTGAAGGAGCATAAGCCCATAAAGATGAGGAAGAACCAGTACAAAACCCTGATAACCCCAAAAGCCAAAGTGCCTTCTTTCTTCCAAATGACCACATCACCTCCCCAGCAATGATTCTGAACTGGGCTGAAATGGCTTAAATGACAGAAATAGAATTCAGAGTATGGGAAGGAAGGTCATTAAGCTACAGAAGTATGTTAAAACCCAGTCCAAGGAAGCCAAGAATCATGATAAAACAATACAGGAGCTGACAGACAAAATAGCCAGTACAGAAAAGAACCTAAGTGACCTGATAGAGCTGAAAAACACACTACAAGAATTTCATAATGCTATCACAAATATTAATAGCACAATAGACCAAGCAAAAGAAAGAATCTCTGAGATTGAAGACTGGCTTTCTAAAATAAGACAGTCAGACAAGAATAAAGAAAAAAATAATGAAAAGGAAAGAACAAAACTCTGAGAAATATTTAATTATGTAAAGAGACCAAGTCTATGACTCATTAGAGTCCTTGAAAGAGATGAGGAGAATGGAACCAATTTGGAAAACATATTTCAGGATATCATTTATGAGAACTTCCCCAACCTACCTAGAGAGGCCGACATTCAAATTCAGGAAGTGCAGAGAACCCCAGTAAGACGCTTCACAAGAAGATCATCCCCAAGACACATAATTTTCAGATTCTCCAAGGTTGAAATGAAAGGAAAAAATGTTATAGACAGCTAGTGAGAAAGGTCAGATCACCTACAAAGGGATACCCATCAGACTAACAGTGGACCTCTCAGCAGAAACCCTACAAGCAGAAGAGACTGGGGACCAATATTCAAAACTTTTACAGAAAAGAAATTCCAACCCAGAATTTCATATCCAGCCAAATTAAGCTTTATAAGCAAAGGAGAAATAAGATCCTTTTCAGATAAGCAAATGCTGAGGGAGTTCATTACCACAAGACCTCCTTTACAAGAGCTCCTGAGGAAAGCACTAAATATGGAAATGAAACACCAGAGTCAGCCACCACAAAAACACACTGAAGTACACAGACTAGTTACACTATAAGGCAACCACATAAACAAGTCTGCAAAATAACCAGTTACCATCATGATGACAGGATCAAATCTATGCATATCAATACTAATCTTGAATGTAAATGGGCTAAATGCCCCAGTTAAAAGGGACAGAGTGGCAAGCTGGATAAAGAACTAAGATCCATTGGTACGCTGTCTTCAAGAGACCCATCTCACATGCAGTGACACACACAGACTCAAAATAAAGGGATAGAGGAAAATCCACTAAGCAAATGGAAAAACAGAAAAAAAAAATCAGGTGTTGTAATCCTAGTTTCACACAAAACAGACTTTAAAACAGCAAAGATTTAAAAAGACAAAGAAAGGCATTACATAATGGTAAAGGATTCAATTCAACAATAAGACCTAACTATCCTAAATATATACGCACCCAACACAGGAGCACCCAGATTCATAAAGTAAGTTCTTAGAGACCTTCAAAGAGACTTAGACTCCCACACAATAATGGTGGGAGATTCTAACACCCCACTGAAAATATTAGACAGATCATCAAGAGAGAAAATAAATAAAGATATTCAGGACCTGAACTCAACATGAGATCAAAAGAATCTGACAGACATCTACAGAACTCTCCATTCCAAAACAGCAGAATACACATTATTCTCATCGCCACATGGCACATATTCTAAAATCAATCACATAATCAGAAATAAAACATTCCACAGCAAATGCGAAATAACTGAATTCATAACAATCTCTTGGACTACAGCACAATCAAATTAGAAATGAAGACTAAGAAATTCACCCAAAACCATACAATTACACGGAAATTGAAAATTGAATAACCTGCTCCTGAACGATTTTTGAGTAAATTATGAAATTAAGGCCGAAATCAAGAAGTTATTTGAAACTAATGAGAACAAAGATACCAGAATCTCTGGGACACAGCTAAGGGCAGTATTAAGAGGGAAATTTATAGCACTAAATGCCCACATCAAAAAGTTAGAAAGATCTCAATTTAACAACCTAACATCATGACTAAAAGAACTAGAGAACCAAAAGCAAACCAAGCCCAAAGCTAGTAGAAGACAATAACCAAAATCAAAGCTGAAGGAGACTGAGACCAAAAAAACCCTTCAAAAAGATCAGTGAATCTAAGAGCTGGCTTTTTGAAAAAATTAATAAAACAGATAAAGTCTTAGCTAGACTAATAAAGAAGAAAATAGAGAAGATCAAAATAAACCTAATCAGAAATGAGAAGGTGGATATTACCACTGACCCCACAGAAATACAAATAACCATATGAGAATATTGTGAACACCCCTATACACATAAACGAGGAAATCTAGAAGAAATGGATAAATTCCTAGACACATACACCCTCCCAAGACTGAACTGAAGAAATCGAATCCCTGAACAGACCAATAACAAGCTCTGGAATTAATTCAGTAATAAATAGCCTACTAACTGAAAAAAACCCAGTACCAGATGGGTTCACAGCTGAATTCTACCAGATGTACAAAGAAGAGCTGGTACTATTCCTGCCAAAACTATTCCCAAAAATTGAGGAGGAGGGACTCCTCCCTAACTCATTCTATGAGGCGAAAATCATCCTGATACCAAAACCTGAAAGAATCATAACAAAAAGGAAACTTCAGGCCAACATCCTTGATGAACATTGATGCAAAAATCCTCAACAAAATACTGTCAAACTGAATCCAGAAGCACATCAAAAAGCTTGTCCATCACCATCAAGTAGGCGTTATACCTGGGATGCAAGTTTGGTTCAATATATGCAAATCAATAAATATGATTCATCATATAAACAGAACTGAAGACAAACACAACATGAATTATCTCAATAGGTGCAGAAAAGGCTGTCAATACAATTTAACAACCATTCATGTTAAAAACTCTCAATAAACTGAGTATTGAAGGAACATACCTGAAAATAATAAGAGCCATCTATGACAAATCCACAGCCAACATCATACTCCATGGGCAAAACCCAGAGGCATTCCTCTTGAAAACCAGCAAAAGACAAGGATCCCCTCTCTCACTACTCTTACTTGACATAGTATTCGAAGTCCTGGCCAGAGCAATCAGGCAAGAGAAAGAAATAAAACATATACAAACAAGAAGAGAGGAAGTCAAACTAGCCCTGTTTGCAGATGACATGATGCTATATCTAGAAAACCCAACAGTCCTGGCCCAAAAGCTTCTTAAGCTGATAAACAACTTCAGCAAAGTCTCAGGATACAAAATCAATATGCAAAAATCACTAGCACTTCTATATAACACCAATCAAGCTGAGAGCCAAATCCCATTCACAATTGCCCCTCACACACACACCCCTAGGAATACAGCTAACGAGGGAGGCAAAAGATCTTTTCAAGTAGAACTACAAAATAAATCAGAGATGACAAACAAATGGAAAAACATTCCATGCTCATGGGTAGGAAGAATCAATATCATTAAAATGGCCATACTATCCAAAGCAATGTATAGATTTGATGCTATTCCTATTAAACTACCAATGACATTCTTCACATGGCTAGAAAAAACTATTTTTAAATTCCTATGGAACCAAAAGGGAGTCCAAATAGCCAAGGCAATTCTAAGCCAAAAGAACAAAGCTGGAGGCATCATGCTACCTGACTTCAAACTATAATACAGGACTACAGTAACCAAAACAGCATGGTACTGGTACAAAAACAGACACATAGACCAATGGAACAGAATAGATAACCCAGAAATAAGACCATGCATCTACAACTATCTGATCTTTGACAAAGCTGACAAAAACAAGCACTGAGGAAGACTCCCTATTCAACAAATGGTGCTGGGATTACTGGTTAGCCATGTGCAGAAGATTGAAGCTGTACCCCTCCCTTACACCATACACAAAAATTAACTCAAGATGGGTTAAAGACTTAAATATGAAACCCAAACTATAAAAAATCCTAGAAGACAACCTAGGCAATACCATTCTGGACATAGGAATGGGCAAATATTTCATGATGAAGATGCCAAAAGCAATTGCAACAAAAGCAAAAGTTGACAAATGGGATCTAATTAAACTAAAGAGCTTCTGCATACCAAAATAAACGATCAACAGAGTAAACAGAAAACCTACACAATGAGAGAAAATTTTTGCAAACTATACATCTGACAAAGGTCTAATATCCAGCATTTATAAGAAGCTTAAACAAATTTACGAGAAAAAATCAAACAACCCCATTAAAAAGTGGGCAAAGGAAATAAACAGATGCTTTTCAAAAGAAGACATACATGTGGACAACAATCATATAAAAAAAAGTTCAGCATCATGAATCATTAGGGAAATGTAAATCAAAACCACAATGAGATACCATCATCACTATTATCAAAAAGTAAAACAACAACAACAACAAACAAAAACCCATGCTAACAAGGTTGCAGAGAAAAAGAACACTAATACACTGTTGGTGGGAGTGTAAATTAGTTCAACTATTGTGGAAGACAGTATGGCAATTCCTCAGACTTAAAAACAGAATAACATTCAACCCAGCAATCCCATTACTGATTATATACCCAAAGGAATATAAATCATTCTATCAAAAAGACACATACATGTGTAAGTGCATTGCAGCAATATTCACAATAGCAAAGACATGGAATCAACCTAAATGCCCATCAATGGTAGTCTGGATAAAGAAAATGTGGTACATATACACCATGAAATACTATGCAGCCATAAAAAGGAATGAGATTATGTCCTTTGCAGGAACATGAATGGAGCTGGAGGCCACTATCCTAAGTGAATTAATACAGGAACAGAAAACCAAATACTGGATGTTCTCACTTATAAGTGGGAGCTAAATGATGAGAACACATGGACACATAGAGGGAAACAACACACACTGGAGCCTATCAGAAATAACATACACAGGAGGGTGAGAGGAGGGAAAGGATCAGGAAAAATAACTAATGGGTACTAGGCTTAATACCTGGGTATTGAAATAATCTGTACAACAAACTATGACAGAAATTTACCTATATAACAAACTTGCACATGTACCTCTGAACTTAAAAGTTAAATTAAGGCCGGGCACGGTGGCTCATGCCTGTAATCCCAGCACTTTGGGAGGTCGAGGTGGGCGGATCACGAGGTCAGGCGATCGAGACCATCCTGGCTAACATGGTGAAACCTCATCTCTACTAAAAATACAAAACATTAGTGGGGTGTGGTGGTGGGTGCCTGTGGTCCCAGCTACTCGGGAGGCTGAGGCAGGGGAATGGCATGAATCCAGAAGGCAGAGCTTGCAGTGAGCGGAGATCACGCCACTGCACTCCAGCCAGGGTGATGGAGTGAGACTCCGTCTCAAAAAAAAAGTTAAATAATAATAAAAAAAATCTCTGAATAATTTGTTTTCATTTTTAAAACTTTGTTGCAGGATATCTGACAAAAATTGGTGAACTGTATGGTATGTGAATTTTAGTGAAGCTGTTTATAAAAATCAGAATAGTGGCTATTTGATAAAAAGGGTAGAACACAACTTTCTGGATATGCTGGGAAAGTTCTATATCTTGATCTAGGTAATACCAACATAAATATATGTACATATTAGTCCAAATAAATCAAGCTATCCATTTATAATTTGTGTACTTACTCTTATGACAATTATACCTCAATAAAATATGTTACTGTAAAAAAATTACAAGGTAATTTCACATTTCTTTCCAAAGTGCTTTTAGCAATTCACACTCACAAGAATACTGTATTAAAATTCCCATGCTCAACATCTTACCAACTGTAATACTGATAATCAGATGGGCTAAACATAGAACTTCACTGTGGTTTTAATTATCAGTCTCTTATTGTTAATGAGGATGGTCATATTTTTCTTTATTTCTGATATTCATGTTTTAGAAAAATGGTCTTTTTATACCATTTGCCCAATGTTTCACTGATTTGACATTTTCTTATCTCTTTCTTATCACATACATGTGTTATAATAATCTAGAATGGAGTCTTGTTCTTTCTCTTGTTATGGTGTATTCCCATAATCTGAAAATTTACGGCATAGTCAAAACTAAAGATATTTAACCACAGAATTTATGGAGTGTTTTTCTCTTTTAAAATAAATGCTTTTCTGACACAAATTGTTAAGTTTTTCTCCTATGTTGTACTCAATACTCAGAAGTGTGTATGTGTGTGTGTGTGCATGCTCATGTGTGTATTATCAGGTAGAAATCCAGTTTTATTTCAACATTTTTCTTTATTTTTCCATAAAGGTAATCTATTTTGTTTTTACCATTCATGCATGCATAATTTCTGGATTCTTTTTTTCATTAATAATTTTTTTTCTGGCTGGGCGTGGTGGCTCACACCTGTAAAATCAGCACTTTGGGAGACTGAGGTAGGCGGATCACCTGAGGTCAGGAGTTTGGGACCAGCCTGGTCAACATGGTGAAACCCCATCTCTACTAAAAATACAAAAATTAGCCAGGTGTGGTGCTATGTGCCTGTAATCCCAGTTACCTGGGAGGCTAAGACAGGAGAAAGGCTGGAACCTGGGAGGCCAAGGCTGCAGTGAGCTGAGATCACACCACCATACTCCAGTCTGGGCAACAGAGCAAGATCCCTTCTCAAAAATAAAGAAAAAATAATAATAAGAAGATTTTTTTCTACTTTTATACCACTAATACACTGTCTTACTATTTATTGCTTTATAATGAACCTTAATGTCTACAAGGGCAAAAAAAACCCATTATTTGTTTAGATTCCTAGTAAACTATAAGGTAAAATCATGATATTTTTTAATAGCAAATATGTAAAGATGAGGGTTTTTATCTTTAATTTCCTCAGATGCTTTGTATTGTGTCAAATTAGTCAAAAGCAAGTTGAATCATGCATACTTTTATTTTCCAAATTAATGTATTCAGGTGAAAATTATTTGCCCTTAATAGCATATTATTTTACATTTCTGTTCACCATTCATCTAAACAATAATGACTATAGAAGTCCATAGGCGGCACCACAACACATTAAGAATTTAATTTACTCTGACTTTCAATTTTGCATATTTTCAGTTTGTTTTTTTTTAACTTGACTCTTGATAACCGCAAATAGGAAGTCAGAGAGGTTTGGAAAGACAATTATTTCCATTGTGTTTTATTCTATTCTGAGGGGTCTTTGATGTCTAAGAATGGGCAGCCTCTTTGACTACACAGCTGCTTTCTAGCCATTAATTGGGTATCATGTTCTTTGTGGAATGAGAACAACCTGGAAGAACCCTGGCCCAGATTTAAATAGGAGTGAATGCTTGCATTGTTTGAACACATTCACATATTTGAACATCTTTGAATGAGGGCGTTATCTCTAGTTATCTATTGATGATTTGTATTTACTAAATTTTATAGTTCTTATTCTTCAGCTGTTTTGAGTATTGAGAGTAAATTATGGAAATATGAATATAGTGTAAGTTTAAAAAATGGTCCCATAAAACATTGAAATCTAGATAATTAAGACTTACCTCTATTTCTTTTCTTAATTTTTCATGTGTCTTTTTTTCTTCCTCAAGAAAACAAGTTTTCTCAATGACAGATTCTTTTACAGTTAAAATTTTATCCTTTAACTTTGTAATGTCTTCCTGTATGTTGACAACATTTGAAATATAGAAGTCAAAAAAGGATGATCAATATAAACCCAATATTTCAGTGTTTCTCTAATTTAAGAAAACTAGCCAAATCAAAATTTAGTTTTGATAAATAGCATTAGAATATTACTTCTATAGGTACACAAAAATAAAGAACTGTTACTTAAAGAAAATGTAAAGAAACCTTACATTTGAAACAGAACTAAAAACCAAATGAAATAAGACAAAAAGGAAAGTGGTACTTATGGTGGCAATTGCCCAACAACAGTGTAAAGACACTTTTTAATTCTCTAGCAAGAAATGATCAATATTTTAAGTTGGTGTCTTCTATCGTCTTTAAATAACAGAGAAATAGTAAGATGCTTAAGGTTCAATTGTTAATTTAGATTGCTTGCATAACAGCGTTAAGTGTACTAAATTGATTTGAATTGGTCTGGATCCATTGGCATAGAAGCTAAGGCTTCAACATTTTTGTGAATTACATTTTCTACAACAATGGACAATGGATTATAGATTAATTCTTCACTGTGATTTTATTTGACCATGTATTTTTATAAATCCAGGGGATTTGTGGATGTTTCCTTTACGCATTTGAGCATCTAAGGTAGTTGTTATAGAACACATGTACTTATTCCAAGTTTTTTCAATTGTGACAATAGTTTCTGAATGTAATAGAACAGCTATGGGCATTTTATTAACTTCACAATAAATTTACTATTTAATGTATGTACTTGCAAAAAAGGAGTTACAGAAAAAATAGTTTTACTAAGTAATTTTCCACACCTGTACTTGTGTTATTCGGTTCCCTCCTGGATTTTGAAGATCTTGCATAAGTTCTTCTTTCATCGTCTTTAATTTTTTAACAAAATCTCGTTTTTCATGGAGTTCGGTCATAAATGACCATTTGCTTTCTACTTCTCCCAAACTATTTTTATGTGCTTTTATTTTTGCATAATATGCATTATATTTTATCATGTGTTCCTCAAAATCTTCTTGGGCTGTTTCTATGTCAAATTTAAGCTTTACATTTTCTGAATGTAAGGATTTGATTTGAGTTTCCAGGCTATCACAGTGAAGTTTGGTATTCTGTATGGCAGCATCTTGTTGATAAATTTGTCTTTCTGTTCCTTTAGTTTCTGCAGAGATAGCTGCTATTTGTTTTTCAAGCTCATGAAGTTCATTCTGTAATATATTTTAACATTATCATTATTTATTCAAAATTTTAAACATGAGAGGAAAATCAATGTTTTAATCCATACGAATATAGGAAAAATCACTCATAAAAATATATTTATCAGATATTAAAAATTGATGAATAAAAGGAAACATGCAATAAACACTATTTTATAATTTCAGAAGGAATCTCAGTTACATATTTTTTAATGTTCATCTAATTCTAAATATTAAAATCTCATGTTTTATCTTGACATTTTATATATGTAAGATACTTTATAATAATTTTACTAATTTATTTACAGGCATCAGAAGTACACACTCAGGAAAGACAATATGATAAAAAATGATAAAGCCCTGAGTTAACAATCAAAAGATCTAGGTTCTAACACCCTTATTGCTATTTACTAGTTTGTATGATCATGCATAATAAACTTTGTTACCCCATTCAAACTACACTTTTCTCCATTTGTAAAATGAGTATAAAGATATTTACTTTGCCTCCCTGGGGCATTTTGCATTCCTAACTGCTGCCTTCTTTTTAAAGCCTAGTTTTCACACCACCAGTCTTTTCCGGTTCTCCTTAGAAATTTCTGAGAATTCCTTCTCAATCTCAACAGTTCCTTCCTATATTTATAGGTCTTCATCATAATTTCCTCTTCTCACTCTCTATATATGCTCCTTGGGTAATTTCATCCAAATTTACATATTCAGCTACATTATCTGCTGATGATTCACAGAATGTAAGTGGCTGCTGAGTTCTACACCCAGCCGCCACTGGCCACCTCAAATTCACCATATCCAAAAATTGAATGAATCCTTTCTACAACACAGCCAATTACTCCTTGTATCAATTATCTGTTGCCAGAACTACAAAACCTCAGTAGCATACAATAATACATAAGTATATACTGCTGACATGACTAGGAGCAGCTGAGGTTGTCTAGGTAGTTCATAAGCCTGGGAGAAGCAAGGGTTGGCTAGGCGGTTCTGCTGATCTTGGTTGAATCTGCCCAAGTGTCTGGGGATTGGCTGATTGTAAGATGATTTAAATTGGCTTTAACTGGGCTGACAGGGGTGTCTTGGCTTTGCTTTATATGTATCTTCTCCTCCAATGGGCCAGCCCAGGCATGTCATGATAATAGTAGATGCAGAAGAGTGAAATTCAGTTATGGAAGAGTTTTTTAAAGCTTTTGTTTGAGTCATATCTGATAACACCCCAGCTAGTCACATAATCAAACCCAGAGTCAAGGGGTGGAAGTGTGTCCATCCATTATGGGAAAGCATTATAATATATGGCAAAGGGTACGGATAGACTAAGGGATGAAAAATTGGGACCAAAAATGCAAATTATCACACTCCTATGTTCCCCAACTTAGTTAATGGTAAGGTGAGAACCTCTGATTTTATAGCCAATTAGTCAGAAGCATGGGTAGCCTGGGACTTGTGACTGGCACATGAAGCAGGGGCAGTCTTATGGGACTGAACCCTTTATCTTCTGGGAGCTGATGCTAAATCCAGATAGATACAGTAGTCCCTCCTTATCTAGGTGGAGTATGTTCCAAGACCTCCGTGGATGCCTGAAACCATGGACAGTACTGAACTCTATATATACTATGTTTTTTTTCCTATACATACATACCTATGATAAAGTTTAACATATAAATTAGGCACAATAAGATAATAACAACGGAATAATTATAATGATATACTATAAGTTATGTGAATGTGGTCTCTCTCTCCTATCTTATTGTACTGTACTCAGATGGCAGCAGCTTCTTTATTGGCAGACTTGGTCTCTCCTTAATTTTTATATTTTTCAGTCCAAACCTGTTTCTGAATCTGTGTGACCATCCCTTACTTAGTGTCACTTATTTCAGAAAATCCCTTGCTGAGGTCTTCATATAGACTTAGTGCCTTCTGGAGCAACATGTGGCTGTTACTTGGAACATGTTTTCTGTTCATGTCTTCCACCCAGAAATTTAATGTCTTTTTCATCTTAACTAAGCACTATTACACACTGTGTCCATAACTTCTGCAGTTTGAGGTGCAACAGCAAAATTAACAGGAATTTCTTTTTCTCTTTTTTTTGGAGATGGAATCTCTGAGTCTTGTTCTGTTGCCCAGGCTGGAGTGCAGTGGTGTGATCTCAGCTCACTGCAACCTCTGCCTCCCAGGTTCAAGTGATTGGCCAGCCTCAGCCTTCCAAGTAGCTGGGATTACAGGCGTGCACCACCATGCCTGGCTGTTTTGTATTTTTAGTAGAGACAGGGTTTCACCATATTGGCCAGGCTGGTCTCGAACTCCCGACCTCAAGTTATCCATCTGCCTCGGCCTCCCAAAGTGCTGGGATTACAGGAGTGAGCCACCACGCCCAGCCAGGAATTTATTTTTCCTTCTTTACAACTTCACAGATGGATGATTTGTCCTTACCATAGATCTTAGCAACTTCAGTGTATGATATTTTTCTTTCCTTTAAGTTGAGAACTTTCACCTTCTCACTTAAAGTAAGTACTTTACAGCTTCTCTTTGACATATCTGAATTGCCAGCATCACTACGCTGATACTTTGGGGCTATTAAGTAAAATAAGGTTTAGTTAAACATAAGCACTGCGATACTGCCACAATCAATCTGATAACTGAGACGACTACTAAGTGACTAAAAAATGGGTAGCTCATATGGCATAGATGTGCTGGACAAAAGGATGACTCATGTCCCAGGCAGGATGGAGCAGGACAGTGTGAGATTTCATCGTGCTACCCAGAATGACTTGCAATTTTAAATTTACAAATTGTTTATTTCTGTAATCTTCCATTTAATACTTTTAGAATTCAGCTCACTGTGGCTAACTGAAACTGCAAAAGCAAAACTGCAAATAAGGGAAAACTGTTGTAGTGTCAGAACAGAATCCAATCATTGGACACACAGTTGGCATCCAGAGAATCAGAAAATTGGTTGTTAGTGTTAGAAAATGTCCCAGGTAGTGTAAGATTTCCAACACTTTTCTTCTTCAAAATTGTTTTGGATATTCTAAGTCCTTTGCATTTCCATATGACTTTTAGAATTAGCCTATGTATTTCTCTCCCAAAAGCCTCCTGAAATTTTGACTGGGACTGCGTTTCATGTATAAATAAAACTGAGAGAACTAACATATTAGCAATACTGAGTCTTCTGTTTCATAAAAATGACATACCTCTACATTTAAGCCTTCTTTAATTTTTCTCACCAATGTTTTACAGTGTTCAGCATACTGGTCTTTAAACCTTTTGTTAAATTTGCCCCTAAGTATTGAATAGTTTTGATGGCATTGTAAGTAGTATTGCTTTTGAAGTTTTAATTTCTGATTTTCTCTTGCCAATGTGTAGAAATACACTATATTTTTGTATATTAATCTTGTGCCCTGCAATCTTTCTAACCTCACTTATTAGTTCTAGTAGCTTTTTATAGCTTCCTTGGGATTTTATTTAAATAAAAAATAATGTCATCTGTGAATAAAAACAGCTTTACTTCTTTCTTTCTAAACTGAATGAGTTTTTCTTCTTTTACTTGCATAGCTATACTGGCTTGAACTGCCAGTACCATCTTGAATAGAAGTAAGAGGAGACATCTTTGTCTTGTTCCTGATCTTAGGAGAAAAACATTCATTATTTCACCATTAAGTATGTGGTTGGTTAGAGAATTTATGTAGCTGTTCTTCCTTAGATTAAGGAAGTTCCCTTTTATTTCCAATTAGCTGAGAGTTTTTATCATGAATGGATATTGGATTATAATAAGTGCTTTTTATGTATCTAGAATTCTTTCTAAAATATAAATTTAATTATTTGCTTCTTGCTTAAAATCTGTCAAATGTTTCTCATCAACTTTAAAGTTGAAGTTTCTTATCGTGGTATATATCTTCCATGATTATTCAAAACGTACTGTAATTTACTTTACCATCAAACTACTTATGGTTCTAGGAATGTACCAATGCTATTTCAGGCCTCTGCAAATATCCTCTGTGAATATCCTTAGGTCCTTTTTATTTTGAATATTATCTTCCTTACTCCCTAACCTTTAAACTTGTCCTAGATACCTAATCATTCAGATGAACTCCAGCTGCCATTTAAAACTCAACTGAAACATCATTTATTTTGGGATCACTCTCTCTCTAGTGTTAAATCTGTGTTGCGTTCATGCCTCTATCATTGACACTACTACTCTACATGTAATTATTTGTTTACTTCTTTGTCTTCCCAACAGATGGTAAGTAACATAAGAGAGAAGACAATGTTCAACAAAATGCTTAACACAAAGTAGGCTCTCAATATAAATGGAATAAAGTCTATGAAACTCTTTGAAGACTGAAAAGTTTTACAAAATAATTTCTTTACAAAACTATGACACTAGTTTTTGAATTACATTCTACTGTATAGCTGTATTCTTTTCTAGAAGTGACTAACATAATACAAATATTTATAAGAAATCCATATC
This sequence comes from Theropithecus gelada, assembly GCF_003255815.1. Lineage (NCBI taxonomy): Eukaryota > Metazoa > Chordata > Mammalia > Primates > Cercopithecidae > Theropithecus > Theropithecus gelada. The sequence continues at coordinate 74,979,432 of NC_037685.1, forward strand.
ACCATATTACAATTATTGTCATCATGTATCTGCTGATGCACTTAAAGCCAATGATACTTAAAGCCAATGTCAAATAGGGCCCTACCAGTACCATGTCCACCTGGTCCCCACCAAACACATTAACTCATTTAATCCTCATGAAAAGCTTATGGGCACGTCCTATTGTTATCTCTATTTTACAACTAAGGAAACAGGAGCACAACAAATTCAATCACGGAACAAGAAGTAGTAAATCTGGCCATTTGAACTAGGCAGTTCGGCTCCTGAGCCTATTCTTCTCATTTCTATGATATATTTAATAACAATCGTTACAGAGCACAAGATACTGTTTTCATTTTCATTTCTTTAGTCATATTCACATAGCATAGTTATATCTAATTATGTTGCATGTGAAGACCAAGTATGGCTCCCAAATTCCCTGTAGTAGGATTATAAATATATTTAAAAAGGAAAGGAACATAGAGGGAGGCTACTTGAAATGTTCACTGACAACAAATAACTCACAATCCATAGCTTTACAAACACTGGCTTAAAACTTAACATTCCTTCAATTCAGCATTTTAGGAAAAACTATCAAATAAGGGAATGTAAAATAATTCTATCTAACATGTTAGGTTTTATATGCTTATCCTACAGTTGCGATGACACTGTTGAATCTTTATATGTTGGGAGTGTAAAATTTTCCATAAAACTGGAATACTCTCCCTAAGTAAACTTTACTTAGGGAGAACAGAATAATTGACAGAGAATAACTTTAAAAGTGACTCCCAATAATAAGTATTTTTAATAACCTCCTGGTCATTTACTTTTAAAGAAAGTCAAGACATTTAAAAGACTATATAAAGAAGTTACCTTCAAATTGAACAGAACTTTTTTGTTTTTTTCTATCTCTGATGCTTGTGATTGTTGTTGCTTTGCAACTTTCTCTACAGCATCAGCTAACGAACTTGTGTCTTGGTTATCTACAATTAGACAAAAGAATAAAGTATATAACAAAAATTAAAATACAGCTATTTTAAGAAAGTTATGTTTCTTTACTCAAAATCATTAAATATTTGATGCTTTTGCCTCTAAACTAAATTTAGAATTAGGAATTTTCCCTTGCTGATATAAACAAAACCAAAAGTAAAGGCAACAATAATAGGCAATTCAAAGTCGCCTACTGCAATGTTATACCTGTTCCTTTATGGAACAGTATAAATATTTTGATTGTCCTAATTTTTTTATCCAGACCACTTGCACATATACTATAATTATAGTGCTACCATAACAGCTCTATAGCAATTACAGTTGATGCATTCTCATTATAATTCTGTATTTTCAGGTTAGTATGCCTTTTTTAAACACTGTATATGTTTGTCCTGGCTAAATGTAACTGCTTCCATCTATTCTAATTTGCTATCAATTTTAACACAATTATCCTACCAGACTACTTTTTTTGTTGTTGCTGATCTTTTAATTATTCATTTCTTAAGACTGTTTCATCACCTTTTTTAGGAAATCCTTGACTCTTCCTTTCTTTGTTGTCTGACATTTTCTGTGTCTGTAATCTCCTCTTTTCCCCTTTTTGATTTACCTTCTTTACTCCTACTCAATAATCTATATTGATAATCTTTCACTTTTGTTTTTTCCTGTTGTATACTGGTGACCCTGAAAGGTAAATTAATTGTCAAACATGTCACAGGGATGTCAATGACATTTCATCATTAGTGCCAAGAATTAGAATAAAATAGTTAAGTGATTTTGGAATGAAAGTAGAACTGTATTTGAATTTTGCTGCTTCTGCTTTTCCACTGTTGTGACCTTGAGTAAGTTTCTTAACTTCTTTGATCCTCAGTACCTCATCTTTAAAACTTTATAAAGCTGTTCTAATAATTAAAGTAATATATGTAGCATGCTTAGAACAGTACCTGATATACACTGCATAATTATTTTGGGTTAGTATTAATAATATGTAACTCCAGTACTATGAGGAAATAGATTCTGAGACTATAACCAGAATCTGTGAGAAATGATATCAACAATGATTAACAATTTCTGCTATGGGTGTGGAATCCAGGGAATATAGCACTCCTGTCCAGTGCTATTCTGGACACAGTAAGCCCTAAGCAAATTTTGATCTACTCTTCATTTAGGAGTAACGATAGGAGGAATAAGTATTTTTCTCCTTAAATCACTAAATACCTTTCTAAAGATCAATTACAAAGATCCATGTATCAGTTACATGTGTCTAAAAAAATTTAAAGGATTGAAACCTGATATATATGCAACAAAAAAGACAAGCAAAGTTAAATTGTTTCCTGTGTAGAGATCAAATCTATCTAGAAATACACATCCAAGCTAAAGAAATTATGAGGGCTTACCTAGCAGATTATCATAACCATTCCTTGAAATTTATAATTCTTTCCTGTTCCTTCATGTCACTTCCTTCAACTCTCACTTCAAACCTACTCCTTCCTGAAGTCTTCCCTGAAGCTGAGCCATTTACTCCGTTCACGTTACATACTTTTTGCTCAACACACAGAAATGTCCCAGATTAGTGCTAATGAATCCAAACCTGATTTTCTCTCTAGCGCTTTCATTTGGGTTTCACCGTCACAGACTTCATCCTTAAATATATCCACCTTGAAAAATGCATGCCCTCTACATTTATACTTTCAGTATATACTGTCAGTTCTCTCAATTAATTACAATGGTAAAAACTTATACTTACTTTGTGCTAGTCACTGCTGTTCCAAGTGCTTTAGATTAAAAAAAAATTATATAGTGTTTATTCTGTGCCAGATGGTATTCAAAGAACTTTACAAATAGTAACTCATTTAACCCTATAAGGTAGATATTATTACAATTTTCATTTTACGAAAAAAAGTACAGTGAGGTACACAAATAGATATAAGAATTTATCCAAAGAGAGCCATTAAATGTAAGACATGTGATTTGAATTCAAGTATTTTGGTTCCAAAGTTCATGCTCTTAATGCTAGACTATGATAGACTACCAAGATTATGACTTTTTATGGGAAGAATTATGTCTTCCATATATCACTCCAGAATAAAACTAGAGTCATCCCACAGTATATGCAGGGGATTGGTTCCAAGTCACCCCCTTCCCCACTTCATATCAAAATCTGTGCATATTCAAGTCCCAAAGTCAGTGCTTCAGAACCCACTTACATGAAAACTTGGCCCTCCTTACATGGGGATTTCAAGTCCCGCATATACTGTATATTTGATCCGAGTTTGGCTGAAAATACCCACGGGTAAGTGAACCTGCACAGTTCAAACCCGTGTTGTTCAAGGGTCCACTACATTTTGTATTCCTATGATGCTAAAACATCACTTTAATCAACTTACTCTTTCTATTCCCACTACTACCATCTACATTTCTTCTTTGGGAAACTATTCTGGTAAAGTGCATTTATAGAGCTGCTGCAGCTCCAACAGGCCTCCAATGGACTAAGGAGACAATTTGCATGCCTGAAGAGGTAATCCAATGAGTTCTTCATGCTCTCACCTAGCAGTAAATTCCTGTTAGGTAACTTACCTTCCTGGTGAGTCCCCATTTCTCTCTCCCCCAAATCACAATGCCATTTCCATAAGCTGCCTAAAATATGGTGGGCATAATTCCCATTAAATTCTACCTCCCTATTACCTTCAGTCTTCAGAAGAAGCCAGGTCATTCTTCATCATGAGAACCCATCCTTATTCAGCTTGGTAAGCCCCTTAGTGTGATGCTGTATTACCCACTCCCCAACCCTTTTCTATCCTTCCACTTTGACTTCTGAAATTCATGGGCCATCTTCAGCAAAGTCCTTTCTATTGTCAACCTTTTCAGTGAACTTCCCTTTTACCTTCTGGCTTTAACTGAAGTCCAAAGATACAGCTTCCTCATTCTCAAGCCACTAAGTCTGGAGATGAAACCTTTTTTTTTTTTTCTGTTCTCCATTCCACTGCCACCATATTTCCTTTTCTTCTCTCTAAAACCCTCTCTGGTTTCTTTGAAATTCAGGCCATAGACTACATAGGCTTTATCTTTCCTTATTGTTATCAGCTGTCATCCAGGTCTTGGAAGGCTCATTCCTAGATTATAGCATCTGACTTACTGTTCCTCTATCACTACTCTCTCGTATTTCCTTGGGAATTTCAATATCCACACAAATGGTATATCTAAAACCCTGAACTCTCAGTTGTTTCGAGGTCTTCTTTCATTTATTCTCCCCAGCAACCCATAGAGTATAACTGTACCTCATCCCTAATCTCAGATTCAAACTACTGTTTATTTTTCTAGCTTATCCTATCTAGTATTTTGACATTATGTGCTGTTTAACCCTGCAAGACTTCCAGTCCATCGACTCTTGTATCTTTACACATTCCCTCAACCCTTCATATATTCTTCCCTCCACCCTTCATATATTCTTCCCTCCTTACTTCGCTTAGATTCCTTTGCTTTCACCCTCATTTCCCTTACAGCTCACTCCCTGTCCTAATTCCCTGGAAGAATCCCAACCAGCTGCTTTGCTTATACTCAAGTAGCTGAATATGCTTAAAGAAAGACATACAACTATGCTGTTGACTCACTTTAAATTCAAGACCATTTTATGTCAAGTGGGACTTTGATCCTAGGCTCTTAAGATGCACCAAGTTATGTAGATGACTGTTTCACTCTTTATCCTCTGTCTTCAAACCTCCCACACCTCTTTTCCCTTCCTTTGAGTTGATAATTTACCTTCTAATTTAACTGAGATAGAAGAAAAAAATCAGAGAAGATGGTAAATTACCCATCTACCAGATTTTGTACCTGCACCTGTATACCAGCATACTGTTTTCTTGCAATAAATAAAGTGTTCTTGCTCCTATCTAAGGCCAGTCCTCTACTTTTGTACTCCCTTCTCATAGACATTACTTCTTTGAATGGCCCCTCAATAGAATTTCCCTATTTACTTGGTCAAACGTATTATTCTTAACAGCCCATCATAAATCAACAACCACTACCACCACCACCCTTGCTTGACACCATAACCTCCTTCAGTACTGACCCATTTCTTTGCTCCCCTTTAAAGCCAAGATCCTTGCTCTCCACTTCCTCTCCTCTTTCTTCTTGAACCCACTAGAACCAGTCATTTATCACTGTGCTTTTAAGATTTTTATCACGGTATCTGTGAGCTCCACATTGCCACATTCAATGAACAAGTTCCGTCTTCATTTTACTTGACTTATTGACATCATTTAACACATTTGATAATTACTGCCTTCTTGAAACACCATACTTCTTGGTTTCCTTTGTTGGTCCTTTCTTGTCTTTTCCACTTATGTTATACCTCCCAGTGCTCAGTCCTCAGGCTTCCTTCTTTTCTCATACTTATTCTACATGTGATGCCATCTTGTTCTACGGCTTTAAAATCCACCTGTAGGCTGACAATTCCCAAATTATATCTCTACCCTGAACACTCCTGTTGAGATGCAGACTCATACTCATTGCCTACCTGATATCTCCATTTGGATTTTTAATAGACATTTCAACTCAGTATGTCCCAAACTGAACTCTTGATTCCTCTGTCCACTCTATTACCACCACTAAACCTGCACCTTCACAGTCTTCTCTATCTCGGTACATTATAAGTTCATTTTTCTTGTTCTTTAGGCCAAAAACCCTGAATTCATTAGCAGGGAGGTCTCTACAAGGGTATAGAGCCCAAGGCAATTCAACTAGACTTGCCCAAGGCAATAATAAAGGATATCTTATTGTTGATGTTTTATAGGCCCTTTGAGAAATCCTTAACACTCCAAGGGTGCTGCCCCGATTGACCTACTCAAAAGATGAGCCAGAACCTTCACTGTTTTTCCATTACGAGCTGCATGCAGTTCTTTTGGCAAAGCCTATTGGCTCTACCTTTAAATTATACTGGAATCCAATCACTCCTTACTAATTCGAAATACTATCTTAGTAGAGAAGCCTTCTCTGATAACTCTCTCTTTCACCCTCTGTTTCCTTGCCCTGCCTCATTTTTCTTGACAGCATCTATCACCACTGACATCTCCATATCCCTCTACTAATGAAAGCTCCACAATGGCAGAGGTCTACAAGTGCCTGGCATATAACAGGTGTCTAATTATAGTCTATCTCCACTCCAATTTGCCCTTTTCTAACAGAATGATGCTCCAAAAGCACTATTCTGATCATGTCAACATCACAGCCAATCTTTCAATTCCATTTAGATGGCTTTTTCTTTAGGAGGTCTTTCTTGATCTTTCTGGGAAGATACGGTCTTTCTCTTTTTAGAAGAATTGTTTCAGTATTTCTATTATGCCATTTTAAATAAAGGTATAGGTCTAAAGTAAGACAGAGCTAGTTTTGAATCTAAATTACACTACTTATTAACTTATTAGGAAAATTATTTCCAACCTGGGCCACAGACTCCTTACCCATAAAATGGAAACAATATTAGTGCCTGCTTCATTAGGGTGATTGTGAAGACTAAATGAAATAATGCATGTTAAGCATTTAGCAGATTCCTGTCCCACAATGAATACTCAACAGATTTTTATTTTTATTATTTTCATTATTTTATAGTATCTTTCCACATTAGATTGTAAGCACCGGGAAGGCAAATACAGTGTTTTATTCATTTTTGTATTCCTTAAAGTATTTGATAAAGTAACCTAAAGAACAAAGAAAATTTGATTTATACAATAAAAATAAAGTAACTAGTACTTCTTGATCTCTATTTCTATAGCAACATAAATTGAAGAACTCTTGGATAATATTTATTTAAACCAACTATTCATAAAATTCATGCCGTAAAATTGGAAAAGTTTTGGGTTTTTTCCCAGATTTCTATTGTGCAATGAAAAGAAAAATGAAAACAAATTACTGCCATCTACCGATAATTCATTAGAATTGCATAAATTAAGGAAACAGTCTTTTAGAGACAAGACTGTCTTTTCAGATATGTTTTTAAGATAAGTTAGAACATCAGAGTCATCCGAAAATAATTAATTGAATAATTAAAAATAAACTGTATACCTATCATATACCCATACCGCTGAATCTGCTGACACTAGGGATTACTTCCTTTTCTGGTCAGGCAATGAGATTAGAGTTTCTGGGCACTGAAAAAGAAAGAAACCAGAGGGTTTGTACTGTTCCTTACCTCCCTATCCAAGATGATATAGGCAACATTCATACATTATCCACACTGCTTCTAGATTTCTACCAAAGGAGGGGCTTTGCTGAATGTATAGACAGTACTGGACTACCAAAACATCTCTTGTTTTGGAGTGCAGACATAAAGGAGTTGGTCTGCAACTCAAATCCAAGCTTTAAAGGATGTCTAAGCAACTGTTTCAAAAAGATTTCTACCTCTAGGACAGAAGTTATATAGACCTTTGGTGAAATCCAGTTATAACCCACCTGCTTGTCTCATTCAGAGAGGCAAGAGGCAAGGTCTTTTTTTCCTCCCCCTCTAAATAAGTAAACATGATTTCTAAACCAAGAGGAACTTTATAGTGGGTTAAATGGTGCCCTCGCGCACATCCAAAGATATATCCATGTCCTAACTCCCAGAACTTGCAAATGTGACCTTATTTTGAAAAAGGAGTTTTGCAGATATAACTGGGTTAAAGATCTTGAGATGAGATCATCCTGGCTTTAGGGTAGGTGACTGAATATGCCAATGGACAATGGCCAGACCATATGTAAAACAGAACTCTGACCCACAGCCTCCAGCAAGCAACCCAGGAGACCAACCCATTATCTACAGTAACCAGTCCAGGAAGTCTATAAATTAGACTTGTAGAAAGTCATATCATTATCGCTAATAACAATCCTAGGAGACAAACTATAACAATCGGCCCAAATGACCAGTACTGGATTAATAACTGGCATCTTCCCTAACTTTTGTCCCCATTTCCAAGTTGAGACTAACAAGAAGAAGCCACAGAATGCTCCACTTCTAGTTGGCCTGCCTGCAGCTTCCTCATGCCGAGAGCCTCTAATTAGGGCATGCCCACTCCTCTGACTGCCTTTGGCTCTGCTATGCAGGAGATCGTGGCTCCCTCCCTTACAAGGCCTGAATAAATAGCCTTTGTTTGTTCTCATTTGATTGATCTTCATTGATTTCTACACAAGAATCCTTATAAGAGAAAGGTAGAGGGCTATTTGAGACTCAGACCCACACAGAAGACCATTTGATGATGGAGGCATGGAGCTCCAAGTCACTGATGCCCCTAGGCAAAGAACACCTGAAGTCACCAGACAACAGAAGACGTCAGTGAACAGAAGAGGTAAGTGCTGTCAACACCTCAGTTTCATTATCTGGCCTCTATAACTGTGAGAGAACAAGTTTTTGTTGTTTTTAGTCACCCAGTTAGTGCCAATTTGTTATGGTAGCCCTAGGAAATGAACAGAAGCTTTTAGTAAGGAAATTTGCATCTGCTACATGGCCTTTTCTGGACAGATCCATAAACCTTAGTGTAAATGGCTTAAAAATGACTGTTTTGTTTTTTAAAATCATACTTGTTCTCATGAGAAGATTTACATAGCATTATAAAAATGTCTGGGAAGTTCTTCAGTAGTTTCCCATAATAGCCAGGCACCATCTCTGCCCTCAAAACACTCTAGGTAGAAAGACACATAGTCAATTAAAATGGAGAGGTACAGTAGCTGATGTCTTAGCCTGTCTACACATAACCTCTAACCAGTTAACTCACTCTATCTCCTTTGTAAGTCATAAGTGACTAATTCCCATATCATGCTAGGAAACTGTTGTCTAGTAAATCTGCCCATTTCTGGTCCTATCAATTGACTAGTTCAATCTTATGACTTACTTGTGTTTGCAAATCTGTTTTTGCCAGTTGTACTTGATATTGTGCTTTTGTAACTTTACATTGTATAAACCAATGAAAGAGTGTGAAAATTGTTTCTTTAAAAATCTATGTTTAATATTTTGGAAAGACCCAACAAAGGTATGTGAGATTAACTGTAAAAGATTATAAAGTATAGTGGTGGCTCACGCCTGTAATCCCAGCACTTTGGGAGGCTGAGGTGGGTGGATCACGAGGTCAGGAGTTCGAGACCATCCTGGCCAACATGGTGAAACTCTATCTCTACTAAAAATACAAAAATTAGGCCGGGCGCGGTGGCTCAAGCCTGTAATCCCAGCACTTTGGGAGGCCGAGGCGGGTGGATCACAAGGTCAGGAGATCGAGACTATCCTGGCTAACATGGTGAAACCCCGTCTCTACTAAAAATACAAAAAACTAGCCGGGCGCGGTAGCGGGCGCCTGTAGTCCCAGCTACTTGGGAGGCTGAGGCGGGAGAATGGCGTGAACCCGGGGGGCGGAGCTTGCAGTGAGCCGAGATCGCGCCACTGCACTCCAGCCTGGGAGACACAGTGAGACTCCGTCTCAAAAAAAAAAAAAAAAATACAAAAATTAGCCGGGCGTGGTGGTGCATGCCCGTAATCCTAGCTACTCAGGAGGCTAAGGCAGGAGAATCACTTGAACCCGGCGGAGGTTGCAGTGAGCCAAGATCGCACCACTGTACTCCAGCCTGGTGACAGAGCGACACTCCATCTCAAAAAAAAAAAATTATAAAGTATAAATCTGCTCTCAGATTGCTTCACAAGTACCTTTAAGTTATTTTCCCCTTAAAAGAACAAAATCTTGGGAAATCTTAGCTGATGGTTTATGGGTACGGTTTATGCAAGAGATAGCATGCAGAATTCCAATCAGTAGACTACATGCAAAGAAAAGGTCTTGGACCTTCTCAGTACATTGGCAAATGAACACACAGTTGTTTTAGGTTAGAATACAGTTTAAGGTATTTGCTATACTTTTTCATGACTCTGTGGTTTAACTGATCTTTTTTCTTTTAAAAAAGCTTCTTTTAGATATAATTTACATACCACAAAGTTCATCCTTATAAAGTGTACAATTCAATATTTAACCATTTTTTCCACTTATTGCTTGGCTAAGGGGCCCAGACTACATCTATGAGAGGGCTTCTTATATATGAACAACATGTAAAGAAGCTATTAATTTTGCTTGATGAGGGATGGGGATTCAGGGAAGATTATGTTTGAGCTTGAAGAGCCTTGAACAAAAAGTAGCAGTTAGGCATATAAAGAGGAGGGTATTTTGCTAAGTAGAGGAATTGCAAATGTAAAGAATGAAATCATGTGGCCTCTAAAGAACAGCTTTTATTTGAGTGGCTTGGGAATAGGGCGTTTTTATTTTTTCAGACTTAATTATGCATCTGAATCATACATAGAGATTAAAACTAAACAAAAAAAGGAAAACATGTTCAGGCCTGACTCCTAGAGATTATGATTCAACGTATATCTGGGGTGGAGTCTCTACATTAATTTTTTTTTTTTTTAAGTTGCCTTGCAGTTCTGATTTGCAGTCAAGACTGAGAACCACTGGAGTAGGATAGAGTGAAAATGGGATGAGGAAGTGTTAGGACATGACGCTAGGACCAGATGGTGAAAGGAAATGGTATGCAAATACAATATAACAAACTCTCTCTTCCCTGACAACTTCATTCTTTTGAAATATTTTCTTTTTCATTTTTTTTACTGCCACTACTGTTGCATGAAAGAATACGAATCCCACCATTGTAAAAACAGAGATAAATGTTTAAAACCTTTGTAACTAAAAGACCTCTATTTTGCTTGAGGTATTAAGCTAGTGCAAAAGTAATTGTGGTCTTTGTCAATGGCAAAACCCGCAATTACATTTGCACCAACCTAATGATATTTAACACAGACTCAAGACAGAGTGCACCTTCTGATTTCGTGTACCATCTACCGCTTGGGGTTCTTAACAAATGACCAAAGAAAACACGAATTTTGACAAAACTGGTGCTAGGGCTATTGAAGGGTGGGTTCCTATTCCGGGTTAGTGCTCCCATTCTCTAGTCAAGCACAAGAACATGCCTACTCCAGAGGGCTCTTCCAAACCCCCAGCTGAGATTATGAGACAAAAGGTTCTTTAGCGCCTACCAAATGAGCAACAGTAAATGTAAAAAGGACCTCTCGTTTCATCATAAACAGTTCCTCAGGAAGCACCATTTCTCTTACTCTTGGAAAGTCGGATATTTTTTCCCTTTGGCATACACTGGCTTTCCATGTCCTAACTGCTATTTTCAAATAAATGAACGTTATATTCTTGGAGGACAGCTCAGGGATGCTAAACTGCACCTTTATCATGATTTTAGTTAGGGATGAGGGCCTTTTACTTAAGTCCTGCTAGTGGCACATATTTTAAAAGGCCATAGAGGTCATCCATGTTGTCAACACAAGTGAAGGCGCTCGAAAGAGCGTTGGTCAACAACAATCAGCACAAAGGCATTGGAGGAGAGACAACAGCTTGTTTCTGGAAACAAACGAACAACAAAAAAACACTAAAAACATCTCCTCGAGAGGCCCCCTGACTTGAGCCCTGCATGGGACAAGCTGCCAAGAGCTAACATGACAAGGGACTGGTCCCGGGCTGCGGTGAGGAAACCCAGCGTCCTGACAACGCTGCTGGGTCTCGAGGCGTCCCTGAGACCGGAAGCGCGGACTTCAGCTCTCTTGGGAAACGGCTTCCGTTAGCAGAAGGGAGACTGCGGTTTGGTCGCGAGGTGGCTCCGGCAGCCCCACCTCACGCGACCCGCCATTCCCACCGCCCCCCTCTCTAACCGGGCCCTTAGTTCCCCTCCCCGTGCCCTCTGGAGACCTGCAGCTCCTGCCGCCCCGCGCCCGCTCCCGGGGTCGGTCGTTCCGCCGCCCCATCCCCCATGACGGAGCCCCTAGCTGCCTCCTCGCGACCCTTTCCGGACTTGGCCTGCCCACTCCCGCCCGCTAACCCGCCTGGCTCCGGGCCGAGGGCCCTCGCGGGACTCTGGTTCCTGTTCCTCTAACGCCGGCGGGGCTGCTGGGTGCCGGCTCGGCAGGCCGCCTAGACCCGGAACTGCTGAGGCAGCAGCGGGCTCGCGGCGCTTGGCTCATCCCGGGATTCCCCAGCGCTCGTGCTGGGCCTGCAGCGTCCGCACCAAGCACGCCGGGCGGCCCTGCCCAAGCTCCCTCCCGCCTCCCGGCAGCTGGCCCGCGGGGCCCCGGCCTTCAGGTTTCCCCTGGGATCCCGGGACCGGCAGGCGGGGAATCTGTGCGGCTGCGGCGAGGTGGGTGAGGTGAGGCGGGGCGAGGTGGGTGAGGTGAGGCGGGGCGGGTGTCGTCGCCGCTGGGCCGAGCTTACGACTCCAGTTGACCCGCTCGCGGCTGCCCAATTTCGTTGGGGCTCAGGACGAGGGTCGGGGCGGCAAATCGTCACAGAGGTCGCTGTAGACCTGTGTGCAACCGAAGGTGAAAAGCGGGAAGGCGCGGCCCGAATCGCCTCTGGTGCGCGTTGTCCGACAGGAAGTCCCGAATGGGCGGTGAGCTGCCGGTGGAGGTGCACGGGCAGGTGCAGAGCCACAGCCTGCGCCCCGTGAGCCGAGGCGGGCAGGAAGAACAGGGACCCGGGGGCGACACACGTTGGGCGGAAATTTCACAATGAACAGGGAAGGGGGACAGTCACCCACTCAAAACTGGCTAAATGAACCTCAGAGGGAGCCCCGAGCGATGGGGAGAGAAGGTTAGGGGAAGCGGCAGGAGAAAACCTTGGGCCAAAGGGCGTCACCAAAGGGGGTCACTGGAGACCCGCAGGATGGGGTGGGAGGGCTGGGCTGGAGGTGAGCAAAGCTGGATGGGGAGAATGAATTAAGAAAGTTGCGAGGAAGCCTGTCTCGTCCAAATCACTATAGCTTTTGTGGTCATTGCTAAGTGTGGAGTACTGCGCAAATCCTCAGGGGAACTCTTATTAGCCATCTCAGCTTTTATCCTCTTAAAAGGCGAATTTCGCGTGCAGCTCCATTTAGCTTCGTGAACTTAAGCCCCTGCATATGAAAGGATGAGACCTAATATGACAGTCATGTCAGGACTAATGATATATCACACAGGTTGACAACCTGCAATTTAAAAACAGGACTTTGTCTAAACTCAGCAAGTAATTCCTTACTTAGAAGTTCTATGTAAACAAAACAGAGGAACTGTTGTGCTGCTGGAAAGATGTACCAGCATTTTCACAAAACGAATTAAAAGATGGCTTTGCTTTCACTGTCATGGTTCTCTTGTGACAGAGTACACTGGCTTTTCTGGGAGGGGCCTAGATTTACTATTTTAGTTACATTTTAAAATCAATGTAATTATTTTTTAATCTACCACAAATTTCTGTCGTAACTATAAGATGATTTATATAATTTTATATTCTTATACTAATTTTTATTTGCAGGTGATTTGGCACAAAAGTATTCTTTCAAGGATGGCAGAAGCAGTTTTGATTGATCTTTTTGATTTGAAATTGAACTCTCAAAAAAACTGCCATCAGACATTACTGAAGACTTTGAATGCTGTCCAGTACCACCATGCCGCCAAGGCCAAGTTTCTTTGTATAATGTGTTGCAATAACATCAGCTATGAAAGGGATGGAGAACAAGATAATTGTGAATTAGAAACAGGCAATGGATTATCAGCTCTCTTGAAAGAATTTGAGATTGTTAGCTGTCCCAGCATGGCTGCCTGTTTATATACCATTAAACAGAAAATTGATGAAAGAAATCTGAGCAGCATTAAGGTAATTGTACCCAGGCACAGGAAGGCATTAATGAAAGCTTTTATTGATCAACTCTTCACTGATGTTTACAATTTCGAATTTGAAGATTTGCAAGTGACTTTGAGGGGAGGCCTTTTTAAACAGTCCATTGAAATAAACATAATCACAGCTCAAGAACTAAGAGAAATTCAGAATGAAATAGAAACATTTTTGAGAAGTCTGCCAGCACTGAGAGGAGAATTAACTATTATCACTTCTCCTTTGATCCCAGGTATATTAACCACTAACTGTTGTTTTTACTTTGTACATGAAAAACCAATCTTTCTTCAGAGGTAGTTCACCTCTTTTTTTCCTCCTTTTGTTGACTGTTGTGGGCTTATTACTCATTAGCATCAGTGGCAACACAGAGCTATCATGTATGACCCTATAGTATCAGGGTCAAGGGATAACGCCTTCAAAGCCACCCCAAATAAATAAATTTGCTTTATGAAAATTTGATGTTGAGACAAATAATCTAGCCCTCCTTTGCAATGAGATTAATGACACTTAAAATCTTCTATTTAGAAATTCTGAAATTTCAAATCATTGGCACCTTCATAGAAGAGTAAAATTTAAAACAATCAATCTTGCTTCTTGGTTAAACAATATTTTCTGTGAGCTATATGCTGTTAGATATAACAAAGCCAGATGAGACACAAGATACCTTTTGAAGAGCAACGATCTCATAGGGAGTGTAAAATAAACACAAAGCAGAACGCCATAAGAACCTATGGAGGTACAAAATGCCATAGAAATTAGAAGCCAAATAACAAGGGCAGGTAGCAGTGATCAGGGAAGGTCTAATTGAGAGACTGGTATTTTGAATAGCGTCTTTTAAATCTTCACTGCTTATCTTCAACAGATATTTTCATACATGGATTTACTACAAGAACAGGTGGAATATCTTATATACCAACTCTTAGCTCATTCAATCTCTTCAGTAGTTCCAAACGGAGAGATCCCAAGGCAGTGGTTCAAGAAAATCTGCGTAGGTTGGCGAATGCTGCAGGATTTAATATGGAGAAATTTTACCAAATAAAGGTAAAACTTTGCTTTATATTTTGAAAGATCTAAAGTATATTTTTTACTTTACTACTAACTACATGGACTTTAAGCTATTTAACTTTTGTATCTGCTTTTTCATCCAAAGTTTTAGAATAATGCTGTGGTTGTTTTTCTTAGATTTATACACCATAGCCTAAAGATCAGTTCTATTTTATACACACACACACACACACAGGCATATATATGCACACACACACACAGAGTAAGTCATCCTTTAATGTTGATGGGTTCTTGGAAATTGTGACTTTAAGCGAAACGACATAATAAAACCAATTTTACCATAGGCTAATTGATATAAATAAGAATAAAGTTTCTAAGGCATATTTCTTGTCACAAAAACATCACCAAACTTCTAAATAAAGACCAACACATTCCTAATATTAAATATTGAAATAAATATGAGCTAGACATACATTTACAAAAGAGTAATAAAAACAAATTAAGATAACTATCAAATTGTTTTGGTTCAGGGGTTCAGGTAGCTGGAGTCTATCCTGGCAGATCAGGATCCAAGGTCATAACCCACCCTTGACAGGACGCCATTCCATTGCAGGGTGCTTTTACACACACACACGTACTCCTACTGGGACCAGGTAGACACCCCAATTCATCTCATATACACTTCTTTGGGATGTGGGAGGAAACTGGGTTACCCAGAGAAAACCCACGCAGACATGAGGAGAAGGTGCAAACCTCACACAGTCAGTGACAGGGTGGGTAGTCAATTTTTTTCATTAACATTATAATGAAATGATGTGGAATAAAATGACATTATTCAAGAGCCTACTGTATATTTCATCTGGAGTCCTCAATTCTAAAAGTACAGTTAATTCTCAGAGAGTATACTACCACTGCCCTTTTTGATTTGAAGAAAGGAACTGCATGGTGGTAGAGAAAGGCCATTATTTTATAAATCTACTCCAGGAGGAACTAGGGTCATAGTTGATGAGATAATGTCTTGTTCCTTACAGAATTCTAGCTTTACTTGAGTCTGGGAAAAGTAAAAGTATCATTGATTTGGTAATTAACTTTCTTTTACAGGAAAAATTTTCATTTTGTAGAAAGTGCATTAAGAAGTGTTATACCTATCTTTATGGAAAGATGTTCATTATTCACTATATTGAATTTTATAACGTTAAACTGTGCTTTTCTTTGTATAAACTATCAGAGAGTATAATACCAAAAGCTTAAATAGTTAAATTATAAGTAAATTTGTGTTTTCCCATATACAAAAGTGATATATTTAATGAATGCTAGTAATCTTAAACTGGTTATATAATTTTATACTATAATGAATACCTTCAGGAAAGCTTATGGTATGAGAAATCCCACTTCCAAAACATTTTTGTTGCACATTTTTGGTATTAGACTCATCATTCCAATGATATCTGGATTATGGGAAGAAAGGAGCCTGATTCTTATGATGGAATAACCACAAATCAGAGAGGAGTCACAATAGCAGCTCTTGGTGCTGACTGTATACCAATAGTTTTTGCAGATCCAGTCAAAAAAGCATGTGGGGTTGCTCATGCTGGTAAGTATACTTAATTAAACATTTAGGATTTTGCTCATTTTATTGTGCAGGAAAAATTGTAATTTCTTTCTGATAGACATGGCAAACAGTTAATTACATTACACTGTGGTAAATGTAATGATGGGAGGGGGCGGCATAGTTTTATTATAGGGACGGCTAAGAGGAGTATCCACATCAAATTATATGAATTGTAGTAGAATTCCCAAAGGAGGTCGCACCTAGGTTGATTCCTAAGGAATTTGTTGGTTTTGGGTTAGTAACAGTGTTCCTCAGTAAGGGTGCTATTAACATTTTGGTCAAGATAATACCATATTGCAGATTAAGTGTCTTTAGCCCCTGAAATTCTTAATGACAGTAGCACCTCTAGTTCCTGTAATAACCAAAACCAACCAACCAACCAAACAACAATGAAACCCTCCAAGCTTTTCAAAACACTCCCTAGGGGAGTGGTACTGCCTTTGGTTGAGAATCCTTGAAATTCAGGCCATAGGAAATGGGAATGTTAGGCATGTTTCAGAAAAGTATTCACCCAGATGGAGCTGCATGTGTAAAGCTAGGGAGGTAGGAAAAAGCAAGATGTTTTGAAAACTGTTTTTAGTTTAAATCATTTAATGTATTTAACTGCAACTATTCTCTGAGAGCAAAGAAGTATTTTTAGAAGGTATATTGTGTTAAAGATATGGAGTTTTGTTTTCTGAAGGTATTTTAAAATGGTATTTTAGATTACCCCATAGCTGTGATTTTGTGTGAAATGAGGGATGATGTTTAAAATTTCCTTCACTTGTAAATCTATTTCTACTTTGCTTTTTAGCTCATAGGTAAAATAGAAAGTAGCATATTTTTATTTTGACCTAGCTGAAATAATGGGATTGAATGAGTAGAAGTCAGGTTTACTACATGACATTGTCAAAAAGTTATTTAAAATTTGAATCTTGGCTCCTGGATATAAAAAGAGGATATTATTTTTTTACTTCTTAGGTTTGAAAACATTTACTTTAAAAATATCCAAGATCAAGCAGTCAAAATGAAGTTATAAATGTGAATTTCAAATCATTAATAAGTTAATTTTGAAAGAATAAAATACCTAGGAATACAGCTGCCTTAACCAAGGAGGTTAAAGATCTCTACAATAAGAATTATCTTATTTTATAATAAGATAATTATCTCTGTAATTATGTAAACAAATGGAAAAGATAATGTAAGCAAATGTAATGATAATGTAAACAAATGGAAAAACATTCCATGCTCATGGATAGGAAGAATCAATATTGTTACAATGGCCACACTGCCCAAAGTAATTTATAGATTCAATACTATTCCTATCAAACTACCAATATCATTTTTCACAAATTTAGAAAAAACTATTTTAAAATTCATATGGAACAAAAAAAGAGCCCAAATAGCCAAAGCTATCCTAAGCAAAAAGAATAAAGCTGGAGGAGTCACATTGCTCCCTTCAAGCTGTACTACAAGGCTACAATTACCAAAACAGCATGGTGCTGGTACCAAAACTGACACACAGGCCATTGGAACAAGATAGAGAACCTAGAAATAAAGCCACATACCTATAACCATCTGATCTTTGACAAAGTCGGCAATAACAAGCAATGAGGAAAGGATTCCCTATTTGATAAATGTTGCTGGGATAACTGGCTAGCCATATGCAGGAGATTGATACTAGACCCCTTCCTTTCACCATATACAAAAACCAACTCAACATGGATTAAAGACTTAAACATATAGCCTAAAACTATTAAAACCCTAGGAGAAAACCTAGGAAATACCATTCTGGACATAGGCATAGGCCTTGGCAAAGATTTCATGGTGAAGACTTCAAGAGCAAACAAAAACAAAAATAGACAAGTGGGATTCAGTTAAACTAAGGAACTTCTGCAGAGCAAAGAAACTATCAACAGAGTAAACAGAAAACCTATAGAATTGGAGAAAATATTTGCAACTGAAAAGGTCTAATACCAAGAATCTATAAGGAACTTAAATCAACAAGCAAATAACAAATAATACCATTAAAAAATGGGCAAAGGACATGAACAAATGCTTCTCAAAAGAAGACATACACGTGGTCAACAAGCATATGAAAAAATGCTTGATATCACTAATCATTAGAGAAATGCAAATCAAAACTACAATGAGATACCATTTCAGACCAGTCAGAATGGCTGCTATAAAAAAAAAGGTCAAAAAATAACATGTTGGTGAGATTGTGGAGAAAAGGAAATGCTTACACACTGCTAGTGGGAATGTAAATTAGTTTAGCCACTGTGGAAAGCATTTTGGATATTTCTCAAAGAACTTAAAATTAGAACTACCATTCAACCCAGCAATCCCATTACTGCGTATATACCCAAAGGAATATAAATTATTCTGCCATAAAGACACATGCACATGTATGTTCATCACAGCACTTTTCACAATAATGAAGATGTGGAATCAACTTAGATGCCCATCAGTGGTGGACTGGATAAAGAAAATATGGTACATATACATAATGGAATACCATGCAGCCATACAAAAGAATGAAATCATATCCTTACAGCAACATAGATGCAGCTGGAAGCCATCCTAAGTGAATTAATGCAGGAACAGAAAATCAGATACCATATGTATCTTTTAAGTGGGAGCTACACATTGAGTACATGTGGACACAAAGAAAGGAACAGTGGACATGGGGGCTTACTTAAGGGTGGTGGGTGGGAGGAAGGTGACGACTGAAGAACTGTCTGTTGGGTACTATGTCCACTACTTGGGTGATGAAATCGTTTGTACATGAAACGCCAGTGACATGCAATTTACCCATGTAACAAACCTGCATATATGTACCCCTGAACCTAAAAAGTTGGAAAAATAAAAATAAATTAACTTTAAAATATAATATAATTACATACATTGTATACTTATTATATCAGATATCAAAAAGAATAAAATTCTTCTATGGGACTACTTTAATAAAGATCTTTTAACCAGATATGTATACATAGATATACATGTGCTGTAGGAGAAAAATAAAATAGAAAGGAGGTGGATGAACTACAAGTGAGAGGATAATTAAGGAGGCTCACTGAAGAAGAGAGCTACTCTCATCTGTAGAAAAGCCCTGACAATTTCTCTCTTTAACTCAAAATGCCTATATCTAGTTGCTTCCCTTTGAACATCACTGTCTGCATCTTCCTAGGTGCCTCAAAATCATTATGTCAAAAACTCAACATCTTTTTCCCTAAAGTCTTCTCTGCCAGTTAGGTTTCCTATTTTGATTATTGACATCCTACCCACTTACAGATAGAAACTTGATGTCTTCATTCTATTCTTCCCATAACCACATATCCAGTGGGTTACCTGTCAAGGCTGAACCTATCACCTAAGTAATTCTTGCTTTCATCATCTCCTTTTATCTATAAAAAATGATCCCTTCACCTGAGTGCCTAGCTTTTGAAGGATATGAGTATGGAGTGCTTAAGGAAGGTGTAAGGGGAGTCATTATTGGCCAACCATATCAGCTGAATCAAACCCAGATATAGGGAATAAAGGAAAAATGCAATATTCCTAGCTTTCTGTCTTTGGCAACAAGAAGGTAGCAGAAGTAAAGAAGATGGTTTTATCTTAGAACACTGTAAGATGCAAGGCAGGTAAGACAGAGATGGCAAGGGAACGATAGACTGGGCAAGTGGGAAGGGAGTAAAAAGAGACTGTTAATTGAAATATAATAGGTTTTGGTGTAAAAAGTGAGGGAGAGATGAAAACTGCAAAACATTGCTGAAGGACATTAAAGAAGACACAAATAAATGGAGAGAAGTTCTGTGTTCATGGATTAGAAGTTAGAGAAATGCAAATCAAAACCACAGTGAAATATCACCCCACATCCATTAGGATGGCTAATATTTTAAAACCTCAGAAAATAAGTGTTGTTGAGGATGTGGAGAAATTGGAACCCTGGTGCACTGGTGGTGGTAATGTGAAATTGTGTAGCCACTATGGAAAACAGTACGGCAATTTCTCAAACAATTATAAATAGATTACCATATGATCCAGAAATTCCCCTTCTGGAAGTATATCCAAAATAATTGAAATCAGGAACTCAAAGAGATATTTGCACACCAATGTTGATAACACAATTATTTGCAATAGCCAAAAGGTGAAAGCAATCTAAGGTATATTGGTAGATGAATGGATAAGCAAAATGTGGTGTGTACATACAATGGAATATTATTTAGCTTTAAAAAGGCAGGGAATTCTGACACATACTACAATATAGATGAACCTTAAGGACATTATGCTAAGTGAAATCAGTCACAAAAAGATAAATACTGTATTGATTTCACTTATATGATATACCTACAATAATCAAATGTACAGGAACTGGAAGAAGAATGGTGATTGCCAGGGGCTGGTAAAAGGAAGAAACAAGGAGTTATTGTTAATAGTTGTAGAGTTTCCATTTTATCAGATGAAAAAATTCTGGAGATTGCTTATACAACAATGTGAATTCAACACTACTGAACTGTATACTTAGAATAGTAGATTTTGTGGTTTTTTAACCACAATCTTTTAAAATGTGAAAAATAGAGAAGACTAAGCTATGATCTCAGTGGAAACTAAAACTATAGAGCATCTTTAAATGGAAGATGAAGAAAACTCCCACTTTGTGTCTCTTCTGTGTCAGGTGCTTTGTGTAGTATAGCTCATTTAAAAACCACATGATAATATAATTAATCTTGTGGTTCCTTTATTATTTCTGAACTTTGAAAAATATACAAACTATATCTGCTCACTTTTAACTTAGACATAAATTCAGGTGAAATTTTGCTACATTTTGACTTTCCTTATCTCTTTTTATTCGTATTTACCAGGTTGGAAAGGTACTTTGTTGGGTGTTGCTATGGCTACAGTGAATGCTATGATAGCAGAATATGGCTGCAGTTTGGAAGACATTGTTGTTGTACTTGGACCTTCAGTAGGACCTTGCTGTTTTACTCT
Source organism: Theropithecus gelada (assembly GCF_003255815.1). Taxonomy (NCBI): domain Eukaryota; kingdom Metazoa; phylum Chordata; class Mammalia; order Primates; family Cercopithecidae; genus Theropithecus; species Theropithecus gelada. Next base: position 75,000,693 of record NC_037685.1, read on the forward strand.
TCCAAGAGAATCAGCAGAGGCATTTCATAATCTTCATCCTGCATGTGTACAACTATTTGATTCACCAAATCCCTATATTGACATCCGTAAAGCCACAAGGTATGTCTGATTTCATTCAACTGCAAGTTTGATTCTTTCTTATTGCTCTAAAATGAAATTTATTTTAGAGAACAATTAGTAACTCTAAGAAGAATTTAGGTGGCGGTTATTTAAGCAGCTGACATGAACATGTACACAAACACTCATTTTAAATATGAAATCTGTTTTCATTTGAGTTTGAATAACAGAAATTTTTTTGTCTGGTATCTTTCATTGATTTGAAAGTGAAGGAAGAAACATCTGGCATTTAATTTTAAGACATCTACTTAAACTTCATATAGAAAAGTTGGCATGTACTTTACTTCACAGCCATTCCTCAGCTAAATTCTCCTAAATGTAATGAACTCTCAGGAAGCTGATATTTTAAAATTATTCTTATTATCTAATTAACTAGAGGAATATATTTTTTAGAAAAAATATTAGATAATATAAATACACAGGTTTTTACTTTCAAGTTTTTTACAGTTCTTTGCATTTTTGAATTTATGAAGTTTTGCTATTAATAACTGGTGAAAATTATTTGTCATTACTACAAAGGCAAATTAATGTGTGTTTTAAATCACAGTTCTATTCCAGTCACCAAAACCTTACCCAGAGTCTGCCTCATTTAGTACAGACGTGGAAGTGATTGAAATTGATTCTTAAATGTGACTTTTTAAATCAAGTATCACTAATTTGTTGTCATATTTCATATCATAAAGTGTTCATGGAGAAGCAAGTTTTCTGAGAAAAATCTGGCTAATAGAAGGAAAGGAGATGAAGGGCCAGATGACTAAAAAGCATACTCTGGCTGAGCCAGATGAATTTTGTCTGATATCCTGGTAACTTTTGTAGAGATTTCTTCTTAAATAAGCACTTGATTTTGATTATAAAATTCTGTACCTAGATTATGTCTATAGGACAATATGGAAGGTTGTACTGTGCCTATATGAACTTACGTGATAAATGCTGATACAGGGTAGCATTTTTTTCCTGACTAGTCCATGTTCTGTAATTGAATAATAATATACATTGTTCTAGGTACATCTTTCCTGGAACTCTTTCATGCCAACATCCGTATTTTTTTTTCATATTGCTTTGGCTATTGGGAAAATAAACTCTTGCTCTCTTTTGAAAAATATTTTTCCTAAGGATTCTTCTAGAACGGGGAGGAATTCTTCCACGGAATATTCAAGACCAGAACCAAGATCTCAACCTCTGTACATCTTGCCATCCTGACAAGTTTTTCTCCCATGTCCGAGATGGCCTTAATTTTGGTACACAAATTGGCTTCATATCAATTAGAGAATAAGGTACAGTAGGTTTTCTCTCCTCTCTCCATTTTTCCTCTCTTTCATCCCTCTCTCCACCTCTCCCTCCCTTTCTCTTTCTTCCTCTTTTAGCTGTTTCTTCCCCTCATTTTAAAAAAATAGTTAATTATGTTTAACTTTACTCCTTTATTCCTACAGGAAGAATGATGTTTCTACTTTTTTAGTGATATAATAGTAGTAGCAAAGTTCATTTTCAGTAACACTCTATTATAAAGAGCAGCCACTCCTTTTCCTAGTTAATGAAGAATAATTAGCCAGGCTTATGTTAAAAGTATAAAAATAAAACAATTTAATCTTTAAAAAAGTATGTAAGTATTTCCTTTCTCTCTACTATGTACTTGCTATCTGTACATTCCTTATCCTAACATCCTTATAACTTTCATGTTATTTTCGAAAATAAATCTTTGCATAATGATTCTAAATTCTAGAATAATAAGAAATTCTCACATACAAACTAGCTTGATTTTCAACTAGATTTCCAAATGATTATCTGCAGTTGGAGTTGGCCAAATTTTTGTTTTAAAATGACAGTAAATAGTTTAGACTTTGTGGGACATACAGTATATGTCTCAGCTACTCAACTTCACCATTGTAGAGGTAGAGCAACAAGAGATACTGATAATATAGAAATGAATGAATATGTCTGTGTTCCAATAAAACTTTGTTTACAAAAACCAGGTGAGGGAGCCAGGCACAGTGGCCCTGCTCCTGTAGTCCCAGCTCCTCAGGAGGCTGAGGTGGGAGGACTGCTTTAGGCCAGGAGTTTGAGTACAGCATGGATAACATAAACCCTGTCTCTAAAGAATAAAATAAACAGGTAAGGGGCCAGATTTGGCCTATCGGCTATAGTTTGCTGACACATGATCTAAAGTCATAGAGCAAGACTGAGTGTAATTTTCTTAAAATAGTATTTATTAGAAGTGGTTTTGTTGGAATTATACAAAAATATTTCATGGCACTGATTTAGCACCGCCCCCTTAGGACATATGTAATTTTCCCTAAGGTTACTTCTAGCTGAATTAATATTATTTTTTACTCTTTACAATGTTTTTAGCTCTTTAACTTACAGAAAAACTTTAATAGACTTCACGATTGTAAGGGTCTCATATTTGATTTCTATGTATTTTACAGATACTTGACTGGATTTTTGTATAACTGTTTCCTGCCTCCTTCCAAACTGACTGCAAGAGAGAAATTTAGCTGTTTGATCTACTTAAAACCAAGTGGATTACAATGGATAATTCATCTTTAGGGTATATTTTTACTACTATTCAAAGTCAAATGATTTTCATTTAATTATAATAATAACTGACAAAAATCAGTATGTTGTAGCTAATATGTTTTATGCATGACAATTATTCTTAAAGTTTGTTCTTCCTGTTTATTACACAGATCAGGAATAGATTTGTTCAGTTCAGTATTTATTGAATACCCTCTATTGGTCAGGCATTGTGTTAAGCATAGGTGAACAGAAATGAACACGACTTTTTTCCTTTGAGTCTAATGCAATGAAGGAGATAAACACTTCTGCAACTTAATTTTAATAGCAGTAGAAGAGAACATAAGGAATAGAGGTTAATTTTACCCAGAAGGCAGAGTAGAGAAAATATTACAAGAGAAAATCACATATCACATGGACTCAAAAGATGTAGAAGTTTTTGACAAATGAAGAACAGCCATAACAGGTAGAGGGAACACCATGAACCAGGGCATGAAACTGAAAGTGCATAACATATTCTAGAGAGAAAAGGGTGTGGGCAGGAGTTAGGGCTGGAAAAACAGGTTGGAAACAGATAAGTAAGGGTCTCAACTGCAGTGTCAAAGAGCTTGCAGTTTATTTTCCAGGCAATGAGTAGGCAGCCAAAAAAAAAAAAAAAGTAACGATTTTTTTTCTCCCTCCCCCATGGCATCATATTTAAGAGGACGAATTTAAATTGTGTGAGACCAAAGCATAGAGACTAGATAAGGGGTGGTCAAAATATTTCAAAAAGAAATAATGAAGATCCAATGAAGGAAGTGGAAATTAAAATAAAGAAGAGAGTAGATGGATTAGAGAGACATTTAAGAGATGGAATCAATAGATCCTGTTACTAGATAATGGAAGTAAGAGGTGAGGAAGAGTGGAAAAGTCATTAATGACTCTTAAGATTTCTGCTTGGCTGTTTACCAAGATTGGCAGCAAAGAGAGGGAAAAGGTTTGGGAAAAGAGAGGAGGATAATGAGTTTGACTTTACATAGAATGAAGGACATCCAGATAGAAATCTTTGGTTAATAATTAGAAATATAGACCTAGAAATTAGGAGGAAACCTGAGACAGAGACAGAGATTTCAAGGTTTACAGTACAGAGATGATGCTTGATTCTGTTGGAGCAAGTTGGATCATCTAGGCAGAAATTAGGATGAGAAAAAGGAGGTCCAAGAATATAACCTTACAAAACACCTGCATTTCAAGAATAAGAAGCTGAAGGAGTAAAAAAAATTAGTCACAGAAGTAAGAAAAAATAGGGTAGTTGTTTTGAAGAAGCCAGGATAGGTGTGGAAAGTACTCAAAAAGAAATCTTCAGGGATAAAATAAAGAGATAATTAAAAAGAAATCAGTGGATTAAGCGCATTGAAACTGTTCTATAGGCAGTGGTCATTGAGTCGGCTTTCAGTGCATTAGGAAGAAGATGCATAGGTGTCAACTCTTCTTTGACAGCATTTACTAGAGAAGAGAAAAAGCTGGGGAACTACATCTTGAAGGAAGGGACTTTTTTTGGATGAGTGGTTTTGAGTATGTTTGTCAGTTAAAGAGAGAACTTAAGTTAGTTTTCATTTGGGAGAAATTGTATATATATTTAATGTAAGTTATCACATTGCATCTTAAAAATTTTCTTATTTAGTACATGTATTTCCTACATGTATGTGTGGTGGCATGACAGCAAATAACATTTGTTTGGTATTTCCAAAGGACTTTCATGTACATTAGCTCATTTTACCTTTACAGCTACTCTGAAATACATGGGCATTATCCCTTTTATTCAGCTGAGAAAACTGAGCTTCATTGAGGTGGAAGTCAAAAATCACATAATTTGTGATGAAGTCAGATTTGAGCTCCAATGAAGTCAGATTTGAGCTCCAATTGGAGTCACGTTTTGTGACTCCAATTTTCCTCTCAGATTTTAAAATTAATTAAAGGGACCTTAATTATATTTTTATTTTTAATTTTTTGTTAACATAATTTATTCAGTGAAAATTTTGTTGAGGTACTGGGACAGGTTAAAAAACTACAGTTGTAACCCTCAGGATATTTAATATCCAGTGAAAAGTGACAATCAGTAAACCAGCAATTTCAATACTTTGATATATGTTGTGAGGTTGTGACAACTGATTCTTGTTTAGTTTAATTCTATATCTCCCTTAGCCCAGTGTTAAATTTAAATAAAATACCTCATTTTTTCCAATTCAGGGAAGGCACTAAACATAAAGCATAGGATAAAAATGTTGAACTCATCCAAAATATTATTTTGTTTAATGAAAATGATAAAGATTAAGGAATACTTACATGTATTGAGAAAGGTTAATAATTTTCTAGTTCTTCACTGTGCATTATTTTGTTTGAAGTTGGTAAATTTGGAGTATCCTGCAGACACATTTTGCTTTATGTACTACAACATTCTACAACCAAATGAAAATTATTTTGATTATCTGATTTTGGATTATCTCTGCCAAAGTATGTAATGAAAAGTTGTCTCCTTGCTGTTTTACTGAATGAAAAGTGCTGATTTAGTAACTCAGAACTATGAGGTTATTAAATAATCATCTTATTGCATCTACAAGATAGCTGTCACTCTCACACATTTGTATGTAGGTTTCTAGGACTTTTGGGGTACAACAACAAAGATTTCTAGTAAATTAAGTTTTGGTTTTGTTTTTAATTTTAAATTTATAAATAACAATGGTACCTCTTCATGGGATACATAATAATGTTTCTGTTCATGTAATGTATAGTGATCTGACCAAGGTAATTAGCATATCTATCATCTCAAACATTTTTCTTTGCGTTATGAAGATTTAATTGTTCCTTCCAGCAATTTTCAAACTATATAATATACTATTGTTAACTATAGTTATCTTACAGTGGTATAGAACACTGGAACTTATTCCTCCTAAAGTTTTGTTTTTAATCTAAGTACTGCTACTAACTGCACATAGGAAATATTGATTGCTATTTTATTAATAAGGGGAATTAAGTTTGTAAATCAAATAAACATTAATGAAATACCTTTTTGGAAGTACTATCAAACTAAAACTTACTGGGCCATTTATCTAACTGTAATTTTAAATAGTGAAGAATAGCACAGTGGCCAAATATGCGGTACTCCAGTGCTTTATAAAACAAATGAGATGATCTTACCACTAGGAGGTAGTATTTCAACAAGTAACTCTACTCTTATTTCTTGGTATAAAGTTGAACCAATCTTAAACTCTGTATTTTCTTGTGGAATAAAAAGGGAGGGGAGGGTGCATTTGAAGTTAGTGAATGTATTGCTCTTACTTTAGGCATAACATGGTAGTTCAAGTAGATAAAAGCATTTAGGAACCCTCACCCACTTCTATCTCATTCCTACAGAATCTCTAGTAACTGCTTTTCTGTAAGTAGATTTTTGGGAGAAACTCAGAGAAGCTTATTCTGTGTAACATGGCAAAACAGAAATAATACCCAAATATTCAGCAGCTGGAAGGAAAGATAACAGGGACATATGAGTTATATGCTTTTATATCTCAAAGTGGGATTTGATATTTATTTTTATTTGATTGTCCTAGAGTTATACTTCCAATGTATCCATCTTACTTTTTGTGTGAACTCTTAGAGAATGCTACCAATCTATGAAAGTTCAGCACTTCAAAGAAAGCATTACTCAGTTATCTGTGTGTTATCGTGTTTGTATGCATGGGTCTTTGTGGATGTGCTAAATGGCAAACAAGAAATATATGTGTGTTAAATATGACATATAGCCTCTTTGCCCTAGCTAATATAAATCAACACACACATAACACATTGCATTCAGTGGAATCATAGATTTCTCCCTATAGATTTTTAAATAAATTATGCAATGAAGAATGGAAAACATGGTCCATATGCTTACTGGATGTGTTTCTGGGAACCCTGATCTAGGGCACATGCATTTTCATTGTAGGCAGTGTTTTTAAAGTTTACTTGTGATTTCAAAGATTGCCATAAGCAATGCATTGTTCTGTACTAAGTCATTGCTTAATGAAGGAAAAAGAAATCTGCCAGTACTGCTTTTTCCAGATTAACACATTTGGTTTGAACTCATAATGATTACATGTCAATTGTGTTGAGACAAACTTTTCATACTCTCCTTAGATGCATTTTTGTAGAGAAGGAAATGCTTACATCACATTCCCCATGCCCTTGTGCCAAGCACCTGAGGTGAGCTATGTCTCTGTATTTGGAGCAGACTTTTTGTTTTATTTAATTCTCAGAAGGTTGGGGTGTCCAGTTACTACATTTTGTTAAACAAAATTTCCAGCAGACACTAGCTCAAAATACCACATTCCTTTCTAACCAAAACCAAAACAAAACAAAAGACAAAAAGAGGGAGTAAAGGGAGTACTCTTGTTTCATGAGAAACTGTAGAAAAGAGATTTGTTCATGGTAACAGTTGGGTTTTTAATGTCCTTCATTTTCTGAATTCTGCATCACATACTGCTTCAATTTACATCTCACCATGCTTTCCTGTTCCTTACATTTTTAAAGCACATGTTTTAAGGTTGTATTTTCTTATCCCTCCCATCAGCCTTGTTTTCATAGTTGATATTTCATATTCACAAGGTACCTTCATTCCTTTGGTTTTCTACTTTTCAATACATATCCAGATTTGGCTATAGAGTTGTCTGTTTGACATATCCTGTGTCCCCTCAAATACAACATCCTCCAAACTTAACTCATCATCTTCTCTCCAAAACCTGCTCCCATCCTGTCTTCTATCTCAGAAGATGAAATTGTTATTCATGCAGTTGCCCAGCCAGAAACCCTGGAGTGTCTCTGAATGCCTCCCTTTCCTTCTCCCCTTCCCTTCCCACACTACTGACTGTATATCTACCATCTGTTCCCATGACTCTTTCTCAACTGCCACAGACATGCAGGTCGTCATCTCTCACCTATATCATTAGAGCAGCCTTCTGACTAGTCTTTCCTTATTGAATCCCTTCTTACAGTATCATTATTGATTGTTTTAAAATGCAAATCTGGTCATATTACATCTCTCAAAAAATTTTTATGGCTTTCCCACTGCCTCCAAGATAAAGGCCTACTCACTAAAGTGTATAAGTGCTGTCATCCTCTCTCCCCTGCTTACTTCTTTAATTTCTACCACTCCCCACTCTGTGCCACATGCTTTAGCCGTTCTGTACTTTTTTTCATTTCCTAGAGTATACCATTAAGCTAGGCCAGACCAACGAGGTTGGTTGGCATTCAAAGACTGACTAGAACTCAGATTTCTGTTTAGGATTACCTTCACCTAGGCTTTCTACTGAATTAGCAAATAGGAAGTACCAAGGACATCTACAATAAAAACATTTATGTAAATGAGTACAACACTCTAGTGTCTCCCTAATTTCTTATGGAGATATGGCCAAAATTCAGTTGTCAATGTAGTATATATATAGTGAGTACCATACCAGATTGTACATGGAAGTTAAGTAGCTTTTGTTCCACTGGGCAGCATGAGGGGCCATGCTAATGCTTAAAGGTCTACCTTCTACTGTATGAGGAAAGTTTTACTATATTGAAAAGCATGCACAATATTTTTTTCTATGTTATTGGGTCAACAGCAGTTCTCACCATGATCACCATCATCTTCCACAGCTATGTTTTCTCTTGCCCCTTGGCTTTGGACACATTGCTGGCTCTTTGTACACATTGCATACGCACAGCGTTTGTCAATGTCGCTTCTCTTGAATAACTCTTAACCATCCTTTAAGACTCAGATCTGGGGTCATCTCTTCCAGAATATTTTCCTTCATTGTTTGTCTCATTAGCACCCATCCTGAGCATCATTTTTTATAGTCCTCAGTGAACTGATTTTTAAATGTTGGTCTGTTTAATTGTCTACTACTAAATATAGACTCCATCAGAGTAAGGAGCATATCTTACTTATCTTCATATTTTTAGTACCTAGCAAAGATATTATCACATTATAATAATCTAGTATCTATGGGAGAAAAAAGGGAAAGAGGGAAGTGTATTAGTCCTTTCTCACACTGCAATAAAAAACTACCTGGGGCTGGGCACAGTGGCTCACCCCTGTAATCCCAGCACTTTGGGAGGCTGAGGCAGGCAGATCATGAGGTCAAGAGATCAAGACCATCCTGGCCAACATGGTGAAACCCTGTCTTTACTAAAAATACAAAAATTAGCTGGGCATGGTGCCACGCACCTGTAGTCCCAGCTACTTGGGAGGCTGAGGCAGGAGAATCGCTTGAACCCAGGAGGCGGAGGTTGCAGTGAGCCAAGATCACGCCACTGCACTCCATCCTGGGCAGCAGAGCGAGACTCTGTCTCAAAAGAAAAAAAAAAAAAAAGAACTACCTGAGCAATTTATGAACTACTGGGTAACTTATGAAGAAAAGAAGTTCAATTGACTCACAGTTCCATAGGTTTAACAAGAAGCATGACTGGGAGGTCTCAGGAAACTTACAATCATGGTGGAAGGTAAAGGGGAAGCAAGCATCTTTTTTTCACACGGCAGCAGGAAAGAGAGAATGGGAAGGGGGAAGTGCCCACACTTTTAAACCATCAGATCTCATGAGAACTCACAATCACCACAACAGCAAGGGGGAAATCCACCCCCATGATCTAATCACCTCCCACCAAGCCCCTTCTCTGACATGTGGGGATTACAATTCGATATGAGATTTGGGTGGGGACACAGAGCCAAACCGTATCAGAGGGGGAAGAATCCTTAAACAATCTCATACAAGGTCTGGAAGGATAAATATAATAAATCGTATTTTGGAGTGTTTGTGTTTTATTGATTTTCACAAGGTTCATTTATATTTCCAGTGTTTTGTTGAATCTATTTAAATAATAATGATATATCAAAGTCACTAAAGAAAGTTTTAAGACATTTGGCCATATTTCTTTATCCATCATTAGAATTTACTGTTTTCAACTTGTATAGCAACATAAACTTTAAAATGCTGCTTTAGGACAAAAAATGCTGGTAAGGACATGGAGAAAGGGGGAACTGTTATACACTGGTAGTGGGAATGTAAATTAATACAGCCATTATGGAAAACAGTATTGAAGTTCCTCAAAAACCTAAAATAGAACTACCATATGATCCAGCAATCCCACTACTGGGTGTATATCCAAAGGAAAGGAAATAAGTATGTTGAAAGGCACTCCCACATTTTTTGCAACACTATTCACAATAGGCAAGATATACAATCATCCTAAGTGTCCTTCAACAGATGAATGGATAAAGAAAATGTGGCATATATACATAATAGAATACTATTCAGCTGCAAAAAAGAATGAAATCCTGTCATTTATGGCAACATGGACAAGCTTAGAGGACATTATGTTAGGTAAAGTAAGCTAGGCACAGAAAGATAAATATTGCACATTCTCACTCATGTGTGAAAGCTTTAAAAAAATTGGTCTCATAGAAGTAGAGATTAGAGCAGAGGTTACTAAAGGCAGGCAGGGAAGGGTAGAAGGTTTGGAGGGATAGTAAGAAGTTGGATAACATAAAATTACAGTTAGGAGGTTATGAGCTAGTTTTCTACAGCGCTGTAGGGTGACTATAATTAACAATTTGTTGTATATTTTCAAATAGCTTGACAAGCAGATTTTAAATGTTTCCAACACAAAGACCGTATAAATGTTTGAGGTATTGAATATGCTAATTACCCAGATTTGATCGTTACACATTGTATACATGTATCAAAATATCCTGTGCCCCATACAAAGGTACAATTATTATGTGTCAATTAAAAATAATAAAAGCAAAACAATTTTAAAAAGAAAAAAATACTGCTTTAGGATACATGTCTCCTGTGGGAATCATGTATGTTAAAAACTAATACTTATTTTAAAAAATTAATTATTTCCACTCCTGTAATAATATATTTTTAATATTTATCTTATACCATACCCTGTCCATGCCTTTAGTGAAACAAATACAAACTATTTAATCAAATCTCTATGACAGTGACCCAGAGAGTGAAGACCAAACGTGTAGATCTTTTCCATGAAAATTCCAACTTTTCGATAGTTTTATTGATATTTGATAGTAAAGTAGTCAAATAGTTGTTTATTTTTATTTTTATTTTTTATTTTTCTCTTTCAGTAGTCTCTATTTTTAGAGTAGTTCTCAACCTTGGCTACATAATAGAATCACCTGTTAAGCTTTCAGAACCCTGATGTCTAAGCCACATGCCAGACCAATTAAATCAGAATCTGGGGTAGGACAACATCAAAGCTTTTATAGCTTCCTGAAGGATTCTAATGTATAACCAATTTTGAGGACCCCTTCTCACTAGGTACTTTTATATCTTCAGTGTTTAGTTGAATTTATTAAAATAATATATCTTTAAAGTACTGCAGGCTGGGTGCAGTGGCTCACACCTGTAATTCCAGCACTTTGGGAGGCCGAGGTGGACAGATCACCTGAGGTCTAGAGTTTGAGACCAGTCTGGTCAACATGACAAAACCCCATCTCTACTAAAAATACAAAAATTAGCCTGGCATGGTCGCGGGCCTGTAGCCCCAGCTGTTCGGGAGGCTAAGGCACGAGAATCGCTTGAACGCTGCAGGCAGAGTTTGCTGTGAGCTGACATTGCGTCACCGCACTCCAGCCTGGACGACAGAGTGAGACTCTGTCTCCAAATATAAAATAATAATAATAAAAGTACTACAAATAAAGAATGCTTGCAGTGGAGATCTGTTTTAAAGCATTCAGTCATGTTTCTTTACCCATCTTTAGACATTTCTGTTTCACTTGTGGTAAACTTTAGATATTATTAAGTCTAACCTGATTTAAATTTAGAGCTTCTCACCTCCCCAGCTTAGACCATACAAGCACTGGGACATAAGGCGTCATCTGTTCTCTGTTTTCCCTACTGTGATCATCTTTTTCACCTACTAATGCTAGGGTGTTGATAGCGAGGAAGGATGAGAAATAGGTTGGGTTAGTGGGCCACCTCTGCAACTCGCCTCCCCACCACTACCACACACCCTTTCAGACAAGGTGCTCTCCAGCTGACCATTTACCGCACCCATCCAGCTTTGATGGTACACTCTATACAGCCTCGTCCTATTTTACAAAGACCATTGTAGCCTAGCTATTGTCCCTTAACCCACAGGAAACTTGACATTTTTGCCCCATCAAATTCTAGATATGCAAACGATTCCCAGTATAGCCCTGTCTCTTTGCTATCCAGGCAGCTCCAGGCACTAACCAGCCTCCTTTTTTTCAGACTGAAGCAGAGGAGAGTGAGGCAAAGGTCACAGTGTATTCAGCTCCCAAACTTAGGGGACCACAGGTCGAATTTAACTTAAACGATCTGCTTTGGTTCCCTGCAGCGCCTAGCTCTGATGGAGGGAGATGGGGCTTTTTTTTGAGGAGTAAAGGGAAACGCACAAGACTATGATAATGCTCTTTAAAAAATTCTCAGCCGAGTGCGGTGGCCCGAGACTGCAGTCCCAGCACTTTGGGAGGCCAAGGCGGGTGGATTGCCTGAGCTCAGGAGTTCGAGACCAGCCTGAGCAACACGGTGAAACCCTGTCTCTACTAAAATACAAAAAACTAGCTGGGCGTGGTGACAGGCACCTGTAGTCCCAGCTACTCTGGAGACTGAGGCAGGAGAATCACTTGAACCTGGGAGGCAGAGGTTGCAGTGAGCCGAGATCATGCCACTGCACTCCAGCCTGGGCAACAGAGCGAGACTCATCTCCAAAAAAAAAAAAAAAAAAAAAGTTCTGATCTATTTCCCTTCTGAAGCTTTAGTCTCTGCAAGAATACGGGGCTACCGCTTTTATCTATGGTATTTTACTTTATTATTTATTGATTTATTGATTTATTTATTGAGACGGAGTCTCCTTCTGTCACCCAGGCCAGAGTGCAGTGGCGCGATCTCCGCACACTGCAAGCTCCACCTCCCGGGTTCATGCCATTCTCCTGCCTCAGCCTCCTGAGTAGCTGGGACCACAGGTGCCCACCACCACGCCCGGCTAATTTTTTGTATTTTTAGTAGACACCGGGTTTCACCGTGTTAGCCAGAATGGTCTCGATCTCCTGACCTCGTGATCTGCCTGTCTTGGCCTCCCAGAGTGCTGGGATTACAGGCGTGAGCCACTGCGCCCGGCCAGCTTTGGCCTCTTAACAAAGACTGCACAACAGGAAAAATCTCATGTTACATTCTGTTACAGCTTTATGGGAAATCACATTTCTAGTAAGGAAGGAAAACTCAATAAAATGAGAGTCAATGAATAATTCCTTGACATGATTTCATCAGTGTGGCAACCATTGTTGCTTCTCAATCTGCTGGAATAGGAAATACACAGAAACATCTTGAAATATTCCCTCCACAAATGTTGAGTCTGAATCTAATCAAACTCTAGAGCTAACCACAGGTTTATAAAAAATTTGGAGAAGGAAGGAGTAAGTTAAAAGATACCACAACTCAAAGTGTGGGACAATTGATCTAATTTTTGTAAATGGTCAATGGTAAGAATTGAAAGAAAGAATGAGAGGGGGACTATTAGATTAAAAGAGATTTATGAGACATGACAATCACAAGCAATGAGTGGACCTAGTTTGGAGTTTGATTAGAATAACCTAACTCTAAAGACACATGTTTTTGGATAATTGTGGAAATTTAAATCCAGGGTAGGTATTAAATGATACTAAAGAATTATTGTTAATCTTGTTAGATGTTAATGACACTGAAGTTGTGTTAGAAATATCCATGTCAATACATATTGAACTATGTAGGGATAAACTGATGTGTCATCTGAGAGAGGCCACTAAATGCTTTAATAATAATAAGGAAAAGAAGGCATGGATGACACAAATGTGGCAAAAGTCTTTAATTGCTGAATCTGAGTGATGAGCATCTGGATCTTCATTATACTGTTTTCCATACTTTTCTGTATGTTTGTAATTTAGCATAGTTTTTAAAAAATTAAACTTATAATAATATCTAAAGTAATATCTCTGTTTTTGAAAAAGTAAATATGCATGTCAGTTTTCTTTGTTAAACCAGAAGACAAACATTGTCAATTCCCTACTCTTCTATATGCATGAGTTGGAGGAGAAAATAAAAGCCTGTGACTGTTGGATTCTTATTTGAACAAAGAATATGAAGTCTAGGCAACACAGCAAGACCCCATCCCTACCAAAAAAAAAAAAATTAGCTTGGAGTGGTGGCAGTGCCTGTAGTCCCAGCTACTTGAGAGGTTGAGCCGGGAGGATTGCTTGAGTCCAGGAGGTCGAGGCTGTAGTGAGCCATGATTGAACCACTGCACTCCAGGCTGGGCAACAGAGTGAGATGGCACACCCGTCTCCTGCCCCCCAAAAGGAGTATGGGAGTCATATGTCATTTATATTAACATGGAAAACAAAGAGTTCATATAGAGGAGGTCCATAATTTTTTTTTTTTTTGAGACGGAGTCTCCTTTTGTCGCCCAGGCTGGAGTGCAGAGGCGCGATCTCCACTCACTGCAAGCTCCGCCTCCTGGGTTCACACCATTCTCCTGCCTCAGCCTCCTGAGTAGCTGGGACTACAGGCGCCCACCACCGCGCCCGGCTAATTTTTGTATTTTTTTGTAGAGACGGGGTTTCACCGTGTTAGCCAGGATGGTCTCGATCTCCTGACCTCGTGATCCGCCCATCTCGGCCTCCCAAAGTGCTGGGATTACAGGCGTGAGCCACCGCGCCCGGCCCATAAGTTTTAAAATACAGACAGTAATGACTTAACACTTTTCTGCTAGAACTGCTAAACAACTATTTAAATGAAGGAGCTTACTCTTAGACTTCCTGTTATATTAAATGAAATCTGGTTGGCATGATGATTCCTTTAATGAAAAACTACATAGTTTCCATCCACTGGCATAAGAGTGGAATAGAAATGTATAGCCAAATAACAGTTTATGGTCTATACTTGGAATATCGTAGTCCATTTTGGGAAGTAACACCTAAACAAGTTCAGAGGAAAGCCACACTAATGGTGAGGGAGCCCAAAGCCATATATGACCATGGAGGAATGGTCTCAAAGGGATTAGAAATTATTGGTGTGGAGAAAAATAAATCTCAGAGGCCATAAGATAGCACACTGCAGGTGTCTGACATCCAAAATACCAAGGAGATTGGAAAACACAGAACCAATCAGTAGAAATTATAGGAAGGCTGATTTTGGCTTTGTATGAATGTTAAGAAAGACAATTGCCAATAGGCCTTAAACCTCCCAGAACATTTTCCCTGGGCATCCCAAAAATGCAAAGCTTTGACCTCTTTTTAATGCAACCATTTTTCAAGATTGTGTTTGCAGAAAGCAACCTTAAGGGATAAGCTTAGGTCCCACTTTGGAAAAAACAGCCACCTTACTTTCTGCTTATTATAAAAGCACTTGATTTCCCAAACTCAGTATTCCTAACATAGGACACAAATCCACTGTATGCACAAGATATACCTGGACTTCTCTATGGTGCCTCCATGGAACTTAGGGGGCAAGGAGAACTAACTCAAATATGATGTTCACGCTGCTTGGTAAGCATGAGTAATGAAGTCTTTTATCTCGTATCTTCTGCCAACATTTATGAAACAGTGATAGGCTAATTTATTAACTTGTAAGTATGGTGAGATCAAGAAATCTCATACCCAACAATGGAGAACACATTAGTTAGTAGATTTCCTATCCAGAAGTGTTCACCTGTGGATGTGTAAACTTCTTGGAGAAGATAATTATAAACGTAGCAAAAAATAAAGTTTCAGACAAGTAGTTTTTCTTAAGACTTTCAGTGTCATTTCAATTTCATAAATTGCATTATTCCTTTTTAGGAAACAAATAGTATTGGACTTATCTATAGAATACCAGGACTCCCTAGGAAGTCTCTACATAAATATGGCCTCAATATTCATTTAAATGACCCAAATTCCACCCATTGTCTCTATGTATTTCCACTCTAGTAAACCTTTAGTTGCTTTCAGATAAAGGGAAATCCAAGATTATTATGCCAAAAATGTAATTCTCTTAGACTTCATGCCAGAGTTCTTAGCATCCAAGGGAGTCAAGATTACCACATCCAAGGTATATACTACCAATATGACTTAGTATTGTTGATCATCTGACTGAGGCAGTGTTTACCAGATTTTTCCACTGTCTAGTCTCTGTCATGACATCCCTCTTTCTTCCTTACTAGAAGTTGAGTATCTCTGACTCATCTTATCGGAAATTCACTGACATTAGTTTTATTAATATTAGTAAGAAGTTAGTATCTATAGTGTTGGTAAGCACACATAATATTTTTCTCCCATTGCCAAAAGCCTCTGGTAATATTTATCAGAATACCTTGAAAATGTGTATTAAAGTCTAATCTAGAATTTTGAATGAGTGGTGTAATTCAGTTTGGGATTACATACGACGTATGGCCTTCACTGAATGCAGGCAAAGCTTTAATACTAGCATCATGGTCAAAAACTGTCCTCTTCGTTGGCAAATGGTTTGTGCATCACATGGATATATCCACTGGGTGGCAGTATGTACTCAAGAATATTTAATGTTTTCGTTGCTTCAATCTAACGGAATTTAAAGATGTCAAACTTTTTTAAATCTGGAAAATAGCCATTGTAGCAAATCTTAAGAAACAACGATTGTCTGAATGCAAGCTCCTCCCTAGAGATGATTATGCAGAGTATAATAATGTTAATATTGTATACTTCCTACCATTTACTCTTAATCATATTCTTTCTTCTGCCAACAATACTCTTAGTATGAGAATTGGTAAATACCTATTATCCTACCTCTTATTTCTGTATCCTATCTCTTAGCTCTGAGGAACTTGTCTGGCAATAGACTTTTCCCTTTCTCCATTTTTTCCCTTTCTCCCTTTCTACATTTCTTAAATATCATACCCTCTCCACAGTGAAATCCAGAGATAGACCTTTAAGCTTCTATATAGTACCATATGTACCGCTTTAGTTCTGCACTACCTCCTAGACAAATAGAGCAGATTCTTGATATTCACATAGTCTTGCGAAGTCATATGGTTCTCTTTCACATAAATTAATTCTGTCTGAAATGCAGAATGACACCAATTAACTTGCTCTACGTAAGATTTGTCTTCAATGAAGAGAGGGAAACCTTCCAAGAAATTAAATTGTGTAATTAGGTAGGATTACAACTATGAGAAAAACCCACAAAAATAAACATATTTTAAAAATTGAAAATAAAATACTAATGTAGTTGTGTTAGATGGTAGAATTATGAAAGCTTTTGTTTCCTTTTTCTGCTTTTGTGTAGTTTTTCCTATATTTTCTTTAATGAACTATATTCAAATAAAAAATATATAACTGCTCTTAAGCCATCTTTTATCGTTCTCCTGCCTCAAAGATCCCTGTTTTTAAAATATCCTATCTAATTTTCTGCTATCTGACTTTCCAAAAGATATTTATTAAGAGTTTGACATTTCCTTGCATCTCCACATGGCACTGGTTTCTGATGAATGTGATGGGAGATTTGACTCATTTTTTAAAATAAACATTTTACAGAGAGTTGCAGGGATAGTGCAGAGTTCCCATACACCCAACACTCAGTTTCATTTATTAGAAACATCTTATATTAGTTTGGTACATTTGTTGCAATTAATGACCCAATATTGATACATTATTATTAACTAAAGTCCATACTTTATTCAGATTTCCTTTGTTTTCACCTAATGTTCTTTTTCTGTTCTAGGATCCCATGCAAGATAACTTATTACAATTTATTTGTCATATCTCCTTAGATTCTTCTTGGGCATCACAGTTTCTCAGACTTTATTTTTCATGACCTTGGCAGCTTTGAGGAGCACTGGCCAGGTATCTTGTATTAACAGAATGTCCCTCAGTTGGAATTTGTTTGATGTTTCTCTCATTAGAGTGAGGATATGGATTTGGGGGAGGAAGACCACAGAGGTAACTATTCTCATTACCTCACGTGGAGGGTATGTGCTACCAACCTGACTCAGCATTTGTTGATCGTCTGACTGAGGCAGTGTTTGCCGGGTTTTTCCATCACAAGGTGATTCCCTTTCCATACTATACTCTATGGCAGTGTGTGCACAGCCCACACTTAAAGAGTGAAGGGTTATGTTTCACTCTGTGATGGCGGATATCTACATCAATCATTACAAATTCTTCTATACCTGAGATTTGTCTACTGTCTCCCATTATTCAACCATTTATTTAAGTCAGTGTGAACTCATGGATATGTATTATATACTTTAGATTATAATCTAATATTATTTATTTGTTTTTCTTAAATTGGCCATTATTGCTTTTTCAGTTGTGTTCCTGTGTCCCTTTGACATACTCCCATTGTTGTGGGATGTGATTTTAGCACGCTGTTACTTTCTGGCACTACTAGTACTTCCGAATCATCTTATGTAAGTCCCTCCCTGGTCCCTACATTGGATAATGCTTTGTAACTCTCATCATAACGATCAATATTGAAAAGGACACACTGAGTGTCCATTGCACAAAGACCTTGTGTTAGGAATACAACTTTTTTAAAAGTCCCTTTTTGGATAGGTCTTTTCCTTTAGCTGAGAAAATTAGACAAACACATATAATAGCATAATCCCATTTATTAAACATAATATTAGCCTAAAAAGAAAAAAACTCCACATAGTAGTGTGTGCTCACCCTTCAATTCCCACCTGTGAGTATGGCCTGAATACTCATAGGAAGAGGTCAAATGTGCTGTGTAGGAGGAGATTCTGAGGCTGGACCAAATAGGAGGAATGTCATCTGAAAGCTATCATTAGAAACATCTGGCTAAGGAGAAACAATGATGTCATAATCAGAAGAGAACTTAGAACCAGCAAGTTTCCTCCAGCTGTAAGTTCAAATTCAATTGCCAGAAGTGTACGTATCACTCCTGACAGCCCGTCTGATGTTGTGACTCTTCAAGGACTTTTGAGCTCAGTTAATAATTTTTCAAATAAAAACCCCAATATACATATATAGCAAAAAAGATAGGAAAAATTTCTTACAGTTATATTATTTGAGTTTTTGTTGAGTTTGTGTTATATATATAACATATTGTTATATATATATATAAATTTATATATATATAAAACAAAAGCTCAATATAACTGTAAGAAATTTTTACATATCTTTTTTTTCAGATAAATATACTGAAACCCAAATATAAAGTCAAGAATGTTAGAGCTGGACATGACCTGAAAGAGGTCTGTGACCTGGGAATCACTCCACAGTTAATGTGGAACTAGATGCCAACTCTCTTGACTTTCGGATCAGAGCTTTTTTCACCACAGAGCTTTGCTTCATTGAATAATTTATTTACACATTCCACTCATCCATACATTCTACAAAAAAAAAAAATTAATAGCTACTTCATGCCTGACACTGTGCTCAAGTTTATAAGTACAAATTTTGAGTTTGCACTACTGTAGAGAATTGAATAACAAAATTAGGTGAACTGCCACCAGGTGGCATAAATCCTCATACTGGCAAGGACATTTGTAGGTAATTTGTAGTAACTATTCAGTTTTTCCTCCTAGACGTTTATTTTGTGTTTTTTTTGTTTTTTTTGTTTTTTTTCAAATTCAGATGGTGAGAATTGGTCTGAATGTACAATTCAGGCTTATCGTTTTCCATCAAGTTGTCACCAATCTTCCAGTCTCCCAGGCAGAAGTCTTTGAGTTATGTTTTGGTTTCATCTTCTGCTTACTGAGTCACAGCTTATTCAGACTGGCCGCTTTCCTCATTTTTAGCTGCTTTATTAAAGCCTTCAATTTAGCAGTGTCAGGGGAAAAAAAACTACCTTGGGTTGGTCTTAGCCTACTGCAAGTTCACTGCTGCCTCTGAGCCTTTGCTCCTGCTGTTCCACTTCCCTGAAATTCCTTCTTCTAAACTCTTTCATCATTGACTCACCAATGTTCAACAAATATTTGAGTGGTTGTTATGGTGATGCTGATATATGAAAATGCCAAACTATATACTCTCCTCTCATGCCAAGATCTGCTATGTCCCTCCCTGCCCTTCTGACAGTAGAGAAGTTCTAGTAGGTTAAATGGGTATATGATCAAATAATTGCTATATTAGGGACATTTACCAGCCATCGTGGTGACCAAAGTATCAGCCTTGCAGAGGTGATCAAGAAATAAATTGGTCCTTGGCTTACGTACAAAGGTAAGTCAACTAGTTTAAATGGATACAGGGTCAAATATTGTCCTACACAGTGAGATAAAATGGCTTAGTCCTTCAAGTCTGACAACTTTAGACTTTGAAATTTTAGATGGGAAGAGGTATGATGCATGTAGGCAAGTGGCCAAAGTTGATTTTAAAACGAAAGGCTGGAACCAGATTAAAAGGGCCCTTGAATGACATGCAAAGAAGATAGGACTTTATCTTTTAGGCATTAGAAATCATTACAAGAGTTAGAAAGGGGATGACATGAACAGATTTACATTTTAGATCCTCTCTGGCTGTATGTGGCATGGATTGAAGAGAGGTGAGACCAGATATGTGAAACCAGTTGGGAAATAACCATAGAGTCTGGGTGGGTGGGGATGTTAAGGCCTGAACCAAGTAAAATCTGTGCTGAAGGAGAGGCAGGGATGGATCTGAGACAGTCAGCAGAATTCGGTGAGGAATCAAATATGGGAATAAGGAGAAAGTGCTTTGCGACTGCCAGGTTCCTGGCTTAGGCCACTGAGTGGGGAGTGATGCCTTTAATTAGGCATAAAAGAATACCGGAGGTTGAGCAGTTTTTAGGGGGGGGTGGTGGTAGTGGTGGTGGTGAACGTTTTGAGTTTGCTTTGAGACGACTGCATGATTATTTGCACTAATCAATTGCATATGAAAGGTCTCAGTAAAGAAAACTTTCTTACTACCATTCATTCATCAATCGATTTGTCAGCCGAAAGTGCCTCCTTTATGTCTTATAAGGAGTTAGGTGCAATGGGTATTATGAACCCTACATCCCAAATTTTCCAAAGTAGCTTTATTTTTCTACAGTTTTTCTTTTTGACAAATGCAATTCATTCAATATTTACTTAATGTGACTAAATTTTTATATCTTGTAAGACTTTTCTTATAAGTTAATAAATCACTAAAAGGTTTAAAGTATGAATCCTGCAAGTAAGGTATTTGTAGCCTAATCCAGAAGAACTCCATACTCATTAGAGAACCATTTAGTGGTAAACTGCAATGTTGTAAGGTTTTCGGGGCATCCAGAAAGTGGCTTTCATTTTGGGTAGGAGGAATTAGGGAGGGCTGCATGAAGAAGCTGGAACTGCAGCAAGGATCTGAAGATAGAACGATAGCTGAAAAGTCAGACAGTGGGTGAAGAAAGCAACATCAGCAAAAACATCTGGTTGGAATGACTTCGGTGTGTTCAAGGGAGATTGAAGACCTTGGCCTCCCTTGATCAGCCTTTTGGCTCAGTCACAGAGAGTGACTAAATTCATCTGATAGGTTATATAACTCCTGTTACTACTTTCTTATATCTGTCTTCAATTTGGGATCAACTTTGTGATGATTTGTCTAAGGTATAATGAAAATTTTCAGTTGTGTGGTTTCCAGATTCTGTTTTTGCATTCCCTTCCTGGCATTTTTCAATTTGCATTCCATTCTGATTTTCAGCTTTTCTGACCTTCGTCAAAAAAGCTTTTGATAAATTTTAGTATTCCATAATCACCCTTGTTTCTCCTTTTGGTAACATCCCCATTTACTGTGAGGTCCACAAGTAGCCTTTTGAAGTAATGTAATTGCAACTTTTATTAAAATTAACTGTGAATAATAAGATATCTTAAAACACATCCTCAAGAGCTGTAAATGAAATAAACACTTGGTACTGAAAATCTATACTGTAATAAGGATATATAATAGTGCCTTCTGCACAGTCGATAAATGTAGTAGGCATTCAAGAAACATTTTGAATGGATGAATTTTACACAATAACCTATTAATAAAGAAGACTGCATCTTCTTTGTTAAAAAAGTTTCTTATACTGCTAGAGCAAGAAATACAGCAGGAGGCTCAGGGCATAATCTGCCAGGCCCAGTGCTGCTGCAAATGATTTCCTCTGGTTTTGTCCTCAGTCAAGGCAAGCTCTGGCTTCCTGGTGCTCTGAGGTGAGATGAGGGTCAGGGACCTGGTGTGTCAACTCCCTTCTCTCCAGGCGGCCCTAGTTCAGGGATCTGTATGAAATGCATCAAAACATCAGTCCAAGTGGCTGACATCCACTTCAGCTATTTGTTTGCAAATAAGAGTTCTAAATGCTTTGAAAACAGTTTGTTCTTTAAAGTTGGTAAGCATTCCTTTTTAATTTGTTTACAGTCTTTTTGAGCAAGCTACTGATATTACTGATAAAATGAAAATTCAACTAACCTTACTTTGATGGTTGGTCATAAGTTCAAAATAAGCAAAGTCCAAATTAATGAGATTTTATTATCTGTGTATACAAGTTTACCTATATAAGCTTACATGTGTGTGAATTAAGAATCATAGCAATTTAGCACTGGAAGGAAACATAAAAAAGAATTCTTTCTAAACCCTACATTTTGCAAATGAAGAAATACGTAACTAGTAAATTGTTCTTTTTCTTGCACCCAAGAGACTAGTTCTATATTTAAACACAATCCATAAATAGCCTCCTTTACAGATATAATTTGCTGTGATTTCACGGCTCTGCTGAGCACATTACATGTTATGTAATGCTCTTCTATTAGCTGTGTCTTAGCATCTCTTATAAATCTGCAGGCTCTTTGAAGGTAGAGATTATATTTATTTTTGCATTCCCCAGAGAACCTGCCCCAGCCCTATCCCCACAGCTGATGCGGGATCGAACATCCAGCATCTGCAGGTGGCCATGAACCTATGCTGAAATCAAGGAACCAGACTGTGGGTTCCTGTGGGTCTCCTGTGGGCTAGGCAAATTTTCTTCTGCTTCAGAACAACTGATAGTTTCTCTGGACTGCCTTGTTTATATTTGGAGCCCTGTTGTCTCTGTTCTTCACCTAATAGTTATGAATCTGTGCCCCTATGCGGAGGCCCACCCATCCCATTGTTTTCCCCATCCCAACCTCAACTGCCTTAAACTAGGCTGGATTTGCCATTCCCTTATTTGGACACAAATTAGAATTGCTGCCACTTCTCCACCCTCTCACCATTGTGCTGTGTGGTAAATAACCCAGGCAGCCTGCAGTGATCCCACTCTTAGAGCTAAAGCTATTTGCTTGCCTTGCACTGTTACATAACGTAAATGAGTGCTCAATGATTTGAAAGAATAAATTTGGACATTAATGATTCACTCAACAAATACTTATTGAGTACCTAATATATTCCATACCACCATCACCCTATTCTGTGTGCTGGGATATAGCAGGGAATAAAACTAAGTCCCTGCCCTCATGAGATTTACATTCTAGTCAGGGAGGTACACAATAAGCAAATAAACAAATAGACATATAATATAAAGTCACTGCTAAAAAGTAAGTACTGTCACAAAATGTAAAGTAAGGAAAGGGAATAGAAAATGACAGGAGGGAGTGCTATTTTAGATAGGATAATCAGGAAAGGCCTGGACATAGAGACATTTTGAAATCATTTGCACATAGATGGTATTTAAAGCCATAGAATAAGTGAGATCATCTGAAGAACAATGTGGTTAGTGAAGAGATGTGTGAGGACTCAGCCTGGGGCACTCCAACAGTTAGTGGTAGGGAAGATAGGGAGGGTTCAGGAAGGAAGGAAGGTTGAGGAGGAATAGCCAGAGAGGGAGAAGGGCAAGCAGGATAGAGTAGTGCTTTGGAAGCCAAATTGAGAAAATATTTCAAAAAGGAGGACAATTGGCTACGACCAAGGTTGACATTTGGATTGGCAATGTGGAAGTTAATGGAGGTAAAGGCAATAGTAGCTTCATTGAAATGGAGGGGACTCTGATAGGAATCTTGGACAGAACAGGAGAAGAAGAAATGGAGAGATGAATGTGCACTGTGCCTTTGAGGTGCTACAAAAGGAAGAGGAAAAGAGGCAGTATCTACAAAGAACTGTGAGATCAAAAGAGGCTTTCGTTTTTGTTGTTGTTGTTGTTGTTGCTTTTACGATGGGAGAAATCACAGTATTTTACGTGCAAAAACAAAGATGCAGGAAATAGGGAAAATTGGTGATACAATACAGAGAGGGTAGTTATTGTACCGACAAGAGGCAGTGAGATTCAAAGACAGGACATTTCGAAAGAAGGCAAACTAATAGTCAATGATAAATTAACCATTCTGGCAAGCACACATTTCATTTTTGGTCTATTTTGCTTTCTCATCAAGTTGTGGTTAATGACATACATGAAATTTTCATAATAATAATATCATTGTGCAGAATTTTAGACAGTGGCCCTTCAGTGAAGTCATTGGTATTTTAATCAAAATGATTTGCAGATTCTAATTCCCAAACAACTTGAAATTTCCAGCCCTCAGTGTATGGTAAATTATCTATCACATTACTGTAATTAGACCCATGTAATTAAAACAACAGCAGCTTCTTTTATGTCTCTGTGGCACTTTTGCTAATGGGGCTTTAGTTCTCTCCAGTAAAGCCTTAGAGAAACCCAAATGGGAAAAGTATGACCCTATAAACAGAAAAGACAGCCTTTACTATTTAGGTTTTTCTCTTTATAGTACCTCAATTCTGAGTTCCCAGGCATAAATATAGGTAGAAACTGGCCTAAAGTCCAATCTACTTTTTGGAAAAGTATATATTCCATAGGATGCAAAATTTAGATAAGATAAATAAGAAACAAGATTTTCAGAATATCAGAGCTATAAAGGAAGATCACCCTCAGTGAGTATAAATCCTTAATTAAGACAGCTATGACAGATTCCTTTTAATGTAAAACTAGTGATTTTTAAAGACATTAAAGATCACCTGTTACAACTTCTTTATTTTATAGACGAAAAAACTCAGTGCCCAAATGGTTAAATAACAAATACAAAGATGCATAGGTGATTAGTGGCTATGTTGGGTGGATTTTAAAATTAATTTAAAAAAACTAAAATAATAATATTTATTGACTGTTTCCACATACCAGGTACTGTGCTGATCACATTACAGTCACACCCTCATTTAAAATTTATAGCAACTATATGAGGTGGATAATAGGAGATCTCTTCACCAGCTGCCACTGCATTGACTTACTAACTTCACCACTTGTCTCCACTTCCTTCTTTGTAAAACACACTGACTGATGCTGGTACTATGTTAAATGCTTGAGGCTGGTAAATTTATTTGAAAATTTATTTTCACTTATCCAATCTGCAGTCTGTAGTCATAATCTATGTTGGCATCAGTATCACCTGGGTACTTGTTAAAAATGCAGATTCTCAACCCCCAACCAGACTTACTGGATCAAAAACTGGGGGTGGGGTTTAACAATTTATGTTCTCCATTCAAGAGATTCTGATACATGCCAAAATAGAACACTACTTTAAAGGCTAATACAGGGGCCAAGCAGAAGCTCCTGGAGCTCCTCTCTCATGCTACCAAAAGAGTAAACCAAAAAGCAATACTGCATCCTTGAAGCACCATAGAGATCATTGCCACCACTGAAAACTTAGAAGCTATGTACCTAGAAGCTATGTTTGTTTAGAGAAGTGATTCCTTTTATATTCAGATTTAACATACAAATTTGACTGGATTTTCATGAATGACAATGGATTATTAAAACTCAACCAATGGTTACTTCAGTTAAGCTGCTGTTTCAGCTGTGGCCTTTTTTATTGAAACAAACTGACACCTCTCTTGGCATCTAACATGCAGTCATTAAATTAGCCCATTTTCCCACTATTCCAAAGAACAATCTGGTCTAAGGCTTATGTCACCTTTTTAGCTCTGTGCCAAAATTAGGCCCATTAGGACCTTAAATGTCCTAACATCTCACAGAGCATCACATTAGTACACTACATCTGTGACATCATGCTGTTAAGATCTGCATAGCAGGGAGTAACAGATACCCTAGAAACCTTTGAGGCACATTTGTGGCAGTAGCTGGAGGAGAAAATCCATGAACATTTAGGTGCCTACCATCTCAGCAAAGTTTCCAGAGTCAGGTTGTCTGCATCATGTTGGGTTATTCTGTCCAGAGGCAAACATTTTGCACCTTTGTGCCCCTACCACTGAGAAAGAGGCACAATGTTTCGTAGGTGTCTTTGGATTTTTTGAGGCAACATATACTACATTTGGTTGTTCTGCTCTGACTCATTTAGTCACTGACCAAAAATATCTCCAGCCTTGAATGGAGTCCAGAGCAAAAAGAAATCCATGGTTTGTTAGATTTTAGTTATAAGAGGCTCTGCAATTTCAGCTTTTATAAACCAGTGGAACGTAGGTTCCTTAAGTGTCTGTGGCAGATAGGAATCTAAATGGAGCCTGCTCCTGCACCAAGTTTGACTAAGAGAATCATGGTGTGAGCCCGTAGGATTTTGCAACAAGTCTATGACCTCTTTATCAAGTCACTGTTTTCCTTCTGAAAACAGTTTGTGGCTTGCTGCCAGGTCCTGAAAGGAGTGAATACCTGACCATAGGTCTACAAATGACCTAAGCTTTCCAATATCAGTTGATTGTTTGGATCTAGCTGATCATAAAGTTAAATGTGTCCAGAGATGCTCCATCAGCAACTAAAAGTGCTATATATGACACTGGGCCTGAGCAAAACTCAAAGGCAGTGTTAAGACATTAACAGGACTTGCTTCCACTCCCATGAGTAGAAGGCTGCTCATCGCCTTTTCCTCCTCAATTTGCACACATGGCCCCATGGTAGTTCCCTATATCATACTGCATGCAGAGAAAAAAATTTGGTTCTGCCCAAAATGGCACCAGGCATTCATGGGTGACATGAGAGGCAGTGGAGAAGGGAAATCTTCCCACTAGATTAAACTTCAAATGAACTTGAACTTCTCATGGTGAACTTCACCT
Source organism: Theropithecus gelada (assembly GCF_003255815.1). Taxonomy (NCBI): domain Eukaryota; kingdom Metazoa; phylum Chordata; class Mammalia; order Primates; family Cercopithecidae; genus Theropithecus; species Theropithecus gelada. The sequence continues at coordinate 75,027,310 of NC_037685.1, forward strand.
AGAAAAAAATACTTTGCTTGAGGAAATTGCTCTCAGATGATCAATTTTAACCACTATAATACCATTGGAATCATAAGACACAACACATTTATATTAGTGGGTCATCTACTGAGTTCAATTGAAAAATTGACTCATCTTGAAAGTATAGTCCACTCTGAGAACTTATAGCATAGCAAATGGTGTACATTCTTTAATCAAACACTATCTGCTTTAATAAGCTACAGCACAATTATGTTGTCTAGCAAACCACCCAAAACAGTGTAGAGTAATAAGTGTTTCTGGCTAACACATCTAAAAGTCAATTGAGGTTTGGCTGACCCAGCCTGGCTTTGGGAGGGCTTGGCACCAAATATCTCTCATCCTCCTTGGACTACTTGTTACACAAGACACGCTCTTCTCATGGTGAAAGGCAGCAGTTCAAGAGAGCAAGCCCGGTTATGCAAGCTCAGTTCAAGCCTCTGCTCAGGTCATGGTCACTAGCACCCTATTAGCCAAAGCAAGGCATATGGGCACGACTAAATTCCAGGGGTTAGGGAATATACTTTTCTCATCAAGGAGTGGGACAAAGGTGAATATTTGCAGAACAATCGTCTAATCTACCATACCATCTGAATTTAAAACTGTAATTTTTGTTTTTATAAAAATATTATTCAGTATGTTGTCAAAGGGCTGCACTAGTGCAAATAGTTGATTCAACACAATTTCACAAATATTCATTGAATGTTTTTTATTTGCTGGGCGCTATGTTAACTACCTAAAATTTAGGGATGGATAAGACATAGTCCCTGCCTTCAGGAATCTCAGAGACAGAACTGTAAACAAAATAAAATTGGATGTGATGAATGCAACAAAAGCCTTTACAACTCTCTAATTTTGGGTTGTTGCCATTTTACACAGAAGAAACTGATATTCAGAAAGATTAAATGATTTGTCCAATATTATATAACAGATCAAACTGAAATTAAAATTTCAGTTCAAATTTGGGAGCAGGAACTAAAACCTTAAACTCTTCCTATCATTCCACATAACCTTCCCCTGAAAGTGAGCACAGAGGTGATCCAGTCTAATACCTCACTTGATACTGGGCTCTTGGTATCTGTATGGTGACATAATGCCAGTATCTTGGTGAATTGACCCCAGGATAACAGATGTAGAATGAATTACATATGCTTTCCCCTGCTCCATAATTCTACTCTTTTTACTTTGGTTAGATTTACTTAGATTACCCATCAAACTAATCTTGATAATAATATTAAGTAGTAAGTCAGATTTGCATACCTCTTTTGGGCTAAGAGAGAACTGAGATGCTGAAGGATGCTTTAGTCAGGCTGCATATTTTTAAAATATGTGAGTCACAGACAATAACTCTTTAGTGGATAGAACTTTTGGTAATATAAATGATTTTGATGAAAAAGGTGTAAATTGAACAGACCATTATGTCCTTCATTTCTGAGAAGTAAAATGTCTGTGGTCAGTAATCAGGTATTCTGAGGGTTAGTGTGTAAATATAATTATGACTTTCAGCTCTATTAGCCACTGTGAAGCTATTACTGTAATGTTTTATTTTAATATTTTCTTAATGTGTATCATAACAGTTTCAATATAAAATGGCTCTTCATATGTGTTCAGAAGAATTTTCATGAGTTTGAAGAATACTTGCCATAACCCTAGTAAGGCAAATTATAGGTACCATATTATTGTTTCCATGTTAAGAAAGAGAAACTGGAGAGAGAAAGAAAATATGCACTTAACTTGGGTAAAGTACCAAGTCACTGGAAAAGTCAAAGATAGGACTGGAGTCTAGTTATTACTAGCCTGGATAGTAGACTTTTGGTTCTTGAAACAAAAACTTTTAGGGAAGTATTAAGGGCACAAAAATAAACTCAACCTCTAAGGCTTAATTTTTTGTGTCTTGTCAGAAAAAGATTGAATCATCACATTTAATGCTGGGGGAAAAAACCAGGATAATTATGAATATTAGAAAGGGTGCAGAAGCTTGGTGAATCACAATATTTCTGTGGCATCATTTTATACTGAAGGATATTTATGTTCCGTTTATTTTTTGCAGTGAGTTTCACGTTGTTTGGGGTTGATTTCAGTACGCTCCAGTTATGGTTAGGGTAATACTAAATGACGGTGTTTTGTTACCTGAGTTCTCCCTCTTCTTTCACAACTCCCAAGCTTGTCAGCACTTGAAGGATCGCTTCCGTGGACGCTCAGTATTGAAAGTGTGTCTCAGTACTGAGGGTTTCTTTCTCAAACAATCCCAGTCAAAGCTGCATAGCTTGCTTCCCTTTCCTGAGGCCTGAGCACTGGAACTGGGCTGGACTGGGCCGCCTGTTCTTCAGATAGTTTGCGACATTAAATGTGTTAGAAAATACTTTTTTTTTTTTTTTGAGACAGAGTCTCGCTGTGTCACCCAGGCTGGAGTGCAGTGGCGCGATCTCGGCTCACTGCAAGCTCCGCCTCCCACGTTCATGCCATTCTCCTACCTCAGCCTCTCAAGTAGCTGGGACTACAGGCGAGCACCACCACCGCGCCCAGCTAACTTTTGTATTTTTTAGTAGAGGCGGGGTTTCACCGTGGTCTCAATCTCCTGACCTCGTGATCCGCCCACCTCGGCCTCCCAGAGTGCTGGGATTACAGGTGTGAGCCACCGTGCCCGGCAGAAAATACTTTCAATAGACCGCTACAGAATCAGGAAAATAATGACAAGAAAAATACATACATCATTCCTAACTTTAGGTCCAGATACTCAGAGAATAACTGCCTTATTTACAGTGAGCAAATGCCCTTAGAGAGCTTTAGGGGCTGTTCCCACCTGTGTGCTTCTGATGCAGAAACAGATTCTCAGGTGTTTTATCTTCTGAAAGGAAATTTGTTTACACAAAAGGGAGGTGAGGAGATGGCATGAGATTTTAGAATGACTTGTCTATGAACCTATATGAGCAGACCACTGGCATAAGAAACTAGATCTATTGGGAATTGATATACTTTCTTTTTAATTTTTTTGTCTTATTTCTAAAGAGATAAGTGGATGGAAGCACTTTTTGACCCTCTTCCTTAGGATCGGAAGGTAAACATCCTCTCACGATGGGATGGATTATTTGGAAACCAGTCCATTAAAGAGAGCAATTTGAGATGGGAACGCTTAACCTATTTTCATGCCAATAATGGATCCTTCCTCAGGCTGTGTTTAAAAATTTCCTCAGCCTGCTTGGAAGCACTGGAATTTATCAATTTAAGCATTTCCGTGACATCAGTTTTGTATGTCTCCATCTGAATTTCACAAATGCTTTTAGCTAGAAGGTATTTTTTCCTGAATATTTAAAAAAGGTCAAAATAGCAAAAGTTTACAAGATCATTTTCTGTTATTTTTTTTTCTTTTGGTAAAACTAAACTGCTTCAATGGTCAATTGCCAAATGATCTACTCTAATTAAATAATTGTTTTCTTAATTTTTCTATGGCTTTCAGGGTTACGGTTTTTTAAAAAATTAAGTCCTATAGAAAACTCATGTAACTTGCACTGAAATTTTTTGCAAATACATTCCTTTCTCCTTTAAAAATCCTTTCATGTTTCTCTCCCGTAGAGATGGAATTACTTGTATATCCTTTTTGTTTTAAGGCAGACTGTTGAATTTCTTTCAGTTTGTTGATTCAGTCATCACTTCTATTACAAGTATAACTCAACTAAACTTATTTTACTCTTTCCTCTCTTGATTTTGGGGAATTGAATCGATATTCTAATGCATTTCTTTTCTGCGAGGGAGCCTTACTGTTCCTATGATGAAGATTCCTAATTTATTTGGACATCTCTAGATATAATTTAATTGCTTTTTGGTGGTTGAACTTTTTTCCTTTGGGTAAACACCTATTCTGTGCCTTTCCCTTTATGTACTTTTCTTTATTCATGATTCAGATGGTATTGCTCAACTGTCTTAAGGAGAATTCAAACATTGCTCAGGTGAGATTCAGGTTTTTTAGTCCCATAATAGGGAAAGCAAAAATGATTATTAGGTGAAGTGTATGCAAACGAAACCAGAAGTTGAGATGGATGGAGCTGATTTTATTTCTAAGTGACTTCAGAATGCAGTATCAGGGCTAGAACCCAACTGGATTCCCTCTGATTTCAGATCCTAGATTTGTTGATTGGCTCTGTTGTCTCACTGGTCCATTGGCCAGGTTTGTCTTCTTCTGAGGGAGAACAGTAGCTGGAAACAAATGGAAACTAGTTTACATCTTCCAGGAAAGATTTTGCCCTGCTAACTTTAGCTCCTTCCCCTAAGTTGTTAAAAGTCTATTAGCATGCTGAAGGAAAGGCATTCAGGTTCTTCATCATTAATGAATTAATTAATCAATACACATTACTACCCATTATGCCAGATACTGTGGGTATACAAAGATAAATACAAATAACACCTTCTGTTTATTGAGCAAACCCATTTCTAGGAACTTTTTTCATATCTTCTCCCTAATTTTCATAACCATCTTTCAAGGGAAGGATTGTTATCCCCATTTTACAATGAGTAAACTGGTATTCAGAGAGATGAAATGACTTGCTCAAAGTCACACAACTAGTAAATAGCTGAACTGAGATTTTTAACTCAGGTCTGATTGCAAACTCATTTTCATAGATCCTGCTCATTTACTTTTCCATCTATGAATAGAACTTGATCTCTGCCTTTAGAAGATGACATGTACACAAAACATCACATATTGGATGATTCCATTTATATGAAATGCCCAGAATATGCAAATCTATAAAGACAGAAAGTAGTGTAAGGGCTGCCTAGGGCTGGGAGTAGGGGAGTAAGGAGTGATTGCTAATGGGTATAGGATTTCCTTTTGAGGTAGAAAAAATGTTCTAAAATTGTTTGTGATGATGGTTTTACAGTTTTGTGAATATACTAAAAATCATTCAATTGCGTAGTTTAAATGAGTGAATTCTATGGGATTATAGCTCAATAAAGCTGTGCGTGTATTTTTTTTTCCCCCCAAGGTTAACAGTGTAATGAGGAAGATAGATCTATGAACAGCTAACATTTCCAGGGAACATAAAAACAAATATGAGCAATGCACTCTGGAAACTCAGGGGAAGGTGTAGTTGTTAAGACCAGGAAACTGGGAGATGGCTTTATGGAGCAGATGGCTTTGAAGCTGAATCTAAGAGCAAAATTAGAATGTTGGTAGGCAGAGAAGAGTGGCGGCTGAGAAGTCAGCATGGGCACAGTCAGAGGTCCACGAGAGGACTGGGTTTTTTTGTAAGAGTGGCAAGTCATCCAGCTGGAAGGTGATGAAAGTTGAGTGAGGAACGCAGAGAGAAATGAGGTTGGAAAGGATCTGACTTGAGTGCCATGCTAAGGAGCTAAACTTCATTCTATATAATATGGGGACTCTCTTTCACAGGTGGGAGACAGTATTTTTTTAAAACTTTTATTTATTTATTTATTTTAATTGAGACAGAGTCTTGCTCTGTCACCCAGGCTGGAATGCAGTAGTGTGATCATAGCTCACTGTAGCCTCGAACTCCTGGGCTCAAAGGATTCTCCCATTTCAGCCTCCCAACTACCTGGGACTACAGGGACATGCCACCCAGCCTGGCTAATTTTTTTATTTTTTGTAGAGACAGGATCTTACTTTGTTGCCCAGGCTGGTCTCAAACTCCTAGGCACAAGTGATCCTCTCGCCTCAGCCTCTCAAATTGCAGGAATACAGGCCTGAACCACCGCCACTGGCTGAGAAAGAGTATATTTTAAAACCGGATCCGAGTTTCTGTTTTTCTACATTAGAGATCAGACATCTATTTTCAGCAAACCAACATCACCCATTAAATGAAGGTTGCAAATTTGAGTTTTCCTAATTTTGTTTTAATGTGCTTATAGTATATATTTATAAATTTCTTTGGGTTTCATAATTGTGTTTAAAAGGTAAAATAGTATTATATGAATATAGATTTTTTTGACACTTCCCTTTAAAGTGATTTCATAATTTGCTTAAATAAGAAACATTTGTCTAGGAGATAGGATATTAATCAATGTCTCTTTCAAACTTGACCTGGTGAGCCCCATTCTGTAGTAAAGGCACTCTAGGTATCTTCTTCTGCAGATCGAGAATCTGTACCGAAAAATCTCAGCACCAATCCTGTCACAGTAGAGCTTTTATATAACAATTGAATAGGAATTTATAGTTTGTTAATATAGGCATAGAAGTAGGAAAATATGACCTATTAAGAAATGAAAGTTTAAATAGTTGAACCTTGTGAAGCAATCTAGGCATGATCTTCATATTCATGTAGGATAGAATCTTTGCTGTGGGTTTCATTTGATAAATTAAAATGTTTTTTACATTAAGTAATGTTGCTCTGGTTGCTGCTATAGGTAGTATAGGGAATAATGGCCACAACAACCAGCAGCTTTTCCTCCATGTGCACTCACTTGATTTAACTTTTTTTTTTTTAAACGGAGTCTTGCTTTGTCGCCCAGGCTGGAGTGAATGGCGTGATCTTGGCGCACTGCCACCTCCATCTCTCCGGTTCAAGCGATGTTCCCGTTTCAGTATTCTGAGTAGCTGGGACTACAGGCGCATGCCACCATGCTCGGCTAATTTTTGTATTTTTAGGAGAGACAAGGTTTCACCATATTGGTCAGGCTGGTCTGGAACTCCTGACCTCAGGTGATCCACCCGCCTCGGCCTCCTAAAGTGCTGGGATTATAGGCGTGAGCCACCATGCCCGGCTGATTTAACATTTTAACAGACTTACTTGACAGAAAAAATTGGAGGTGTTGGCTGACCGTTTAACCCTCTGCTTTCCCCCCTGCAAAAAACTACAAGAGCTTCATTATATTTTAGCTACCAGGCATTGGGCAGTAGTACTCTTTTTCTTCTTTTTTTTTTTTTTTCACTTCTTTGTTTCAAAGAGATAGCAGTTGACATATCCTTAAATACAAGCTCAGAGTTCATTTTCTGGTGAAAAAGGAATTTTGAAAAATTCCTATATTTTAACTCTACAAACTGTAGTATCATGATGCCTTTCAAAAGGTGCAAAAAGCAGAGTTAGCACACTTGGTCAAATGAGACCTCATTTGAATTTTTTAATATTTAGGAAACTATATTTTTAAAATTTCTTAAAATTTAAGTTAAAATATTTTTAAAAATTCAAGTGTTATATGTCCCCTATTATTAACATTTAAATTAAAAGATTATTACAAATTCAATGAAGAAGGAGGCAAAAAGAAAGTGAGGGAGAGACATTTTATAATTACTTCAGTTTTAAAAAAAAATTGCTGTTATCTGTACTCGTTCCAATTGTTTTGATATATTTGACTTTCTTTTTGTTACTCTTCACCTCCTTCATTATTTTTCCCCCTTTCTCTCCTTTATTTCTCTTTACTATTTACCATTTTCTTTTTTATTGCCTACTCTCTACTCCCTTTTCTCCCTTCTTCTCTTAATGGATCATACTTGGGACTAAAGAATAATTAATAGAATTAATGTTTATTGAGGATGATTTAATGTAATTTATTAATCATTTAAATTGTGAGCAATTAAACTTTTAATATTTTTTTCTTTTTATGAGGATGATGGAGTTGAGTATGAGGGGTGGTGGATTCAGGTGTGAATAGTATATGCATGCACTTACTCTAATCTGCTTTATCTAAGAAAATAAAGTTTGAAGTTATTAATACTGTACCTGCATCTTATCTTTTCTTTCTTCTTTTTTTTTTTTGGTCGCCTCCTTCCCTATTTTGGTCCTGGCATGTAATGCTGATCTGTAGTCGAGATTATATGAACTTAGTATAAATTCTACTTGAATATTTATACTGATCATTGTCTCTGACTTGAATTTTTTTTTTTTTTTTTGAGACGGAGTCTCACTCTGCCACCCAAGCTGAAGTGCAGTGGCACGATCCTGGTTCACTGTAAGCTCTGCCTCCTGGGTTCACGCCATTCTCCTGCCTCAGCCTCCTGAGTAGCTGGGACTACAGGCGGCCGCCACCACACCTGGCTAATTTTTTGTATTTTTAGTAGAGATGGGGTTTCACCGTTTTAGCCAGGATGGTCTTGATCTCCTGGCCTCGTGATCTGCCCACCTCGGCCTCCCAAAGTGCTGGAATTACAGGCATGAGCCACTGCACCTGGCCTCTGACTCCAATTTTAAAAGCAAAATTAGTGTGCATGATTTGGCCTAACTTCTCCTGCCATTGGTGAAATAATCAGGAATTGAGAGAAATGTGTGTGAGCACTCCTTTCTAAGATTTCAGCAATACTATTGAGGAGCAGAAGCAGAGGCTCTTCAATCTCTTGGAATTATAATAACCTTCTCTCTTAGTCCATTTTGCATTGCTATAAAGGAGTACCTCAGGTTAGGTAATACATAAAGAAAAGAGGTTTATTTGGCTCACAGTTCTGCAGGCTGTATAAGTAGGTTGCCACCAGCATCTGCTTCTGGCAAGGAACCTCAAGAAGCTTCCACTTAAGGCAGAAAGTGAAGGGGATCAGGTATCACATGGTGAGAGGAGGGAAGCAAGAGAAAAGAAGAGGTGCCAGGCTCTTTTTAACAATCAGTTCCCCCACAAACTAATAGAGCGAGAACTCACTCATTAGCAAGAGGATGGCACCAAGTCATTCATAAGGGATCTGCCCCTAGGACCCAAATGCCTCCTACCAGCCCCCACTTCCAACACTGGGAATCAAATTTTGATGTAGGATTTGGAGGGAACAAATATTCAGGCTATATCACCTTCCTTTTCCTTCCAAGACTCACAGTTTGACTCTTTCCTCTCTTTTTGATCATTTGAAACCTCAAATTGTTTTACCAACACATTCATATTAATGCTCTTGCCCATAAAGGAAGTAGAATTTTTATTTCTGCTTGTTGAGACTAAAGAACAGATAGTGAAACCATTCTTGTGGTCACTGAGCAAATCAAGCCAGGAATGGCCCTAAGCTGCACTCTAGGACTTTTGACCACTAACTGTCCAAAGGAGGAAAAAGGAGTATGCGTGATTCATCTTCCAGTGAATTCTCTGAGCGAAACATTCTAATGCTTTTGCCCATGCTAGTCACATACTTACAATTACAAGTACTAGGCTATATCTGAGACTTTTCCAGGGGCATTTATTCTGGAAGAGGGAGCTATATTTTGTTATAAAAATATAATGAAGGCCAGGTGTGGTGGCTCATGCCTGTAATCCCAGCACTTTGGGAGGCCGAGGCAGGTGGATCACCTGAGGTCAGGAGTTTGAGACCAGCCTGACCAACATGGAGAAATCCTGTCTCTACTAAAAATACAAAATTAGCTGGGCGTGGTGATGCATGCCTGTAGTCCCAGCTACCCAGGAGGGCTGAGGCAGGAGAATCGCTTGAACCCGGGAGATGGAGGTTGCAGTGAGCCGAGATCGTGCCACTGCACTCCAGCCTGGGCAACAAGAACGAGATGCCATCTCAAAAAATATAATAATAATTTTATATATATGTGTATATATATATATATATATATATATATAAAATGAAAAGCATTATAGATAGAGGAACTGATGGAAAATAATCATTTTACTAATGGGTGAGTTAAAGTGATTAAAGACAATGTGAGATTATGTATAGGTTTGGAAGAATATTCTTGAAATCTGTGAAGCTAGAAATTTTTTGTTAAGAAGAAATTTATTTTGGAAAATCTTATTTATGACAGTGGAAAAGTCAGAGTTCAGATAATCAGACAGCATTATTCATAGCTTTGCTTTGTAAAAGTGAATGGAAGAAAGGATGTCAAGATAGTCGTAGACTATCTATAGACTTCTATATGTAGAGATAGAAGAAAGGATGTCAAGGTAGCAGTCTCCCATTGAGCCATCCTCTACTTTCTGCTACAACATTCATAGAACAGAATTGATTTAAAAAAAAATACCAGCCACTAATAAGACAGTTCGCTAACAACATCTTATGAGCAATTCCTCTAAAAACAAGATCAGGCCAGGTGCAGTGGCTTATGCCTGTAATTCCAGCACTTTGGGAGGCTGAGATGAGTGGATCACTTGAGGTCAGGAGTTCAGCCTGGTCAACGTGGTGAAACCCTGTCTCTACTACAATACAAAAATTAGCCCGGTGTGGTGGTGTGCACCTGTAGTCCCAGCTACTTGGGAGGCTGAGGCAGGAGAATCGCTCGAACCTGGGAGGCAGAGGTTGCAGTGAGCCAAGATCGCACCACTGCACCCCAGCATGGGCAACAAAGTGAGACTCCATCTCAAAAACAAAACAAAACAAAACAAAAAACAAAACCAAAAACAAAAAAACAAGATCTATGGCACCGAATATAGAACTCTAATTGGTAATTGACACAACTGTGCCACACAAAATATGGTGTATTAGTCAGGGTTTCTGAGAGGGACAGAACTAATAGGATAGAGCTGGGCGTGATGGCTCCTGCCTGTAAGCCCAGCACTTTGGGAGGCCAAGGCAGGCGGATGACCTGAGGTCAGGAGTTTGAGACCAGCCAGGCCAACATGGTGAAACCCCGTCTCTAATAAATATACAAAAATTAGCTGAGTGTGGTGGTGCACACCTGTAATCCCAGCTACTTGGGAGGCTGAGGCAGGAGAATAGCTTGAACTCAGGAGGCGGAGGTTGCCATGAGCCGAGATAGTGCCACTGCACTCCAGCCTGGGCAACAGAGCGAGACTCTGTTGTCTCAAAAAAAAAAAGCGAGTCTCAAAAAAAAAAAATACTAATAGGATATATATATATATATATGTATAATATATATGTGGTAGCTTATTCAGCATGAATGCACATGATCACAAGATCTCACAATAGGCTGTCTGCAAGCTTGAGGAACAAGGAGAGCCAGTCCACGTCTCAAAACTGAAGAACATGGAGTCTGATATTTGGGGGCAGGAAGCATCCAGCATGGAAGAAAGATGCAGACTAGAAGGCTGGGCCAGTCTCGCCTTTCCATATTTTTCTGCCTGCTTTATATTCGCTGGCAGCTGATTAGATGGTGCCCACCATACTAAGGGTCGGTCTGCCTTTCCCAGCCTGCTGACTCAAATGTTAATCTCCTTTGGCAACACCCTCACAGATACACCCAGGATCAATACTTTGCATCCTTCAATCTAATCAAGTTGACACTCAGTATTAACTATCAGAAATGGCAAACTTACTATTGTAAAAGAAAGTAAAAATTTCTTTATCTCCCACGATCAGACTCAGATTCAGGGCCTATGACTAGAAAATTAAACTAGACTAGATTCAGGGCCTATGACTAGAAAATTAAAATGCTCTGATTTTCTGGTTCAACCAAAATATCTCCACACCAACTATCTTACTTAAGTAAACTGCATAGTTTTTTGGGGATTAAAATCCTGTGGAATCTAATTTTTTAGGAAGTGTGTCAGTTCTCAGGACAATACTAATTATGTGTTTCTGATCCTCATCCTACTGCCTCTCCTTCAAAAGGCCTTGGTTACATTTTCTTTTTTCTCTTTCTGCCTTCTATAAACTGACTTACTCTAAAAAAGGGAACTCAATTTGAGCTAGGTGCCCACCTTGGTTTCAGTTTAATTAAGAGAGAAGAGGTACTATGATGGTTAATACTGTCAACTTGATTGAATTGAAGGATGCCAAATATTGTTCCTGGGTGTGTCTGTGAGGGTATTGCCCAAAGAGATTAACATTTGAGTCAGTGAACTAGGAGAGGTAGACCCACCCTCAATCTGGGTGGGCACCATCTAATCAGCTGCCAGTGAGGCTAGAATAAAAGCAGCAGAGAAACGTGGAAGGACTGACTGGTTTAGTCTTCTCCCCTACATCTTTCTCCTGTCCTGGATGCTTCCTGCCCTCAAACATCAGATTCCAAATTCTTCAGCTTTGAGACTCTTGGGCCTTCCACCACAGACTGAAGGCTGCACTGTTGGCTTCCCTATTTTTGATATTTTGGGACTCAGACTGGCTTCCTTGCTCCTCAGCTTGCCTCAGATGGCCTATTGTGGGACTTCACCTTGTGATCATGTGCATCAGTACTCCTTAATAAACTCATGTATGTATATACACACACACACATATATATATGTATGTATGTATGTATCCTATTAGTTCTGTCTCTCTAGAGAACCCTGACTAATACAGGTACGAAGATACAATGGAGTCACAGGGGTTGAAAGTGAGACATCAAATACAAAGAAGGGGTATGGACTCTGCAGATACTCCAAAATGTGTCTACTTCAGGATTGTATTTTTTCAATATTCTACTAATTAAAGTTAGAGACAGGGTACTGGTTGTTTATAAAAAGAATCTACCTAAATTTAGAAAAGTTATAATAATTTAGGGCCTATGGGAACTGGAATTTGAGCTAGGTGAGAGCTGTGTGCTTGAGTATGTTCTGCGGCTGTAGACACAAAAAGGGAACCTTAAACTGCTGATGTGAAGAGTGAATAGTCCTATGTCTGACTGTATGACTTAGAAATTTCCAGAATTGATGAAAGCCATCAACCCTCAGATTAAGGAAACACAATGGATCCCATGCTAAAAAATACACCGGACAACATTATAGCGAGACTACAGGACACAAAAGATAAAGATTTTAAAAACAACTAGAGAAAAAAGTTAAAATATATAAATCAACATTAAAAAGTAACTTAAAGATGCGTGTGTTTGGAAATTTAACTGTGAATTCAATTTTTTAAAAAGATATGGGGAATTTGAGACAAGCCTGGGGAACATGGTGAAACCCTGTCTCTACAAAAATAATGCAAAAATTAGTTGGGTGTGGTGGTATGTGCCCGTAGTTCCAGCTATTTTGGAGGCTGAGGTGGGAGGATGCCTTGAGCCCCAGAGGTTGAGGATGCAATGAGCTGAGATCGTACTGCTGCACTCCAGCCTGGGAAACAGAGTAAGACTGTCTCAATAATAATAATAATAATAATAATAATAATAATAATAATAATAAAGATATGGGGCAATCTAGGTTAGCTAATTCTTCTTAGGTGAGCTGTGGTTATTTGTGTCCTCCAAAGAATTTGTTCATTTTATCTAAGTTGAAGAATTTATTGGCATAAAGTTGCTCCTAATTTTCCTTTTAATGACTATAGAATCTGTAGTGATATTTCCTCTCTCATTCCTGATATTGGCAATTTATTTGTTTTCCCTTCTTTAGCTGATTAGCTAGAGTTTGTTAATTTTATTGACTTTTTTCCCCATAGAACTGGGGTTTTTATTTTATTTCCCTGGTTTTTCTTTACTGCTTTTTTGTGTTCCATTTCATTGATTTCTATTTTTATTTTAATTCCTTTTTATGCTTATTTTGGGCTTTTCTTTCCCTCTTAATAGTTTCTTAAGGTGCAAACTTAAATCATTCGTTTTAAACCCTTCTGCTTTCCAAATACAAGCATTCTTACTCTATAAGCTCTTAAACCTCTGATGCCCCTAAAACTCCTTGGCTGTATCTAACAGATTTTAATATATTGTGTTGTTAAATCAAGGTTAGCCTAAAGCTGCCTCCTTACATATTTTAAGTTCATTCTAAAGGTTTCTCTGTTCACTGTGTACTGTAACAAGTGGAGGTGTAAACAGACCCAGCCTACACTTGTGCTAATTACTGAGTTTTAGCCTGTCAAACATAGCCAGCTGTTTGAACCATGTTCAAATAAGGCAAACACCATGCTGTAGCCAATCAGAGTATTTATCTTCATTCAGCTCAATTTCTAATTTCACTCATGGTTTGTTCTTTAGAAGTGTTGTCTAGTTTCCAAATATTTGGAGATTTTCTAAATGCATTTTTGTTATTGATTTTTAAATTTAATTTCATCGTGGTCAGAGAATATGTGTTATTTCAATCCTTTTAAATGTATGGTCTTGCAGGTTAAATTGCGTTCCCTCAAAATACATGTTTAAGTCCTAACCCCTCGTACCTGTCAATGTGACTTTACTTGAAAATAAGGTCTTTGCAGAAGTAGATGTAGTCAAGTTAAGATGAGGTCATACTGGATTAGGGTGGACCCTAATCCAATGACTGTTGTTCTTGTGAGAAGAGAGAAATTTGGACACAGACACATACAGCAAGAATGCCATGTGATGGCAGAGGCAGAGATTGTAGTGACACACCTACAAAGCAAGGAACACCAAGGACTGCTGGTAACCACCAAAAGCTAGGAAAGAGGGCATGAAGCAGATTTTCCCTCAGGACCTCCAGAAGAAACCAACTTTGCCAATACCTTGATTTTAGGCTTCTAGCCTTCAGAACTAGAAGATAACAAATTTATGTTGTTTTAAGTCACCTAGTTTATGGTATTTTGTTATGGTGGCCCTAGGAAATGAATATACCTGGTAAATGTTGCATGTGCATTTGTTAAAAAAAAAATGTGTGCAGATGTTCCTCCTTAACTTATGATGGGGTTATGTCCCAATAGACCTATTGTGAGTTAAAAATATATTAAGTTGAAAATGTATTTAATTCACCTAACCTACCTTAAACACCCTCAGGACACTTACATATGACCACAATTGGGAAAATCACCTGGCAACAGAGTGTGCTATAGAGTATTGATTGTTTATTCTTGTGATCTTGTCACTGACTGGGAGCTTTGGCTTGCTGCTCCTGCCCAATATTGAGAGAGTATAGTACCGCGTATCACTAGCCTGCGAAAAGATAAAAATTCAAAATTCTAAGTAGGATTTCTACTGAATGTGTATGGCTTTTGCACCATCTTGAAGCTGAAAAACTGTAACTCAAACCACTGTAAGTCAGGGACCACTTGTATTCTGTGAATGTTGGATGGAGTCTTCTAAAACATTAGTTAGGTCAGGTTTGTTGATAGTGCTGTTTGAGTGTTCTATGTATTTCATGATTTTTCATCCACTTTCAATTATTGAGAGAAGGGTGTTGAAATCTTCAACTTTCACCGTGGATTTATTTATTTGTTTTTCCAGTATTATCAGTTTTTGCTTCATGTATTTTGAAGCTCTCTGATAATAGGTATAAAAACATTTAGAATTGTCATGTCCTCTTAATAGATTGCTTCCTTTATCATTAAAAATGACCCTCTTTATTCCAGCTAATTCTTTGAAATGCACTTTATCTGATATTAATACAACTATTCTAGATTTCTTTTAATGAGTGTTAGCATGGAAGATCTTTTTTAATTCTTTCACTTTTAACCCATCTGCTTTTTAAATTTAAAGTGGGTTTCTTATAGACAGCATGCAGTTATTTTTTGATGTTATCCAATCTGACAATCTCTGCTTTTTATTTGGTGTGTTTAGATCAATTACATTTAACATAATTAGTGATTTTTGAGTTTAAATCTATGCTTTTTGCCAGGTTTAGTGGCTCATGCCTGTAATCCCAGCACTTCGGGAGGGTGAGGCAGGAGGATAACTTGAGGCCAGGAGTTTGAGATCGGCCTGGGCAGCATAGCAAGACACCTTCTCTACAAAAATAATATAGTAAATAAATAAATACCTCTATGCTTTTTCTATTTATTTTTTAGTAATGATCATACTAAATTACACATTTTGGAAACCTGACAATTACTACAAGAAATTCGGAAAAAAGACATGTCTTTAAATTAATTTCTTTTTCTTTTCTTTTCTTTTCTTTTCTTATTTTATTTTATTTTATTTTTTTGAGACAGGGCCCTCACTCTGTCAACTAGACTGGAGTACAGTGGTACGATCTTAACTCACTGCAACCTCTGCCTCCCAGGCTCAAGTGAGTCTCCTGCCTCAGCCTTCTTAGTAGCTAGGATTACAGGCATGCACCACTACTGCCTGGCTAATTTTTGTATTTTTAGTAGTGACAGGATTTCACCATGTTGTCCAGGCTGGTCTTGAACTCCTGACCTCAAATGATCCATCTGCTTCGGCCTCCCAAAGTGCTGGGATTACAGGTGTGAGCCACTGTGCCCAGCCTTAAATTAATTCCTTAAATATAATTTTGACTGTGTATTCTTTTACCCTTTGATTCTTCAAAGGATAAACTGTTTCACAACTCATTATAGGAATAGTTATATACATTTTTAGGATTTTTGTCAAATTTGGGAAAACCTTGGTCAAATTAGTTTCATACATGATTTGTAAGATTTGGAAGAATTTTCCAAAGGACTAGCTTCTAGTTCCAAACAGTTCATATTGTCTTTCTTTGCCTCTTATGTATTTCCAGTGCCAAGTGCAGTGTTCATATCACTATATGTCCTCTGGTCATGCATTATTTTGTCACAATTCTGAGTGAATTGGCGTGGTGAAACGAACATTTCTCCTCTACTAGTGCAGCAAGCAATAACTTAACTATACATGGAAGTGACTATGACCTACATAAAAATACCCCACTAAACCCAAACTAAATGAGTCCCCAACTCAACATCCCCTTAGAAGAACTCAAAAACCTGTTATACCAAATGTTTCTAGGAAAGTGTGATGGAGAGAAGTTGGAATAGTCTTAATGGTTGCATTTAAAGTATTTCACTTTTTCAAACTTTATAAAAACATGTGACTTGTAAATATATTATATATTATTGAGACAATAGAAACAGTCTGTGCAAGTGAGCTTCATTGGCTTCATGGTAAATCTGTTCAAGGGATGACTATTGTAGGGGCAAGTCTGAAATTCTTAGTAAGTCCTAGAAGGAACATTTAGCATAGATTATTGATACTTATGTTTAGAATGTTAGGCACTTAGAACCAGTAGTTGTCAGCTACAGGCTTAAGTACCATTTCTGGGTCAACAGGAAAAGTCACCGACTTCCTCTGTTCTTTAGCGTTTTACTCTAGACCACAGTCCCTTCTTACCCCACACATTCTCCCAGGAACCTCATCTGCTCTCATCTATTTAATTGCCACCTATATGCTAATAATTCTCAAATCTAGCCCAATCTCTCTCTGAACTTTAGACATGTATGTTCCACTGTTCCTTGATATTCCTGCATCGACTAGAACCTTTTGTCTTTCTTTTCAACCTGCCCTGCCCTTACCTTCTGTGTTGACCAAATCAAAATGCTAAGAATTATCCATGGCTTCTTACTGTCTGACCTCACCCTACCAACTGCTGAGCACACTGCCAAGCACATAGTAGATGTGTACTAGACTTGAGGTATTATGTTATAATGTTATAGTCATATCAGTAACTAAGTCCTGTTGGAGTTCATTCTAAGTATTTCTAATCCACCTCTCTCCAGTCCTACTATTCTCATCCAGGCTACTATGTTGTCTCATGTGGATGGATTATTGCAATACTCTCATCTCTACCTCCTATCTCACCCCCTCCCGTAAAATTCATTGTCCACACTGAAACCTGAATGTTTTTTGAAAATGGAACTCTTACTTAGGACACTCTTCTGATGACTATTCTTCAAAGCCTTCATATTGTCCTGGGTATGAAGTTCTGACTCCTTTACCCCTCTTTCAAGGGCCTATACCAGGCCCAATCATACCTCTACTCTCATTTCTTACCACTTCTCTGAAATGAACTCTGTTCTGGCCACACTGAGTCTTTCAGTTCCTCAAATTGCCATGCACTCAGTTCCCAGACCCTTTCACATCTAAATTTCGATTGAGCACAATCATAATGACTCTATCACCTAAATATTTTTTCCATGCCTCTCTCCCACTCCCACATTGCTGCCAGTCTGTTTTTCATCATTCTTTATCTGCAATAACCTCCCAACTGATCTCTTCTTGATCCTAGCTTGCTCCTTTCAATTCTGTCTTCACTCTGCCAGCAGAATGACCTTTCAGAAACAAACATTTTATCTTATCTCTCCTTTCCTTAAACACATTAATGGCATGTATCCCTACAACTTTTAGGAGAAAAATAAAATGTCTTAACAGATAGAGTCCTTTGTGATTTGGTTTATGTCCATCTAGATCTCTAGTTTCATTTTTTACCCCTCTCTCATACAGATCATTTCCCAAATTGAGATCCTCCAGTTTTCTAAATATCATGTACTTTCCTACCTCTGGACTATGCCACATACAGTTTCCTTTGTGCTTTTATAGCATCCTTATCACACATTATCTTTCCAACTAGATCACACACTTCCAGGGTTGTTTCTTTATACTTTTATGTGTTTTCTATAATACTCATTTATTATTTTTACATTCTAACAAAATAAAAGAATTGTGAGGGGGCTATCCATTGAGGAAACTGGATATCCATTGAGAGAATTTAGCTGTAGAAGAGAAAAATGTGGTGGGACAAGACAGGCAACAAGTTGGGTGGTGGGTCACAATACCTGTTTTCAAACATCCAAGGGCTTTCTTGGAAGGGTTTAGATGTCCATCTGGTGTAGATTTTAGGGAAACAGATTTTTTCTTAGTGTAAGAAAGTTGAACAGAGTTGTCTGAAGAGGGAATGGGCTGCTGAGTCAATAGGAGGTGAATGAATCACTTCTGGGTTTGTTTAGTGGAAGGGCTCTCCCTGATACAGGGACATTTCTGTTGAAAGAGGGAATTCAGCCTCTTCTGGAAGGTTGGCTCAAGTGGTCTGTGAGGTCTCTTCTATCCTTTGAATTTCACCATTACAAAAATAATGTAATAGCTTTCCACCCTTATACCCTGAAAACAGATTGACTTTATGCTATTTAGAGGGTTCTGGTGTAGCTAGAGGAGCACAGGCCCCTCTCCGAATTCAGTGTTAGTCCTATCTTTGGTAAGAACTCTTTGATAGAGCCCTTTTCCTTCTTTGTGTTGTTCATCTTTTTTTTCTCATCAGTATCCCATTCCTGAGGGCCAACACATGACAGAATAGTAGTAAATGAATAACTTTCTATGTGTTAGGACACAACACCTTACTCTGTCCTATATTATGTTTCTCTTTGTGCTTGAATTATCTAACCAATTAGAATGTAAACTATGCCTTAAATTTGTATGTACCCCTTTGCAGCTTTAAATATGGAATTATGGAATTCTTACTAAAGATTATATTTATCTGTAGTAAAAATTCCAGGTCTAAATTAAACTGAATTGAATTTAGGCAACAGGAAAACAGACCCAGCAAATCCACACTGAAATATTTTAGTAATCTATCAATCAAAGGGATTAAAAGAGATTTTAAAAACCCCATGAACATAGAACCTCAGTATAATCTGGCATACATAAAAGTAGTTTCTGAAATGTGGCAAATCACCAGTCCGGGCAAATTGGGAAGATAGGTATGCCAATTACAGAGTAAGAAGTTGAAGAGTGCCATGGAGAATTAGGAGCAATAACACAGGATGAATGCCTTCATACTGATTTAGCCTCAGGTGGTCCTCACCAGAATCTGACAGGCAGATCCCCTGGGATTCAGGGAGTATTATAATCCCAGGGAATTCAGTCCATTGTTAATGTTGGTCTGGAATCATACACAGTATGAGTTAAGAAATACCAGAATTCATAAAGCAAGAATGTTTCTCTTTTGGGCAGCTGAAAATTGAATTATCTGCCAATGGGAAGGAAAGCAGCAACCAGATTCCTCAAGGGGAGAGGCTTTGGTTTCTCTTTACTTGCAGATTTTTCTATAGGTAGTAAAACTATGAGCATCAGTCCCTTGGTCTTAACTGCAAAGTATCCCAGAGTATCGACCAGGGAGCTGTTGATCTGCAAATCCTCCACCTTCTCCCAGACTTACTGCATTTGAAGGTCCCCCAAGGGGCAGCATCTTGTTTGAAGCCTAAAATAATTGCTTATCTTTATAGAGGCAGAGAGGGGTCTGACGGAGAGAATAATGAAATGAAGACTAGTAGAAGCAGAAAAAAAAGGAAGTGTTTTGGATGGGGAAGGGAGAGACAGCTTGAAGCTTAGGAACAAATTGACCAGTTTGGAGAATAACCTTTTCCTCAAAAATCCAATTGAAAGTGTTCACAAGTCTGTAGATCTAACCATGTTGGCTGGTTTGCAGCAGCAGAGATGATGACAAGACTGTGACTCCTGGGTGGAGGAAAGACACTCTTGTGGTGTGTCCCACAAGACCTTCTGCCTTCCAGCTGACAACATCATCTGTGTTTCAAAAAAATTTCTGCTTCCAATCAAGACTGAAACTGAGAAATTTTCCTGACAAGAGTGGAAGTTGTAGCATGCATAGCCTGTTAGATTTACTTCCTTTGTTTGGTGAGAAATAAAATCACTACTCCACCAACAAATTGGAATGCCTAGGATATTCTCTCTCTCTCTTTCTCACTCCCTCACGCATACACCTGCCTCCCCTTTGCGCCACGTGCATGCATGCATGTGCACACATCTACCTTATTACTTTAGAACTAGGTCTGATAGTGATAGACATAATTATCTATCTATCTATCTATCTATCTATCTATCTATCTATCTATCTATCCATCCTTGTCACTGTCTCTGTCTCTCTCTCTTTCCAATAGTTCCTAGATTATGGCTAAATTTCCCCCCACATTTGGTAGGACAAAGACTTTTTACCATTAAGGATTTTTTTTTTTTTAATGTGCCTGCTACCAGTCATAAAGGGAATACCAAAAGGTAACTCCAAACAATTTTTTGGACAGAGGTTTACTGCTGAAATAGATGAAATAACTGATAATTTATCACAATAGCTAATTTGAAGGGGATAACTGGCACCTGGAACTACAGAGTTGCTGTGTTGATAAAAACAAAAACAGCCGCCTTACTTTGTAATTACAGCTTATGTTAAAGGTTTTCTTTTTCTATTGTGGAGTTGTTGCCAAGGCAATAGCTTGGCAATCTTCTACATGAATGCTTTGCACATTAATCCACACAGGCTTCACAGATGTTAATTTTTGTAACACACCTATGCATTCCAGAAGGGCAAAATATATTTTAAAAAATCTGTTTTATATGGTAGGAAAAGAGCATTAGAAAACAAGTTTTTCTGGCCTCCTCTGTCCCTTCCAGGACATACTCACAGTGACCATCATGGATTTTGAAATGGCCTCCAGACCTTAGCCCAGGACTGTGAGGAAAAAAGGGCAGGAAACCCAAAGGGAATCCACACGACAAACCAGATCAAGGACATGGCTAATGGTCAGAGTTGGAAGTTCTGCTGCTGAGACAAGGCGGAAGCCAGGAGGCAGAAACCCAAGAGGAACTAAAGCCAAAAGTCACAGTTAGCAAAAATCAGGGCCAAAGCACAAGACAGAAACCAAAGGAGCGATCACTGTTGAGCAAAACAATCCAGTATCAGCATTCAGACACTGCCCTCGATGCAATTTCTGAATACTCTTGGTGCAACAATGCTTCTTTAACCCCAACTTGAGGCAGCTCATGTCGAAAACATCCACTATTGCTGGGCTTTGGGAGTGTGATTAATCTTGGAGGCAAGGTGAGCTGTTTAAGTTTTCACCCATCTTACTCTGTGAGGAGACAGAATAAAGAAAGCCCTTCATACTCGCTGGCTCTGGCGTCATAAAGCTTACCAAAGTAGTAACATTGAAGCAGGGCCTAGACCAGGTTGGGTGAGTGAGGTGCCTCGAGTACAAAACTTCAGGAGGCATTTACTCTTCAGGTCATATGAATGCGGGGCCACCGAGGCTCAGAGAGGGGAGGGGCCCCTTCACACCCCAGGGAGGGCAGCTCTGGACCTGACATCTGGTGCTCTGTGTCTCATGGACGTTAGGCCATGAGTTCATTCTGAATCAGAGAGTCTATGGAACTCATGGTGTTTCTTGAAAAAGAAAAACAACATTATTAATATTTAGCTACTCCCTGGCATTTACTAATGTAGGATGGATAAAAAGAAACTCCCAAACTGGTGAAATAGAAAAATTTTGGTTAACACCATAGTAAAGACATTTTTTTCATATTCTTTTTCGGCCAGAAAGTTCTAAATACCTTCCCAAGAGTATTTGCTGCAAAAAGAACAGAGAGGAAATAAATTATTGTGTGACTCCAGCAAACACTTGCCAAATGAACAGACAATGAATTAGAATTGGCAAAAGGGAGAATGGAACTCACATGAACTCAGTATCCTTTACTTTAGTTTCATTTAGTAGTTAAAGTATTACATTTATTTTATATACAATTTTTACACCTTTTTACAAAGGCTTTAAAAGGTATCTATATTAAGTGTCCACAAACTTTTCCTCTGAAACATCGCTTAAATCACTTTGGCTGACTCTGATCTCAACCAGGTAAGATGTTAAGGAAAGACAAGAACAACAACAACAAAATGGTGTAAAACTTTATCCAACCATGGCTTAACAGGACTTATTGGTTAATTTGGATTTGGGTTGATTGTCAGGATGGCCTTGAAATTCATGTTCTAAATTTAAATAGGAATTTCTTCAGTTTTCCATTCAAGAAGTGATTTTCTTTCTTTTGTTCCACTAGGCTGTACAGATTGTATTCTCTGTTTCTGAGGCTGTCATCTGTTAGCAGGATTTATAGTTGCTGACAGCTTGCTTTAATAATTCACAAGGAATAGAATCTATTTTGTGCTCTCCCTTTTCTCAGTCGGTTCAGTGATGCAGACAGATTAAAAACATGCTTTTTGTCAGTGAGATAAATTAAGAGGACTCAGAGACACCCTAGGAGGAGTCATACTGAACAAGTTACCACGATGAAATGTTTTCCCACCAGTACACAACTAGATAAAACCAGAAACAGACCAGGCTGTATTGTGAACCCTTCAATCTGGTAAGCCTGATACTGAAGTTAAACCTGCTCTCTGGTCATACCCCAAACTGTTGAGTTAATTTATACAGGCAGCTGAATGTACTGGCTTTCAAGTTTTAGGGAAGGGAAATAATTTTAAGGACAAAATGAAATTCAAAATTCACACACAATTTATAAGCTGTGGCATTTTCTTTTTGTGAATTATGGTAGTAAAATGTGTAACTAGCACCTATTATG
The DNA here is from genome assembly GCF_003255815.1 of Theropithecus gelada. NCBI lineage: Eukaryota > Metazoa > Chordata > Mammalia > Primates > Cercopithecidae > Theropithecus > Theropithecus gelada. The sequence continues at coordinate 75,050,112 of NC_037685.1, forward strand.
TATTGTTTATATAGTTATCTGAAAAAGAAGATGCCTTTATTTCTGAGTAGCATCAGACAGCAGAGCAGGAAAGAGAAGGCTGCCTGGCAATAACTTCTACTCCTCAGTTTCCAGGAGAAAGCGCCTCCTGGGTCATGCTGTTGCTTCATGTTTCTTTAACATTAAATGTAACAAGTTCTGCATCAGGCTCAAATCCCATCTGGCCTCAGCCCAGAAGAGGCCGGGGGCCTGTCAGGCCTTACAGTGCCCTGACTTTGTTGATAGATTCGGTCTGCTCATTGAAATTCAGCAGTGGAGGAAGAAGGTGCCTCCTCCTTGCAGGCTGTTCCTCTCCCTAAGCAAACAAGACTGTGGCTCAAAGGCAATGTAGACCATGGAGTCCACAGCCAATTTCAATACTTAGTTCCTTCCTGACGCCAATAACCAGACCCACACCACAAGATGGACGCACCCTTCTGGGTAAAGAATGTATTTATTTAGGTTCATGCAGAAGCCAAAGAAGAATGAACAGGGCAGATGAGCAAATCCTACAATGGACCTTGCAAGTGAACTGAGAACTGTTTGGTGACTGTGGTTGACCACTTCAGCTCACTAGTGTGCACACATAATGCCCTTTGAGACTTTGGCATTCCTTGAATTTTCAGTTTGATTTTGGCACTAGCTGTTTTCATAGATATTTTTTCTTATTTTTCACGTATTTCATGCCATTATGGAAAGTAAGTGTGTTTTGGCTAGACATCCTAGCAAAAAAAAAAAAAAAAAAATATTATGGCTTTGAAGAGTATTATCTTCGAAAGAATATTACAAATCACTATCTGGAAGTCAGATGGCATCTGATATGTCTTTATTTGTGTACATATGTAAATGTACATAGATATATAGGTAAACATAGATATAAAATATTAACCAAATTTATACGTGGTTTTCTTTAGGTAACTATAGATAAAAACTGTAGTTCCACTTGGCTTTTGTAAAAAGTTGGCATCTAGTTTTTCATCTAATTGGTAAATGTACATAATTTTAAAATAGCTTAATATATTTTTTTCTTAGTTTTCTTTAAAATGTGAAGTGAAGTTGTGATTTGAAGTTGGAGTAAATATCACTGGAGGCCCAGACATTCCCTGAAGTTGAATAGGGTGACCCTTTGGTGCTTGGAGCCGTAACTTTACCATCTAAACTGCTCCAGAAATTCCAGTGACCAAACTCTGATATTTTTTTCACTCCTCCATCACATTTTAAACTTGTAGTGGACCTAAAAGGGTTTCCAGTTCACCCTTGCAACTTTGCCCCAAGTTGAAGGAAGAATTTACCCCAAAATGTGCTCTCTATAACAACAGCATTTTTCCAGTCCTTGCCTCACAAAGGTGAGGTCTCTTGAAACCATTATGGCTTCAAATGCAAGGGATGTGGTCTCAGCTTCACCATAGCAGCTGCTGGGAGCAACCAGCTCTCCTAGGTTTATGCCACATAAACACATACCCAAATACTCCAGTTCAATTTATTTTTCCTCATGCCATTACTCTTAAATATGAATTCTTCCAGTGGTGGGCAAACCAATTTCTAAGGCTGTTTTATTTTCTTTTTTCTTTCCTTCCTTCCTTCCTTCCTTCCTTCCTTCCTTCCTTCCTTCCTTCCTTCCTTCCTTCCTTCCTTCCTTCCTTCCTTCTCTCCATCTGTCCTTCCTTCCTTCCTTCCTTCCTTCCTTCCTTCCTTCCTTCCTTCCTTCCTTCCTTCCTTCCTTCCTTCCTTCCTTCCTTCCTCCAAATAACTACAATTCTTTTGATAGCATCCAAAAAATGAATGATTTTGAGGTATCTGGTTATGACTTCTGCAGACCTTTATATTCTGGCTTTGAACTACAAAAAGACAAACAGGAAGGAAGAAAGGAAGAAGAGAGCAACAAAAACACACACAAAAACACACACAAAAACCCCTGCAATCTATCGGTGAAATTGTACCCTCAAATAACATTCCATAAATTATCTTTGGTTATTTTAATAGGAGGAGTTATAACCAGTTTTAATTTACTCATTCAAAATTCAACAATATTTGTTGAGAATCTACCTACTACATGCCAAATAGATAAGTTATCAGCCCTCATGGTGTCTAGTTTTGCTTAGGGTAGATATTTAATAAATGAGAGAAAAAAATTAAGTAAAATAATTTCACATAATGACACATACTTGTAATTAGCTCTACCATAGCCTTCCCAGACACCCCTTCAGGTGTGATGTTCTTATTTCCCTGGTCAGTAGGAATGCTGTCTATACACAGCCTTCACCTCTCAGACCCTGTGATGGTTAACTTTATGGGTCAACTTGACTGGATTAAAGAATACCTAGACAGCTGGTAAAGCTTTATTTCCAGGTATGTCTGTAGAGTTGTTTCAGGAAGAGATTGGCATTTGAATCAATAGACTGAGTAGAAAGATCTATCCTCACCCAATGTGTGTGGCACCATCCAATCCACTGAAGGCCTGGATAGAACAAAAAGGCAGAGGAAAGCTGAATTTGCTCTTTCTTCTGGGGCAGAGAAACTTGTCTTCTCCTGCCCTTGAACACTGGAACTTCAGGTTCTCTGGTCTTTGGTTCTCAACCCTTTGGACTTAGACTGAAGCAAGTTACCAGCTTCCCTGGTTCTCCAGCTTGCAAATGACCTATCATGAAACTTCTCAGCTTCAATAATCATATCAGCCAATTTTTGTAATAAATCCTCTATCTATCTATCTATCTATCTATCTATCTATCTATCTATCCATCCTATTGACTCCGTTTCCCTGGAGAACCCTGAGTAACATAGTCTTCTTTGGGAATTGCCTTAGCTGAAGAGAGTCACCTTGCCAAAGGTCATGTTTCCTACCTATAGGGTAGTCATATCCAATAACTGGACCCCCTTAACCCAGCTCAGGACAACTCTGAAGGTCTATTCCATCTTTTGGTAGGATTAGCTCTGGTCCTTGTTGGGACCACATCACAACCTGACTTCTTCCTCTGCCTAATCCTGTTTCTATCCTTTCCATCAGTGAGGACCAAGAGGACTCCCTAATAAACTTTCTATTTATTAATCTCTACCTCAGTCTACTTCTTGGGAGTCCTGATCTGCAACAGTTAGTACTAGCAGAATATCAAGAAAACAGACACTGATTTAGCATTTGGGGGCTGGATGACTTGCTGCCTAGCTAGGAGTAAAGACACCGTCACTGGTGGTAGAGATTAGTACTATGCATGAGCCCAACAGAAATCAGCATGGCCAGCAACAGAGACCAATGCCGAGTCCCCAGTACAGCACCAACCCTCCAGGATGCCAACCAGCCACTTGGTAGCAAGTAAAACACATTAGACACTTGGTGGCAAGTTAAACACATTAGACATTTTCCACCCTGGAAAGAGTAGTGGATTATTTTGATAGAAATAGAAATATATTTGGGGAATATACATAAAAGTTTGTCTTTCCTTTCCACAGAGCTTCAACCAGCACTACTACTTGAGGACCTATGCAGTGTTTGTCCATGAGCATGGAATGACTCATACTGGCATCAGAGTTAGGGTCCCACTTTGAAGGAAAGGGGATGCAGTAGTGGGCACATGACTAAGAAATCCACCAGTCCTCTCAGATACTGTACCACCAGAAGCTGCTGGCTTAGCAGAGCAAAGGTATGTTCAAAGAACAGCTGAAGCAGGAGCTTTGAGATTATACTTTGTGGGGATGGGTGTCATTATCTAGGGTGTGGTGCTTACCAGTAATCAATGAATTTTATGTAGTGCTACATCCCGACTAGATAGAATATGTGGGTTCTGGAATTAAGGGATAGAGGCATGAATGGTCCTTAATCTTTCCCAGTTACCTGCTTGCGGGACGTATCTTCCTTTCCTGGCGTCTCTGGGTTCTGTGGGTTTAGTGGTCCTGGTTCCCAGAGAGGAAACGCTTTCACCAGAGGACACAGCAGGAATCTTACTAAACTATAAGCTGAAACTGACTCTTGGGCACTTTGAGATCTTTGTGCTAAGGGACCGACAGGCAAGAAGGGGATGCTTCCTGGCATCAGTAGGACATTGGGCTACTGTTATACAGTGGAGACAGGGAAGAATATGTATGGCACCTACATTATCTATTTAGGTGCCTCTTGTTATTCCTTTGCCCAAGTTTGACAATAGTAGACAAGTGCAAAAGCCATAATCGGAGAAGGACATGGTGACTGAGAGCTCAGATCCCACAAGATAAGGGTCTGGTTCATGCTACCAGGCAAGACAAATAAACCCATGGAGTTTCTAGGTGAGTTTAGGGAGCACATAGAATGGAGAGTAGAGGAGGGAGAATGTGATCCCAAGACTGGCTGCAGTGGCTAGAAGTGTATTTCATTCCACTAAACCTCAATAATGTTCACTGAGAATCAGATGTCCCAGCATCCTAACTAAGCTGCCTCCAGAATTTATACAAAGCAGTGGATTCAAAGGATGGACTCTGGTGAGATGCTGCCCATATTCCTATTCAATACTAAAAGTCTTACTCCCCAAGAGGCTGAGAGTGTTGCAAACAGATAGTTTTGGCTTTCAGGCTTCTTTGGAAATTGTCTCATCTCAAGAGCTGCTGTGCCTTCTTGGGGCAGCTAGCATCCAATGTGGGGGGCATAAAGACTTGTCTCCTCGTTTTGAAACTTGGTATATTCTAAAAAGTCATTCTAGCTTCAGAACTCCGTGTTGGATTGGCTGAGGTGTTTGTTGAGACCACAGTTGCAGCCTAATTTCTCCCTTTTCCCAGCACTCTTATCTTCCCGTCTTCAGGTGTTGATCAAGAACACCTCTAATAACTTCTTCCATGCAAAACCACTCCTCACTCTCTGGTTCCCTGGGCATCCACCTGCAACAGTACTATTAAAATATATAAAACAGCAAAATGAAATAGAAGATCAGATACAAGGTGAGGCTACTCTAGTTATGATGATCAGATAAGTCTCCTCTAAGGAGCTGATATTTGAGCTGAGATGTGAATGATGAGAAAGATCACAGAAAGATCTGGGGGAGTAGCATGTACCATTCCAGACAGAGAGAAATATGAAGGCACTGAGGTGACAATGAGCTTAACATGTTCCAGAAAATGAAAGAAGTTCAGTGTAACTCAGGCAAGACAAATGAGAACGAGGCTGATGGAAACAGTGGCCAGATCATGGAATTTGAACTTTATTCTAAATGCAATAAGGAGTTACTAGAAGTAATTAAATATACCACTTTGACTTACAGGAGTAATAAATGACTTACAGGAGTTTGAAGAGTAGAATAAAGACAATCATTATAGTTATTATATATATTGTTATGAGACTATGTAATAGTCTCACCCCAAGAAAGAGACGGGGTGTTTTGAACTAGGGTGGTGATGGCGACAGGTGGTTGACTTTTGGTATTTATTTTGGAGGTGAATTCAAAAGGATTTGTGATGCATTACAATGTAGGACCATGAAAAGAGAATAATTAAAGATGACCCCTAGGTTAGGCCTGAGCAAGGAGTAGTACCACTAGTAGAGAAAGAAAAGAGGAGCATATTTGGAAACAGAGGACCTAAAGCTACCTAAGGACAGGGTACAAAGTTTCCAGAGAAAAAGAACAGATTAGAGAGTTAGATTACCTTTTTAATTAAGTAGTGAACTCAACTCTGTTAACCCCTTCAGTCTCTCTTTGTCTCAGTTTCTCTGCTTTCCATTCTTTCCTAGGCCACAATGAGATCTGACAGACCTCAACATCTATAATTATAAGCTGGTTTACGTTTCTCAGAGATGCTGCATTTTCAGCAGTCTCTCAGGTGACACTGAGGCTGTGGTCTGAGGACATTTTGTGTAGCAAGGTTCCACTGAAAATAACATCGTTGGGTCAGACAGATCTGACTTTGAATTGTTTCCCAGCCAATTATTAGTTGTGTAATATTGGAGAAGTTTAAATCTTCTCTGAGTTTAATTTCTTGTAAAAATAGGAATAATATACCTGCCTCATAAAGTTACCATGAGAATTAAATGATGTCATGTCTCTAAAGCATAAAGCAAATAACCCAGCTCCTTACACACAATGGGACTAACTAATTTAGTGTCCCTCCCTCCCACCCTCAAACAGACTATATGTTTACAGATTATATTAGAATCTTTTTTTTTTTTTTTTTTTTTGAGACGGAGTCTCGCACTGTGTCACCCAGGCTGGAGTGCAGTGGCGCGATCTCGGCTCACTGCAAGCTCCGACTCCCAGGTTCAGGCCATTCTCCTGCCTCAGCCTCCGAGTAGCTGGGACTACAGGCGCCCGCCACCAGGCCCAGCTAGTTTTTTGTATTTTTTTTTTAGTAGAGACGGGGTTTCACCATGTTAGCCAGGATGGTCTTGATCTCCTGACCTCGTGATCCGCCCGCCTCGGCCTCCCAAAGTGCTGGGATTACAGGCTTGAGCCACCGCACCTGGCCTATATTAGAATCTTAAAAAATCATTGCAAGACCTTAGGCATCCAGAGAATTAGCATGTATAGTTTTGACTATTGCCAAGTAATTCCAATGGTCCACATAACGTAACAATTTGAAGGTGCACATTGGAATCCTATATACTGAGAAAAGGCTGGTTTGCAGGAGTGAGTAACTTACCTGGGGTATAGCCTACCCAATAACAAGCATCCTCATCTCAGGCTGACTTGATGGTTCTTAGCTCATCTTTCCATCTGCATGCCTTTTGTGAAACAATAAAACCTCTGTATCTTATGGAAAATGTCTCTGCTAAACAAAGGAGCAAACAGAAAAACAAAAACTAAACTAAAACCAATTAGCAAATTGTGTTGGCATAGAAGTGAAAAAAAAGTTAAAAAAAAAAAAACAACAAAGAAACAGATGATATACAGAAAAACAGGAGTTTGGGATAAATTATGGAGTGGGAATGCCACATTGGCAGCAGCTTGGATCCATGCTATGAATGCTTTTACCATGTGCTCTACAAGGAAATAAAGAAAGCTAATTCACAAACGGTTTCAATAAGTTTTCCAGACAGAATTTGTATTATTAGCCTTATAAATGAGTCTAGCCCTCTATAGAATTCTAAAGGTCTTAAGGGGTTAATTATAAGTTTTTAGTAATACTTGACTGAACTTTATGGGAAAATTCTGTGCTATAATGGTATCTGTGATTTGGGGAATGTGTACATGTCTCAGGGTGTCTCTCTTAAGAATTTCAGGGTCTCTTGTAATTATTTTTAATATTACCACGTTGTTCTTGTTGCGTAGCAGATTGCAAAATGCTTATTATTAAACCATCATGGCAGTAATCACATTGTAAAGAAATAACTTGCATATTTAATTTCCTGTTTTACAATGAGGCTATAGCATTTGCCAGTAAATATTCAATACCATTGTACACAAGCACCATGCTACAAAGTACTTGGACAAACAAGACTCACCTGAGGAAGGGAAAATACTGGCTCCATGATAGAAATGTAACCTTGAGACTTGGGAGGGTAAATTATCTTGGGCCAATAACAGTGTTACCTATGACTGGCAGAAGGTCATAATACTGGTGCGTTTAAACAGCTGTTAGTCCCCCAGTAGTCATCTAGGGAGACCAAAGAGAGAAATCACTTATTTTGATACTAAAAGCACAGAGCTAGCTCTAAAGTATCTGACATATCCTAATCCTGATCAGCAAATCTCAGCACTTTTGCTTGGTGTGAAATCACTTAATTTTGACTGGATACTTCCTGTAGTAGGTAAGACTAACACATCCAACGATAGATGTATTTCTACAAAAAATGATTTTTATACTCTCATTCATGAAACATGCAGTCTCATTTTCCCAAGGCTCTAAGCAGTATCAACTCAGTGTTCCTTTCATTTCAACTCTGAAGTCCTTGTAGGAATAACGATCTCATATTCCTTTGTTGTTTAAAGAGGATGAATTCCATGGACAATCCTCAGATGAATTAGTTAGATGAACTCTGGTATTTTCTGGGGCAGGTTAAGGGGAGTGAACCACAAGATTGATAAAATTCAACTGGATGCCAACTCCTTTGTATTATTTTCTGGCACCCTTATTTAAAATGCAAATATCCAGAGACGGTAATACATTAAAGAGCATTAAGGAGTAAATACATGGGTGGTGAGGAAGAGAACCCAATGTCTTCAACAAAATTCCATAGGAAGGGTCCCTACCTTTTACTTGGTTCAATGGGATTTGAAATAAGTTCGAATTTGAGATCTGCTACTCTTTAGCTCCTTGCAGCAATTACTTAAACTCCCATAGTCTCAGTTTCCCATGAAAGTAAAACAGTGATAATAGTAACAGCATAATAGCATTGAAGGGAGGAATTGATTAGATGACATATGCAAAAGACACAGAACAGAGCTTGGCAGATGGGAAAAATTTACCAAAAGTTTATTTTTCTCTTTTGATAAAAAGTACTTGAATATCATATTACATTTTCTCACCCTACTTCATTAGGACAACACCAGTGGATAGGCACCCCCGCTCAGGAGACCAGGAAATCTCCCCTAATAGGACTTCCAAGTGAATTATTGAACAGTGAAGTTATTCAAAAATTATTGAATCACTGAAAAGAATTCCAAGAATCAGTGGTATTCTGTGGAAGTTATTAGGAGTAAGATAGGGACTCTTCCTATGGAATTTTGTTGAAGACATTGGGTTCTCTTCCTCACCACCCATATATTATTATTATTATTATTATTATTATTATTATTATTGAGATGGAGACTCGCTCTGTAGTCACCCAGGCTGGAATGCAGTGGCACGATCTTAGCTCACTACAACTTCTGCCTCCCGGGTTCAAGCGATTCTCCAGCCTCAGTCTACCAAGTAGCTGGAATTATGGGTGCGCACCACCATGCCCAGCTAATTTTTGTATATTTTTAGTAGAGACAGGGTTTCACCATGTTGGCTAGGCTGGTCTTGAACTCCTGACCTCAGGTGATCCACCCACCTTGGCCTCCCAAAGTGTTGTGATTACAGGTGTGAGCCACCTTGCCCAGCCATATTATTTACTTGGTTCAGATTTGTTATACTAAGTAATTCAGAGGTTTCTTAAAGAGAAGAAATGTAGAGGATAATGTTAATAAATCAACAATTATCAGATTCATTATTGAGCAGGACTGGAGTAGCAACAGAAGGAAGTCTATTTCTAATGTCCTATTCTGAAGATGTATCTCGTTTCTTCCTTTTTAGAATGCTTAAAAAGTTATTCTATCACAAAGCAAAACATAGTCCTTTACCAGTTGTATTCCCAGGTATTTGCTAAAATGAGTATAAAACTTATTTTCACACAAAAACCTACATACAAATGTTTATGGTAGCCAAAGGGGATCAGACTATGTCAGCCCCAAATATGCCACTTTGGCATAAGTGTTATTTTGGGCTCAAGGCAATTATAGGAGGAATTCTCTGACATCTCTCTTTCTGCCTAAAGCATGGCATAAATTTCCCTTTGTGAAGGCATCCTCCCTCTGCTCTCCCATGCCAGGAGGCAGTAAACAACTCTCATCACAGGAGACAGAAAGCTGGCATGAGATGTGTCTGCGTAAGCAAACCTTACTAAAATAACTCTTATCCTCCATTAGTTTCCCCCATATATTTACCTTTCTGTAATTTAATGTCCCTAGAAACTCAAACTGCTTTCCTTTGTTTTGTCACTTCTCCACACTTTATCACCCTTTGTTAAAGTAGTATATAAGTACTTGGTCTAACCACGTCTTTGGGTTTTCACTTATTTTCTGTGAAGCTCCTTTGTGCATGCAAAATGAACCTTTTCTCCTATTAATCAGTCCTTTGTTCGTTTAATTTGTAAGCCTCTTTCATTGAACCTAAGAAGGCAAAGAAAACTTTTTTTCTCCTACTCTACATAACTTTATTCATAATTACCCAAACTGAAGGCAACCAATGTGTTTGTTGTTCAATGGGGAAATGGATAAACAAATGATGACATATTCATATAATAAACTATCATTCAATGATAAAAATAAATCAGCTATCAAGCCTCAAAAAGACATGAAGGAAACCTAGATCATATTGCAAGTAAAATAAACCAATCTAGAAGGCTATATACTATATGATTCCAACTATATGACATTCTGGAAAAGACAAATTTATAGAGAGTAAAAAGATCAGAAGTTGTCGTGGGTTTGATGGGGGATGGAGAAGGGGAGAGGAGGGATTTTTAGGGCAGGGACACTATTTTGTATAAAATTGTAATGGTAGATAGATGATATTATGCATTTGTCAAAACTCATAGAACTGTACAACACAAAGAGTTAATCTTAATGTAAACTATAGACTTTAGTTAACAATAATGTATCAATATTGCTTCATTAATTGTACCACACAAATGCAAGATGTTAATAATCAGAAAACTGGGAATAACGGAGGGTAGATTGGAGAGACGGTATATGGAAACTCTCTGTACTTTCTGCTCTTAAAAAAATTTATTAATTAAAAAGTCATTTAAGGATACCTCATTCTTTATATGGCTTATTAAAATACAACAGATATAGGTAGAGAGAAAAGAGGGAATAAGAAGACTGTAAAGCAAAGGGAGAGGCAGAAATATGTAAGAATTATAAGATAAAGAAAATGAATTTATGCCACCAGAAAAAAAAATTAGAAATTTAGAGAACCATCTTTTCTTTCTCTTTTTTTTTCCTCTTTTCTTCCTTTGTTCCTTTTTAGGGAAGTGGAGTAAGAATGGGGACTTTAGCAAACTTAGAATGTGGAATAAGTTAATGGCATTGGAATTTTTTAAATAGTTCGTGCACTTTTCCTGAAAGCATGCATTCTACTTATTGCTGATGGAAGGCTAGAGTATCTGGCATGGTATATACTTATGAGATGATTAAGCAAAAGATGGTTTCTGGCGGGGGCTATGTGAAGTAGTATAATGTGACACTAGAAAAATCATGTAGCTGAACAATTGGGAACTTGCTCTCCGTTTGAACTCCAAGAATAAACAGGCCTTACTAGGAATACTAGAAATCAGAGGTAATGGTGGTATGAGGCCTAGAGTAAGGCGAAGGGGCATAAAGTAGATGACAGTATGTTCCCCAAATTAACTTTTCTTTTATATCGAGATGTAACATATATATAGGAGAGTGCATGAATCTTAAATGTACAACTTGTTGAATTTTTATTTATGCATAGGACCATGGATCCACAAACCAGTTCAAGATACAAAATATTTTCAGTACCTTAGAAAGCTTCCTTTTGCTCCTTCCCAGTCAATATCCCTGCCCTTAGAGGCAATCATTCTGATTTGTCACTAAAAGTAAGTTTTGCCTGTAAATCTCATATAAATGGAATTGCACTACACGCACAACATTTGTGTCCAGCTTTTTTTACCCAACGTATGTCCGTAAGAGTCTATATTGTTTCATGTAATAACAGTGGCTTTCTAAAATTGGTATTCATACACTTTATTGTATGAAATACCATAGTTTATCCATTTTATTGCTGATGATCATTTGGGTTGTTTCCAGTATTTTTGCTTTAATGAATAAACTTGCTATGAACATTCTTTTATATGTCTTTTGGTGGATATACACATGTATTTCTCTTGTGTCTTTACCAAGAAGTGGGCGTGCTGTGTCACAGGATAGGCACATAGATATTGCCAAACATTTTTCCAAAGCACTTTTACAATTTAAATTTCATAGCAACATATGAGGATTCCAGTTGCTCCATATCTTCAGCAACTTTTGCTAGTACTTGTCTTTTAAATTTAGTCATTACAGTGAGTGTAGAGTAGTAACCATTCTGGTTTTAGTTTGTATTTGCCCAAAGGGTAATAACATTGAGCATTTTTCCTGTTTAATTATTGTTCATTTGGATATCCACTTTTGCTAAGTTCTTACTCAAGTATTTTGCCAATTATTGAACTTGGATTTACTTCTTATTATTAATCTGTGGGAGTTTTTCATATATTCTAAATAGAAGCCCTTTGTCAGATATGGCAACTATCTTTCAGTCTGTGGCTTGCCTTTTCACTCTTTTAATGTATCTTTTGATTAATAGAAGTTCTTAATTTTGATGAAATTTAATTTATCAATTTTTTGTTTTAAAAACAGTGCTTTTCTTAAACTGCTTCGGTCTTTTCTTATTCCAAGTTTTTAAACATATTATTCTCTTTTCTTTTTCTCAGCAACATTTATTGAAAATTCCAGTCTTTTCTCCCTAACTGAAGTGGTGTTTTTGTTGTATATCAGATGACTGTATATAACTGGGTCCTTCTCTGCATTCTACTTTGTCTTATTGCCATATTTGTCTATCTTTATGCCAGTATCACACTGACTCAATTACAAAGCTTTATAAAAGCATCTGTAGCTTATCTTGGTGATTCTAGATAGTTTGCATTATCATACACATTTTAGAATCAGTTCTAAGTAAACTCTTCTTTACAATTTTGTACTACTAAGTTATAGCTGGCATACTGTCTAATTTTTTATATTTTTTTAGTCAAAATTACATATGTACATAATTTAAATAGTCAAATAGCACTATAAACCTTTAAATGAAAAAAGTAGTCCTTTACTCCTAAATCTCATTTCAAGAAGCAAGCTTTTCAAGTCTTTTAGCATTCTTCTGGTATTTAATTTAATATTTCTCAACAATATACTTATAATTTTATTTCTTGATTTTCAGCTTTAGATGATGTCTACTATGGAGCATAATTCAATTCTCTCACATTTTCTCAACATAAATCGCTTTTGTTAGGTCAATATTTGTTAGTTATATTATTATTATTATTTCCATGTAAATATTTTTCGCAGAATTCTTTTTTTTTTTTTTTTTGAGATGGAGTTTTGCTCTTGTTGCCTAAGCTGGAGTGCAATGGCACGATCTCAGCTCACTGCAACCTCCACCTCCCGGGTTCAAGTGATTCTCCTGGCTCAGCCTCCCAAGTAGCTGGGATTACAGGTGTGTGCCACCATGCCTAGCTAATTTTGTATTTTTAGTAGAGATGGGGTTTCACCATATCGGTCAGGCTTGTCTTGAACTCCTGACCTCAAGTGATCCACCTACCTTGGCCTCCAAAAGTGCTGGGATTATAGGCATGAGCCACTGCAGTCGGCCTTCACAGCATTCTTCTATACCTTTTGTTTTCCCTAGAAATAATAATTACCTCCTTGCCCACATTCATTTTGTTTTATATAGTTTACTACTATTAATTCATTCTTGAACTCTGCCAAAACTGTTTCCTTTGAATATATTAAATTACATTAGGAAACCTATCACATTTTTTTTTTTCTTGAAAATATCTCTCTCATAGCCCTCTATTCCCCCTCAAGTCTGGACTGACTGATCTCTAGGTCTACAATGAGAGTTAGATGTTGCCAAAGAATCTGCCTTCATGTGTTAATTTATTTGTGCTGCTATAACAGAATACCACAGACTGGGTAATTTATAAGCAATATAAATTTATTTCTCACAGTTATGGAGGCTAGGAAGTCCAAGATCAAGGCACCGGCAGGTTTTGTGTGTGGTGAGAGCCTCTCTCTGCTTCCAAGATGGTGCCTGTTGCTGCTTTTCTGGAGGGGAGGAATGTTGTGTCCTTACCTGATGCAAGGGCAAAAGAGGGAACTCACTCTCTCCAGCCCTTTCATACAGGTCCTAATCCCATCCACGAAGGCTCTGCCCTCATGAAATAATTACCTCGTAAAGGCCACACTTCTTAATACTATCACATTGGCAATTAAGTTTCAATATACAAATCTGGGGGGACATATTCAGACCATAGCATTTTATTACCATTTTTCGGATTCCCTTCTCCTCTTGTGTGGGACTCCCTAATTCCAGCATCCCACATCTTCCTCTTTTTTGATTTCACCCTTTGTTTTGATGGAGCACATTTTGTAGTAGCTTCCTAGCAACGAGTTTATAGGAGATAAGTGTTTTGAGAACTTGCTGCCTTTGTTTTAGTCTTGTAATTAATTGATCATTTGACTAGGTGGTGAGATGGAAAGTTATTTCTCTTTCGGATTTTGAAGGCATTTCTCCATTATCTTCTAGCTTCTGATAATACCTTGTTATTTTGCAGTTGTAATAACATAATGCAATCAATGTTAGTTTGATTCCTAATACTTGTCAGTTTTTCACCCCAAGAAGGTTTTAGAAATTCTTTGTCCTTCAGCTTCTAAAATGTCCTGACTATAGGAACCAATATGGATCTTTGCTCATGCATTGTTCTGAGCATTTTGTGGATCCTTCAATGTTTTTTAATCCTGATACACTTTCAAATTATTTTTTAAATAATTTCTATGTCCCTGGGTTTTTGTTAAATCTCTCTTAAGGTTCCATTAAAATGATGTTGAACCTCTAAATCAATTAAATTTTTAATCTTTCTATTTTCTGTCTCTTGAACTATCAGACTTTCTACTTGATTTGCTAAACTTTATCTTCCATTCCTTCTATTAAAATGTTCATTTCTGCTTTTGTTTCCTTGATTTCCAAGAGTTTGTTTTTGTTCACAAAATATTGCTTTTTTTATAGCCTCCTGTTCTTGTTTTGTGGATGCTATTTCTTTTTTATTTCTCTGAGAATTATGAGGATTAGTTATGTTTTGATTGATGGTTTCTTAGTGTTTTACTCAATGCCTTTTTCCTTAAATTTCTTTTTTTCTCTTTTTTGTTTGTTTTGGTTTGGTTTATGTCTTATATACCATAGGTCTTTCTCATAGTATTATTGGCTGTGTGCTTATTTATGGTTAAGATACAAAAATAGGCTGCTTATAACCCCTGAATGAGTATGGATGGGCCTTGTTGAGAAGTGAGCTCTAACATAATATCTAGCTGAAGTATTTTCTTAGAGGAAACCCAGCTTTAGTATCTGCAGACCTTTTTGCTGGGTCAGTTTCCCTGGATATGCATCTTCCTTTTTCATGCCTGAGGGTTATGACTTCCTGCCGGCATTTCTAGGGCTGAGTGGCAAAGGGGGCTGTGGTGGGGGTGGGGAGGGCTCACCTTTCAGAAATTTCACATTTGGCGTGTTCTCCCTGTTTTCAGTATAGTTCTTCTGTACTATGTGTAGTGAGATGAAGCTAGAGTTTCTCTGGTTCAGTCTTTCCAGGAAACGAACATACCTTTTGTTTTCTTTCAAGCGGGGAAAAGAGGCAGTTCTTTGCCTGAGCAGGCTGCGGGAAGAGATCTTTGGGGATAATTGTTTCTTATATGAATTTTCAATCAAATTTCTGGCTTCTAGCCTCACCTGAGACCCCCACTTTCAGAGGTAGTTGATACCCCAAATACTAAGGCTTTTTGTGGCTTTGTAATATGCATCTACTTATGTCTGGACGTACCTTGGAGGTTTCCCCACCCCATAGCTCTTCCAGGATTTTTCTAGTTTCCTAAGTCAGCGATCTCTCACCCATCTGATTTCTGATTTTCAACTTTTTATAGTCATTTATTTTCCTCTTTTCTTTGTACTTGTGGATTTATATGTTTTAATACCTTTACTGCTTTCCCTGTGAAGTTTCTGGAGAAAAAATACTTGTGTTCAATCTGCATTTTAACTGGAAGCTAGTTTTTTAATGTTTAAGAATTTAAAATCAGCTGTTGCCCAAAAATAGAGTGACCAGCTCTTGATAAAAAGTCTTTGAAACAGAAATAAGAATTGCCACTTTTTCTGTTGTTGTTCTAATGGCTGATTGACAAGAAAAGTGCCCCTTGTTAACATGTTCTTTTCAGGAATGTAATAGAATAAAATGGGAGCCAAGAAATGAATCACAGCCAAGGAGACATTTTGGGATTGGTTTTCTGGTCATATTTGGAATCAAAGCTGGGCACAATGGCTCGTGCCTATAGTCCCAGCTACTTGGGAGGCTGAGGCAGAAGGATCAGGGAGTTTGAACCTGGAGTTTGAACCTGCAAAGAACTACGATCTGCACTCCAATCTGGACGACAGAATGAGCTCCTGTCTAAAAATAATAATTTTTTTAAGAATAGAATAAAATCCCCACAAAGAGATGGCAATATTATTATATTATGAAACGGCTAATCTAGATTTGCTGGCTTGATTATTACAGGACAAGTACAAAAGAAATAATAAGATATAATCATTATTGAATACATGATTTTTATTTAGAAATTACTTTATTCATTTGATGCAAATATTAGAGATCTAATTTGGGATATCAATGGGACATTCAGATTTTATTTGCCAGATATGTTTTAAATATATGAGCATATTTAAATATTCTCTACTTGCACTTTTAGTCTTCATAGAATCATTTCCATATTTTACCAAAAAATAGTTGTTTGTGTTATAACCAGTCATAAGGGGTAACTCTGGATATTCAAAATAATACACATTTGTTAAGAAACTTCACATCAGTTTGTTTTAATGATTTCTTTTTCTATGTTGCTTTGTGGAGCTAGAAAATTGGGCTGTATTTTTTTTAAGGACAAAATAAATCCTAGATGGGAGTAGTTTAGTGATACACTGCTCTCATGCCATTCTTAGTGACTTGTACAGCCTTATTCGAAATGACTATTTCATTAACCTCCATTATTATGAATAAAGATGTGTTTCGCATCAATAGTGGATAGTCTGCTAAAGCTAGATATAGATGTTGTTATAATCAATATTATATAGCCAAAAAAAGTGTCAGATAGGAAGAAAACATGGGCAAGTATGTTTCAGAGTAGCAAATGAATAGGGGTAGATATAAAATTCTCTAAGGAGACTTCAGAAATTTTGAGATTTTTTTCAGAGTACATGGAGCATTTAAAATACATGGAGCATTTAAATACATGGAGCATTTAAAAGTGAAAAATGTGGACAGTAGCTGAATGAAAAATATTTCAGACATGTGAGGCTGTATGCAGGAGTTTTGAGGGAGAATAGGGAATAAAGAATTTATGCTCAATTGGAAGCAATTTTGGAGACACATGAAGAGTGTTGAGTGAGATAGGGAAGACTACACACCAAAAATGTCTTGAGTGTTGTAAATATAGTGAGTTTTTCGGTGAATAGCAGCTGAAGTTGTGGCAGAAAAACTGAAAAGGTGTTGTAGAATTTAGAGTTTCGAACTGATGTGATGCTTATAAAGCCATGACCCATGTGGTCCAGTCCCAAAGTAGTGTCACTTTTGCAAAAACACAGCACAAATAAACAACTCAAGCTTTAACATGGTTCCCAAAAATGTTTGAGGAGGTTCAAGTACGTGACCCATTGCATTTGTTACTTAAGTAATTTTCCTTTCTAATCTACAGCACCCAGCTCTCACATTGTTATATGTCCAGATCTATAGGCTAGTCTTTATCAAGCAAGTTGTCTAACAAATGAGAATAGAACTTGTTTTCAGGGATATTATTAGTAGCTTTTGTGAGAGAGACATTGGTATAGGTATGTTCAAGTAGCTTCTAGATTATAGAAGACTTTCTGCTAGATATCATTTTCTTTGCATTAACCAATTATAAGGGAAAGGTAAGTCACTTATACCTTTTGTCCATCATGTAAATACTGGAGAATTCTATCAGTTGCCATGGTGTGTCTTTTGTCTTTGTGATACAAGCTTTACTGTCACGACTAGAGATGTTACAGAAAAAGCTATGATCTCTGAATTATTATCTTCCTGGAGAGGAGACTAGCTAGAGGCTTAAAGAAAGTGCTTTTTTTTTTTTTTTTTTGAGACAGAGTCTTGTTCTGTCACCCAGGCTGGAGTGCAATGGCACAATCTCAGCTCACTGCAATCTCCTCCTCCTGGGTTCACACCATTCTCCTGCCTCAGCCTCCCGAGTAGCTGGGACCACAGGTGCTCACCACCATGCCCAGCTAAATTTTTGTATTTTTAGTGAGACAGGGTTTCACTGTGCTAGCCTGGATGGTCTCGACCTCCTGACCTCGTGATCCGCCCGCCTCAGCCTCCCAAAGTGCTGGGACTACAGGCGTGAGAAAAAGTGCTTTTTAAAGGAGCAACAGGTCCTTGTTATGTATGCCCATGTGAACACCAATCCTATGGGAAAAAATTAGCATGTTGTACTTTTTAGCAATAAGGTGCCTACTTTTGCTAATGAAATGATCAAGATCTGTACTAAAAACGTATGATTGGAAAAAGCCTGCAAAAAAATAGTACATTTGAAACAAACCAATTAATTGAATTTAGTCTAAGCTAATTTTATTATTAATGAATGACAATTGTGAGAAACATTCAAATTTCTTCATCGCAACATACTAAAGGACAGATTCATTTCTTTTTTTTATTTTTTATTTTTTATACTTTAAGTTCTGGGATACATATGCAGAACGTGCAGGTTTGTTACGTAGGCATACATGTGCCATGGTGGTTTGCGGCACCCATCAACCCCTCATCTACATTAAGTATTTCTCCTAATGCTATCCCTCCCCTAACTCCCCAGCCCCAACAGGCCCCTCTGTGTGATGTTCCCCTCCCTGTGTCCATGTATTCTCATTGTTCAACTCCTGCTTATGAGTGAGAACATGTGGTGTTTGGTTTTCTGTTCCTGTGTTAGTTTGCTGAGAATGATGGTTTCCAGCTTCATTCATGTCCCTGCAAAGTACACGAACTCATTCATTTTTATGGTTGCATAGTATTCCATGGTGTATATGTGCCACATTTTCTTTATCCAGTCTATCATTGATGGGCATTTGGCTGGTTCCAAGTCTCTGCTATTGTGAATAGTGCTGCAATAAACATAAGTGTCTTTATAGCAGAATGATTTATAATCCTTTGGGCATACATCCAGTATTGGGATTGCTGGGTCAAATGGTATTTCTGGTTCTAGATCCTTGAGAAATCGCCACACTGTCTTCTACAACAGATGCTGGAGAGGATGTGGAGAAACAGGAATGCTTTTACACTGCTGGTGGGAGTGTAAATTAGTTCATTTCATTTTATATTAAAAATATTTTCTCAGGCCAGGCGCAGTGGCTCACACCTATAATCCCAGTCCTTTGGGAGGCTGAAATGGGCGGATCATGAGGTCAGGAGATCAAGACCATCCTGGCTAACACGGTGAAACCCCCTCTCTACTAAAAACACAAAAAATTAGCCAGGCATGGTGGCATGCACCAATAGTCACAGCTACTCGGGAGGCAGGGGCAGGAGAATCGCTTGAACCCAGGAGGCAGAAGTTGCAGTGAGCCAAGATCGTGCCACTGCACTCCAGCCTGGGTGACAGAATGAGACTCCATCTGAAAAAAAAACAAAACAAAACCTCAAACCCAATTCGATAAAGTCACTCATGATTAAAACATAACATTTTGCTGAAAATTTCACATCAAAAATTATCCTTTGTTTTAATTTTTTACCCTTAAGAAATCCTGGAGTAGGTTTATGATGCTTTATCAAATCAAATCAGAGAATGAATATTCATTAAGCACATATGATGTGCCAGGTTTTGCCTTAAGTCCTACAGAGTGAACAAAGAAGGTTCCTGGTTTCTTAAAATCTAGTAGAGAAAAAATTTTAAGAACTGAAAGTTAAAATAATATCCTGAGATAAAAGTAATACTTTAAGAAAACAGTGGAAAAGGACATTCAAGTCCAATTATGAATACAAGTCAGACATTAAAATTCCTTTGGGAATCAGTAGATCAGCTATTTGGCTAAAGAACAAGGTATGAGAAAATGGTAGGGGGGAAAGTCTGGAAAGATAAATTGGGTTGAAATTATGGGCTTTAGAGGCCAGGCTAAGGTCTTAGAACTTGATTTTGTAGGGAACCCTTGAACATTTTTAATTCTAAACGTAAGTGAAGAAGTGGCGAAATCAGAGCAGCACGTTGTGGAAATGATAGTTTCAGCTGTGTGTAGACTGGACAGAGAAACTACCGAGATGGATGAAAAGGCTACTTCCATTTTTCAGATGGCTCAGATCACTTTATGGACACCGGATAGACTCCCCCTCCTCCAGAAAATTTAGTTCCTGTGTCTAGACTGATGATGTCACACACACACACACACACACACACACACACACACACTACTCTCATGATGAGACTTTCTAAGGAAATCACAGTGAACTCCCAAGAAGGTCCAAAAATGGATTGAGAGAGCAGGGACAGGTCACTGGCTTGGAGTTTTATGACCATTAGGGCACAGGGCCGGGGTGAGGGTTCCCTCACATGTGCTGATTTGAACTTCCCATGGGTGCCAAGGGAGGGAGCACCCAGGCTTTTTTATCAGCTTACTAATATATGGGACAAAAGGAGAAGGGGAATGATGTAAATTGAAAGCTATCAGCAATCAAACATCAAAAGGGGAGCCAGGTGCTTTAGTACACAAATGCAGGGTGGTAAGAGTGCTCTTGTGCTAACTTAGGGTGCTACATTAATATTATCAATAAGTTATAAGCCTCTACCTGATAGAACCTGCTCTGTGGGAGGAAGCTCTCTAGAAGAAGGGATTTTCATGAACATGGGGACATATAACATTTATTTTACAGGCCCATTGAGGACCTTTGAAATGTCAAAGAGGTAGTCTCTAAGGCTTTGAAATAAATATCCCAGCAACTCTTGACCTTTTGTTCACTGCATTTCCTTTCATAAAAATTCTAATCTATTACTTATGTTTGGAAGAAAGCATTTTTAAAATATGCAAAGCTAGATGGAGATTGTTTGCATTTGGGACCAGAGTTATCATTTTTTTTTTTTGCTCAATCAACCCATCAGTTCTGTTTTGAGACTCAGTTACATATTCTCAATTTATATGTGTAGAGAGAATCATCGAGAGGATTTGTTTAAAATGTCTATCCTTGTCCTCAACCCCAGGGACTCTGGCTAAGAATTCTTAGGCAGTGCTCAGGAATGTGCATTATGACAGGTGTTTCTGATGCAGGAGATTACGTGCTTCACTTGAGTAACCTTGCCTCACCATGTACTCAGCACTGCACCAGGTATCGTAAAGACTGCAGGCAAAGTCTAGCACAATCACAACCAACAAGAAGTTGACTGGTTTGCTGTCTCTTTCCCTACTTAACCAATCTTTTAGCTTCTGCACCTATAAAGAGTATGAAAGCAAATATAAAAGCCAAGACTACAGTTCTGTTTAGTTACCACTCAGAATTTAGTAGTGCCTAAATGCTTCCTTCAAGAAAGGGCTTTATATACTTTTTTCTAATTTAAATTTCACAAAGTCAAATTATTAACACATTAAAGTGCAGAAAATTGAGGCTTGGAAAAATTAAGTGAC
Source organism: Theropithecus gelada (assembly GCF_003255815.1). NCBI lineage: Eukaryota > Metazoa > Chordata > Mammalia > Primates > Cercopithecidae > Theropithecus > Theropithecus gelada. The sequence continues at coordinate 75,071,265 of NC_037685.1, forward strand.
TTGCTTAAGGAATATAGCCACGAAGTGGGAAAGTCAGGTTTCAAACCCAGTCTCATCTACATCAAACTTCTGGCTTTTTTTTTTTTTTTTTTTTTTTTTTTTTGAGAAGGAGTCTCGTTCTGTCACCCAGGCTGGAGTGCAGTGGCACGATCTTGGCTCACTGCAAGCTCCACTTCCTGGGTTCATGCCATTCTCCTGCCTCAGCCTCCTGAGTAGCTGGGACTACAGGCGCCTCCACCACGCCTGGCTAATTTTTTTGTATTTTTGGTAGAGACGGGGTTTCACCATGTTAGCGAGGATGGTCTCGATCTCCTGACCTCGTGATCTGTCTGCTTGGCCTCCCAAAGTGCTGGGATTACAGGCGTGAGCCACCGCGCCTGGCCTAACTTCTGTTATTAACCGTGACACTCTTTACTGCCAGGAGCCTGGTGTTAGTTTTCTAGTCCCACTCGAGTGATGATTGAGATCCCCTGGTACTCAGAACAGGGGGAAAATTAGGCAGTTGCTCACTCAGTTTTGCTGTATATTGACAGTTGAATAACAGGTATGCATCTGCTGCCATAAAAGTCTCTGTCTCCCAGGGTAGAACTTTCTTATTGGCTGGCATTGCAGTCTTTTCCACAGGCTTTGCTAAGACCTGAGTTTTGTCAGATGCTTCCCTGTAAGCACAATTTGTCTGGTTTAGAGTAGTAAGTTTTGGACCAGGTGCTTTCCAGAGGCTGAGAGAAGCTAGGGTGGCTGGAAGAGACTAAGTGAGGAAAAGGGTGACATCCTTTGGGACTAGGGACATACACAGGCTCAGATCATACTGGGCTCTGGGAATCATGGTCAGAAATTTGGTTTTGATTCTACATATGGTGGGAAACAAATGCAATATTTTACACAAGGGACTTAGTGTTCTGATTTTATATCTTAAAAATAGCCTTTTGGTTGCTATGTGAAGAATGGGTGAAGGGAGCATGAGTTGAAGTGGGAAGTTGAGTAAGAAGGTTGTTTTACCCTCTGAGTACCTTAAGTGTGCAAAAGTTCCTCTTGAAGGAAAAGCTAACAAAAGAAATTTTACAGACGGAATGTTCATGTTGCCCTAAAAGTCATATGTTGAAATCCCTACCTCCAATGTGATGGTATTAGTAGGTGAGGTCTTTGGGAGGTAAGTAGGTTATGAGGGTAGAAACTTCATAAATGGGATTAGTGACTTACAAAAGGGACCCCAGAGAGCTCTCTTTCTGTTCTCTGCCATGTGAAGATACAATAAAACGATGACCCTCTGCAGACCAGGAAGTGAGCCCCCAACAAACACTGGATGTGCAGGCACCCTGATCTCGAACTTCCTAGTCTCCAGAACTGTGAGAAATAAATATTTGTCATTTAAGTCACCCAGTCTACGGTATATTTATTATAGCAGTCTAAACTGATTAAGACAGCAGGAAAACTGATATTTCTGTCTAGATAAAGTAGGAACTCAGAAAAAAATTCTAGATGTCCCTCCACCTCCTCCCCAAAGTAAGTCTAGAGAGAAGGTAAGAAGTAGTGGGAGAGACTACCAACACTTAAGCATTTCTGGATTTCCCTTTTTCTTCTTTCTTATCCTTCTAAAATTCTTCCAAATATTTTAAGTCTTTTAAATTGTTAAATATTTAAATATTTCAAAGTTAATTTCAGCAGGGTTGACTCTCAGAACCTACATATCAGGCAGGTGTTTAAGATGATAAGACTTCTGTAGGAGATGATATATGGAAATGTCTTCCTAGGAGAGTTGAAGAAAACTCTTTTTTTTTTTTGAAACAGTCTTACTCTGTCACCCAGGCTAGAGTGCAATGGCGCGATCTCGGCTCACAGCAACCTCTGCCTCTGCCTCTGCCTCCTGGGTGCAAGCGATTCTCCTGCCTCAGCCTCCTGAGTAGCTGGGACTACAGGTGCCTGCCACCACCACATCCGGCTAATTTTTTGTATTTTTAGTAGAGACGGGGTTTTGCCATGTTGGCCAAGCTGGTCTTGAACTCCTGACCGCAGGTGATTTTCCCGCCTCAGCAAATCTCGCATTCGGCAATCCCAAAATGCTAGGATTACAGGTGTGAGCCACTGCGCCCGGCCAAAAATCATTTTCTTGATGATGGATAAGAAGCCAGTTTTGCATCCCTCCCCACCCCCACCATGGCCCCCTTTCCCACTCAGCCCCAGAATGCTGGCAAGAACCCATAACCTTCTGGAGGACTCCATCACACAAAGCGCCTGTGGAGTGGCTTGAAGCTGGCACCCCCTTGGGCCGAGGGCAGGTTTCTACTTGTCCGAGACAAGCTGCTTTGAGACCAGGACAGAATGCTGGTTTCACAGATGCTGTTCTTTTCCATACATATTGCTTAGCACTCCTTTGATTGCAAATGACAGAAACCCAACTTGGATTACCATAATGAAACAAGGTATTTATTGTGAAGATAGAAACATGCCTCATGGAAACTAAGGTCAGAAAGATGGCTAGGCCTCCAGAACAATAGGAATTAGGTTCTTGAAAATCCTGTCTAACTCCCTGCGTTCACTTTTGATCAGCTTTATCCCATGACAGGAAATGTGGCTGCTGACATCTCTCAGAACTTTCGCCACGTAGAAGAGGACAGATAATGTGATTCTCTTATTCCAATTCCAGAACTGCAAGAGAAGAAGCTTGTTAGTTCTGCTAGAGTTAGGGTCTTCCTCTTGGGAGTCATTTGTGCAGAGGAGGTGGCACTGGGCTCATAGGGTGAACCCTACAGTACCATGGAAGTGGATAAGACGGGGTAGCTCTCCTAGGAGAGTTGAAGAGAAAATTTTCTTCATGGGTCTCCAATGACTGACAGAAGGGTACTAGGTAAAAAGTCCCACAGGCGTCAACTACATGAGAGATTTTGTGAAAATTGATGAAAAGCAGGTTGACTAATTAATACCCAACCTAAACAACCAAAAAATAAGAAAACATTTAATCCAAGGGGATATCTGAAAATCAAGAGAATCCAGTGACTAATGAACAAAGATTAATATTGTATTTTTCTGTTAACTGTTATTTGGGTAAGCAACTATTTCAGAAGGGATTGGTTCCTTTGCTTTACCTCATTAAATGGGATGCTAATACCTGCAGACTGCATCGTCCCACAGTGAATAAAGTATTTGTTTACGTTCGTGTAGCAAAGGTCCTCTTAGCCCCTACCCCACTCTCTGCCCAATTCCTAATCTGCTGTGTGTGAACTTTGAGGTAAGCCTGTTGAAGAGCCTTGGGGACAATGGGGTACAAGTGCCACATGGCTAATGAGGACACTCTTGGTTTACTCTGCCCAAAGGGTGCATGAGTCAAAATTCTCCAGAGAAACAGCCAACAAGATGTATGTATATACAGACAGAGACAGAGATTTATTTCAGGGAGTTGGGTCATGTGATTGTGGAGGCCTGGTAAATCCAAAATCTTCAGGATAGGCCAGCTGACTGGACACTCAGGTAAGAGCTGCAGTTAGAGTCTGAAGGCCGTCTGCTGGCAGAATCCTTCCTCCCTGAAGGATGTCCACCTTTGATCTATTAAGGCCCTCAACTATGAGGCCCACTCACATTATGGAGAGCACTCTGCTTTACTCAAAGTCTACTGACTTAAATGTTCATCTCATCCCAAACACTTTCTCAGGAATATTCAGAAGAACGTTTGAGTATCTGGGCATCTTGGCCCGGCCATATTTACACATAAAAGTAACAACCATCACAAAGAGGAAGTGACAGAATACCAGGCAAGGCATAGAATGGAACTGGAAAGTAGAAATTCATCAACAGTATCATGCCAGCCTGAGAAGGAGGGCGAGTGGTTCTTCAGACTTCTGGAGTCTGGAAATATTTATAGTTACACCGCAAGAAGGAAAGAAACTGTGAGAGGGAGACAGATGGGGAAGGAAGAGCCTCCTAATGGCCATAATAGAAACATTTCCCAACATGACGATGGGTTCCCATAGTGGGAAGAGTGACCATGTGGGTACATGTGCAGACACGACAAAAGCCTGAGAGGCAGGAGTGACAGTGGTGGGAGAGGCGTCCTCTTCCTGCCTGTGGTACAGAGTGGTGTGCACCTCTTACAGCTCCTCCCTGTGGCCTGTTGTGGTCTGCATGTGAAATAGAAGCATGCAGGCTAACTGTGGCCCTTCTAAGCTGTGCAGCATTGGGCCAGGAAAACCTTTGCAAGGATTGGCAGAGGCCATGTAACAATATAAACAATGTCAGATAACCTAGGAACGCTCTATTCTCAGGGCCAGATGGACACATTCAGGGAGGCCAGCAATTTAGTACTCTCTCAAACCAATATTTGAATGAGACTATTATCCAATCTTTTTTGTTATTGTTATTGGCATGGGAAGGAACTGAATTTCCATGAAAAATTATATAGCCTGGTTTATGATGTTTGCTGTCTTCTTCTCAAAAACAACCATTTGCAAAAGGCCATTAGTAAACAATTTGGTGTTGGTTGAGGATTTTTGATAGGTGAATAGAGGAGGGATTTAGAAAGGGTGACTTCACATGCATACCCAGAAGACAGTTTCTTATTAAATCTTATGAATAAATGTGTTTCTTCCCTTATGTTTCTCTCGGGAATTTTGGTTGCCTCTCTTTTTTTCTCTCTGGTGCTTGGTCTTTTTGTCTTCTGCCTGCTCTTTCTTGAATATTCACCTCCCTTCCTCCATGTCTGTCTTTCTGCCTTTCTGACAAAGAGCAGTGTCATGCCTGTCCAGCTCTGTCTCCGTCCAAGTTACAGCCGGGGGAACTGGTTTAGTGAATGGGCTGGACTCTAATGTATAATCCAGAAACAACTTTTTCTTTCCTCATCACTATCTTCAAATGTTGTGGCATCTCCCTTCCCTTCCCCTTTGGTGACACTACAGATTCCCAACAAAGAAATAAGAAGACTATATTCCAACAGAATGGTGCAGATCTGTCACAACAAATGAAAAATTACATCATGAACAGAGAAGCTGAGGGGAGTAATCTGCTCAAAGGCACTCAAAAGTGAGAGATAAGCGAGGTATGCAAAAGACAAAATTCCTTTTACAAACTGTGCTGATCTGTAACTCACCAGATGAGATACCTGCAAAATTAGGCACTAGCTGCACAGCTCCAGTGTCCACAGCTGGAATTCCAGAGGCATGGGCTTCATTGTTAATGTGGTTGACCTTTACCCAATAAATGAAGGTATTGATCTGTGAATGATTTTTGATTTGGGAAAAATAGCTTTAATCATTTGTTTGCTTAGATTTATGTTCCCTTCTCTTAATGTAACATCTTACTTCCCCACATCCATAAGTTTCAGTCCTTTTTCTTGGGATTAATGAATGAAGAGCTTGATGGTGAACACTGATGCCTGCAGCTCTCTGAGCAGAGCCCCTCTCTCTTGCTGAAGTAGATTCGGAAAGCAGACCAGGCCCTAATCATGACCGCAGGTTGACTGCCTGCATCACTGGTTCAGGGTGAGAAGTTACAACAAGAGCCAGCTTTAAAAAGTATCTAGTTGGCTGAGCGCAGAGGCTGCTACCTATAATCTCAGTACTTTGGGAGGCTGATGCAGGAGGATCGCTTGAGACCAGCCTGGGCAACATAGTGAAACACCATCTCTACAAAAGCTTTAAAAAATTAGCTGGGTGTGGCAGTACATACCTTGGCCTCAGCTACTTGGAAGGCTAAGGCAGGAGGATTGTTTGAGCCCAGGAGTTCAAGGCTGCAGTGAGCTGTGATCGCACCACTGCACTCTCGCCTAGGTGGCAGAGCGGGACCCTACCTCAAAGAAACAGTGTCTAATCACATTCCTGCTCTTCCCATTCTTGTTTTGTTTGATTGCTCCTATATTCTCATGACCCAAGAGAGAAAAGACTTTTGCTGGCTCCTGTCTCATGATGCAGAGAGGTCTGGGCTGGGGCACAAATGGATTTTTGTGTAATAATAATACAAGACAAAACAATGTGATTCTGAAGATTTAATGAAATAATCTGATGAACTGTAAAGTATTATATAAATGTCACTAGATTTAATTTTAATTTTTTGAGCTGCTGGCTTATAAGACTTAGGACTATTAATGTAATTGAGTACTTATAATTATGTAATTGAGGGCATTTAGTGACAACTTTAGGTCACTGCTTAGAACTTATCGAAATGTATACTTTAGAAAAAGTGATGATTTTACATCTACATGTCTGTGTCTTTCCTACGTATGAGTTGCTTATATGCATGCATTTATTTGTAGGCATACTGTAATTTCACTCCTGCCATTTGTGAAAACAAAGAGACTTGAAAAGTTTTGCAAATAAGAAGTTGTAATTATGAAGTTTTTACAAGATTGGCTTCAAAATGGAAATATATTTTATTTTCCTTTGATTAGGACAATTTAAAAGCTCATAAAAATCTCTAGTAATTCAAGAAGTACAAGGAAAATGTTAATACCTATAATTCTCTGGCTGTTAGTTCTTTTAACATATAAATATATGGAATACTCTACATAAATAAATCATGGACATATTTCAATTTCAATAAACATAAACCTTATACATCATTTTTTTAATAATTCAGTTTGAAATAATTTCAAATTTAAAGAACACCATATCCCTTTCAGGCAGATTTCCCTATATTAACATTTTACCATATTTACTCCTTCATCCTCTCCATTTCTCTCTCTGTCTTTCTGTGTGTGTGTGTGTGTGTGTGTGTGTATGTATAATCTCCATCACCATTAGTATTTTTCTGAATCATTTTGACAAAAAGGTGCAAACATAGTGCCCCATCATCTATACATCTTCCTTTGTGTACTTCCCCCCCACCGACCCCCACACAAGGACACTACCTACATTTCTGCAAGCCAACCTTCCCAATTGAGAAATTAACATTGATCTTACACTACCCTCCAATCCGCAGACCCCATTTAAGTTTCCTCAGCAGTCTCTGTAATGTCTCTTTGCCCTTTCTGAACCCAGGCCACACTCCAGAATCAGGTACTGCATCTAGTTGTCATCTCTTCAGTTACTTTCTATCCAAAAGAGCTCCTTCTTCTTTCCCCATCTTCCATGGCCTTGATATATTAACTTCTGTACTTTGTCTTTAATTCTGTATTTATTCTGTATAATTTCCCTCTACCTGGATCTGTCAGATCCCCATGCCCAGACCCAGGCCATGCATCCTCAGTGGCAATGCTGAAGACCCAATGCTCTGCTCTTCTCAGGGCATCACATCAGTGGACAGCATGATTCAGAGTCATCCTACGTCACCATCCTACAGTCATGATGCAAAGCTCGATCACCTCATGTAATGGATGATCTGGCTTCCAAAGATGTCCTAGCCTTAAACCTAGCAATCTGCAAATATATTACCTTAAATTGCTAAAAGGGCTTTGCAGATGTAGCTAAGACATTGAGAGGAGGAAATGATCCTGGATTTTCCAGGTGGGTATAATCTGGAATCTTTATAATTTGTATAAAGACCAAAAACCTTTATTAAAACTACAGAGAACTAGAGAGGCAGCAGGGTGAGAAGGACTCAGCCCACCAATGCTGGCTTTGAAGGTAGAGGAAGGGGGCCATGAGCTGAGGAACAAGGGCAGCCTCTAGAAGCTGGAAAAGGCAGAGAAATGGATTCTCCCCTTCAGTCTCCAGAAAAAAAAAATAGTCCTGCCAACACCTTGATATTAGCCAGGTGAGACCTATGTTGGATGTCCAACCTTCAGAACTGTGAAGATAAGTACTGTTTAAGCTGCCAAGCATGTGGCATAATTTGTTATGGCAGCAATTGAAAATAAATACATGTGGTCAAAATGACTGAAAGCCACTGAAATGGACTGGGTTTATCTGTGCATAAAAGGTTATTAGTAGAACGTCATGCTTCTAATGTGTCTGATCATAGGCTTGAGAACAAGGGCTTGGCAATGGTCAGAAACCAAGGGAGCTCTAAAATGCCAAGAAATGGGAACTAGAAAATATAGTACAGTAACAGTTTCATTCTTGGACTTTACCCCACCAAGCCTATGCACAATGGGGAATGGCAACTTTTCAAAAAGTTAGGGAGGAGGAGAAGAAGCTAGAACAGCAAAGCAACAAACAACCCCAAATAAACTGAAGCCAAACCAAACCAAAAACAGATATGCACCTCACCAAAGGAGTTTAGATTTTATCCTGAAGACCTCAGAGAGATTCTGGAGAGCCTTAAGCGTTTTTAACTTCACTTTGTAAAAGTGAAGTTTTCCATCCAGCTTCTCCCAAAATCTGTACACTAGCTTTCCATTTTAAAATACAGCTTCTGATTGTCTCTTGGATCCCAATTCCACACTCAAACTCCAGACAAGCAGCAAACCTGATTCCTTTTGTATCCTTTCCTCCCTTTTTTCCCTCCTTCCTCCTTCTCTCCCTTCTTCTTTCTTTCTCTTCTTCCCTCCCTCCCTCTTTCTTTTCCTTCTTTTTCTCTCCTTCCTCCCTCCCTCCCTCTTTCTCTCCCTTCCTTTCCCTTTCCTTTCCTTCCTTCCTTCCCTCCCCTTCTCTCTCCCCTTCTCTCTCTCCTTCCCTCCTTCCTTCCTTCCTTCCTTCCTTCCTTCCTTCCTTCTTTCTTTCTTTCTTTCTTTCTTTCTTTCTTTCTTTCTTTCTTTCTTTCTTTCTTTCTTTCTTTCTTTCTTTCTTTCTTCTTTCTCTTTCTTTCTCTTTTTCTCTTTCTTTCTTTCTTTCTTTCTTTCTTTCTTTCCTTCTTTCTTTCTTTCTCTTTCTATTTTCTTGTCTCTTTCTTCCTCCCTCTCTCTCTTTCCTCCCTCCTTCCCTTCCCTTCCTTTTTTTGTCTCTTCTCAGTCATTATGAAAAATAGTGCATGTTCCTAGAAAGTTCTCCAAGCATGTGTTTCTAATTTTCCTGACACATCTTTGTGCTTACTGCTCTCTCTGCCTGAGTTGTCCCCACTCTACCACCACCATGCCCATGCCTGGCAAACTACCACTTATCCTTCACAACCAAGGTTCATTCTCTGACCTTTCTCTAAGTCCCTAGGGTGGATCACTTTCTTCTCTGAGACAGCACTGTATCTTTCCTATTCCTCAACTATAACACTGTGTTGACATTATTTCTCCCTCCTCTTCTCCATTTTCTTCTATCAGACCCTAAGCTCCCTTTCACAATGTATGCTGAGTGGCTTAGCATTATATCCGGCACATAATAGATATTGATTGAGTGAATGAAAGAGACTGCCAAGGACCCTTTCTGGAATTTACTAAGGTTGGTATATCCTACACATGCAGTTCACCCTATGAAATATAAGATGCAAGTCATCTTCCTAATGCACAGTGATACTGCCAGCCTAGAGTGGGATTAGCCACCAGCACACCCTGGCCCAGACACACTAGTTCCACTCAGATCCTTCCTGTGCCCAGCCTTAGAAGGGGCCAGAGGGCGGCAGCCATGTCTAGGAAGGGTCAGGAAGGGAAGGCTGGGCATGGCCTTAGGCACCAGGGAGTGGAAGAGTGGGCGGCTGAGAATCCTCCCCAGGGAAGTGGCAGGAGATAGGCCCTCCTGTGAACTAAGGCTCCAAGAAACCAGCACATGCTCCATTGCCTAATTAGACTTCATTTCAAAAACACAAATTCAAAGATAAAATGGAGAATTTCAAAATAACAACCACAGAGCGTTACGGGGCCCTTGTGAGAATGAGGCCCTGTGAGACTGCACTGGCAGCATGTTCATGAAGCTGGCCCTGGCTGGGAATTGTGTGAAAGGTTATCCAGCCCAGCCTTCATCTGTTGCTTGGGTCTATTTCTTGTGCTGAGTTATTTCTTGCTTCAGCCTTTGGTTTTTGATGCATTATACTTCATCTTAAAACATTGCTTTCTTTTCCGTGTCAGTAATTTAATTACTTTAATAATACCGCATGTCTGAAATCTTCCATGGAAAAAGAATAAATACACTGGTAATTTTCTGGGATAGTACACTGATATTCTTAATTTAAACAACAAAAAATACTGTTTCATTGACTTTAACTGGATTGGATTAAATTTTGTCTCCACAATTCCCCACCCTTTGTTTCTATCCTCGAAGGCATGATTTATTCTCCAAGGGACCTCTTTTGACATACTAGTTTTCACGGTTTATTTTGAGTGTAAAATTAGAATCTCACACTCATTTGCAAGTCTGAGTCTGAGGAATGAGAATATTGTAGGTTGATGCCCTACTTGGAAAAACACATTTCAAGCTCCCAAAGAGGTGGATGTGAGTTTTTTTGTTGGTTGTTTGTATTTTTCAAGATTTGTGATAAACGATGGAGCTAAAACCCAAATACTCCTACTGAAAATATTTTGGACTCATATGGACTAATTCCTGTAAAGTCCCTCTTCTAGAAACTTATACTGTATGATTTCTCAAAACAGGATCTTGAAATGATAACTTCTCATGGCATAGCTGGTACACTTTGTTCTTGGCTTCAAAGAAAAATATAATCTGAAGATGTGTCCAATACTTCTTAAAATACATTCTGACTCATCTCTCAGACTCCAGGCCACATATTCCACTGTAAATCTGATATATAAATACACAGGTTGAAGTCTCAGGGGATGTGAACTTGGTTAGAGTCGAACTCTACTTACAATATGCAATCGCCACTGGCTTTCCTTGTCTTTCTGAGAGATTTCTGGCTCATTAAACAAAACTGGGTTGGAAGTATTGGTGAGGAACTCATCAGCTCAAGCCATGTGAAAGGGAAAAGACAGGGGAATGGACACCTTGAGGGCCAGTAAGATAGACAAAAAGCATATATCCCTGGAGAGGGCTGTCTTCCATAAACTGAATCAGGTCTAGAAGTAGTTCTCTACTGTCCCCAGTCTCCATTTGCCCAGACATCCCACAGAACACCTTGTTTCACTTGCAGAGTGCATGGGAGGGGTGCAGTAGCTGAAATGATGTGGCACTGGAAGGTCGTGGTGACAGGAGAAAGGGGGTTTCCAAAATGGTGACTGGCATTACCTGATTCAATGGTGTGCTGGAGAAGGCTTGTATTGACTTAAGAGAACTGATTCTTAACTATATCGATTACCTGAAATTGGCCATGAAAATCACTATGTACTACTAATCAAGTCTCGTCTGTACCCCCACCTCAAAGTTGACTGGCAGGTCACTTATACTAAGCTTACACGGCTCTCTGGAAATGTTCTCTGGCTACCTCTGATTGCCTGTGGGACTTCCTTTTTGATGTTCTTGTGGCCCTTACCTCTATTTGTCATTATTGTGTATATACCTGCCCCAATTCATGGCCATAGGGGCCACAATGTCTAGCATTCAGCAGATGCTTAACAAATGTCCCCTGTATCAATGGGCACATAAAATGCATATTTTTCAGGTGCACATTAAAACTAAGAAAAGATCGATCTTTACTAAAGACATTTTTTATTCCTTTTTTTTTGTTTATATAACATTTAATGAGTTCCTATACTGTAATTTTAATAGGCCCTGGAGATTTACCAAATAGCAAGGCATGCTTCTCTTATCAAAGAAGCAGATGATTTACTGAGGAAGACATATATTGCTTTCTCTTTGTATTAATGTGTCCTTCCATCTGTTTCTATGTGTTTTTTACATGTTTGCATTAGTTGGTTTGCTAAGTTATGATGAAACTCCAGTACATACGAGTTTATATACAGAAGAAGATCTGAAGGGCCACACACCAAAACATTAACAGTTTACCTCCAATGTGGAGATAGAATAGGGGAACATGATATTTTTTCTTTGTACTGTTTATACTGTTTGAATTTTTGAGTATGTATTATTTTAAACTTAAAATATCTAAGAAGAAATTTTTTAAACTTGTACAATTAATACAAATTCAAGGATGTATGAAGCAGGGATGGGGGCATGAGGGAGTAGGGGGGAAGTTTCAGGGTGAAACTGTTCCACCTCAGATCATCAGGCATTAGTTAGATTCCCATAAGGACCGTGCAACCTAAATCCATCCCTCACATGTGCAGTTCACAATAGGGCTTGTGCTCCTATGAGAATCTAATGCCACCACTGCTCTGACAGGAGGGAAAGCACAGGTGGTGATGCTCACTGGCCCGCCATTTACCTCCTGCTGTGAGGCCTGTTTCCTAACAGGCCACGGACTGGCATGGAAACCGACAGGCCACAGTCCGGGGGTTGGGGACCCCTGCTGTAGGTAATGAGAATTACCTGGAGAATTTTAACCAAAGGGTGATGAGATTCAATCTATATTTTTGGATGATAACAGATAAGATTGAGAACTAGGTTACACTGGTGAGTGGCAGACTGAGCTTAATGATATATTATCATTTGGTCTTTATATAACAAGACTGCTTCTCTACCTAGTTTTGGGTGGAAATAACTTGCACTGGAAGTTCCTAGGGTGTGGTACGCAAGTTCTTAAATGGCTATAAAAACAGACAGTCCAGACACTCAGTCTCTCCTTCTTTCAGCTCTAATGTCATTGCTGTCTTGTATCCTGGAATCAGTTAAGTGTTGGCAAGGGAGAAATTCAGTCTTGTTCTGAGTCATGTGGGTGGACAATGGTGGTGAAGGGAAAAAAGCTCCTAGCAGAGGTCGGGCTTGCTGGAAATACAGAGATGGAAGTTCTCTGTTGCAAGAATAGTTAATGGCATCAGGATATAGGGTATAAATTGTCCTTTGAGGGTGGCCTGGCTTATACTCGGTGGCACTGGCTTCAAACCAACTGACCTTTGAGTTATAAAGATGTCAATTCCTTCATGTGGTGACTTTCTTTTTTTCTTTTTCTTTTCTTTTCTTTTTTTTTTTTTTTTTTTTTTTTGAGACGGAGTCTTGCGCTGTCACACTGTCATCCAGGCTGGAGTGCAGTGGCACGAGCTCGGCTCACTGCAAGCTTCGCCTTCTGGGTTCATGCCATTCTCCTGCCTCAGCCTCCCGAGTAGCTGGGACTACAGGTGCCCGCCACCACGCCTGGCTAATTTTTTCTACTTTTAGTAGGGACGGGGTTTCACGGTGTTAGCCAGGATGGTCTCCATCTCCTGATCTCGTGATCCACCCACCTCAGCCTCCCAAAGTGCTGGGATTACAGGCATGAGCCACTGCGCCCGGCCCATGTGGTGACTTTCATAGGTGCTATCTCCTGTAGGGTGGATTCAGGTGAAAATGAGTGGAAGGTAGGTGACAGTCCATGGGGTACCACCCACTGGATGTGAAGCACCTCAATGGGGTAAGGTGACATGTTAGATCCCTCTAGCAGAAGAGGCAGGCAGGGAGGTGAAGCCTGATTTGTGTATTGATTTGACTCTGCCTGCTTTTGTTGCTAAACACTGCATGCTTTCCAGGAACGTGGAAGTGGGGCTGGGTGAAATCTTCTGCTTTGAGAAAGTCTTTTCCTGACTGGAGCAATCCTTAAAGGGAAGGTCACTTCCTGTCCATTGCTCAGTTAAGATCACTTTAGACCATAATAAAGTGTGAAGCCCTTGTTATCATCCACAGACATGGGTTTTGTTTTGTTTTGTTTTCTTCATTATATACCCAGCCAGGTGCTAGCACAGGCCTTCCCAGAAACAATGGATCAGGACCAGTTCTAGTGTCTTCCACATCATAGAAATTAAACAACCACCTCATTTTCTGTTTCTAACTCAAATCTAGGGCATGTCTCCTGGTTTCAGGTCTTTCTGTCTTGGTGATACCTGTAATTTGGACATTAATGCTCTCTGTCCCTGGAGCTTGATTGGTATTATTCTAAAAAGATCTTCTCAATTCATGCATTTATTTGTTCAACAGGTACTGGATTTTTTGAGTGCTAATGTGGGTCAGACACTGTGTGAGGCATTAGGAATATAATAGTAAACAAAGAGAACCTTGGGCTGATGTAATGTTGCTTAAAGCCCAGGGTAGGATTAAAACATTAAATGAAGAATAACAATGTAAAATGCAAAGCCACAACTGTGATAAGGCAAGGATGAAGTGCTATAAGGTGAAATTACATAAAAGGAGAATCATCTAGTGAGGGAAGTCTGAGGAGGCTTCCCTCAGGAGGTGATAACCCCACCAAGGTCTTCCTTCAGGAGTAGAAGGGCCTAGGTTTCTGGGCAGGTTGATCTACTTCCTACTGGAAAGTGAAGCAATATTTCCCAGGTCACACTAAACAATGGGAGGTAAAGGAGTCCCATCAGATTATAGTTCTAGTTCAATGGGGCTTACTCACCCTTATTCACATTACTGAGGGATGCTGAGGGATGCTCAAGTGACCCTTTGAAGGACAAAAATACAAGCTTCTCCAGAATAAAAAGAAAGCCAATAGATATACCCTGCTAAATGTATTAAAATATCACTTAATATTTATAGAATATCACTGAAATGTGGAGTCCCTTCCTGACACCTACTTCTTGTTGGACCAAATAGCCATTTTCCACTTACTTTGGGTACTTTCCCCACTCTGAAGGTTCTGTTCTATAGCCAGCCTGCTGAAGCCTGATTCCAATCACTTTTTCCAATTTTTCAAGGTCTTTTAGGATTTTTGAACAGTGGTTATTTCTTTTCTCCTCACAAAGAGACTTGCTATAAGTTGTCTATGACTAGAATTGAATCAGGTATTTAGTTATAACGCTGAAGAAGTGTTGAGGTGTAAATATAGTAGTTAAGGGACAAATTCTGCTTTCTGAAACTCCCAGGATGTAATTTCCAGCCATAAGCAAGGGTGCCATTTGGCATTTCTGGGTGGGGAGTCTGACTGACAAGCTCACTTCTCAGGAACAAGGAGCACCCGCCGCCTGGCACTTATTATTAGCAGCTGTGTGACTGGGCCCCACGGCAACGTGTTGCAAACTTCTCTTCAGAATTTCCCCAGCTAAGAGGAGATTCATGAGTCAGAATGTTGGGAACTGCACAGGCAAGTACATTGATCTTGAGGAAAATTTGTCTGGCTCATGAATCATAAAAATAAATAAGTGCCATATATTTAGAAAGAGGTATCAGGATGTGTGGGTGTGGAGAAATTGAAATGTATACAAATATACATACACCAAATCCTTCTCCAAAGAGATCCCCTCAAAATGATGGCTTCCAGAGCACATGAATAAAAATGATCGCAATGAGTTTAAAATACTTAACATTATTTTGCAAATCATTAAATGCTGTACAAGTCATAACCCAGTGCACTCGCAAATTAAGCAGAGCTGATTGATAATAAAACAACAAATTAAGCAACATAGGGGAGTATTTGACTGTTGTTCAGAAATTAACCAACTTTAACATGTAGGAGTAATTAAAATAATTCCAAAATAATGGAGCTTATTTATGTTGAGAGATAGTCCAATAGTATTTATTTAAAATGCTTATACTTTGTACTTAAATTGTATATTTTTTCATGTCTATTGTTCCTTGTGAGCATCATTACAACCTCTTTTTTTACATGTTGACATGAGTTTATTTCGTGGTTTTGATTACAACCAAAACCTGTTCATCATGAGTAACTCAAAGAGGTATAAGGAGAGATATAAAATTAAAAGCAAAGTTCACAGGGAAATCCCAACTGAGATAATTATTGTTAAGAATTTTGTCAACATCCTTGCAGATGCTTCTAGGCATATATGCAGTAGATATCACTTAAATAACTTGCGCTTGCTACAAGGTTAAGACATTGTAGTGTATGCATAGTCAACCTCTTTTTCTCCTACTCTCTGGAAAGGAAATTTTGTCTACTTAGCATTTTCTTCTTTCTCCACCTTATTTTTTGGATTGTGGTAATCAGTGAAGGAAAAAAAAAACAAAGAAAGAAGGAAGAGGGACAAAAGAGAAGTGGCTGATCTGTTTGGGTATCATTGTGATGTCTTTGGTTGAGAGTAGAAAAGAGTATTGGGGAGGAGAAAGCCTTCAGGAGCTATTACAATGTGAGAATTAGAGAACAAGATGAAAAAGGTGGGATTATTTTAAGATGTTATTTTAAGATGTGGTGCTATGGGTTAGGAATTGTAGGTTCTTTAATGTTTTCTGAAAATGGAGAGCCAAGGCTGAAATCATTCTGTAATGCCTTTTTGTTGCTGGGTTATGTCTGTGAATGTGACACTGTGCTGAATTGAACCACAGTGAAATCTGGAATTTATTTGATTTGCACATAAATGGGATTATATCAGCCACACTGCTTTGTAATTCCTTTTGTCTTGAAAATATGTGATGGAGCTTCTATCTGAGTCAACGAATATGAATTACATAATTCTTTTCAGTGGATGCGTAGAGTCTCTTGCATGAATACCTCGTATCTTTTTGAACTAGTCTCATGTTGGTGGACATTTTGGTTGTTTCTAATTGTGATGAACATCTTGTGTATACTTGCATATTTATGTAACTACCTCATAGGGATAGATTCTTGGATATAAATTTTCTGCATGAAATGGTATGTACATTTTAAATTTTATTACATAACACCGGCAAAAAGTCATGCTGATTTATATTCCTCTCACTGTGTATTAAAGTCCCATATCCACAAAAATCTCATTCTTGTCATTTATTAGTTGGTGAAGATTAGCACAATTTTGACAACACATCTATGGTACGCATATGAAGAAGGTGAAACCCAGAGAGATTGAGGGATTCTTGCCTAAGGTGTTAGAACTGATAGCGCTAGTTCGTCGGCCTCTTTAGAGGTGCCATGTGCCTGGAAGATCCAGATGATAATACGTCCATCAGACCTTACAGAAACCCCCCACAGGGAAAAGGAAGATACTTAAAACTGACAAATGAAACAATTTCCAGTTCAATCCATCTGTGTAACAAGGGCATACACACCACTGTGACGAGATGATGTGTGTAAAAGTACTTTGTAAATCACGGGAGATTGAAGCAGTGTTTGGGAAAACAGTTACCCCTTTCATCTGGATAATTAGGACTGTGTATTTTAGCTAATAGACAGGAATTATAAATGTTTACGGTTTGACCTTGCATTTGAGTGTCATTTTTATGATCTGTAACTCGATAGCTAAATTCCTAGTAAATGAAGCATTTATTATTAAAAAGTGCTGACACAGTACTAAATCTGGACCACTTTTCCTTGCGATAGCCTGGTGATTAAAGGCCAGAATGTCCAATTCTGTGCTGTCTTATAGCAAATGTACTATCGGCAGTGTTCTTCCACTGTTAATTCACGTCCCCAGGTTGCCTCTGACCTTGGCCCAGGAGGCCTGTTGACTCCATGCTCATTTCTACTCATTTTGTCTCTGGAAACACTGATCCAGACA
The DNA here is from genome assembly GCF_003255815.1 of Theropithecus gelada. Classification (NCBI taxonomy): domain Eukaryota; kingdom Metazoa; phylum Chordata; class Mammalia; order Primates; family Cercopithecidae; genus Theropithecus; species Theropithecus gelada. The sequence continues at coordinate 75,088,465 of NC_037685.1, forward strand.
ACCCTTTCTGAGTTTATTTTACTTGCTCCGGTCCTGCTAGACTCTTAAGGAGTTCAGGCACCAGAACAGCTGTGTTTAACCTTGTCCATTAAGTCCTTACCCAAGAAACCCGTCTGAATTGGCAATGTTTCTGAAAACACAAATGAGGCCAAATTACAAATGGAGGAAGCATCTGGGTTAAAATAAACTGTCACCAGACAAAAGCTATCTGCTTCCATTTTCTTTCTTGTAAGAAAAACAGGTTACTAGCTTTAATCTTACTCTTAGGTAAAATGTGCTGTTCTAGTCTTTTTAAAAGCACTTGCCTCAGAATTTCTAATCAGCAATAAGAAGAGTGGGCAGGCCCAGTTATCTACTTGTAGTAATAAAGATACACATTTATCTTCTGCAGTTCTCCTTTGGTATTCTTACTTTGAACTGGAATAGCACAGGAAAAGTGGATTGAGGACCGCACAATTGGAGCATGACTTGTGTTGCCTGGTTACTGAGACTCTCCAGATATTAGATTGTCAGGGTGTTTAGATGCACAGAAAAGCAAGCAAACAAACCTCCTACCTTCCTGGTAATTCTTTTATGAGGACAGAGCAGCTTCTAAAATTGGAAACCTAGATTAGGGGAGAAAATAGTTTCTATTAGGAGAAGATGAGGAATAGTAATTATTTTCAACGCTGTCAGGTGGCCTCACCATTTGTGAGTCATGGTCAGTGGGAAGTGGCCATGCTCAGTATGAAGAGTTTCATGTTGCTTTAATTCTGGGGACCCTCAGATGATGCTGCACAGGCCTGCTGATCTTCAGAAGCTGCCCTGCGCATCTGCAATAAAAGAGAAGACTTTCTAAGTCACTCACTGGTTTTGAAATAAGTAAAATAGAAGCAGGCTTTTAAGATATCCCTAAGGAGGGCACTATAGGACTTGTATTGGAAATGGATCTGAAGACTTAGGAGAGACTAGAAGATTAGAAATGCAGAGAGGTCAATTTGCTTCCACCAGCTAGTTTATAACTAAGTGTTGGCCACGTTACCTGCTTTTAGCTCCGCGTCTTCATTGCCCTTCTCAGTGTTCTTCTTCCCTAGGTCACAGAACGTTTTCCTGAATCGGATTCTGGGTTAAAGCTGCCAGTAGGAAGAATTCACATGAGATTTGAAAGGTGGAAGAGAAGGAGAATGTGTTTTTTCTTGCAACAGTCTTGGCTGGGGAGCTGGATTTTCACTGAGGGCTTCCTTTGGCTCTGGGTTCCCGTGGACAGGCAGCCGATGTCATCAGCGGTGGCTTCTCTGTGATCCCTATACCACAAGGTCTCCTAAAGTGGCCTTCTTGACCTTTACCTCCCCAGCTCTTTCAATGGTTATGTGAAACTCTAATTATGTACATTAAATATCTTTCAGCTCAAAATACATAGAGTCACTTCCCTCCCCACATACGGAGTAATTCTGAATTACATAAAGGCTTAGGCACGAAGGCCCAAAACCTTGGTTACCTATGTTGATAAATCTGAATTTTGATTAGCGCCAAATTATAGACCAATATATGTCTTACAGACATTAAAAAACATATGGTATAATTTCATTTTTATAAAGTTCAAAAGCAAACTAATTTGTGGTTTTAGAAGTAATGATAAGTGTTTATGTTTGGAAAAGGCTGAGCAGGGTGGGGATTGGATGGGCCATGAGAGAGGCATGAGATGCTAGTAATGTTTGATTTCTTCATCAGGGTTGTGCTTAGATAGTTGAGTTCTTTTTGTGATGATTCATTAAGCAAGATCATCATAATATGCCACTTTTCTTTATTTTATTTTATTTTTTTTTGAGATGGAGTTTCACTCTTGTTGCCCAGGCTGGAGTGCAATGGTGCGATCTCGGCTCACTGCAACCTTCGCCTCCCAGGTTCAAGCAATTCTCCTGCCTCAGCCTCCCAAGTAGCTGGGATCGCAGGAATGTGCCACCACACTTGGCTAATTTTGTATTTTTAGTAGAGATGGTGTTTCTCCATGTTGGTCAGGTTGATCTCAAACTCCTGACCTCAGGTGATCTGCCCGCCCCAGCCTCCCAAAGTGCTGGGATTACAGGTGTGAGCCACCGTGCCTGGCCAATATGCCACGTTTCTTTATACATATGTTAAATTTTAATAGAAATTTTATTTTAAAAAATTTAAGGTTGCTAGGAAATTTCATTTTCCTTGTGCCAATCCTAAAATGACAATTTAATTATTGAATCCAATCTTACTCTTTGACAGATGATACAACTGAGACAGCAAGAGACTAAGTAACCTGCTCAATGTCAACCTTCAAGCCCAGTTTTCCATCCATTTATAACCCGGTTTAATGCGAGAATTTCAAAAATCAATTTTCCTAGTTATCTTTTCCCCCAATTTTTTTTTCTATTTATAGTCAAATGGAAACAAACGTTGCATAAAAATAGATGGGAAGATTGACTCCAAGCTAATTTGTCGTCTCAGGCATTACTTATGAAATGTCAAATCTCTAGTGAAAAGATCTATGAGTAATATCAGTAAAGAATGTGCCAAACTTGCCAAGGTATTTAGCATTTAGGAGTAGGAAGCAGAGGAGCTGCTTCAGCAGTGATTTGGATGTGGCTGTAAATCAAGCAAAAAAGCCGCATGTTGTAAAATGTCACCAAGAAAGGTAAGTTGGGTATTGCTTAAAAACTCACACCAGTTTTGTCCATTTGTCCATTTCTCACAGCTCCTGCTGCCACTGAACCACCTAGGGAGTCATCCCTGAATTCCTTAGGCCTAAGAGGCCCATCGGCTTAGCATTACTTTGCTTGCTGTTCTTGCCCAGAGGATATTGGCTTACTGGTAAATGCCCCCCAAGTGAACCCTACGTTACAGGGAGTTCCACCAAAGGAGGGCTACTTCCAGGAGAGCTGAGGATTTTACAGTTAACAAAGGACAAGAAGATTCTTTCTGCAGAGTGCTTCTCTCAGCTCCCCCTGGCTCCACCACCAGGGCCCAAATCTTAATATATTTTAGGACATTCTAGGTTCATTACAACACATATATGGTGTTGTAGTCTTTTAACCCATTACTTTCTTTTTTTACTTTTTGTTTTTGAGATGGAGTCTTGCTCTGTCGCCCAGGCTAGAGTGCAGTGGCACGATCTCAGTTCACTGCAACTTCTGCCTCTGGGCTCAAGAGATTCTTCTGTCTCAGCCTCCCGAGTAGTTGGGATTACAGGTGCACACCACCATGCCCAGCTAATTTTTTTTTTATTTTAGTAGAGGTGGGGTTTCACCATATTGCCCAGGCTGATCTCAAGCTCCTGAGCTCAGGCAATCCACCCGCCTTGGCCTCCCAAAGTGCTAGGATTACAGGCGTGAGCCACCCCACCTGGCCAACCCATTACTTTCAAAAGTCAGCAATAGTATGTGCTTTTGGCTTTTGCCTTCGCTTTCCCTGAACTTGCATCCAGCACAATTCAGAAAAGACAACTTTTCACAATCTGTTTCTTCAGTTTACATGTGTTAAACTTTCACTATGTGCCTGTCAGTGGGCTAAGTGCTGAGGACACATAATGAAGAACAAACAGTCTCTGTCCCCAAGAAGTTCATGACTGGTTGCAGAACAGTCACATAAAATAATAGTTTCGCTTCAGGAATAAATTTTGGTGCTGCTAAAGCATATCATGTAGGTCCTAACTATGAATTTTAAATTCTGTTTTTTTGATAGTCTTTGCTGGTGACCTTCCAATATGAGGCTTACTGCTATTTTGGATAAAATGATTTTTTTTTGAGAATTCCTCCTGCTTGACTTCATTTAAATGTACCAAATTTGGGCATCGTTTGGGAGCATCCCAAGTTCAGATGAAGAAGAGAATATACATATAAGAAATAGGCTGAGACTTCTTGTATGAAATTGATACTGACTAGAAGTCCTAGGAGTAGGGGATTTTATTGCAAGTAGCTAGAACTAAAACTGAAATTTGAAAAGAAATGTATAAAAACACTTCTATTTCTGAGCTGACCTCAAAATATATTTTATTGTGGGGTGTCCTAGAGTCCATCTCTGCCACCCAGCTCCATCCAGATCCTGCCCATAGCCATCCTGGGACAGCCCCAGGGTCTGGCAGAGGAAATCACATGGACTTCAACCCAAAAAGCCATACCCAGAGGTGCTGGGAGCCTCTTTTATTGTGGGTAACACTGAGGATGGCCCAGATCACCCCTGAATTGTCACTGTGATGAAAGCAAGACTCTGTCCTGGACTTGTAGATACTGCGAGGGAGGGGGCATGGATATGTTTTCCCTACTGGCATACAGTAAACTAGACTCCTTCCTTTGAGATACCTATGAACTCTCAGAGAACCTAGAAAGTGGGACAAAGAAGAAATGGAGATTTGAAGTATAATAAGCTGGATTTCTGAACATTTTGTGATGACTGGACTGTGAAATCCTGACCATTGCATTTGGGGGATTTGTATAGGGGGATAGCCTAGTTTTATCACAAACTTATAAAGTTAAAAATAGTTACTAAAATTAGAAGGATAGCATATGGTCTTCAAAACTAGAACCTTAAGTGATGGCTCAGTAGTACTCTCAAGTTGCACTGCCACCTAAGCTTCATGTAAATATAGCTGCCTTAAAGGTATACCATCCTGTATTTCTTTGCCTGACAACTTTGCTATTTTTCCACAATAAAATTGATACATCACAGAATTGTCCATACTGTTGGTCTAAAAGTCAAAAAACCTGGATCTAGCTCCAGTTTGACTTCTAGCCAGCAATGTGCTACTAGGCAAGTTAATTAACTTCACCTAAAGAGCTTGTTAAAAATTTAGGTGCCTGAGGCTCCAGATACACACTGTTTGAATGGGAAATGTCATTGAAGAATGCTGGTAATCTGTATATTTAACAAACACCTGGGTGATTCTTACTATCAAAGGACCACTAGATTTAATACCTACATTCTGCTGGTAGATATGTTCACCTTCCTAAAGAAAGGCACCAGAAATCTTTGTTAAATAACAGGACACCCAGGGGTCAAATAGTGGACTTTGCTTCCATTGGTTGACATCTGAGGAGAGCAAACGTCATTTTCTTGCATCAGCTTCTTTAATAAACGGCCGATGATTTTCTGACAATAAACAATGGGGATTAGCTTTTTTTTTTTAATCTCACTTGGATTTGAAGCAGAAAAAACCTTGAAGTCCTCCTCCACAAATACACGTTTACTAAATAGCAATGTTTCAACAAACCATTGAGATTTAAGTTACACCTTAATATTATTCTTCCATATTCCAAATAGTTTGACCTGCACATTTTTGTGGAAATAAGAATTTGAAACCCAGGAATAGGGAGTGGGTGGGAGGCAATTTCACAGGGTCTAGCAGATAAATATTGCCATGTTAACCCACATTTGCAGTGTGAAGAAACATTATTCACTGAGATTGAACTAAAAAACAGTCTTATTTCCCCACACATTTGTCCTGATCACTTTTCTGGAATCGTCATTTGTGCATCTTGTGCTGAGAGTCTGAGTGCAAAGAATAGACATTCTCTGCTGATGATTGAAAAAGGAAAGCATGGCCAAGTGTCATAGGCACTTCCATCTAAGGAGACTGATAGCATTCTTTTCTGCTAAATGAATAAGAAAAAAAAGAGAAATATGTAAAATTTATTGTTTTTAAGCTCACTTTGTCATGTCCATGCCTGTGCATGCCTATGTATGTGTGCACCCATGTGTGCATGAATGTGTTTGTGCACACCGCAAATGTGAACTAAGCTGAGGCTGGCCTCCTCCAGATTACAACACAAGGCCTGGAGCAGTCCCCATTTACCCTGGCAAGTGAGTGCATGAGGATGCAGGGCAATGCCTGGCAAATTGCCGCGTGCTCTTTTCCCTGATATTAGCCTGGCTGGTGTGCCAGGCCCTGGGGAAATGCTGTTACAGGCACTGAAGGCTAGCCCTGTGAAGCCTCTCAGGCTGATGGATGGGAGTGAGTCTCAAAGATCTGTCAATCCCGCCTGTCAGAAGCCTGCCAAATGAAAGATATGCCAGGCTGACTCAACAAAAAGCTCAGCAACACCCAGCAGAAATGGCTGCTGAAGGAAGGGAAGGAAGATAGAATGGTGGGGGGTCGGGGGTGGGGAGAGGACACCAATAGCACTGGTTTTACATAGGAGGAACCTGTTTGACTTGTTAGGTCTGATTTCTGTGAACCAGTTTTTCTTGGTGTCATCTTAATTACCTTCTGTGCAAAGAAAAAAAGGCAGTGAGTGGCAATAATTAATTTGCATTGTCAATTGATTTTTTTTTCTTTCTAGGAATTCTTCTCACTCAAAAGCCATATTATATAACCATCTGTTTTTCTCTAAAGATGAATTCTGTTAGGTTTATTCATTTCTGTCTCTTCAGAAGATATATTAACATTGCCAATATTGAGCATCTGTGTGTGTGAGAGCAGAAAGAGAGAGATTGAGAGAGAGATTTGGTGGTTTTTCCTTTTTAAAACAGTTTTGTGTCCCTTGACACCATTTCTCTTGCTTTCTGGTTTCCAAACTCCAGTGGCCATTCTCACTTAGGAACAGATGCTATGCAAAAATCAGAGCCCAAACGTATCTTACTCTGAGGCTTAGATGGGAAAGAGAACCTTTCTCAAGGTGAAGATGAGGAATTCATGCAAATCAAAATTTCAGAGAAAGAGGTCTGCGTTCTATTCTTGCTGGCACTATCCTTAGAAGGCACATCAGTTAGCCACTCAGTTTTTATTTCTTTTCTTAGAAAATGGAGGGAGTGGCGCATCCTCCCTTTTTTGAGGGGAAAAAAGAGGCAAGAACAAAGAAACACAGTCATTTTCTGCATTTCTACTTTTCTAATTTTGTCTTTTTGCTTATTTCATTCTCTGATAAAGGACCAGTATTCTCACCTCCTTTATCCCTTTATTTAACAGTTTCTGCTAATGTCTGAAAAGGCAAAGAAAGTATTTGCGTATGTACAATCGAGGGCAGTGGGCATGCTTGGCAACTACTTGGTCCATGGTGTTCTACTCCAAGACTGTCTTCTGGAGTAAGCTCTGTCCAAAGTTAGGAGGAGGGTGGCTGTTTGGATATAAAAATTGGCTTACAAAAGCAATTGCAACAAAAGCAAAAATTGACAAATGTGATCTAATTAGACTAAAGAGCTCCTGCACAGCAAAATAAACTATCAACATAGTAAACAGACAATCTATAGAATGGGAGAAGGTTTTTGCAAACTATGCATCCAACAAAGGATCTAATATCCAGCATCTCTAAGGGACTTAAACAAATTTACAAGACAAAAAAGCCAAACTACTCCATTAAAAAGTGGGCAAGGATATGAACACACACTTTTCAAAAGAAGACATACATACAGTCAACAATCATTTAAAAAAAAAAAAAAAAGCTCAACATCACTAATCATTAGAGAAATGCAAATAAAAACCACAATGATATACTATCTCATGCCAATCAGAATGGCTATTATTAAAAAGTCAAAAAATAGCATGCTGGTGAGGATGTGCAGAAAAAGGAACACTTATACACTGTTGGTGGGAGTGTAAACTAGTTCAACCATCGTGGAAGACAGTGTAGGGAATTCCCCAAAGACCTGAAGACAGAAATGACATTCCACCTAGCAATCCCATTACTGTGTATTACCCAAAGGAATATAAATTGTTCTGTTATAAAGATGCATGCATATGTTCACTGCAGCACTGTTCACAATAACGAAGACATGGAATCAACATAAATGCCCATCAATGATAGTCTGGACAAAGAAAATGAGGTGCATATACACCATGGAATACTATGCAGCCATAAAAAGAATGAGATTGTGTCTTTTGCAGGGACATGGATGGAACTGGAGGCCATTATCCATAGCAAGCTAACGCAGGAACAGAAAACCAAATACAGCATGTTCTCACTTATAGGTGGGAGCTAAATGATGAGAACACATGAACACATAGAGGGGAAATGTGTTCACCCAGCAGAAATGGCTGGGGAACAACACACACTGGGGTCTATTGGAGGGTGGAGAGTAAGAAGAGGGAGAGGATCAGGAAAAATAATTCATGGTGCTAGGCTTAACACCTGGATGATGAAATAATCTGTACAACAAACCCCCATGACACAAGTTTACCTGTGTAACAAACCTGCATATGTGCCCCTGAACATAAAATTACTAAGGAAGAGAAAAAAGTACCTGAATAAAAGGAGCAATACAAAAAGTAAACTAAAAAGTGGCTTAAAGCTGACCTCTCCAAGCCTCCCTCACAGTCCCTTCATCCTGTAGTGTTTGCCCCCAAAGACACTGGATCCTCCTAACTTCTTCACACTCTTGACCCAGTGAACTCCTAGAGCAGGGTGGGAGGCAGAGTTGCATGGCAGCCACCACATGTCAGCCTCTGAGTGGACTCCCTGCCACATTTCCAGAGATCCCTGTCTCCATGCCCCACCCCTCATAAAACCTAACAGAGCATCCTGTGCGGAGTAAGACTAAAAAGTGTCTGTTGAGTTAATGAAAAAGTGAATTAACTAGTTGATGTTACTTTTCTCAGTTTACTCTGGGTGAAAATGAGCCAGGAGAACATACTGTACAAGTAAATGAAAATCAGCAGGTTTTTTTTTTTATGCTCTAGAGAATGAGCGAGGCGATCTGAGAGGAAGCCCTCCGGCGAGCCCCTGAGTGCCTCGGGCCTCAGTAATGAGATGAGGTCTAGAGAAGTTCAGTGGCCCAGACACTGAGAAAGGAGGCTTCTTGGGATTCTGGGACTTTCTGCTCTGCTAGCTCGGAAATCCTTGAACAGCAGGATCAGTGGTGATTAGAAAAGCTGTTGAAGGAGAAAAAATTCTCAGTTTCACACAGGGCTGGCTGCTCTCATCCTCACTGTGATCTCCAGAGCTCGTGGTTAGAAGAGATTCCTTTAGCAAATGGTGAAGAAGGGTTGTAACTGTACGTTTGACTGGAGAATTCTATAGGCTTACCCCGAGGCGTGGATTTGTGCTCTGGCTATGGAGATAGCAATGCCGGGGCTGAATGCAGGTGTCATCTCTAGAAACATGGATTTAAGTTTTGTAATAGCATACAGTGTTCTTATCATGTCTAACCTTGAAATATTGGAACTGGAATCTTCTCTGACCTGCTATGTTCATGTTTAAGGCATTACCTTTGGGCATCATCTTTATGGTAGCTCCTTGCTTACACACTTCTATGAAGTCCTTTTTTTAGCGGCAGAATGCATCCGAGTCATGTGGCACCAAAGTATATTACCAGCAGTAAATCTCTATGGATCTACAGCAACCTTAATTCTTTCCTCCTCAGAAGAAATAATTTGATCAAGAGGCATAAGGCAAAGTGCTGAGGCAAGTTTTAGAGCAGGAGTGAAAGTTTATTAAAACGCTTTAAAACAGGAATAAAAGGAAGTAAAGTACACTTGGAAGAGAGCCAAACAGGTGGCTTGAGAGATCAAGTGTGCGTTCTGACCTTTGGACTTGGGGTTTTCTATGTTGGCATGCTTCCGGGATCTTGCGTTTATTCCCTTGGGGTGGGCTGTCTGTATGAGCAGTGGCCGGCCAGCACTTGGGAGGGGATCATGCGCAGTGTGTTTACTAAAGTTGTATGCATGCTCACTTGAGGCGCACTTCCCTTACCAACCGAATGTTCCTCGAAGGTCATATACCAGTTAAACTCCACCATTTTACCTCCTAATGAGCATGTGTGAGCCTGCTCTCCCAACTCCTGAGATCTTATCAGGAAGCTGCTGATCACCCACTTCTGGTTTTTTCTCTCTCCTGGGAGACTGCCTTTCCCTGGCGCCAACTGCAACCAATAATTATTTTAGAGAGATAGTTAACAACCACCTGACATCACCTGATGGTTGCCTGATATTCCTGGTTGGCGGGGGCCCTCTCCTGCTCTGCTCATGTCTGACTACCTACCTACTGTAACAGTGTCTGTGTTATCTTTAATATGTGAGCAAAATGACAAAATGACATTGTCCTTTAGAGATTAGCAATATGGAAATATTATCTATTGTTTTATCATTTGAGTCAGAAGAGGCATCTGAGGATCTGTAATAGGCTACACTAAATGTAACAACAGAAAAGCAGTTTTTCTTTCAAGGGTATATTTGCTTATCAACTTTCTGGAGAGGCTTTGGGTAAAACACAGCTGTTTTGGACTTCTGTCTCCTTCAGCCAAGCACATTGGTGCATGCTCATAGCTCACCTCCTTGTGCTTATGACGTTCTGAAAATGTTTTCCAGCCCTTAGCATACCCTTTTCTCATGGAGCCAGTCTCTTGATTCCTTGAAGTTTTAACATTTAAAACATATCCTAAAGCTTCTGGCCTCCTTGAAGCCTTTTCAGAAAACCCTTCTCTAGATCGCTTCAGATTTGGGTTGGCTCAGTCAGAGCTTATTTGAAGCCAGAGCAAGCTACATATGTGACTTCTGTGTCTTATTTGCACATTGTCAAATCTTTTCATTTAACCTGGGCTTTGGGCCTGTGCCACATGGGCAAGGAAGTCCTTTGATATTGCTGTGATCTTGAGAAGCATGTTCTGCAGATGGTGGATGATGTTAATGGAGTCTAACTAATCAACAGGTTTAACTTGGCAAGAGGAAATGAGACATGAAGGCCCAAAGGGTGGCTGATAAAAAGGCACAGAGTTACCTGAATGAGCTGTGTTCCATTTTAAGGTTCCCGGTCCAAATGCAATTGAGAACTGTCGTGGCTCAAAGCCCTAGTATCACAACTGACGGCTATTTGGCCATTTCCTGCTTTGGGCTCTTAGTTCAGTTACTAGAGGACATATACCCTGCAGACTTCAAGTTACAAGTATAAAGAAATCATATCTTTAAAAAAATACAGTTTCCAAAAATATAACGTAACTAAATAAAACCCAGTACTGAAGGCAGGAAGAAAGACCAGTCTCTTAATGCTTAGTTGAAGTAGCTGCTGCAGCACATGGGACGTTTTGTTTGTTTTTTTAATTGAAGACAGATTGGAGAAATGAGGAGCAGTTGAGTTTGGGAAATTAATTCTTGTATCATGTTGTCAAATCTTGTAATATTTTAAATGCGAGATTACATGGACATCATCTGGGAACTAGCAGCTATAAGGCAGCAGGGAATTGATGAGGAAAAGCAAAACGTTCTCGAGTCAGTCATTAAATCAGTTTTCCTGAACAAAGGATAATCCTGTGTTATACGCACTCGGGGTTACAGAGTGAAAGATGTGTTCTGCATTCTCATGTACACCAGGGGCATAATCTGACCCAGGTGTAACCCAATCTATGAATAAAACGGTGCTTTATAACAGGATTTAATTGTACTTGTCTGGAATTTTGCCTCTCATTCCAGTTGTGGGATTTAATTAATCCTTACCCAGAGGTCAGTCACTTCGAGACAAATGCCATAAAAGGGCAGAGAATTATCTCACTGTGAATTACAGTTAAGCACAGCCAGTTTTCATTTTATTACTGTTATCAATTGTTCAAAATCTTCGCTGAATGATTTCATTGTACATGTGCCTTCAGGCTTTCTACAGCAATTTGGAAAATACATTACAGAATAAACCACAAGATTATTAAAATGACTTTAAATAGTATAAGGCCTATTTTCAAAGAAGGTTGTAATATCCATATTTACTCATATTTCATCTCCTTATGTAATTATTCACACTCTGTATTTTGGGGATAGAATTTATAAGCGCGTGTTCCTACCTAATTATCTCACCACTTCCCCCTTAATTTTTTTTCTTTTCTTCTTTTCTGTTGAAGGAACTCTGACTTCTAGCAAGAGCTCTCAGGAGAATTTCAGAACTAGAGGCTGAGTGATCTGGATAAAAACACTGAAATCCCTTTTTAATGTTCTTTCCTTTCAACATATCTAATTTTTCTCCTTCCAAAGAATACCTTTGGGACAAAATGGAGTGGGTTTGTCCTCACCACAGTTGGCAAAGGCTTAGATTAAAGCTTTCTTCCTATTGCCCTTTTATTGCCAGTTTCTTACCTGTTTCTGCCCCCTCCTTTGCTGAGGTGATAGAGATTGGGCTGTGACTGCTGCTACTGCCACTGAGCGAAATTAAGAAGGGGAAATTAAGAAGGGGAGGACATGCCTAATAGCTCCCTCCAGACATCTGCTTGTGCTTCGGATCCCCACAACCCTGGGGGAATGGAGAGCAGATCTGAGGTGATTTGCCTGAAGCCGTTGCTTGGTAACCCGTTTTGAACCAAACACACTGAAGTATTAAATATAAAACTTGAAAGAAAAGGAAATTTAAAATAAAGCCCACATTTTAATCACTGCATATTTTTCCCTCCTCCTTTTCTAATTCATCTTCCCTTTTTATCTCTTCAGATAAGGGGTCAGAGGTATATTTCAATCAAGATCTTTACCACAATCCCTTCTTTATACCCAGATAGAGGGTCGGATGTGGGAGGATGGTTTGTCACAAAAATATAAAATAACTTGCCGGGGTAAGTTGCCATAGTACAAAGAGTGCTGCATGTACAGCCCGACCACCAGTGTTCAAGTTCTAGCTTAGCTATTAACTATTGCAATTACTTAACCACACAATTCTTCAGTTTATTAAGTTGCAACATGGGTGATATGGTTTGGTTCTGTGTCCCCACCCAAATCTCATCTCAAATTGTAATCCCCACGTGTGGAGGGAGGGACCTGCAATCTCCACATGTAGAGAAAGGGAGATGATTGTTTCATGGGACAGTTTTCCCCATGCTGTTCTCGTGACAGTGAGTGAGTTCTCACAAGATCTGATGGTTTTTATAAGTGTTTGGGAGATCCTCCTTTGCACCTCTCTCTCCTGCCACCATGTGAAGAAGGTGCTTGCCTCCCCTTCCGCCACGATTGTAAGTTTCCTGAGGCCTCCCTAGCCAGACAGAACACTAAGTCAATTAAACCTCCTTTGTTTATAAATTACCCAGTCTCTGGTTTTTTGTTTTTTTAAACAGAATCTCTCCCTGTTGCCCAGGCTGGAGTGCAGTGGCATAATCTTGCCTCACTGCAACCTCCGCTTCCTGGGTTCAAGTGATTCTTGTGCCTCAGCCTCCTGAGTAACTGGAGTGGCACGCACCACCACACCCAGCTAATTTTTGTATTTTTAGTAGAGATGGAGGTTTGCTATGTTGGCCAGGCTGGTCTTGAGCTCCTGGCCTCAAGTGATCCACCCGCCTCGGCCTCCCAAAGTGCTGGATTACAGGTGTGCACCACCACACTTGGCTCTGGTAGTATCTTTATAGCAGTGTGAGAACAGACTAATACAATGGGCCTAATATTATTCTCAAACATCTTTTTCTATTTCACAAGTATTTGGTAATTCAGAAATGATATAAATATTATATAAAACTTAAAATGAAAAATACTATAGAAATGTATTGTGCATGTTAAAGGAGCAGTGTCATATTGATTTTGTTTTTTTTCTCTGCTTGTGTGTTTCTTCTATTATACCAAGCAAATAGGAATAATCTAATATTTATGTTTCAAGTACCGTGCTAAGCAGCTTGCATGTATTATTATTTATATAACTATTGGGTACTAGTACCATATCTATTTTGCAGACAAGGAAACAAAGGCACAGATAGGTAAAATAAGTGACCCAAGGTCACACAGTTGGTAGTAGGTCCTGGAGTGGGTTGAATTTTGCTGCACCCCCAACCCAACAAAAAGATATGTCCAAATCCTAATTCCTGGTACTTGTGAATGTGGCCTTATTTGGAAAAAGATCTTTGTATGCGATTAAATTGAGGCTCTAGAAATGAGGTCATGCTAGATGAGAGTGGGCCCTGAATCCACTGTGAGTGTCCTTCTAAGAGACTGATGGACGCACAGACACACAAAGGGAAGATGGAGATAGAGATTGGAGTAACAGTGTCACAAGCCTAGAAATGTCTGGAGCCACCAGAAGCTCAGAAGAAGCAAGAAGGGATTCTTCCCTAGAGCCTTCAGAGGGAGCATGGCTCTGCCAACACCTTCCTTTAGGACTTCTAGCCTCCAGAACTGCCAAAGAATAAACGTGTGTTATTGTAAGCCACCCAGTTGGTGGTAATTTGTTGAGCAGCTTTAGGAAATGAATACAGGGCCCAGGATTGAAATTGAGGGACTCTAACTCCAGAACATGAACACTTGATCACTTTGTTTTACTTTCCCTTTTTATTTGAAATGTAAGTAAATTTGAGAGAAAAGAAAATTATCCAAGTGAATGTGGTTATAATTGTTTTTGGTGAAGTGGAATGGTTAATTAGATAAGTGTTTTGTCACACAAGCTAAGTTGTTGTGTAGGGGTGGGATTGTTGGAACTCTTAGTTTTTTAAATGTCCAGTCCAGAAGTTGCCTGGAATACATTTTTAAAAATTAAAGACATCTTTTTGAAGGATGAAATAAATAGTGAATTAATACCCAGCAAAGATAAATAAAGTTACTAATGAGTAAATGCAATTAAAGCAAAATACAAAAAGATTCTACTTGATGAGGTGAGATTTGTATTATTATTATTACTATTATTATAATGATTATTAGTCATTTAAAAAATTAATAATGACAATACCAATTTTTGATTAATATTGTCTTGTGTTCTAAGAGGGAAAAAAATTGTTGGATAGTTTGATAGTTTGATACTGAGCTTTTTGGATTAGACTAAAACTTCTCTGAAAAATCTAGCATTTCCTAGTGATATGTATTTTCTTCATGTAAAAGTTTTCGTTTTGTAAAATATTTTCTCCGTTTTTACTGATTTACAAATCTACTTTTAAAAACTTTAAAAATGTACTTCTCTGGTGGTTGAGAAAAGCTCTGGGTGAAGCTTGCCTCTTCTCTTGTCCTTTTCTTCTGTCTTGCCTCTTTACCGATCCACTTGCACAATGCAGCCCAGCTAGAAGGCTCAGAAGCCACACTTTCCATGCGCCCCACCCACCCTTCTCTGAGGGACAAGAAGGACCAAAAAGCTTTAGCAAATGAGCAAGTGGGCACCAGCACCAGGGTCCCAATCCACCTATGGAAGTATCCAGAGCAGCTACTAAGCTATGTCTTTTTATGCTCAGTAAAATCTTAAGTCTGTGTGAGCTAATTCCCTATCTCCAAGTTTTCTCTTCACCTCTGATCTCACATTTGCAACTCTCTGTTGCAGTCCTCCCCTTGGTTTCCCCGCTAGTCTATCAAATCAAACGCCCTTTTTGGAGTCCTTCCTTCTTTATCCCCTCCCAACATGACCCTAACCTGGACTTTTTCTAAATTACTAATTTCTGTTAAAGGCACCACATTCTCCCTGGAATGGAGGCTCACAGCTTTGCCATCATCTTTGATTCTGACCCCTCATTGCACGTGCTTCCAGTCAGTTACCAAGAGCTGTTAAGCATATGCCATAATGTCCTTCACACTGAGAGGTGAAGCCAGCTGGACTTCCTGGGTGGAGTGGGGACTTGGAGAACTTTTCTAACTAAAGGATTGTATATGCACCAATCAGCACTCTGTGTCCGGCTAAAGGATTGTAAGTGCACCCATCAGCACTCTGTAAAAATGCACCAATCAGCACTCTGTGTCTAGCTAAAGGATTGTAAATGCACCAATCAGCCCTCTGTAAAAACGCACCAATCAGCACTCTGTATCTAGCTAAAGGATAGTAAACACACCAATCAGCACTCTGTAAAATGGACCAATAAGTGCTCTGGAAAATGGACCAATCAGCAGGATGTGGGTGGGGCCAAATAAGGCAATAAAACAGCTGGCCAAGCGCGCTAGTGGCTGCACTGTGCTAGGGGCCTTTTCCATGCTGTGGAAACTTTGTTCTTTCGCTCTTCGCAATAAATCTTGCTGCTGCTCAGTTTTTGGGTCCGCACTACCTTTATGAGCTGTAACACTCACCGCAAGGGTCTGCGGCTTCATTCCCGAAGTCAGCAAGACCACAAACTCACTGGAAAGGAGAAACTCTGGACACATCTGAACATCTGAAGGAACAAACTCTGGACACCCCATCTTTAAAAGCGGTAACACTCACCGCGAGGGTCCACAGCTTCCTTCTTTAACTCAGTGAGACCAAGAACCCACCGAAAGGAATACTGGATAAGCATTCAAACCATCTTCTCTATTCCCACCGTCATTACCTAGTTTGGCCTCTTAGTGCTTCCTGCCAAGGCTATTGAAACAACACTCCACTCCCATGCTTAGACTTTCCCACATCCATTTTGATTGGCCCAGACCTTGTCATTCTATTTATTAAATATTTTAGATTGGCCCAGACCTTGTCATTCTATTTATTAAATATTTTAAATATCCCTCCTTTCTGTTTCACTAACAACAGATGAAAGTTTGGTATTAACAGAGATGGTAAGGGAAGACATTAAACCCCACTTGAGCAGGGCTCCATCCAATTCTTCCCAACTTGGGTTGGCCTTTCAGGATGGGTGCTCTTATCCGGAGTTGGTGCTCTGTGATCACAGAAAACTCACGTTGATGTCATTTTCCCTTAAAGGGTTTCTCATGCTGAAACACACTATTTCCCATTATTCTGTTGTTTAAAATACCGCTGCAGTCCTTGTTTCTTAGACATTCAGGACCCTGCCTAGGCTTCAAATATTTGAATGAAAAATTAACAAAGGTAGTGAAGTAATGGGTTCCTACAGATTTATTCTATGATTTAATTATATATTTGGCAGGAAGTTACTTACCCAGAGATACCTCTTTTCTTCCAGAAAGGACAATTTCTTTCTGATAATATGTCTTGCTCGAGTTGTTGCCATTCTTCCTCAGTACCCCTCCACCACGCTTGAACTCTTGACATCCTCCAAGTAAATCCAGAGATCTCTCTGGAATCGCTAAAGTTACTGTTTTTGTTGACAGTCTCACTATTGTCTGCTGAAATTTTACCAGTCAATTCAAGTGACAGTCGGAGGACACAGTAGAGAAAATGTTTCCATAATCAGAGGCCTTAGTGATGTGTAGTCATCAAGCTTCAGAGGGGCTGGAAACTCAAATAGGTTGAGAGTTGGTGAGGTCGGACATGAACTCTCAGCGCACTGTCAGCACCGTGGGTCCTGCCAATTTCTTATACATAATACCACTGTTTTTCTCTAAAGTGGTTTATATGCTCAGCAGTAAAGCTGAGGTATGCTCACGGTTTGTTTCTGTGCTGTATTTTGGGACGGGGTTTGTCCTGTGCAATCCAGAGGCCTGGACTGGGGGGGGCACAGTCTTTTCACAGGTTAATGCTTTAGGTGATTGGCAGGTACGACAAGTTCCCATGGCTCCTCAGCTGACTTCTGGGCTCCAGAGTCCAAGCTGCTTTGTTCATTATTTCCCACTGTCTTGTCCCCCTTCCTTGCTCCTCTCTGGAGTGAAACTGAGAGACTAGTGCTGCTGTCTCCCAGCCTGTTGGTACCCTGTCACTTCTCAGAGCATTTTCTGTTTAACCAAAATCAAATAAAACAATTGCAACACCAAAACTCAAAGAAACAGAGGATGAAATGATGCATATGTGTAGTCAGAAAAGCAGTCCCTGGGTCTTAAAGGTGTTGTGCAAATTGAGTTCCTACCCTATATTCATCTTATGTTTGAACTTTTGTGTTCTCATTGAAATTAGCCTTGTTCTGCTCCCTCCCGAGGTTGGAGCTTAAGCTCCCAGCTGTGGCTGGTAGCTGTTCCAAGATGTTTCTTTTATGTAACCTATATTTTTCAGTTCTGAACAGAGTGGTTCTGAAGTAAGTGTTTCACACCTGCGTGGGTGTCTGCTATTGTTTGAATGTGTCACCTAAAATCGATGTGTTGGAAATGTAATCTCCAATGCAGCAGTGTTGGGAAGTAGGGCCTTTTGGGAGGTGTTTAGGTCATGAAGATTCTGCCCTGATGAGTGGATGAATGCTGCTATAAAAAGGGTTTGTGGGAGTGGGTTTGCTCTTTCTTTTCCTTCCTCCTTCCACTATGTGAGGACCCAGCAAGCAGACTCTCACCAGATGCAGGCATCTTGATCACAGGTTTCCCAGACTCCAGAACCGTGAGACAATACGTTTCTGGTCTTTATAAATTACCCAGGTGTTCTGTTGTAGAGGCACAAACAGACTAAGAGAGAATCTCCCTTCTTCTTTGACCTAAGGGTTATCTTGTATTTTCCATCTTGGCTAATTATATTTCCATCTAGTGTGTGCCAAAACTACAAACTTCAGAGTTGTTCTCAGTGATTCCCCCTTTAAGTCATCACATCCCATATGTGTTCAGCCTTGAAGATTTTGTTTATCATTTATTTTTTATTTTTATTTCTTTTTTGAGACAGAGTCTTGCTTTATCTCCCCAGCTGGAGTGTAGTGGCATGATCTCGGCTCATTGCAACTTCTGCCTCTCAGCTTCAAGTGATTCTCCTGCCTCAGCCTCCTGAGGTAGTTGCTGGTAGTAGCTAGGATTGCAGGGGGGCACCAACACGCTTGGCTAATATTTGTATTTTTAGTAGAGACGGGATTTCACCATGTTGGCCAGGATGGTCTCAAATTCCTGGCCTCAAGTGATCTGCCCACTTCAGCCTCCCAAAGTGCTGGGATTACAGGTGTGAGCCACTGTGCCCAGCCCAGCTGGGTGAAATCACCTCCTAACAATATCATTGCCACAAGTCTTACTGACCCACTTGCCCCTTTTGACTTACTACTCTGGCTGTGTTCATTTATCATGATTTTATGCCTTAGTTCCTGCTGTTTTCTCTGCTCTCGGTGCACTTCCACTTGGAACATCCCAACTCAAAATTGCTTCAAATCCTTGTTGGAACATAGTAAAACATGGTAAAATACAAAAACAAAATGAATCAAACAATGCAAACAATCCAACAACTAAAGTCTACTCATTCTCAGAATCAGGTACATTCATAGAACCCTTCCTGATCCCTGGTGGCAGGGCAGGTGGCTTCTTCCTGGTGCCCCCACAGGACTGTGATCACACCCTGGCCACTTCCCACATAGGCTGAAAAGTTTGTTGAAAATGGGAGGACAGGGACCATATCCTACTCATCCTTCTGTCCCCCTTTCCAAACAGTCCATTATGCAGAGGGCCTGCTGTGTCCAGCTGATCTGCAGTTGACTACACATCCCCTGCACTGTTCTCCAGAGGCTGACGCTGATGACTCAGTGCCCGGAAGAGAAGGGCTTTTCCTGTATGAGCCACAGATTCTCTTTAAATTGCCTTCAGGTCATGCACATTTCTTGCCATCTTCTTTCTTTACTGTAAATTACCAGGATTCCTGGCTACTTTACCTTTATTTTCTCCAGGGTCTAGACTGTGTCTGATAGGATCATAGGTTGTTGCTCTCTGTGTGGTGTAGTAATTACAAACTTTCTTGGTGAGCAGATTAAACACGTAGAATCACCTTCAACTCTGGGATTTTCCCCCAAACGTTATAATTAATACCCCTGCAAACAGGGATATATGCATCCCCTGTTCACATCTGGGGTAGAGAAAGGGCACTCCTTGCCTCAACAGAGAACACAAACCATTAGCTTTGCTCTGATTGGCCCCATCCACCCCAAACCAATCTGGATGGCCAGGTTCACGCATGGAAATGCAGCCATCCAAGCTGTTGATTCATCTGCACGACTTAAAGGACTTGAAATCTTTAACCAAATTTGACATAATTTAATTTGGCTGTGTGTAAGCATGATGATGAAATAACACTTTGACTCCAAACATTTAAGGGAAAGAAATATAATCAGGAAGAATTGTGGTCCAGGAAGAGTAACACCATATTTCCATAGTAGTTGCAAACACAGCCAGGAGCAGCCTGTCAGGCAGCAGGACTTAGAGACCTTAGAGCAGGATCATATTTAATGTGGTGAAGCTCAGCTAGAACTTAGAACAGTGTTTGTCAGATTGAGCACAGGAATCAACAGAAGTGCTTGTAAAAAGTGCAGATTCCCAGACTCTCCCTTAGAGATTTTAATTCAGTTAGAGCTAGGTGGGACTGTATATAAAATATAAGAATCTGTATTTTTAATAAATTCTCCAGTTGATATTTTATGATTGGGCAAGCCTGGGGAATAGTGTTGCCAAAAAAGAAATCAAATCACTCTGTGGTAAGAAGAATAAGAAAGCATCAAGGGCTAGGTAGGCATTTAGTACAGACACTGGTCAATGGGATACAAAATCCTCAGGGGGCTCCAGCTTACTGAGTGGTAACTCTCTCCACTTCCCATATACACACTAATTTCAGTTCAATTTGGTTCTATCATTTAAACTGTCTCCTTAGAGTTAAATCAATGCTTTGGGGTAATTGCTTAGGCTTTTGAATGTCTCCCCTTTTCTTGGAACTCTGTGTAAGGTGATATCTGGGTAATGGGAGTGCAGCTCATGTACCCTCAATGCATGGGAGAAGAGGACCCTTGGCCTGGTGCTGGACTTTGAGTGGGCCCTGGCTGCCACCTGCTTTGGAGAGTTAGGCTCATTTTGTTGTTGGTAGCTTGTAGCTGATGGTCCCTTAATCTTTCTTTCTTGACTTGTACTGGTTGAGGGCCTCTCTCTGCCCACCCTCCTATTCTTGGCTTTCCCTGACATGTAAATCTCCACGAGTCTCCCCACATCTGCCATGTGGTGTGCCCTTGGCCAAGGCTCTATCCTCCATAGCTTCTACAAGATTATCTGTCCTACCTCCTTATCTATTTTAAATCTTTGGATTGCAAAAATATCTTGTGGCAAGTTGACTGTATCAGTATATATATTGCTTCACAATAATCTACCCTAAAATTTAAACACTTCAACAACAAGAAAGGATTTATTTTGCTCATGAAAATACATTTTTTTTAGTGCTCAGCAAAGACAACTCATCTACTCAACACGGGGGTCAGCTTGGGCAGATTGACTGAAGGCTGGCAGATTCACTTTCGTGATGGCTCACTTACGTGCTTGGCAAATTGTTACTGTTATCTGGGAAGTCAGTGAGAGTGCGGGCTAGGGATATTGCTTGTCTTCAAGTGGGTTTTTTCATATGCTGCCTGAGCTTCCTTACAACATGGTGGTTAGATCTCAAGTATGAGCATCCCAAGGGATAGAGCATAAAAACCCAGCATCTTGAAACCTGGGTATGAAAACTAGCATAGTGTTTCTTTCTGTGAATCCAGCTCATCGAGCAGTCATAACGGCCAGACTTATGAGAAGAGGACATAGACCTGTCTCTCAATAGAAAGAGGGTCAAATAATTTAGGGGTCACCTTTTTAAAATGCCAGTGATCTTTATCTTGAATCTTGCCTATCTAAATTAGGTTTCACTGATACATTGTATTGAAATAATATCAATTTTGTGAGACTATCAGAGCTAGTTTAAATTTTTAGAATATTAGATATTTCCCTTTGATTCAAGTAATATGGCTCCAATTCATCAATGAAAGTATTCCCAAGATGTATAAATTCCAATTGGGACCTGTGTTGATGAGCTCTCATAGACCAAGATGGCCCTTATCGCAGTACCTACCTGAAATTTGGCTCGTGGAGATAATACCCTTCACTGCAGCTAAAGAAGTGAAAGCTGAGCTTGTTGGGAGACGTATCAACCAAGTAATGCCTGCTTTTCTTGTGTGAGAAATAGCCCTAACTTGGAACACTTCTATTCTTGCCAGTAAATTGTCCAAAACAGTTCAGATGTGAACTCTTTACAGTACCTCTTTGCTTGAATTATCTGGGCCTGTGGTTGATTAAGCACAAAGTGGACACATAAGCATCTTCCTGAGAAAACAGTGAGGCTATTCAGTGCCTCCTCAGGAAACACAACTCTTTTTGTAAGGTTGGGTCTCCTCCTGGGACAAGACTTCAGAGATTATACAAACTGCCTCCCCTGCCAGGGAAATATGCCAAAGTCAGGAGTACCAAGCAGACACAAGAATGGGGTTAGGAGGTGGAAGAGAATAGGGGTATGTTTCTTTGTAATCAGGAAAGTGTAACACATCTCCCTGGTATGAGTGTATCTGTCTACCATGCAATCCTGTACAATGGCTTTCGGAAATCCTTTTGGGGGACCATTTTCTAGGATAAACAGAAAGAAAAGCACCTTTCTGTCTTACTTTTCTTGCTGTTTCATACTGCTAGAATTACTTTTGGGGGATTCCCTGTGAATTGACAGAAAGCAGTGATGGTCCCTGTGTTTGGTTAACAACTGATATCCAGTCCCTAGAAATTCTGTAGTCCTAGCGAGGGGGTGAAAAGGGGGATGAAGAATGGTGTGGATATTGTCACTGGCCTTTGTCTACCCCAAGATACCAAGATTTAGTGACCTGGAGAGAGTAAAATCCTGAGGCTCCTATCTTCTCAAGTGGAACCTTTCATTTGTCAAAGAGGTGCACATTTAGTCTGGCTTGGAGTAGGACAAGTTTTCTTTTTTTTTTTTTTTTTTTTTGAGACGGAGTCTCGCTTTGTCACCCAAGCTGGAGTGCAGTGGCGTGATCTCGGCTCACTGCAATCTCCGCCTCCTGGGTTCACACCATTCTCCTGCCTCAGCCTCCAAGTAGCTGGGACTACAGGAGCGGACCACCACGCCCGGCTAATTTTTTGTATTTTTAGTAGAGACGGGGTTTCACCGTGTTAGCCAGGATGGTCTCGATCTCCTCACCTCGTGATCTGCCCGCCTCGGCCTCCCAAAGTGCTGGGATTACAGGCGTGAGCCACCGCGCCCGGCGACAAGTTTTCTAGTGTAAACACACTATCAGCATATGCAAAACACCATCCTCCAATCATGCCTGAGACCAGATGATGCAGATTTTAGTGTCTTTCCTTTTCTCATGGTTTGACACTCCCCTGGGATATTCTATTCTCTGAGCACAAAGTACACCAACACCAGTAGAAAAAAAAAACCTGTTTGCTTCCTGTGTGTTGGTGGCAGAATGTCAGAGCCTCTGAAAACTTCGAATGGAACTTGGTTATATTTCTCTATCAAGAGACACCCACAGCCAATTTATCAAGGGAACTGGGGAGAAATCCAGGTTGAGACTATTGTTAATTGGTTTTGAATTTATGATTCTGAAAAACTTATAATTATGAGTAACTGGTCATTGGAGTTGTCCCAAATTTATTCCAAAACAAGAAGCAAATATTCTTAATGTATTTGAAATGCATTGTCCCTATATCTTCAGACTTGAATATACTCTGACTCCACCTCCAAGTAATTCTAGTATGAATTAATGTATTAAGTGTTCTCTTTTTAACCTTTTACATTTCTTGTGCTAATTCATTTCTATTTTAATCTAGTTATTATTCTTTTAAATATCAGATCTCAAAATGCAGCACATTAAAAAAAATGAACTACAAAGCTATTTTTTATAAGGTATGAAGGTGATCTGCCCACATTGCTGTCTTGGTGATTGGATTTTCTTCTTCACTGTTTTCCCATATGGACCCCAAAGTCCCAAAAGTTGTATCTTTAGTTTACTTGGCCTTTCTTTACAGAAGAAGATAATGTTTCTCTTGCCACTGAGATATATACTTGTATATTTTCTTTATTTTGCTTCTTGTTTCAAGTATCTGTCCTATGCTTCAAGGCATTAGATTTATTTTTCAATTTTCTCTAGAAAGCCATTCACAACTTGGTTTTCCAGATCTTCTTTTTATTTTATTTAGAATGTTGGATGAAAATTCTGCCTTCTTCATGGCTGGTTTTTCCCATGGCCTCTTCTTTTATTTATACTGACTATATTGTGTTTACTTTTATTGACTTCTCAATTGGGTTATCCCAGGCCTTTTCCTTGATTCATAACTCCTGGGCTCATCTGTGGGTTTTCTCTCTCTCTCTCTCTCTCTCTCTCATAGAAAGCAGGTGTATAGTGGATAAGTGGACTGTAGACATGGGTTTGGGGTTGTCAGTTTTGTATTTATTTAGCAGTTGACTGACAGGATCAGAATATGGAGGATAAGCAGATTGAACCAGAGGAGCTATATTTCAGCAAAATGTGAATTATGTTTGGAAAATTTGCTTGTAATATCTTTAGAGAGAGGGGATGCCAAGGTAGAGGATCTGATGATAAAGATGTCAGATGAACATCTACAAAGGATAAAAGAATAGGACTGTATTTCCATGGTTTTGAAAACCTAAATGTTAGGGAAAGACTAGTCATCAAAGCAATAAAGAACTTGAATGAGGGTGGAGGTCAAGGTTGCAGTGAGGTCATAGGATTCTGATTATAAAACCCAGAGAAAGGAACAAATTAAATAGCCATGACTACAGAATTAAGACTCAATGACTTAAGAAAGGAATCAATATTAGACTCAGCCTAAGGCAAGTGTATCTGGAACCCCATGTAAAGAGTTTTTTCCCCAGAAGACCAGCAAGAGGTAGATTGAAACTTGAAAAAGCCTACTAGACTTGGGTGTGTACTCTGCAGACTGAGAAACTGGCTGGATAGTTATAATTTAGCCCTCTGGGTAGAGTTTGTCACCTGAAATAGCAAGGCCTTAAGGCAAAGCAAAGTCATAAAGCAAAGGAGTTGATGTTTGAAGATGAGACATTAGGCCCTGACTCTTCTCCTAACTGCTGGGCAGTCTCTGCAGATAATGGAATTTCAGGAACCCACTGTTTCAAGGGGTGCTTGGCAGATATTTTCCATCATCATTCTTTAATTTCTTTTTTACTTTGTTGCACACTATACTGTGAGTCACCTATGATCGATGTTCCTACTCTTCTCCTTTATTCTGTCTCTAAATTATTAGGAGCTGGGGATATGGTAAAGATTAAATGAGATCCAGTGGGAGGAAGCACTATATGAGCAGAGGAGCATATAAACTGAAGGCCATTTCTCTGAACTAGGATTGAATTTTGAGGGTGTACTAATGCTATTATTCTCTGAGTTCATTAAGATCAAGTGGACTCTAAGTGTGACATCATAATATTTTAGATAAATGTTTTTAATATTTAATATTTATCTAAGTATTAATCTAAATATCAATATTTAGATAAATCTTTTTCAGCAAACAGTTTTTCAGCATGCAGTGGGCATCTGGGCCTGGTCTAAGCAATGGAGCTACAAGGTGAAGAATTGAGGCTGCTATCTGGGGTCTGTAGCAAGGCCAGGGGCACTCAATTTTGTGCAACCTGAAGTTAGTATGATTTGCAGAACTTTCTTTAAGAAAAAAATTTTAAATTACAAATATAAATTTAAGTATAAAAGGGAATTTTTATTCAAACTGAGGAAAGAAATTACAACAAATTTCAAACTAAAAAAAAATCTAACAGATACCATAAGCATCACAAAATCCAGAAGGAAAAAAAACCCTACATGGTATTTTTCTTAACAAACTGTCTAACAGACCTCTGTTAGATTTTTCCTCATATATGTTGGCTGTGTGCTCTTTGATAATATCTTCATGTAACAATGACTTTTAAATATAGTTTTCTATAGAGAGACCAGAAACATAATTTAGCCTCTCCTCCAGCATGGTTCATTGAACTTTGTTTTTTTAATTATTGATATTTTTGATTAGATCTGATTGAAAGCCAAATCATTCTCTTACAGGTTTGTATACTTAAAGATTGGAAAGAAGTTCAATAGATTTAAAATCTTGTTTCACCTAAGTACCTTCACAAAGTGCTAGGCACATCAGGCCATTCTTACTGTGATGTAGCCTTTGGCCTTGCCTGCCCCTGAGCGTCATAGCACAGGGCAGCCCCATGGGCAGTAGGAGGTATTCCTTGAAGCCAATGCTACACCAGACAGCTAGTGTCACTTCACTAGACATTGAAGTGATTATAAACCACATAAATATAGCTTATTAAAGCCAAATAAGTGATTCTCTAATTCAGCTCTCCCTAAGCTGAATCCCCAAAGTGCTCTCAGCCATTCCAAGCTACCCAACTTGAGGAGACTTGTACAAAGGGGATCAGGGACTGATCAGAGTAGAAAGAAACCCTAGACTTAACCTGTCACAATTAAAATAGATTAGAACTGCAAATTTTACAAAGATCTTGGACCTCATGAACATATGAGGCCCAAAGTCTTTGCAAATAAAGGGCTCTGATGCTGAAGTTTAATTAACCTGCACATCAGTCCACCTCTGGGGAGGCCAGTAGGTAACCTGAGTGGGTGAACAAAGACTCCACAGTGGTATTAAACTTTGAGCTAAGTCTTGAAAGATAAGGAGATATGTTTTAGGAGGTCAGTGGAAATGGCCAGGCCTAATAGGAGGTGCCAGCAAAGGAGAAACAGAAGAAATGGTAAGAGAGAAAGAGAAGGGGAACCAGGTGAGAATGACCTCTTTGAAGAGTGTTACAGAAAATTTCAACAAGAAATGGTTAAATGCTGTTAAAAATGGAAGTGGGTCCAAGTAGTTGAGAACATGAAAGAGTCTACTGTCAATTAGGAAGCCACCTGAGGATCTTTGTCAATGCAATTTCAAAGATGTGCTGCAAGTCAAAGCCCAGTCTTAATGAGCTGAAAAGTGAATAGATTACAAGCAAGTTGACTTTGATAGTTCAAGAAGTGCACCTGGGAAGGAAAGACGATGCATAGTGCTGTGGTTATAAGAAAACTTGGAGATGAAGGACTCTTCATTGGTATTAATTTTTAATTAAAGAAGAGTTTAATCAAACATGTCAAGAATGCCCCGTAAGTGGAGTGACTTCCTGTTCTGAGCAGAGGAAATGTGGTCTCCATTTGCTCATAATTTAATTTACCCTTGCTTCTCAGTACTCTAAAATTTTCAGGAATAGCTTACCAACACCAACCAACAGAGCAGTAGACAAGTCCTCTGGAGAGCATATGTGCTCATCTTGACATTCCAGGGAATAGCCCACACCTTGCCCCTACCCTGTGATCCCACATATCAGAAGTACAGCTGTTCACATTCTATTCTTCTCTTGTCTCCCAGATTCCAATCTCATCACCCCCGCCCCATCAACCTTTCAACCCCCTCTCTCTCTTTCTCTCTCTCCATCATTTTTGTAGGTGTGATATGGAATATTCTCCATGCAATTAACTATTCTTCACAGATACAGGTTTTAAATGGCTGCATTGTATTCTGTGACATGAATTAATCATTACTTATCCTAAATATCCTCTTATTGGACATTTGGTCTGTTTCAAGATGATTGTTCAGTCATCTAAATTTTTGTGTGCAATGGTGATTTCCTGAGGATATATTTCAAAAAATGCCAAGAAATGGAATCACTTGCACACAAAAAAGTCATGTTTTTATGGCTTTTGACATATATTACCAAATTGTTTTACTGGTAACTCAAATGCCTGATGATAACGAAGCTCTGAGAGAACGTAAGCCTTTGCCTTTGGTTGAACACATTTACATAATATGGTAAAAATCATCTGACACACAGGGAAAAACCAGATTTGATTGTTTTTGCCCATATTTTGATTTTACTAAGTTATACAGTGCTGGCCTCCACATTTTCCGCTTGTGAAAATGTATTAGGATAAATTAAATTGCTTCAGACATGCAGTTGAATTTGTCTGGTTCCCAGACTGTGGTTTTTCCCTTGACTGGTCAGCCTGGGGTGAAAAGCACTTCCTGGCAGTCAGCAGGTGTGTTGTGCTGGAATCTGGGAACATGAGAATCAACAAGAGGAAGGCTTTATCTACCAGATTAAACAAAAGGCATGGTGGATGCGTAAGGGCTAGCAGTAAACATAACCTCAAGGAGTGGGGCTGAAGGACCTACCTCCTGCCTAGTACCCCAGAGGGTTCTGAGTCTGGTCCCTTCCGAGTTGTAGTCCCTGATCCCCAGATTCTAGGATCTTGCTGAATGGCCTGAGGACAAAAGACATTTTCCAGAGGCTTCCCCTAAGAAGGGGTTGCCAAATTTCTGGGAATACATACAAAGCTTGAGACACAGAAAGCCTGAGTGATCCGTGAATATAAACACATCAGTAGTGAAGTCCAGCTTTACATTTTTGAAAAAAGCCCCTTTTAAAAATGTCTTGGTTTTCAAAATAGTACCTTTCCCAAGTTATGTTTATAGAGTAGCATCGAACAAGAAAGCTCTTTGATAAAAGCCTGCCTATTTCTGGAAGGGTGGAGATGGGAAGATGTGGGTGGGAGTCATGTTTGTTCACAGGCTCTTAGCTGCTGAGCTTTGATCATTCTGCAGAAAAGAGGTGAGATCGTTATGCCACCAATTCGTACCCTCAAACTGAACCCTGTTAATAAGTCTTGTCTCATCCACTCCATTAATGATCAGCAAATGACTAGAACTCTGTCCAAAAGGCCTAGACATCAGGATGAATGTCAAATAACAGCTGACACTGCCAACTAAAAATAGCACTTTGGATTTAAATGGGTGACTCAGACTTGATTTCCTACACTTGCCTGGGATAATATGGTACAGAGCAGGGTTGTTTTATGTTTTTCTTTTTTCCTTTCATGTGAAAGGAGGGTTTTATTGCAACTGTCTGGGCAGTGAGCTCAGAGTCAGCTCTGTGGGAGTTGAGTGCACCCACACTTTTACCTCCAAGGCCCTGGGGGCACAGGGCACTGTCGGCTTCCTAAGCACATCTATGCACTTGAACTTGTAGTCCAGGTCGGCAAAGAATGAGAGGATGGTTTAGGAAGTTATGTCAAAATTTAACACCATTTCCAGAAACTTCTCTCTTCGTACTCTACCCATCATTCTCTTTCACACAATTAAAAGGCTAACTAGTCAACGACTAATGACACAGGCTACATAACCCAGGATAACTCTTGACAGAGATGGCAAACTGGAAAACCAAATGTACCTTTCCAGAATATGCCCATATGTATAATGAATATTAAGATGTTGACCAAATTGCCCAGATAAATATTTAAATAAAGTGTACAATGGAACATTACATCTGTTGCTCATTTGAGTTAAATACATTTTCACTGAATTAGTTAATTAATATTTGCTAATCAGATTGGTCGATGAGGTTTTCCTAGTTTCAAACAGTGACAGAATATGTCAGGCCAACAAAGGATGTTTCAACTGTGCCTTCTCAAGGTTTTTTGCCCCATCAAATGTATACCCCTGGAATCTAGATGAGTCTCTATTTACATACAAGTGTCTCCTCCCCTTGTACATTTTCCCACCTTACAGCCTGTTGCCAGATCCCATTATACTTAGGGAATATCCTGTCTGCCCAGGCTCCCTTCCTGGCTATTAGAAGTCAAAGCCCTTCTGCGTGCCTGAAAACAATTCTGCAAGTCTGGTTTTTACAGGGATCACAGGCCAAGGATACCTGTCCAGAATTCATTTACCAGTTCCAAGTGGGACAGCACAGCAAGAGGACATCAAATTGTGAAATCTACTAGTTAGGAGCTAGGCAGAACTGAGGTTATGATGAGGTTCACAGTTTAGACAACGAGGCTTTGAGGAAAGTTCCCATAGCTGGGAATTCATAGCAGCTTTACTGTGCTTCTTAAACCTCAGACTTAGGTGTGGGAGGAGCACCTGGAGTTGATACAAAGCAGATACAGCAGCTAGTGGCACTCGAATTCAGAGTCAGAGCTCCCAACAAAATTTGATTGAGAAATCACAACCTAGTCAATTCTCAGCCTGTAGGCTAAGATCAAGTGTGAGGAAACCGCAGCCCATAGACCCTAGCCCAAATAAACTGGACTCTTCCCACACCTATGCTGGCTTTTTGCAGTAAGCCTAAGTGCTTTTAGGATGTATCTGTTCTGGTCTCACTGTTAGGCTGTGGTCGGACAGGCTGGTGAGCTGGGAAAAGCCTTTGTGAGGCCCAGAAACTCTTTGTGTGGTGGCTGGGAGCTCCTTGGGAAGGGAAAAATCCCCTCTGGCCTTATTTGTCCAAGCCTGGCTTTCTTCTCTCCTCTAGCTCCCACCCCTGTCCTGTCTCCACGAGTGCCTCAGAACCATCAAACCCCTCAGTGCCTTAGCCCTGACATTAGGACGCTGTCGGAGCCTCTTGGGCGTGGCTGCTGAGTGGCCAGTCTCTGGAAGTGAGTCGTCCATTTGTTGGGATGGACAGGGACCCTGCACAGGGACCCCGTGGCTGATGCTGTCTTGTTCCAGTGCTCGTTTTGAATCTTGGCCAACAGAACACAGAGCTCGTGCCACATGCAGTGAGCATAGCCCCTCCTTGGAGCCTGCCTACCTCTTCCCAAAGGAGGAAGAGTGGACAGTTTTGCAAACAGGAAAGGAGAATTTATGTGCTTCAGGAAGGGCAGTGCCCCTAAGAGGGAGAAATAACACTTGTTAAGAGGGAGAAGCTACGTCTAACTGTGTCTTTCTTGGTTTGCCTAAATGTAGGCCATTCAGTGGCTTCTCAGGAGAGAGAGAGGAGCGAGGGAGGGAGAGAATGGGAGAGATATGCAGGGAAAGCGATTAACCTGACTTCTTGTTATTGCAAAAGAAGTGCCACAGAAAATAACAACGTCTGGAGAAAGAGTAAATAAAGGACCCCTGTGGCGCAAGAAGGAATGGGGTGAAGGATGGACTTCCTATTGAAAACCGGACTTCAGCAGTGGAAGCTGGTTGTGAGTTACTCAGACTTATAAGCCATGAAATCTTTCATTAGGTTGGAGGGTGGATGGGTTACTTTCAATAAATTACTTCCAGGGATTTTGCTCGTTCCTCGAATTCCTTCCTGAATGGATCTGGGATAAACTGCTGAATCAAAGTGCCCGACAGGAGCTGCAGCGCGGCCACCCAAATGATGAACAAGGGCCAGGGAAGGCCCAGCAAACGGCAGGATCTGAAGTTTCTCACACCAAAAGAAAAGCTTGCAACCCAAGTCCTGTTTTTCTGTCCGTTTTTATAAAACTATAGCTACTGTGTGTAGTTGACAAGGTAGACAAGAATTGTTTACCTTGGAATTGCCTTTTATTATAAACTTTTGAATGATTCGAGCATAAAGCAAAGTTAGTTTCTGATTTGTTAGACTCATTATGAAAATATTGTTTGTAATACAGAACTCAGGTAAGCAAATATGACAATATCATAAAGGTCTAAAAGTGACCTGGCGAACTGTAGTTAATGCTATTGGATATATGATCCCCATGTGAAGTTTCCTTTTTTGAAGATAGATTTAAGAGCCCTTAAACACTGATTAGATAAGGAGGAAAATGACAACTATAAGATTTGAAACCCAAGTGGCTGAGGAAATAGAGTTGCCATTAATGGAAATAGAAAGGACCCCAGGAATGACTGGCTTGAGAGAAAGCTGATGTCACATGCTGAGTGTGAGATGTTAGAGAGATACCAAGTTAGAAACAGGACCTTGGAGGCAGGTGTGACTTGGAAAAAGTTCTAGGAATTGGTTGTAGTAGAAGCCAAGGAAGTAGATATGATCAAAAAGTGAGAGATGGTGAGGGAGCAGAGAAAGATGCGAAGAAGACACCTGGAAAACCCAACTGTGTGGGGACTGGCCAAGGACAGGAGTTCCTGGAGATGGAAACGAGGAAATAAACTAAGGAGAGAACCAGCACAGAGCGTTTGTGTGGAGGCCAAGGGAGAGTGTGATCAACAGTGGCCTGCAAGGCCTTAGATGGCCTGGGTTCTGTAGCTGTCTGACCCCTTGCTATGAGCCTTCCCTCAGCTTTTTCCTTTCTAGTGACCTGGCCTCCTTGCTGCTCCCTGAACACACAGATGTGTCCTAAGTTAGGGCCTTAGCACTGGCTATAGCTTCTACCTGGAGCACCCTCTCTCCGAGGTCCACATGGCTCTCTCTCTCTCCTCCTGCAAGCCTCTGTCACCTTCTCAGTGAAATGTACCCAACTGCCCTTGCAACACCAAAACCTCCTCCTACCTGCACCTCTGTGACTCCCTACCCTGCCCTATTTTTCCTTTTTTCTCTAGCTTTTGTTTATTAACACTGGATCATTTACTTACTAATTTGTCTATGTAGTTAATTCATAACCACTACTAATAATTTACAATTTTATATGTTGTATAGTGTCTACCTCTCTACACCAATAAAATATAACCTTTACAAAGGCAGAGATCTTTGTTTTATTAACCTATCCTAAGTGCCTAGGACAGTGCTTGATACAGAGAAACACTTAATGACTATTTGTTGAAGGAAGAATGAACAGTGTTGAATGCTGCTGAGAAGGAAAGGAGAATAGTACCAAGGCAAGGTCATTGGATGGATGTTTTAGGAAGCGCTTGGCAATGCTAAGGAGAGCAGTTGTGGGAGAGTAATTGGAGAGTGGAGTGGGTAAGTGGGGCAGGGTAGAGGAAGTGAAAGCAGCAAAGATCATAGTACCTAAATCACAGAGCAAATTAATGTTTGGGCATAATATTTAAAATTCCGGAACTGAAGTAACTGCATCAGGTCTTTCTGAGCCTGGTATTGGAAGACAAAAGGCACATCACTGGTAGGCAATCACAACAGGCTGGCCTGCGAGGAGTTGCAATTTAGAGGTCAGGATGTGACTTGCAGTGTATCCAGATTCATGTAATAATGCACTGTTCTGTAAGGGAGGTACACAGAGTGTTCAAGTACAACCTATTTTAAGACAGTCCAATTTTTGCAAAATGGAAAGCTACAAATCACATGAGTCAAGGGTGATGGATTTAGATGAAGATAAGAGAGGAAGGGGAAGTGGGAAACTGAGAGAGCCGCTAGGGCTAAACAAAAAGCACAGGAAGAAAACAGCAGGGAGAAGACACCTCCCTGCTGAGGAAAGGCGACAGTCTGGGCCTGCCCCAGAGAAAACAGCCCCATCCGAGGGCCACAAGGGAGGAAAGGGCAAGCCGAGGAGGAGGCCATTCTTGGAAGTTAAGATGGCCAGAGGAAAACAACAAGCTCAATTATAGAAAGATCTGCAGAAAGGGGATCTGCTGGAGGAGGGAAAAATTGGAACTTGAGACAGTGAATAAGCCAGAAAACAAAGCCTCAAGGAGGAGAGGGAAAGAGAAAACCTTGAGGGCAGCCAAAGGAGGAATAAATTCACTTCAAGAACATGCTCCAAGAATAGGAGAGAACATGCACAGAGAGAGTTAAAGGAGAAACTCGAGAAACAAAAACTAAGAAGAGGGAGATGAAAATCTGAATGCACCTTTTGTATGAGACACTGGGAAGTGTTCAAGTTTGAGTGTGAATTTGATGTTAGGTCATTCATTCTGTTGTAGCATGCACTTGCACACATAACATAAACACCTGGTGAGGGTGAGATGCAGAGAGCTGGGGCCCAGGAGGGGAAAGGGATGTTTAATTTCAGGCCCACATGATGTTCACTTAAGGCTTCAGTAGTGTTTAACTCTAGAGAACCTGGAATGGGCTCACTAGGAGCCCATTAATTGGTGAAATGTGGAACCACTTAGGAAAAATTTATAACACTTTTCTTATGTGGGATGCAAGGCTTCATCAGTGAGCTAGACCCGCCTACTGTTTGTCCTGGAGAACACAGTATCTCCTTTGGTAGAGGTGACTTTCCTGTGTCTTAGGACTTGGTAGGGGGCTTTTCCTCACTAACAAGAACCACACAAGAACGACAACAGTGAACATCGATTAGGGAGTTTCATGACGTGAACTGTGCTAAGCTCTTTATATATGGTCGCTCCTTACTATTCACAAATTCTGCATTCATCTACTTGCTAAAATTTATTTATGACTCCAAAATCAATACTTGCAATGCTTTCATGGTCATTCATGGACAAGCACAGAGCAGAGGATAATTTAAGTCCCCCAGTAAGAATGCACCTTCCTCCTGACGCTTTGCCTTTTAGTTTCAGCTCTCATACCATAAACTGGGGTCCTTGTGGTTGTCTATTCTATACCACTTTTTTTTTTTTTTTTTTTTTTTTGCATTTTTGTAGATATTTCACTGTTTCAAGTAGCCTCCAAGCTAGTGCTGAAGTGCTGTCTGGCATTCCTGTGTGCAAGGAGGCTGTGATCTGCCTTACAGAGAATACATGATTAGATAAATCTCCACTAGGCATGAGTTATAGTGCTGTTGGCTAGGAGTTTAATGTTAAAGAATCAGTCAAATATATTGAATAAAATGCCTTTAAACAGAAACACACGTAAAACAAGGGAATTGTATTGATTGGTTGGCAAAAGTATTGTGACCAGTAACTCACAGGAACCTAACTCTATATTTCCATGAGGAACTTGGTTCAGTGTTTGCTAATTCAGTATTTGGAGTGACTTTATGGAGTGGAACTGCCACAAACAATGAGAATCAACTCTACTTTATTTCATTTAGTGGTTACAGGTAGATAAAGTAATTCTTCAAAGGGCCAATTTTACAGAAATACAGGCCTAGAAGAATGTTAGGCCTTAAATGTTGTATTCAAGGTCATAATACTGGCAAGGGACTCGAGCCCAGCTCTGCCTCCAGACCAGCACATGGTGTTTCTGCTGCCCTAGTGTGAGGGTGCCGAGGGGAAGGATGGATTCCACATAGTGGAGGGAGGATTTCATTCAAGAACAAACATGAGCTGACTCCAGGAGACTCCTAGGAATTGTTTAATGGGAATTTAAAGTAAAACTGGAAGTTTTGAAATCACAAGTAGAGAAGGAACCAGGAAAACAGTTAGTTATTGTTGTGACTGTTTATATTCCTGAATGCTGTGACCTATGGAAACTTGGGGCTACGTGAGGTTGTGATCATACTTTGAAAAGAATAAAACATTATGCAAATATGTGGTACGATAGAAAAACACTGAACTGGGAGCAGAAAATTCTAGTTCTAGTCCCAATTCTGCCAGTAACTTGCTGTCGGCCTTTGAGAAAGTCTCCTTTCTAGCCCACACCTTAACCGCCTGACCTATAAATGAAAATGCTGGTAAATGATTTTCTCTTCTTGAAGTTTTTCTGATGTGGAAACTGTACAGCTCTGTCTAGATTCTACCTGGGTGACTGGAAGTCCTACATTGCCTGGAGTAGGCTTGGTGTATGCCTTTTGTCTTAGCATTAATACTAACGGCATCTTCTTTCAGAATCAAAGGTGTGCCCGTTTGGATAATAAATCATGATTATCCTGTGCTTCACCAATATTTGTTCCTTGGGTCTTCTTGGCTGAGTCAGACTCAAGAAAACCTTACCCTTGTCTCAATAGTGGGGACCAGCTGGGGTCACCTCTTCCAGACACGGTGGGTTCTTGCTGTCTGGTTGCTGAGCTGCTTGGCTCTTACCTGCTGCCACATTCCTGGCCCATCTCACCTGGTTCTTGCCTCACACCTTACACCTTGAATATGAAATGTCCCGCTGCTTAAACTGAGAAACAATTCTGCTTTGCCTTTTGGCTTCCCAAAAAGGAAATTATTTTAGCTGTACTGTGAAAAGAGGACAGTAATTGATGTAAAGAAAAAGTAGTTTGATATAGTACTGCTGATTCAAAGACATAATATGTTATAATGTAGTCATTCCTAGTCCTATTAGATTTGATGCTATTTTTCATCAAATTACCTACAATCATAATATAATTATATCAATACTGACTGAATATAATAAAAATTAATTTTAAAATATGGAGCTAGATCAAGAAGTGAGATGTTGAAACAAAATCTTCTGCCACTCAATTTCAAGTCTTTCTAAACATACTCTTTCATTCTCTTACTATCGTAAAAAAGTTACATGAATCACTATGTGAAATAAAATTGTTTTCACTATAAAACAAAGCAATGACCTATAGAAATAAAACAAAAAGAAAATAGTTATACCTTATTCTTTTTAGTAGGTTAAAATGGACTACATAATTTTATTATACTCTTAATTTGCTTAGCAAAATATTTCCTCCCAGATACTGAAACAAAAACTTTAGCTCAGGCCAGATTTAATAATCCTAAACTTTCTGAATGTCATCTGAAAAATTAAACAATTGGTCAAATTCTCTAATCTGTGTTTCTGGTTCAAAATCCTTGTCCCCGTCTTTCTAGGTGACCTTCAGCTATTCAACCCAAAAATGTAGTATGTTAATGATTGAACAAACATCACAATACTGGCATCCTGCTCAAAATACTGTTTCTGCACTCTGCTCATGGGTTTGAAGCAAATCATTTCTCAGTAGTAATTGCTTGCTTTCCAGAAAGAGCTACGGTTCAAGAAGAAGGGTTGGGGGGAAACTGGTACTAGTTACAAACCTGACTGGCTAATATCTATTTTAGAATCCTTTGGGACAATATTGAGGTGGGTTATATTGGCTAAAAGACCATATTTCTGGGAACTTGCCAACCAGAAACTCAAATGAAAGCCTGTGCCCTGGAAGCTCTGAAGCAAAGATATCAAAGTAATACTGTGTCCCTTCATAGTGCCTGCTCCGTGGTCAGGAAATGACCCTAGGTGACCCTGGGAAGACCCAAGGCCTGGCAAGGCCCTGGCTGGTCTACGCCCTAAAGAGGAAGAAACCACCAGCATCTTTTATTTGATTCAGTTCAGTTTAAAATATCATGCCCTGTCTGTGCCAACAAGGGGCAACTTGATCTTATGAGCAAACAACAAAAGCAATTTTGCATTAGAGGAGGAAAAAAAAACCAAAAACTGTTAGTTTCTTACACTTTCTGCAAATATCTTAGTTTGAAATGCTAAATGTTTTTAGGACACTTTAACTTTGTTTGAGATGTGTATTAAGTACAAATCTTTTTTATGATATTGGGCATTTATGCTCAATCTCTTTTCTGTTAATAATTTTTCTTATTTGATTATTTTTAAAAAGAAAAAGAAAACAAATGTCTCTTTGTCCAGTGTGTGGTTCCAGATATTTTACTTTTAAATGTTTACCTAAGGAAAAAAGAATGAGATTGCTATTTTCCAAGCCTGGAAGGATGGAATTTGCTATTTGTTTATGGAAGTCATTGGTGCTACTGCCTTACCTGCTACCACTGCCCTACCCAGCCACTTTCTCATTCTTCAAAAGTTTCACTGACATGAACCTCACATGTGGGTGCCAGGTTATGACCACATGCATAGTTTCATCTTCATCTTATGCAACATTTGGGGTAAAAGGAAGGTTATGTGGTAACCAGTTTATGTCTTGAACTATGGGCAAAGATTGACCAGGCCAAGCCCTGAGACACACAGTGTTGAGAGCCAAGACATAAAGTCGTGAAGATTCAGGCCCAGAGCCCAGCAGGGCACAGGCTGGAGGGGCGATGTGAGTGATCAGCAACACCATGAAGACTCTGCTCCTGGCTCAGGAATGCTTTTTTGTCCCTGTTTTGGATTTTCCACCATGAGCGGATATGTTTTCTCACCTCAGGTGAGAGCCTGAGTGGGAGCTGGGGGACTATAGGTGTTCTCTGACACTGACTGGAGGGGAGCACAGCCAAGAATCATGAGCACTTTTGCCTTCATGACTGTATTTTCTTATGGTTAGAAACAAAACTAAACAATGTAAATAACTCTGCTTAATGGAAATCAGGAAAGAGAAGAGGCGGCTATGAAGTGATGCTACACACCGTGCATGGACCCTAATTGTCACCTAAATGTAAGAGGAGGCCAGGCACTGAGAACGCCCTGTGCAAGGAAATAATAAAAGCAAACCCTCCAAGACATTTCCCACAAACCCAAATATTTCAAAGTAACAAAAATAAGAAGAGTGCCCTTTCTGAGTCACAAAATTGGCATGAAGTGAATTGGTTCTATGCTTGCTGTAATCATTGTTCAAGGAGGAAGTGGGGAAGCCATTGAATGTGTTCGGTGAGCTAGAAAGTAACTTTCCTGACTGGAAGGAAATGATCAAGGATGAGAAGCTAGGAGGAAAGAGATGTTTTTGACCAGGTCTCATTCTTCTCACTCTGTGTCTGGCCTTGAAAAGGACAGATTGCAGAATAGGAAAAAAAAATAGTTTGAACCTTCCCAAGAGATGAGTAAACAGCTCTCCTTCAGAAGAGGATGAGCTGTCAATGATACTGACTCTGTGACATCTCACAAAGGTAGGAACACTATTAGGCCATCACTGGTGTTTTGGTTTACAGGACTCTATTCTCCTTCCCTCAAAACTTTGATGAGATGCAACTTCCTTCCTGAGCTGAACTGTTGCGTTAGTTGTAGTATCTTGTCTTATGCCTCATTACTCACTATCAGAGCTCAGTGATGAAATGATAGAAAACTTGAGTCAGTGATGGGGACTACTTGAGACTGAGCAGGCAACAAAATGAAACCTTCAGGAGGCTTCCGGAAAGAGGGACAGGAGAGGAAGCAGTGGAGGGAATTTCATGCTGGGCTCCTGGAGGTACCATAAACAGGATAAAGATCTGGGACTTGTCTGTAATCAAAAAGCACAGGGGATAACTCAAAAGTGTTCAAGGACAGGAAAGAAAGCAGACTTGGTCTTCTTGCAGTAGCACTGGCTGGTAATGGTTGAAACGTGAATGATCACATTCTAGTTAGGCACATTTCTTCAACTTTCATTTCATATTGTATTGTACCTTATATATGTGAAAAATTTAATATGATAATGAAATTGCTTTTTGATTTTTTTTGTTTTAAAAAGCATAGTCAACTGTGTTCCTGCTTCATCCAGTTTCTCCTAATTAAAGAAAGCCTGTCTGCAGACCTCTGTACTTGTAGCTGATACCTGTGTATACACATTGGGGTACATTATAATTTCAGAGTTAGTGCACTTTAATAAATTATTTAACAAATCATCAGCCTCCATAAGATTGGCCTTGAATATCCATATCTGTTAAAGTCCTTTTCTTGTTAAACCTAAAAAATGCAAATGCCAAGATTGCTGCTATGGTGCACTAACTTTTGTCACAGTGACATGCCCTGTCACAGGGCGTATGTGTTCTGTTATACAATTGAAGTATTAGATATACTATTGAAATGTTTTTGTACTTTGAAATCTCAGATAAACTTAATTCTAAAAGAAGCATGACGTCAACAGCCTCACACCTACTTATATCTTACAGTTCTTTCTGTCTAATGCTGGCAACCTGAGCATGTTCCAGGCAAGGAACATTCAATAGCATTTTACTGCTCCAATAAGTTATTTCAATTAGCAATGTCAAAGGCAGTCACTAAACAGATGGTGCATAACCTTCATACAATCTCATATGATTTTCTACTACTGTAGAAAAATTGATTAAGTTTCTTTTGAATGGAATAACTTCTATCACACTTCAAAAACTACATACTGAAGATAGTCACAGCTTGCTGCTCTCTAAAAAAAAAAAAAACAGAAATGGCATCTTTACTTTGTTTCAAATCCCCAACCCTGGTGGCGGTTCAAAGTTATGGCAGTTATAACCCCTTACGTCATTATAAGGAGGAAGGTTAAATACTGAGTTAGCATCCTTTAAAACTAAGAGTATGACTACAGTGGGGTGGAATTTGGGACTTCATGCCAACTCCCTGTTTCTGTTCTATTTTCCCTTTTCTGACTTCTAGGCCAACAGGAGAGCGGGGAGGGCCGCACTTTTGTTACCCTTCTTAAAGAATTGTGTTGAGTTTGGGAAACAAAGATGGGTGTCTGAGTGGGTAGTTGAGGATGGACTGCAGGCACAGAAAAAACCAGCTGGTGTGCCCCTCTCACCACCAGCAGACCCTTCTTCCTCATTGGTTCAGGGCAAACAATCTCCAAGAATTCAAGGAAACACTTAGAGTTATTTTCTGTTATTTCACTTTTCCTTGATCTGGAGCCAATGCAGAAAGAAATCTAAAGGTGAAGGAAAGGCAGCATTCAGCACTGAGCAAGTCCATGTTGGAGAAGGGTAATATTACCATCACCTATACCCAAGAGAAGGGACCAAGATGCCCTAGGTAATGCTCAGTATCACCTGGGACTGCCACTGTCTCCTGTCGTCGTTAGCACTGCTGAGTTTAAGCTTTGAGCCAGGAATTAAGCCAAAATCTCCATGGATCTGTCTAACTTAGTCTTTGCCTCCATGACAGCTTGTTACATCCTGAGGTAGAGCCTTTGTAAACCCTGTGTTCAAAGGGCCCTGGTAAGGCACATCTTCTGTCTTGGACCCGAAAGTTGCTTAAGCACAAAGCCTAAAGGCAGAGCTGCCATGATCTACTCATGGGGATTGAGTACTTATTGAAGCCAATGTCACACACCTGTTTGTCATTTTCACCTCCAAACGAAGAGTCATGCTGTACATCAGTGAGAAATGTTCAGTTCTCATCTGTCAGCTGTTTGTTTGTTTGTTTGTTTTTGCTCTCTTTCTATGTGAGAAGACATTTAATCACGGACTCATTGGGCAAGCAACATTGTGTGGCCTCTGAAGGCTGAGCTTTTAGTTCTGTCATCAGAACAAATGTAAAAGAATTGAATAATGAAATCTGAAAGATTGTTGCTTCAAATCTAAAAATATTTTATCCCTTTTTTACCTTCTCTAAATAGTATTATACGTTGAAGGCAAAACAATAACTTCGGATTCTAAAAAGTTTAACATTGCTTACATGTTCAAATTTCTGTTTTGAAGTTCCTTTAAAGGGCCTAATTACTACAACCAAATCATACAATTAAAAAGTTTGTATGCTGCTGAAATAATCACATCAGATGTATTGCTTCCAGTAGGATAAATCTTCTCAAAGATTTAAGCTATGAAGACCAAATCTACAGAAGATAGCAACTCAGTAAGACTTATTTATAAAAGTTTAGTCTTATTGCCAATATCCATGAGATATCATAAAATCAACTTAAATATTTGTAATAAGGGATTACAGACTAGGAAATATATTTCTTTAATAAAAATAACTCATGAAAGTTGAATTGTGACTAAGAGGAAGAGAAAAGAAGGAAAGAAACTAACAATTGTTAAATACTTATTAGGTGCATAGATTTATATACTTTACATCATGTAACTCTGTTAAAAGAGCCCTGTGAAGTGGGTATTATGACTAATGCTTTGAAGCTGAGGGAATTGAAGCTCAGAGAATTTGAGTAACTGGACCAAAGTCATATAGCTAGTAAGTGAAGAGCTAGGATTCAAATCTAGGTCTGTATGCTTCCAAAATTCACTGTCATTCTTTGTATGAGAGGCCAATTAAAAACCCCCTACATCCCTCTGAATTTGAACTCAATCGAGAAATAAGACAGAGAGATGCAGATCAAAGCACTCATTTTCTTACCAATAAAAATGACTGCAAAATGTGGCTTTCGATGTGTGACTGATTTGCTTGCTATAGTTCTCAGGGAATTGGAAATCCTTGCCCTCGTGGTTCCTGGCTCAGCAGGACCCCTGAGGGGCCTCTCCCTGCCCAGGGAAAGAGACTGCTCTAGAAGGTTTACTATACCAGTGAGGAGAAGATGAGCCCATGGGGGATTGGCTGGCTGAGGGCGAAATCGAGGCTGGAGCCAAGTGTGCTGAGCTTTCACATGAGGTCCTTTGCTCCTGTTCCCTGGAGGCATAAATGGCTGGGGTAGACAGAAGCAGGGGTATTTCTTCTGTCCTTTCTTGCTTAGGGAGTGGGGGTGGAAATCTCCCTGCATCTAAGGAAATTTGAAAAGACAAACTATGGTTGCTTCTTCAAGCAAACCACCTCACCACACTATCCAGGGGCTAAAACCCACTTGCCGCTGCTAAATTATGCCAAGAGAGAACATTCTGATCTTTCTCCTCCATTCT
Source organism: Theropithecus gelada (assembly GCF_003255815.1). Lineage (NCBI taxonomy): Eukaryota > Metazoa > Chordata > Mammalia > Primates > Cercopithecidae > Theropithecus > Theropithecus gelada. Next base: position 75,129,857 of record NC_037685.1, read on the forward strand.
AGGCATGGCAGTATGGTTTGGTGCTTAAAGGCATGGAGTTTTGAGTTGCAGACCTAGGTTTGAGTGCTGAATCTACTAGCTTCAGGGTGTTAAACAAGGTTCTTAATCTCTCTAAACCTTATTTTTCTCAAAGATGAAAACTGGATGTAGTTGTGAGGATAGTGCATGCACATAGTATGTGCACTTGGCACGTTAATTAGCTATTATTGTGGACATAATTTCTCCTAAGAAAAAGGATGAACTAATTGCAGGGCCTAGCCTAAGCTCTGAGAAGTCATTCGTTATAGCATTTCAGTCCATAGTAAACAAGAAGAAATGAGCCAAAGAGTTTAAACCAGGGAAGGCATAGCTGTGGTCACCAAACAACCTGTTAAAGGCGAGCTGTAGTCACCAAACAACCTATTACGGACTGAATTGTGTTCTTCAAATTCATATGTTGAAGTCCTAACCCCAAGTACCGTATATGACTGTATTTGGGGATAGGGTCCCTAAAGAAGTCATTCAATTGGAATGAGTCATATTGGATTAGGTGTTGGGAATTGGCTGGCCAAGGGAGAAATCAAGGCTGGAACCAAGTGCTGAACTCTCACATCAGGTCCTTTGCTCCTCTTACCAGGACCCTAATCCAATATGACTGGCATCTTTATAAGAAAAGGAAGAGGCACCAGGGAGGTATACATGCGGAGAAAAGGCCATGTGTGGACACAGTAAAATGACGGACATCTGTAAGCCAAGGAGGGAGACCTCAGAAGAAACCAATCTTGCCTGCACCTTGATCTTGGCTGTCCAGCCTCCAGAACTGTGAAAAAACTGAACTGGTAATGTTTAAGCCCCCCAGTCTGTGGTATTTTGTTGTGGTGGCCCTAGCAGACAAATATACAACCCAAAGGAATATTGTTTCCACATTCTCCCTCTTCCACTTTATAGTTTTTTCTCCTTTGTTTCTTTCTTTTTCTCTTTTACTTTCCTTTTCTTCTCTTTCCTCTTTCCTTTGGTTTTTAATTTTAATATTAATTTTTGGCCTTCCTATACCTCCTTTTTCCTTTCCAGGAAGCTGAATTCCAGACAATTAACCATTCATCTCATCAGTTCAGCAAAGCAAATGCCCTCAATGGTTTTTTTTGTGATTTAATTATTATAGGATCCGAATGTAACTTATTCCTCTGGGAAAAATGAAACATAAAAATTTCAGAAATAAGGTTTTGGGCCAGCTTCGTTGGTTTTAAGAGAAGGAAGGGAGGAGACTCATGCAGGTTTGACGCTGAGCCGCACCATGTTGTTGGGCCTGGCAGGCACTCGAGGCTTTAGGTCTTGTTTGAATCCAGACTAGAAAATCATTAGTTTCTAAAAGCCTTGAGGGTTTGGGTCTAGAAAAGTCTATGTGAAGAGATAATCGTTTGGAAAAAGTTTTGCCGAACTAAAGAAAAGTTTCCACAGTTACCTTTTCTGTCCTCATGTAGAGCATCTTTGTTAACTAGGTCTTGGATCAATCCAAGCTGTGTCTGAGAGTAACCATTCATAATTTCTCACCGGCCAACACTAACACCCTTTAGAAAAGGAACTCAAAGCAGCCTCGCAGCCAGAGTCATGCGATCGTGGTGGGAGTACAGCTCCTCACCAAGGTCAGCTCCTCAGTGAAATCCATGCCTTCTGGAGGACTGCTTGTAAATAAATATTAAGCACGAACATTAAAAAATAATTTGGCTCTGACCATCAAATAGTGAAAGAGTGTATCAATTTCATTATTATATAAGCATACATGACCAAATTCAGCTAGAGTGGAGTCTTGGCTCGAGAACCAAGCTTGGATTTCCCCAAGGAACACTTTCCCATAATTCATAATGAAAATCTTTCCATTTACTGTGGTTCAACTATTTGCAGAAATTTCAGGCTGGGCTCAGTGGCCCTAAATTTATGCATGCTGGTATACTGAGAAGATCACCATGTCACGGAGGCTCTTCCCTCCCAGTTTACTCCTGGAGTCTATTTAATTTGCAACTCTAACTCTGTGTTCCCAGGATTGCATCAAATTTGGACTTTCCTCACATCTCAGCAGCCGCACTTTGCTTGAAATGAGATACTCCCATCTCCGGTCACTGTGCTCTGGCCCCCCAGGACATTCCTCTCACCCGCTGCCCACAGAGTAGCTGCTGAGAGTCCTCTGCCCAGGAGTCCCGAGTGAGAAGACAGTCTTGACTGTGCCTGCCCCCTTTTAGTGACATCCTTCAGGGATTCCTCAGTTCGTTCATTTCCTAGGGCTGCTGAAACAAGTTACCCCAAACTGCGCAGCATAAAACAATACAAATATTATGCTTTCATAGGTTGAGAGGCAAGAAGTTGAAACTCATGGTGTTGCCAGGACCATGCTCCCTCTGAAGGAGGGAGAAGAGTCCTTCCTTGCCACTTCCTAGATTCTGGTGGCTCTTGGCATTGTGGCTGCATCTCTCCAGTCCCTGCCTCTGTCATCACACAGCCATCTTTCTTCTTCTTTTTTTTTTTTTTTTTTTTTTTGAGACGGAGTCTTGCTCTGTCACCCAGGCTTGAGTGCAGTAGCGCGATCTCAGCTCACTGCAACCTTCACCTCCCAGGCTCAAGCGATTCTCCTGCCTCAGCCTCCTGAATAGCTGGGATTACAGGCGCATGCCACCAGGCATGGCTAATTTTTTTGTATTTTTAGTAGAGACGGGGTTTAACCATGTTGGTCAGGCTGGTCTTGAACTCCTGACCTCATGAGCCGTCCGCCTCGGCCTCCCAGAGTCCTGGGATTACAGGCATGAGCCACCGCACCCAGCCATCTCTTATTTTGCTTCTTATAAGAACACCAGTCATTGGGTTTAGGGTCCATCCTAATCCAGTATGACCTCATCCTAACCTAACTGATTATATCTACAAAGACCCTATTTTCAAATAAGGTAGAAATCTGAGGTTCCAGGTGGACATAAATTGAGTGAGGAGGGGAGGGCACTATTTAACCCAGTATACTCAGGGACCTTGCTGACCCTGCCTCTCTGCCCACACACACCATACAGGGTCACCTGGTGGTGACTGCTAAAAGTAACAAGCTACCATTTGTCCTGGATTCCAAACCAATTCAGAAGAACCCTGGGAGCCACATGACTATGAAGAACTGTTTCTTACCATGGAAATTACAGCAGAACATTCACTGGGATCGTTGTTTGTTATGAAACAGGTACTAGACTTAACTAGTTTTGAAGGGTAGAACATATTTTAGAGTATCTTTTATATGATTCATTAGACTTTATTTTTATTTTTATTTATTTATTTATCGAGACAGAATCTTACTTTGTCACCCAGGCTGGAGTGCAGTGGTGTGATCTCGGCTCACTGCAACCTCTCCTCACAGGTTCAAGCGATTCTCTTGCCTCAGCCTCCCAAGTAGCTGGGACTACAGGCAACTGCCACCACACCTGGCTAATTTTTGTATTTTTAGTAGAGACAGGGTTTTGCCATGTTAGCCAGGCTGGTCTTGAACTCCTGACCTCAGGTAATCCACCTACCTAGCTAGGCGTCCCAAAGTGCTGGGATTACAGGTGTGAGCCACCATGCCTGGACTCATTAGACTTTAAAGCAATAATTAAAAAAAAAAAAAAAAACCCTGAAGATGTTGAAAATAAGGCATAAAGTTGGTGTGGCAGTCAAAGAAGAACACATTAGTTTAAAAAATGATAGAAATAGCTTTTTGAAAATTGCCTTTACAGGACGGGCATGGTGGTTCACACCTGTAATCCCAGCACTTTAGGAGGCTGAGGCAGGCGGATCACCTGAGGTCAGGAGTTTGAGACCATCCTGGCCAACATGGTGAAACCCAGTCTCTACTAAAAATACAAAAATTAGCCAGGCACAGTGGCGGGCACCCTTAGTCCCAACTACTCAGGAGGCTGAGGCAGGAGAATTGCTTGAACCCAGGAGGTGGTGGTTGCAATGAACTGAGATTGCGTCATTGCACTCCACCCTGGGCAATAGAGCCAGACTCCGTCTCAAAATAAATAAACAAATAAAAATAAAAAAAAATTAAAAATAAAAATTGCCTTCACAAAAAAAGATACTGAATTATACATTGTGCTTACCAAAATCCAGCTCTAAGAGTCCATTGTGTACCTGATATTTTTTCCAAGTTGAAAATGAATCAGGGCGTTGAAGTCACTTGAAAGAAAACATTTTTTGAAAAAACTCTGTTACGTCTACATTGTAGCAACTCCTCCTACCCTCATACACAATGCCAGCTGAGCTTCTGACAAGCTGCTCAATATATATCTAAAGTCAGAATCGAGATTTTGTACTACGATACATGGCTGAGTTATAGTGAAGAGAGAGCAGGGAGACTTTGCTCATTATCCTGCATTAGTCAGACTAGATTTACAGCTCAAAACAAAACAGCCACAGTAACTGAAGTGCAGACCAGGAACTTGAATTGATGAAAATCACTTCTATTTAAATGAACCCTAAAAAGCTTGCTGCATATAATTGTTATAATAGCCTTAAAAAGATCACTTTGCCAAATGTTTCCATCCAAAAAGAAGTAAGCCAGACTAGAAACAATCTGGAAAACTCTACTTTTTCTGTATTCCCTTTTCCCATGAGGATGGGAGAGCTCAGGATATGGAGAGGAGCTGACAGAACTCATCCATCTCTGAATCTAGAGATTTGCAAAGAGGTGGAAGAGGCAGGTATTGCTAAACAGACAGAGGGCATGAAAAATTTCAAGGCAATTTTTAAATTGTATGGGTGCTTGGATTATTTGAGCTTGCCTAGCAGGTTATGTTAATGCCTTGAACAATGTTTGTCAGGAAGCACCATAGTAGATTAATTACCAGCATGGATCTGAGAACCAGACAGACTTGTGAATGAGCCTCTCTTGTGGCTCCATGAGTAAAGAAGTTAATTTCCCTACATTTCATCATATCTAAGTCAGTGCTTATAAGAGTACCTATTACATAGACTTGTTAAAAGGCTTCGATCAGATAACACATGCAAAATGAATGGCAAATAATAAGTGTTTAATAAAACTTAGCAATTAACTAGAAACTTTTTACTGATTTATTTGATTTTTGCCTTTGGAACATATAAAGACTACTTTCTAATGACTTAGCTAATACAAATATACTATAAAAATCTACCTCTTCAGAGATGCACTGTACGAAGGACTTGACCTGTTGTTCCTGACATTGAAGATGGAGGGAGAGACCAGGAACCAAGGAATGTGGATGGCTTCTGGAAGGTGGAAAAAGCAAGGAAACATTCTCCCCCAGACCCTCCAGAAAGGAACTCAGCCCTGCTGACATCTTTGTTTTTCTTTTCTCTTTTTAGTAGAGATGAGGTCTCCCTATGTTGTACAGGCTGTTCTCAAACTTCTGGGCTCAAGTAATCGTCCCACTTCGGCCTCCCAAAGTGCTGGGGTTACAGTTGTGAGCCACTGCACCTGGCCTCCTAGTGACATCTTAATTTTAGTCCAGTGAGATTCATATTTGAATTTCTGACCTACAGAACCACAAGGCAATAACTTTGCGTTGTTTTAAGATACTAAATTTTTGCTTTTTTTGTTATGGCAGCCCAAGAAAAGAAATATAGCATTGTATCATATCAAAAAAATGTCTACCTTTTCAGTGGAATTTGCACTGTACAATGTTTAGGCACAATGCTCAGGGGTTTGTGTCCCTGACTTTGAGGATGGAGACAGATGGTGACGTTTAAGGGAAAAGGGAAGAGGGTGAAAGAGGAAGAGAACAAAGTGGTCATAAGGGAGAGAGGTGAGGAAGACAAATGAGGACAAGAGAGGAAGAAGGATGAAGAAGGAAAGAGAGTGGGGAGAAAGGAGGAAAAAAAGGGCAATGTGAGAATCTTTGTTCTGGTTGGCTGTGTAAGCAATGAGCAAAGCTGCATCCCTGTGACCTGAGTTATGGCCCAGGGTTGTGGATGACAGTGGCTGAGTGGCTTGTATGAGCAGCCCTATGAAGTCAGCATTGCTATGTCCATCCTTTCCAGGAATTAGGATTTGAAGATACCAAGTTTTTCTTAAGGGGTCAATGTGGAATCAGACGGAAAACCAAACTGTTTGAAGTGTTCTTAGAAAAGGGATTAGAAAACAGAGGGGAGGAAATTACCATGTAAGTAATGCAGGAAATTTTCCCTGAAGTGAAGGGCATGAGAATTCCAATAAAAGGGCCCTTCAAGTGTACAGCAGCACAACAAAATGAAAAGACAACAAAACTGCAAGGTCCTGAAATTTTATCACATTCATGAACAATAAAACATAACACATTTCCAGAGAGGAAAAAATAGGTCACACACTATAGTTTAGGAATTAGAATGGCATCAGTCGTCTTAGGAATAACACTGAAAGCTTGCAGACAATAGAACAATGTCTTTGAACAGAGAAAAACATACCTCACTTCATATTATTTCTCCAAGAAAATAATTTCTGATCTTTATTTTTATACACAACTCAACTGTCAATTAAGAATGAGGCACTTTCAAATCTCAAAAATTTACCTTTCACACATAATGTCTTAGGAAGCAACGAGATAACGTACTCTATCTAAATTAAGAAAAAACAAACAAGAAAGAAATTTAGGAAATAGGGGCTCTAATCGCAGGAGAAAAATGAAATCACCAGGTTATTGGGGAGGATACATCCTTAGGAGTCCATAGAAACAGTAATGATTCCAGCCCAGGTGACATGGCGAAACCCTGGTTCTGCAAAAAGTAGCCAGGCATGGTGGCATTCAACTGTAGTCCCAGCAACTCAGGAGGCTATGGTGGGAGGATTGCTTGAGCCCAGAAGGTTCACCTGTAGTGAACCATAATCATGCCACTGCACTGCAGCCTGGGTGATAGAACAAGACTCTGTCAGAAAGAAAGAGAAAGAAAGAAAGAGAGAGAGAAAGACAGAGAGAGAGAGAAGGAAGGAAGGAAGGAAGGAAGGAAGGAAGGAAGGAAGGAAGGAAGGAAGGAAGGAAGGAAGGAAGGAAGGAAGGAAGGGGAAAGAAAGTAAAGAAGGAAAGAAAGAAAGAGGAAGAAAGGAAGGAAGGAAGAGAGAGAGAGAGAAAGAAAGAAAGGAGGGAGGGAGGGAGGAAGAGAGGAAGGGAGGAAGAAAGGAAGAAAGAGTAATGATTACAGCAGCAAGACAAAGGACTTCAAGAAGGTTATAGGAGAAAGAAATTGAACCTGATGCATTTCATCATGTTGACAGGGTATTTGTAGTTCAGGGGGAGATTTGGAAGAGGAATTAATGAAAAGGAAACTAGAAAAGGCATATATACAAACACAAATAACATGAGAAAAAGTTCTCTACGAAAGAAATAGCATCATAGTAGATTACATGGCTCGGTTCTAAACATTTTTATTGCCATAATAATGTAAGCCCTGAATACTTATTTAAACACAAATTGTGATAACTTTTTTGGTGAGGATGGGTGAGAGGAAAGTGTGTATGTATTGAGGGTGGTGTAGAGGAAGCAATTTCACATCATCCAACTTACAAATTTAATATACCATATCTGAATATAAGGAAACAACCAGAAATTATAAGCATATTATAAAAATGGAGATAGGCTGGGCGTGGTGGCTCACACCTGTAATCACAGCACTTTGGGAGGCCAAGGTGGGTGAATCACAAGGTCAGGAGTTCGAGACCAGCCTGGCAAGATGGTGAAACACTGCCTCTACTAAAAACACAAAAATTAGCCAGGCATGGTGGAATGCACCTGTAATCCAAGCTACCCGGGAGGCTGAGGCAGGAGAATCTCTTGAACCCGGGAGGCGGAGGTTGCAGTGAGCTGAGCTCATGCCACTGCACTCCAGCTTGGGTAACAAGAGCAAAACATCATCTTAAAAAAAAAAATTAAAAATGGAGATAAAAGACAAAACAAACAAAAGAATTGATTGAAAGTCATTGTCCCTGGAAAGCAGGAATTGGAAAGGAAACTGCTGGTTTTTAAAAATTGCTGTTGTTTCGGATCTTGTGGTAATATTCACATTTTTAAATTGTATACATTGATACTACAAAGAATTTAAAAGTAAATGTAAAGTACATTTGGAATGTTGAGAAAAACATACTTCCCTATAATGGCTGGTGTGACAACTCGGAAAAATCCCTAACAGATAAGCATTCTATCTTCACTTTATATATGAGGAAATTAAAGCCCACAGAGATTATGCAGGTTGACACAGTTATTCAGTGACAGAGCCAGGCATCAAACCCAATCTTTCTGCTTCCTGTTTCAGGGATCTTCATAATACCTCCTGCCTTCTCATTATCTAGTTTGTATTTGTCATGTTGCTTTAAATAATATCATCCACACAGAAACAACTTCAAAAAACTGAAAATAGAAAATGGCATCCTTCATTAGGCATGGCTGAGCTAGATGAACAGATTCTAACGATATCTTAGATCTCTGTTGCACCCTGTTTTGAAGACAGTGAGGAATGGAGATGAACATTAAGGTAAGTAGCACATATAACTTTGGAACCTAAAGCCTTTCCGAATGGATAAATGCTTCTCGTTAGACTATCCCAAGAAAAAGAATTGATCTCATCACTTAACAAATGTTTTCAATTTGATTCAGTGCACCTGGGAAATAACATTTCTATTTGCTGCCAAAATATGATTGCATTAAACTTTAATAATGTACCTGTCATGGGGGTTAGACAAGAATATTTTAATTGAGTGTCAACTACACCCCACTGGAATACACTAATAGATTTACTTTTTCAAAAAGTTAGAAACATTGATGAACTCTTAGTTGTCTGCTATTAGTTTTATATAGCCACTGATTAGTATTGCCCCCCTTCCACAAGTACAAGGCATCGCTAGACTTCTCCTTGGTAACCAGATATTTTTTTGTGTCCTTTGGTACTTGCTCCTGGAAGTGTCATTATGATGTCTGCAATTTGCGGAATTCAATGGCAGCTCCAGTTAAATAAACAAAATCTAATTATGTCAAAATTAGGCTTTGCTCAAATTAGTATGATTGATTTTCTTTCTGTATAATCTGTGAACACCTGCAAAAATGGTAAATGTCAAGGTGTTTCTTAGAAAACTTTAAAAAATTTAAAAGAACTGGTGAGGGAAATGTTGATTGCATTGCTGTATAGTCTATATGTTTGATCTTTTTAATCTAGGTCCTTGTGTTTTGGATTTATGAACCCCTGCAATTTTATGCAAAATGACACATGAGTGTGCATTTTGCAAAAAGATTGTCTTTAACTTTCATGAAATTTTAAAAGAGGTTTCTAACCCCCAAACCACAAAGAACCGTTGCTTTCCAGAAAGAAATAGAATCCATGTAGAAGAAATAGAATCCATGTAGAATCCCTTAATTAGGTTCTTCTTAGTGGAAATAAAAATATTTTTGTAATAGGTGCTAGTAAATATCTGAGAGATAGAAAGTATTACATTTGCCTTCTGCTATTACTATTCGATTCCTTTTCTATTTCTGGAGTCATGAATATCAAAGTTCATCTAAGACAAATTTCGTCTCCCCTCCCACTCTACCCCCAATTTTTTCTTCTAGCTTTTGAGGATTCATATGAGATTATCAACAGACAATACTTTTTGTCATGGCTTCCTAATTGAATTTTTTACTTCTCTTTCTGGATTACATACTGAAAATATTTATGAGAATAGCGAAAATCTCAAGCATTTATATTACTTAGTGATGCCAATGGAGTCAGTCACGTTGGTCTTGGTTTCTTTCATTGATCAGAAGCAGACTTTGCGCCATCTTTGCCAGAGCTCTCACAAGACATTTCCGCGAAGCTATTACAGAGCAGGAAGAGCCTCAACTCAATGATAGGTGTGTGGCCTGGCTTTATGGACTCTTTTTTGAAAAAAATTATATTTACTTAGATTTATAGCCAAGAGATTTTATCGCTATTAAATTTAATGTCTAGCAACCTAGACACATCCCATAAAACTTCTAGGAAGAAAGTTTAATGGCTTATTATAGTTAATTAACATTTTTCTTTCATATTTTAAAGTTCAACTATATTATATTTTATATTAATAAGGAACACAACACATACTCTCAGAAGCTTAATAATCTACTGAGAAAAATCTACAGAGTTTAAAGAGAAATAAAACATAGGGTCAAGTCAGGTTTTCAGAGTCAGTAAAGGAGATGAGTCACCACATTGTGAAACTTTCTCAGTTTTCCACATCCAGAAATTAAATTTTGAAGTGCATTTAGCCTTCTTTGTTTCTTAGATATCAACTCACGCTAACCAAATTAATGAAACAGTAAGGTATAGATCAGACACAAATGTATGTGTTTCTAGGAAGCTGAATATATTAATGTTGGTTATATTTGTGTCTTCTACTTTTAATACTTCCTGGAATCTAGACACTTGGAAACAAAAACCATTAACAGTTAGTTGGTAGCTGAAATAGAGTTGTAACAGAAAACTGGCTATGGGGAGATTCCTAATGAATGATCTCAACTTTACCATAGTACAGCTCTCCAGAGACAAAGATTTTATGACTGCATGGTGGCTTGGCCCAGATTTCCTACGTGTGTGAATTGGCTTTGCCACTTTCTAGCAGTGAAACTTTGGATAGATATTTAGCTTTTCCAAGTCTGTAGGGAAAATAATAGTATCTACCTCATAGGTTGTTAATATGTTTGAAATAAGAGAATGAGTGTAACATACTTTGTGTTGTGTTGGTATGTAATTAATGAATTGTATCCATTGGCCACTCCATTTCCCCTTCTCTTATATTTATTATTTTTCTTTGTCCTTATTCTCTTCATTCTTAATAAACTACATCCATTTTTTCCTTGAAAAACAAGAAATAATCACGTATCTTCAGAAACGCTTAGCCTTGTTTTATGTGTATGGCTTGAAAATTTTACATAAATGACATTGTGTTCTAGATCTCATTCTGTTTCATGCATTTTTCATGCTACTATATGAGAATTTAATTCCTTACCTCCAAATGTTACATAGTATTCTTCCATGTGTATAAGCCATAATTTATGCATCTCTTCACTTGATGATGGACACATGTGGCTTCCAACTTTTTACTGTTCCCCAAACAACTCTGTGAAAAAGAAACACGTGCACAGTTCCTTGTGAATCTGTACTAGCTTTTCTCTGGGGTCTGGCTTCCAGGGGCAAAATTGCTGGATCATAATGTACACATTTACATATGGTGGACTTGGAAGGACAGGACATACTTTTACATACTTTCCCAGTAGAATGGGGAAAGGGATAGGATGAGAAATGGAAGATGAATAGAAAAGTACTAAAACAAATCAAGGACTTTCTCAGATTGATGTAATAGCATGACTTTGACTAATGAGTATGATCAACCTGTGCTGTGTACCTAAAATCCTTAAAAATGAAATTAAAAAGAGTGTGGCTTAATGCATTGCCAACATAAATACCATACCCACTACAATGGCTTAGTAGCTCCATCTGCACTCCATAGCCAGTGTGCCAGCCTCCTACTATCCTACCAAGATGGTGCAGAAAATCATTAGGTGGCATTCACACACGTAGGAAATCTGGGCCAAGCCACCATGCAGTCATAAAATCTTCGTCTCTGGAGAGCTGTACTATGGTAAAGTTGAGATCATTCATTAGGAATCTCCCCATAGCCAGTTTTCTGTTACAACTCTAATGATTTTAAAACTCCTGAGACTCAGACACAGACAGTGAAAAGCTATTATTCTGCTTTGCTAGTCTATGAAATTTTAACTATAGATCTCTTTGTTAATCAGCCCTGGAGATTGCTGTGACTTAAATGGTCTCCAGGCCTGACCATTGCTGACTCCCAATTAGCCTGTAAAGGTATCTTATAAGGGGACTGTTTTGACATCTTTGACCATTTCATCCAATCAAACAATAAAAGGTCTCACACTGAGGAAACGTAATGTCACTGTGTTAATACACTCTGTGGTCACCAGTGTTAGCAAGAGGTATGGAATCAGGAGTGTTGAAGTTAAGCAGTGCGAAAAGAAGTGTCAAGCCAGGAGTCAGTATTAGTTTAAATTTCCTCTCATAAATTGATATTACTCTTCTTTTTTAAAGAAAGAAAAGAAAAATATTTCAAGTAACTGTTTTGCCTATGCCAAAGTATTGAAATAACTAAACCTTTCATTTTCAACAACACTTTTTGGTTTTTCGTAGGCCCAATGCTAAATGACAAGGTAACGATTTCTTCAGGAACTGAGGAGAGACAGGCCTGGAGAGTTGTAATGATTTTCTTCACAACTAGTAAGAAGAGAAATGATATGAAAGAGGAATCTTCTCTGAGACATGTTCACAAGCAGGTCGGACCTTTCATTCAGAACAAGATTATTTTAATTTTTAACGGTTTAAGATATAACTGATTCCTTAAATTAGTTCATCTTGCTCAAGCCATTATAATATTAATTCACTGTTATTTTTGGTAATACAGATCATTGTTAATTTTTTCTATTTAGAAGCCAGGAATACACAAGGGAAGGGCACATTCAGAAGTAACTAACACCACTACAATTTTAGGACCTTTCCATTTTATTGAATTGGGTTTTATTTAAAATTTTGTGTTTATTATGTCTTTATTTTTTTTATTATTATGTCTAATATTATGTCTAATATGTTTTCACTCCTTAAATCTGCTCTGTATATGTTCTGTTCACAATATTTAAACATACAATGACTATGGCCTCATTTTCCAAATCGAATCTAGCCTAAACCCTTTGGTGGGGCAAGAAAAGCAAGTTGTAAAATAATCTCTTTGTCGTGACCCTCAAGTCATATCTTCTGGACTTGAAAGGTACGCTGGATGTCCTATGTGTTGGTACCTCATGCTGCTCAGCAGGAAATCTGAACTGTTCTCACCTCTCTGGTCCTTCTGTCTCACCAGGAGATACACCTGAGAACATTCTCTACATTGTCTTAATTCTCCTGCCTTCTGCCTTGGGTCACTCAATCCAAATGGAAGAGATTGCACTGTTCATATTAGGGATGCTTTAATTCTATAGTTCAAAGATTGCAATTTGACACAAAAATCTACTTTTTCTAGCTCTAACAGCTCTGTTGAATATTAAGAGAAGGGAGTCTTTTGTTTAAAAATAGCCTGCAATTCAGTAGCATCATCTTTGTAAGTAGAGGCTGCACAATCACCCACTTGCTGGTCACTGCTCTGCTTTGGGTCATCTGAAGTCGATCACTGCATCCTTGGAGGATGGTGTGAAATGCCAGTGAAACCGTGAACTAATTCAATGACATGCCCATTGTTCCACTCACTTAGGCAAATGCTTTTTCTCAACAGGGAAGCTTCTCACATATTCCTAACAGTACTAAATGAGCTCAAAAAACTTAAGAATGATACCCCACTGCTGCTTGTCTCTAGTTCTCAGTTCTCATCCTGGCAGGCAAGATCCCCAGCATCATCTCAGTCATAAAGTACTTGCGAGCATTCAGAAAGGCCTAAGTTAACTAGTGTCAGGTTACACAGGTTTGGAAGCTTGAGCACATTCTATGGCATTTGTGGTATGGCCTCTGTAGAATCGATATCCTTAATCATAGATAGCAGATGGAGCTGTGAGACAATGACCTTCCAGAGTCCCTTCCCCAAATAGACTTAACGCTACCACACTTCAAAGGCAATCACTGTCCATCCGCTCCAGGTCAGCGTTCAGTGCTGGCCGGGGGCCTGGGCTACCAGAAAGACACTGGCTAGAGTTGAACGCTTAATCTCCCTGCTCCCAAGTACAGATAAAAGGAGAGAGAGAGGCTCACAGCCTTCTAGAACTTTATGTGCTTAAATGCTGATAGGAGCTACCATTTGCTGCATTTTGGTCACTCTGGAATATAAGACCCCTGAGACAGCAGCTGATGTGGCTAAGGAACAGTGAGGCCAGATTTGGTGATACTTATTTAGCAGAACACAGAATCCAAGAATCCTCATGGATACCAGTCAAAAGCATGACTCAGGCGAAGGGAACAGACAATAAAAAGAATGACTTCACATTTCACAGCAGGAATTCTCTGGCCTCGGAGAACACTAGATACCTCTGGACCACACATCCCTTTGGCAGAATACTTTTCTCATCTACAGATCACTGTATGGCTCGGTTTACCTGAAGCCTCTTGTGGTTTCTCCACCTAATAACCCACATGATTTTTTTCTAGAAAAGCAGCATAGATGGAGATGGAATGTAACACCTGAAATAATAGGATTTTACAGGAAATAATGTAAATCAAGCCTTTTGCCCTTAATGACCCATAATAAAATGCTCTTGTTACCAAGCTCTGCAGGCAACCCAGTGCAGGTTGCCATGGAAACACCCAGCTGCTCCTCTGCGCAGTTGCTTAATGATCAGTGTGATGTCAGGCTCTGGAGAGAAGCACAAGCTCAGACAACTCTTTACAGTCACAGGGACAGTCCACTTGGGACTGCAGTTACGTCTGAGTGGGGGCCCCTGTGTCCAGGTATAATTAAAATGCACTCAGACCTATGACTGGAAATGCTTTCAGCAGAAAATCACGTCGCCTTTTTCATTTCTCCATTCATTTTCATTTCTCCACATGACTGCCCAGTCAGAAGCAAGCCAGAAGCAGGGAGGCCATGGCATGTTGCTGCAGATGGCGCGTCATCAGTCTGTGACCCGGCTCCCGCTCTACATGGGTGGGAGATGCAGGGGCTCTACCTTGACCCATGCCATAAAAGGTCACCTTTTTGTCCCCTCTTCCCATGTTCCCTGCATCTACCTTCCACAGTGACTGGACCTGAAATTCTCACTATTACTCATGGCTTGATTTAGATAACAAAGGCAAGAGCTTTTGCCCAGAATATTATTTTCAAAATGTATTTATTATCTGGGAAGAAAAGACAAGCCCTGGGGAATCTCTTCCTGTCCTTCGCTCCTTTTATTTTTTTTTCTCCCTTCCTCTCTTTCATTCTCTCTCAAAAGGGTTTATTAGGTGCCTATTGTCTGCAGGTAATTACCAGAAACACAAGGATGAATGAAGCTTGATTGCTGTCCTCCAGGAGCTGACAGGTTATTAGATGGGGACAAGCATGTAAACGAATGCATGAGCTAAAGAGACAGAGGTGTGTACAGGGCACACGTGGATAAATCCTACCTGAGGGAGAGCTGGAAAGGCTTTTTCGGGGGTGGGGGGAAGATGCTTACTGGGCAACCTCTTGGGAAGAAATTAATGGGATTGTGGAATTAGTGGGAGGAAGGGAAGAGGGACACTGTGAGTAAAGACTGAAGGCAAAAAATAATCTTGTATGCTTGATAAATTGCAAGCAGTTGAGAATGGCTGGAGCTTTGACCAGGATAGTAGTCTAGGGAGAAATACATCAGAAGTAGGCAGGAGTGAGAATCTAATGAAGTTTGACTTGACTTTACAGGCCAGTAGGAGCTACTAAAGCATTTTCAGGAGGGAAGACAGAGAATTAGAATTGCTGTTTAGGAAGATCATTTTTTTTGGTGGGAGGGCAACAAACAGCATATACTGAGGAAGTAGGAGACATGGAATAATTAGGGAGTTAGTGGGAGAGCGTGACTGTACAGAATGGCTATTGTTTTTTGTCTAACATCTGTTTCTTTGGAAGAGAATCACCTGTCTCTCATTGCCTGGCCCACTCAAACAAGGGTGGACAAATAACCCAAACTCAGCCCATTATAGGACCCATCCCTGGTTCAAGTGGGCACATAATCCAAGCAGTTTTTATCAAGCTTCTCTACTGAAAATTCACATATGCACGCCTAGACATAGAATTATTTCTCCTCCTCTTCCTCCTCCTCCTTCTTCTTTCTTTTTCTTCTTCTTCTTTATAAAAGAATGTAGCTTTGCAGCTTCCAGAGGCCATCTTTCCTGTTACATGGAGAAAATCTGATCATTAAGTCAAAACTTGCAGGAAAATGAACAAGAAGAAGGGGAAACAGAGCTGTATTAATATTGTTTGAGCCTCTAACAGTCTAGAGTCTACATCCCCCTGTGTCTGAAACTAGTTTACCAGTGGACTTCAGAGTTATATACACCAATAAGTTTATTTTTGCTTGAGCAAGCTTGAGTTAGTTTTTAGTCACTTGGGACTGAATGATTCCTGATTATGAAAACAGGTAAAAATGACGACAGCTTGAGCCAAGGTTGTAGGGGATGGAGAGGATGGTTTAGGCAAAGTTAAGGAAACCACCCAGGAATTGGAGAGAGAGAGACTATGGAGTGGAAGGGGAAAAAAATCAACCAGAATTATGCCCAGATCCTTTGTTTCAGTGAATAACAATGCCACCTTATAAGACGTTGAATATAAGAAGAGAAACAATTATTTTGGGAAAGAGGTACATGTTTTAATTTATTGGGTTTTAGATATTTGAGGGATGTCTAGTTGAAATTTTCGAGTAAACAATTAAGATTTTCTATAACCCACTCCCTGAAATACGTGCAACTTATAGAACCACATGATGGTAAGCATCTTAAAAGTCTTCCAATCATGCTACTCATTTGATACTTTAATTCCTTCTGTTGAACATTTATTAAGTGCCTGTTGGTGTCATGTGCTGTGCTAGGAGGAAAGTCACAATATGTATTCACAGCCTGCGTTCTCGTGAGGTTCACAGTCTAGCTGGGGAGACAGACATGATATTTCCATGGGCTGAGAGAGAAGAGCTACTAGTGGCACCTGCGAAGTACTGGAGGGACACAGAGGTTGAACCTTCCAGCTGTGGACCTACAACTCCTGATCAAAAGGGTTGTGCAGTTTCTGGTTTGGTAAGTAGATTGGAGAATATATCTTCTTCTGGAGTAGCCTTGATTTCCTTTGGGAAAACTAGATTTATAGGCAGTTTTATTGTATGTTGACTCAATTGTGTCTCTCGCTGGCCATGGTTCTATTCATCAGGCCCTTACACAATATATTTAGTCTGTCTCCTATGTAAAATAATCTTCTTATATTTTAATAAGATATTTGTGTGTTCCTTTCATCTTTCCCCTTCCAGTCTAAACATCAGATCTAGTACTTTCCAATGTGCTTCATGTGACATGGCTTTTGGTGGTTTTTAAAGTAGCTTTTATCATTATATAAAGTTATCTTATCCACTATGTATTTGTCTTTTGTTTAGCCATTAAATAATCATCCTCATGTGAACAGGAACCTTGTCCGTTGTAGCCATCATTTATCCCCAGCATCAAAATTAGTGACTGAAACAAAGTAGGCACTCAATAAACATTTGCTGGAGAATAGCTTCTAGTGTCTAGCCCATCATCATCTCAGTAGATATTTTGGGAAGGCATTAGTTTGTCTGTGACCCAACTAATGTACAGGGTCCACTGGAGAATATAACACTCTGAGATCACTAGAAACATCACAAAGTATAAAGGGGTGGCTGCCAATTTGTTCTGGTTTCATATGTCTATATTACGCAGTCCAAGATTGCACTGCTCTTTTGGGGAGCTGCGTCACATTGCACCCTATATCGGTCATCTCAAACCATTAATTTTTTTTTTCATGAAGCAGTTACTAACGCCATAGCTTCCTATCCTGGAAGAGGATTCTTCTTCTGTTGCTGGATTCTTATTTTTTTTTATCTTGAATTTAGAATACCACATACATCTCTGCGAAATATAGCCTAAAAAATGTTTGCACGGCTTTTGCTTGTGATTCTGTTATCCAATCTTTAGTTCTTCCTGCTTTCTAGCATCAGCGTAATTAAAGAGCCTGCAGCCTCCCAAAGGTCAGGCTTTCTGCATTGCCTGTACTGCTACCCTCGAATCCCAGCCCGTGCTCTGTCATCAAGAGCATCTTCAGTTGAATGTTTATTGGACAAATTTCTAAAGGCGTGCCTATTATATTTCTTTCAAGTTATTAATTAAAATGTGAAAAAAGAACAGAATGGTTTAGCTTTCTACTGGAAACATCCCTCTTTTGTTATTTATCTATCTATCTATCCCAAATCCAGCACATTTGGATTCAGTTCATTTTTTTCTCCTTCACCTTTCTGGAAATTTTGCTGTCATCTAGATACATTGCATTTATACTACAGTACCAATCTCAATGAAAGAAATGAGTTTGGACAGACATAACCTAATATTAAGAAACCCATACTGGCTCCAGGTGATCACCAGTTACTCTTCCATGGGTTCCAAACCCACCACTTACGGGCAGACGTTACTTGATCTCCCTCGTGGACACTCTGGTAGGGAAAGAATTTGTAGGAATCAATTGTGAAATTGCATTGACCTTTCTTTCACATTGCCACAGCAGTCAAAGATGTGTGTGGGGAAGTTGAAATAAAGAAGCAGCTACAGAAAAAAAAAAAAAGAAAGAAAGAAAACAAAAACCCTAGAGGATGTATTTTTAAAGGATGTAATTTATGTAGTCTATTTTGGGGCTACATAAATTCTCATTTTGTTTAGAAAAGCATCACATACCCAGTGCTTATCCAAAATATGCACATTGATTATTTATAATGGGCAATGTTCAAGATAGAACCTTCCTCCCCTCTTTAAGCCGAAGGGTTGTTTGGGCCAAGAGGGTGCTGAGTGGAGGAAGCAGGAAGTAGGGGTGGGAGTTCACTCTGCTCCATAGCCCCTTTGAGAGCCTCATCGAGTTAAGAGAGCATTGGTTACATGAGCACTGCTTTTTTTCTCTATTTATGTCATGGAACACTGTGAAGGGTCTTCCCTAGATTTCAATGCCCTTTTAAAATCAAAGAGCATGTGGCAATGGACCAAGCCAATAGCCACTGTCAATACAAAACAGCATGGCCCTTTGGTCCTGAGTGCCTTCAACCAGAATCCATCAGCATAAAGAACCACATTTCCAGGAAATGTGCAGGATATTTAATGGCAATCAATGTATTTCCTCCATGATTTCTGGCTGCCTCTTTTCTGTGGAATTTGGCAAGAAGATGGGAATTCAGATGCGGCTATGTATGGGGTAATTCAGCAGGCTTGGAACATCATTTTGTTCCAGTTAATTTGAGGAGGCTGTCACTTTCCTCAAGTCTGTGACAGTTAGGATGTTTGTTATTACATCTCTGCTCTCCACACCCTGTAAACTATACTAAATTTGATGAAAATGCAGATACCTCATGGACATGTTATTTTTGCTCATAAAGAGTCTTTGAGACACACTTAAATGGTTTTAAAAATGAGCCTAAAATGTCATTTTGGGGATTTGTAAGGCATTAGAGAGTTGCATCCATCTCTTTCTCCTTCCCTTCTCTCTTTCTCTTTAGAAGTGCTTAGAAAAGCGTGAGCATCTTGGGGTCAGAATATCATTATAAAGCAAATTACTACTAAAATGAGCTAAATGCTAACCTCATAGTCTTAAGGAGTCCTTTCCTTACACCGTATGTTGAACTGATTGCTTGAAAATAACTAAATCATCCGGGAGTTTTCAATCATGTAATATTTCATAGTTCTTCTGGGGACAGAGACTGAATGTGGTTACTTTGCAGAGCATGATGTTTAATCATGCGAAGTGTCTTGATGAGTACTGTTTGATGAATAATAATAATAAATAGTAATAATATCCCACAAGCATTTGCTGACTGATGCATTTAAGGACTGAAGAAACTCCTGGTTTCTTCAGTTTCACTGCTTCTCTATTTCTCCACCAGATGGCAGAAGAAGGGCCAGGATATTGACCCTGAAATATTTTTTTGATTCTTAGATATTAAATATGAGATTGTATCAAAGGTTGGAAGTGAACATTTAAGTATATTCCCATAAATTTATGTGTATTATAAAATCATAAAGCCATTTATGATTTATCATTTATTATTTCATTATAAAATACATTTCCTACATAGAAATATCTTGAAATAAATACAGGGTGTGGAAAACTTTGGTACTGTGTCAAAGGTTAAAAGTTAAACCAGGCATTATAGACCAGGGGATGTATTAATACTCTCTCTGATATCCTTATGAAATGGGCAGTGGGACAGGGAACTGTTTAGTGAAGGTTTTTTTACCCATCCTCCTTTTGCACATGGAAATGTAACTAGGAAAGATGTATAGATATAAAATATGGTGTTTCATCTAATGCTGCAATGGCTCTGGGCCTTATAAAAATTGCATTCTCTGCCAGGCGCAGTGACTCACGCCTGTAATCCCAGCACTTTGGGAGGCCAAGGCAGACGGATCACGAGGTCAGGAGTTCAAGACCTGGCCACAATGGTGAAACCCCATCTCTATTAAAAATACAAAAATTAGCTGGGCATGGTGACCAGTGCCTGTAATCCCAGCTACCTGGGAAGCTGAGGCAGGAGAATCATTTGAACCCGGGAGGCAGAGGTTGCAGTGAGCTGAGCTTGCGCCATTGTACTCTAGCCTAGGTGACAGGGCGAGCTTCCATCTCAAAAAACAAAAACAAAAACAAACAGAATTGGATTCTGTACTCCTACCCAGTGTTATTTTGGGACAAACTCTTAAAATTTATCTCACAGGGTAAAGTGTGTAAGAAAATTAAAAGGGGTACTCAGGGACCTGAGGGCCATCAGCCAACACAAAGAAGAGTCTGAATTCTTAGAGCTGGTGAATGTTTAATATCTTGGCATTGTTAAGGGTTGCCTAAGTTTATTTAGTAAGCTCCTAAATAAATGGAGAAAAATGTTTTATTACTCTCATATAAATGGATTTAAAAGAGAGATCTAAAAAAGACAGTTTGTTTCAGCCAGAAAACAACTTCATTCATATTCTCATTGGCATGTCTCTCATCCATATCTAAAAACCAAAGCACTTCTCATGTATTTACATAGTCTGTCTTTTGAGATAAATGGTCATTAAATGACAATTTAGAGAGAAAAGGAGTGAGGTGAAAGAGATTGTTTTAAGAATACCCTTTTTAGGCAATAACCTGAATACTAGGAATGAAAAATTAATTTTAAGACAGTGGTTTTAAGATTTCTTAATCCATATTTGAGAAGTATATTTTAGGAAGTATATACACACTTATGATATTTTACTGCACACCCTCTGGGTTTTCTGAGGCCCTGGCTTAACCCTTTTCTAGTTGCCATGACAACGAGGACACAAATACAACATCCATACCGTGAGCTGGATCTATGAGGAGGAATTTCCAACTGTATGCATAGTATGTGTATTTGACCCAAGCTTTTCAGAAAGAATTTAACACAATTTTAAATGTAGTAAATTGTCTGTGTGAGTCATACAATGGAAATAGCGTATGCAGCTAGGAAAATGTAGTCTCATAAATGAACCAAGGGAAAAATAACGTTGGAACCCTGTTCTCTCTAAAACCTCCATCTTGCCTTCCCTCATCTCTCTTCCTGATATAAAGAATGTCATAGAAAACTTGAAGAAAATCATTCTAAGCTTTTATTTATTTTTTTCTTTTTAAAATCCAAGCCTAAAATAAATGATTTATTTTCAAGTAAATCATAAATCTATAATCTGAGACATTGGTCTTGCAAAAACACTTCAATGCTTCCAACTACTGGCTGTAAACTGCTTTTCTAAAAACCCTCCTAAATGTTCACTCTGCATTCTGAAAAAAGAAAACAGACTGAAATTTCATCGTCATTTTCTCTGATTCCTAACTAAGGTGCTCCTCACACAGAATCTCCCGAAAGCAGAGATGGATGCGTAGACTCTACAATGGAGAAAGGAGCGGTCCATTCCCCAAGTTCCATTCTGGACACTGAATAGCATCTTGGGAGAAACCAAAATGGGATCCCACTCTAGGTAAGACATGATATCACGAGCAGTGAGATTCCTGTGGATAGGGGAGTTTTCTTGGGCAGGGGTGAAGAGACACAGAAGAAAAGCAGGGAAGTGTGAATGCTAGGGATACAAAGAGAAGTCCCAGCAGGGAGCCTCACACAGATGCTTAATAAATGCTTTTTGATTTGACTGAATGATCAAAGTGTGGTGTCAGTGTCAAGCAGTCTTAGCACCATCGCCTATGAATGCCTTTGCAATCCACATGTCGATTTATCTGGGGGTAGGGGTCAGGCTGTCGGAAGGGATGCTGTGCCCTTGCTTGATGTGAGTGGGCAGCCAGGGCCAGCCGTGGGAAGGGATTGAATCGTGGCGTCCTGTTCTTGCGACAGCCACATTCCTTATCGGAAGCTTGTGCTGTGCGTTTGTCCTGCAAGCAAGAGCAGTCTGGGTGCATTTTTGAGATTCTGTGGGAATTACTGCAACTCAGACCCTCGGTTTTCTGATGTCCAAAAGGAGGGCGATAGTAAACAAGTAATAATAGTATTTGTTTATGTACATAGCTTAACTCATAAAATTGTGTGATGATAAAATAAACTTTAAGCAGCAGATGTAAAAAGAGAAGGTCCTTTTCATCAGAGTGTCCGGCTAGAATCCTTTTAGGAGGCAGGAGGCGGCATAGCTGAGTGGAAAGAATGTTGGCCTCACAGGCCAGAGAAACAAATTCATCTCCCAGTTGAGCATAAACAGTTGTGAGACCTTGAACCTCTCAGCCTTTCTGAGTTCCAGCTTTCTCATCTGCAAATTTAAGGTGGTGGTCTAGAAGATCTTCCACTTCATATTTTATTATCATACAGAGAATTAAGAAAGGAACTGAGAGCCTAGTTTCCCTGGGGAGGTCAGTTTTACTTCTGAGGCCCTCAGATAGCCCTCTAGACATCTCGCTAAAGGACAGAGGCATTTATATTCACATTTTCCAGTTGTATTTGGGAAATTGGAGTAAGGACCGATACATTTCACATGCCCAGAAGCACAACCCAGGTTAGGAAGGAGTGGGAGGCACTGCCTTACAGCAAACATCCACCTTATCTCGACCCCTAACCTGTCCTGGTCACATACCTCTGTCTAGATGAGCCATTAGGGATGGCCAGTGACCAAATAGCATGTGCAAAAGGAGTGGGTACTGGTGGGTAATGGGGAGAGGAAAGAGAGAAAAGACTTTTCTGGACCCATGGTAAATATGATTTCCTTGGTATTGAATGGAAAAGAATAAGCATTATTTTTGATAACTCAAGTCTAATTTTCAACAGTTTCAACAATTTCAGTGGGAAAAAGTATGCATATGTATATGTGTATGTAATGTGTGTATATATGTGTATATATGCATATACATGCACAGACATGTGTACACACAACACATAAATACCTACGTGCACAAAGCATAAATGTACACACATACACCTGTATGTTTATAAATTTATATTAAGAATCTTAGGAAGGGCCTCATCTTCTCACCAGTGGTCTCTTCTCTCTGTTTCTACATCTTTGTCTCTCCCCATAAGGCACGTACCCAGTGAAATTCACACTGAAATGTACAGAACTCTCTTCTAGATATTATTCTTGGTGCAAACACTCCCTTAGTCCATACCCCTGCCCTTGTGCCCCCACCATCATAAAAAACAGGGACAGGACTTGAGAATTCTAACAGTTTGGGAAACTGTAAATGCCCACACTTTTACATTTGCCACTGTTTCCATGACAAATTTTTTTCTCAGGAGAAAAGAACATTTCTAAAAGATCAAAATTAAATCACTTTGAAGACTCAAAAAAGGATGGTGACTCTGGGAAAGTATTAACATGAAATAACACTATTTGTATCGAAAATCATTTATGCCATTTATAAAATTCTCCCTGAACTTCAAATTTGCTAAGTTTAAGTTCAGTCTTCTTCTTGTGTGTTTCTTGCCATTGCCACAGAATACAAAAGGGAGAATAGCTTTTGAACTCTTTGGTGATGCAACAAAATCTGATTTCATTAATGGGGATCATTGCTGAGTGAGGTATTTTGTGCTGAAAAAGTAATTGCTAGTCTGACATAGATAAGCCATATCTATATCTACACAAATGCGTATATAGAATGAGTAATATACAGATGTGTGTATTTATGTATATCTGTGTGGATAGATTGATGGATGGATAGACTAATCCCCATTCAGACAAAAGTCCTCTTTGTCTTGCCCATATTATTCTTCAGTTATGTACAAAAGGATTTTACTATCATCAATCTACTTGCCAATTATTTCTATGTTTTATGATCAGTTTTGGTTTTCTTCCAAGAAACTGTTGTGAAATGGTATGTGATAAATGCTATATAAGCAGATATTACTTATCAGCTTGGAGAGACAGGATTGGATATTTTTAGGAAATCTCATTGAGAATACATAGGCCACCACCATCACCATCTCACACACACACACACACACACACACACACACAAAATATATATATACCACTTTAACAGCAACAGCAAAAATAACTGCCCTTTCCCAAGTCCTCATCTCGCATTTCTCTTCCTGACCTTCCACTGAAACAATAAGATAACATTCTTATGGAATGGGACTCCCACTCGTGGCCATACCTTTATAGAGGGCATCAACAACCACGAATGAGTTAATCACAGTTTCTGGGCTCTGACAGAGAGGGACCAATAACCTGCTACTGTCAACCAAAACGCATCTGAGACAGGTCTAAATCAATTCAGAAGTTTACTTTGCCAGGACAGGACCAGGAAAAAAGAACACAGAACCACAAAAACAGTCTATGATCTGTGCCTTTTTCTAGAGATGATTTTGAGGGTTTCAATATTTAAAGGAGGACAGTGGGCAGGAGGGGAAAGAGGAAGGGGATAGATGTTCACATTGCTGAATCCACATATTACAAGAGATAAAGAGCAGGTAGGAGAATAGTCAATTATATATTTGTTTCACATTCAGTCAATTGAGATAAGGTGAACATAGAATAGCTACCTGTGGAGATGTTTAGCCTTTTATCTGTAGCTGTCTGCTTAGGAACAAAAGGAAAGGCAGTTTCTTGCATGACTCAGCTTTCAGCTTAATTTTTTTCTTTTTGGCCTAGTGAAAGTGTTTACTTTCCTTTCACACTATGAACCACTAAGTATCTGAAAGGAAAGGGGCGGGGATCCCAGCTACTCAAGAGGCTGAGGCATGAGAATCACTTGAACCTGGGAGGCGGAGATTGCAGTGAGCCGAGATCGCACCATTGCACTCTAGCTTGGGTGACAGAGTAAGACTCTGTCTCAAAAAGAAAAAAGAAAAAGAAAGGGGCAGGGATAGGCCAAGAGAAAAAAAATGCTTGTGTGGGGAGAGCAATGAAGTAAGAAAAGAGAGAGAGTTAAAGAAAAACTTCGTATTATTTCATGGAGTCTAACAGAAATTGAATTCAAACCTTGGCTCTTTCGTTTAGTGTTTGTTCTGTATACTTAAACCAGTTGCCTAATCTCTATGATCCTTAGGTATTTATCTGTAAAAATAAAAGTAAATTACAGGCTCATGCCTGTAATCCCAGCACTTTGGGAGGTCAAGGCAGGAGGATCACCTGAGGTCAGGAGTTCAAGACCAGCCTGGCCAACATAGCAAAACCCTGTCTTTACTGAAAACACAAAAATTAGCTGGGCATGGTGGCACACGCCTGTGATCCCAGCTACTCATGAGGCTGAGGCAGGAGAATCGCTTGGACCCGGGAGGTGGAGATTACAGTGAGCCAAGATTGTGCCACTGTACTCCAGCCTGGATGACAGAGTGAGATTCCATCTCAAAAAACAATTATAAAAATAATAAAAATATCTATATTACCATATTGTTTTAAGGATTATGTTAAACTATGTAATAAATATAAAACATATAGTACAATTCCTTTCAAAATAATTATAACTTTCATCAATTTATAATTTCCTAAGGATAATCACTATGCCCATATAACTATGGAAAAATTTTTGAAACATTTCTGGTTTGAGGGATGATAATTAAATGAATTTTATTCTAAGAAAATAATTAAACATCTGAAGGGAAACTATCTACAAAACAATGCTTAACATAAATAACCAACAATGAAGAAACAAAAAAATAAATTACAGCAGATTTGTGTTCCAATGGACACACTTTAGAGAGATACACTAATGCAAACGGTAACCAGAAGAAAGCTGAAATTATTGCATTAATATCAGACAAAATAGATTTTCAGACAAAAAATATTTCTAGAGACAAAGAGAGACATTTAATAACAATAAAGAGATCAATACATCAAGAAAATGAAACAATTATAAATGTATAGTTTATAATACATAATTTATACAAAGCCCCAAAGTGCATGAAACAAAAACTGACAGAATTGGTAGTAGAAACAGTTGGAGTTATAGTTGGCATTATAGTTTGGAATTATAGTTGGAGATTTACATATTCCTCTCTCATTAACTGATAAGACAACTAGAAAGATTAAAACAACAGTATCAATCAACTTGATCTGATTGACATATATGAGGTGCTCCACCACCAACAGCAGAATGTATATTCTTTTCAAGTACACATGGAAAAAATTCTAATATAGATTTTATGCTAGGCCATAAAGCAAGTAATAATAAATTTAAGAGATCATTAAAATTTTAAAATTAAAATATAATTAAGTATGATTACGTGGGATTCATTCCAGAAATGCAAGAATAGTTTAATATATGAGAAATCAATAAATGCAATACATCACTTTAACAGAAAGAAAGACAAAAACCGTATAATCATTTTAATGGAAACAGAAAAAACATTTGACAGAATTCAACATTCCTTCATGATAAAAACTCTCAACAAATTAAGTATAGAAGATATGTACCTCAACACCATAAAGACATATTCAGGATGAGCCTGGAGTATCTTATAGTGCAAGAAAGTAAGGAAGTGTCCAAAATACAAAAGCAAACATAAAGCAAACAAAACCCGACAATGAGGAAGGTATTACAAAGGAATACAGGAGCTAACTGAAGGAAGGCTCCCAATGGCCAAAGCTGGAAAATTTTGAGCAAAAAATTAAATAAAGTAGTATGGGATTATAATTCAATATATAAAATAAATGTCCATGAGTCCATAATGATATAAATAAAGAAATAAATAGAGTAAAAGGGACAAATCTCCCATACAGAACAATTCCAACTAATTCATGTGGATACGCCACCTTCAAAGAGGTGAGACGGTGTGGTCTGCCCACAGTCACTTCCTTCAGAAAACAGGGAATAAAAGAATATCTTTCCATTGGAGAAACCTGCTGGACACCACCTCAGCCAGGTGATCAAAGTCAACAACAGTGGTAAGTCATGTTCATCGAATGTATCCCTGACATGAGGAAAATGGTATTTTACCTCTGTGTTCTTCCTCTCCCAAACCTGTAACTCCAGATTAATCATGAGGAAAGCAACAGACAGTTCCCAATGAAAGGACATTCAAAAAAATGCCTCAAAATTGTCAAGGTCATCAGAAATGAAAAACATGAGAAACTGTCTCAGCCTAAGAAGACACAACTAGTAAATACCATGTGGCATCCCAGATGAGATGCTGGAATAGAAAAAGGATGTTAGGTGAAATCTAAGGAAATCTGAATAAAGTATGAACTGAAATTAATAATAATGTGTCAACATTGGTGAATTAATTGCAGCAAATGTGTCTTAACGTAAGATGCTAATAACAAAGGAGACAGAGCATGGGGCATAAGAACTGTCTTTGCAAGTTTTCTGTAAGTCTAAGACTATTCTAAAAAATCAAGTTTATTTTTTTAAAAATACTTCTCTTTCCTGTAATAATGTAAGACAGATTAGGGGAGAACCATATAACAAAGTCTAGAATCAATTGAAGTGGCATCATAAAGCTAAATTCCAGAAAAAGGTGACCATCTGGCTTCGTGGAACCCAAATGTGCTGGCTTAGTGCTAAAGTGGCAGCCAGGAAGGGTTTAAATGGTGTTATCATTAATACATATTTGGCAGCAGGAATTTCCATTATTAGCAGCTGAAAAAACATGCCATGGAACATTTGAACAGAACTGTACAGGAAAATACAAACTCTCCCAACTTTGTTCTCTTTATGCAGCTGACATCTCCTGAGAAACAAAGAGCCAAGTTTTTCTTTTCAGAGCCTGCAAGATTTATTTCTTTTAGAAAAATCTACCTTTAATTACTGTAGAATGCTCCCTCATGCTCAAAGACTACTGAGCTCATTGGATGCCTACGGACTAAGAACTGGGCTTTGTTATTATTATTTAGAAAACAAACAGGTTCAGAGAGGGTCAGTGATTTGCTCTGAATTCACATCTGGTAAGTTGCAGAATTGGAACTTGAACCTAGGTCTTTCAAATAAAAACTGGATGTCCTTTATACAACTAAAAATGACTCGAGACATCTTTTTGTCCTGTTGTTTGGCTTATGTTAGTGGACATCAGACACCCAAAACAAAAATGTCACCTTCTGATGAGTGAAGGCAACAAGGTGGGCTTTGGCCTTCCCAATGGGTATTGACACTAACAAACCAGAAAATTCTTCTGAGCAACACTGAGCCTCAGTTTTATCATTTATTTTCTTCTTTCAATTTGTCCCTCAAATGCTTTCACCATCTCTGTTTCTTGTATTAATCTGATCATTTTTGTCTTTGATTCCTGCACAGCTGGTGAAGTCACTCTTCACCTTATTTGGTTCTCCTTCTACACTGCATTTCAGCTTTAATCACCTCTCTCATCTGCCTGATGCTGAGACCCTAGTCCCTGTTCCTGTTTGCCTTGGTCTTGACCACATGACAAAGAGTATTAGACTATCAGAGAATACCCAAATGCTATTTTGAATCGAAAATCTGCACTATTTTCAAAGGTTCACTGGGAAACTGGAGTACTTGATAATTCAGTTATTAAGAACATCTAATTCTACCTCATCTCTCTTCTGTGGGAGATAAGATTTAATATGTATCACTTCTAATGAAAGGAAATGAGGAATTGGGTCATTCTTTTCAATTTCACAGTAGTATTTCACTGACCTCTAAAAATACCTCCTATTAAAATGTATAGAAACCAATTCTTGGGCAGAGCTCAGACTTGAATAGATGCAAAGAATAATACTGCACATTAGAAGAAGAAATCTCTTCCGAATAGGACCTTAGGTTTTAACAATCCAACCAACTTAGAAACAATGGGACGCTTTGAGATGTACTTAGATCTCTGTCAGTGAGTTTTCCAAAGAAAGTCAGGGCCACTTTTATTGGGGATGTTGTCAAAGAGATTCGTATTTTACATGTTGGGGTGAAGGGCCTGGGGAAATGTTGTGGATCACTTTGAAATTAGTTTTTTAAACCTACATATAAAATGACATTTTATATTGAGTCACTCTAGCCTATTAAAACTCATCTCAACTTTTGTTACCAGAGTGCTATTTTCCTTGTGCAGCACTTCGCGAATTCTCACTGCCCTCTGCTAATAATTCTGAATTCGAATCTATATCCTCTTAGAGTGAGACCTTTGCACTTCTAAAGATTGCAGAGCCAGTGGCTTTGTCTCCATGTGACTGTGCACTGAAGGATAATGTTCTCATGCCTCAAGGGGCAGCCAGATAGCCTGGGGAAGAGCAATGGAATGGAGCATGCTGGGAGAGCCAAGGCCTGAAATTAGGGAGTAGGGAGAAATGTTGGCTACAGGCCCTGAGAAGTATAGTCTAGCAGATAGAACGCTGTATCCAAGGGTAGGGAAATAGATATGGGGGCAGGGCGTGGGAGGTGGAGAGAATGTGTTGGAAGCAAAGATCTCAGAGCAATGTAGTAGGAAAATTATGAAAGACAACCAGAGAAAAGTAATGAAGACTGAAGGATAGAGTAATAGTCAGGTGTTTCATGAAAGGGCTGTATATGTAAAGCAACCCCCAAAATGCAGAAGGAACTTAATAACCAAAGAAGGAGGCACACAAGTCCTGCTTGCATTATAGAGAGATTTTATTGGGGAATTTACAGACAGAAGCATGGTCTTCGGTAGACACAAGTCAGGTAAATTTCCTCACCATTACTCCCAGACCCAGGGATTATATACCCTAGGAAAAGGGTACACATACTTCAGAGGGAATAGGAAGGAATTTGATCTAAGGGTAGGATTTATGGGAAGTATGAGTTTATGAAGGTTGATTTGATCTAAGGACAGGATTTATGGTAACTATGTGCTCTTACACAAGAAGCAGAGATAAATTGGAAATCTCAGAGTCAATCCTGGAAAGGGGGTTAATCAGAAGTCATTATGGCAGATTCACTTCCAAGATGGAGTCACTTTAACCTTCACATCAGGAGTCTAGGAAGACAGAAAATAAGCACGTAGCAGAGTTTCACCATCTATGCTGGGCTTAAAAAAATAAGACTGATCCCGGATTAGTCCTTGTGGCCAAAGAAAAAGAAGTGGGCAGGCAAGAATGAGGCAAGACTCAGTACAAGAGACAATGCCAAGGCCCGGCGCAGTGGCTCACGCCTGTAATGCCAGCACTTTGGGAGGCCGAGGCGGGCAGATTACCTGAAGTCTGGAGTTCGAGACCAGCCTGGCCAATGCAGTGAAACCCCTTCTCTACTAAAAATACAAAAATTAGCTGGACATGGTGGCGCATGTCTGTAATCCCAGCTACTCAGGAGCTAAGGCAGGAGAATCGTTTGAACCTGGGAGGCGGAGGTTGCAGTGAGCCAAGATCATGCCACTGCATTCTAGCCTGGGCGACAGAGCAAAGCTCTGTCAAAAAAAAAAAAAAAGAGAGAGAGAGAGAGAGAGAGAGACGATGCCAATGGCCAGAGAGCAAAACAGGGGTTATCAGGGACTAGGGGTATTATGGAGTGGGGAAAATGAGGAGTAGTTTAATGGGTTCAGAGCTCAAGTATGGGATGATGAATAGCTTCTAGGGATGGAGTGATGATTGCACAGCAGTGTAAATGTACTTAGTGCCACTCTACTACACACTTAAAAATGGTCAAAATGGTAAATTTTAGATTATGTATATTTAACACAAAAAAAATTTAATGAATTTTTTTAAAAAGAGAGACAGTGGCAGCATCAGATTTCCATCACAGAAACTCAGGTACTAGCAACAACAGAGAAGCCCGATTCTCAGAACTGGCATGTGAGGTGGAGACTAGATCTTAGGTGACAGAAGGGACTGTGTGCAATGCTGAGCTCAAGGTCAGAATTGACCAGAGGTACATCTGACTGTGTGCAGAGATTTAGGGGGTGTGCTGGAACACTTGACTGCTGCTTAAACCTGGGAAATGACTGAGTCTGAAAGTGGGCTTAAGTAGCCTCAGCTATGGAAGTCAAGGAAGCCTAAAAAGGCTGGGTATTGGGCAAGACTAATACATGTTGGTTCTTTGTAATCTCATTTTCCTCACCCAGGACTCATGTTGAGGAGGACAACAAAAAAATCAGCCCTGAGACAAACCAGCTCCCACTGAAGGAAATAATTTGACCATGAACAGAGTGGAAACAGGATATAGAGCTCCCAATATTTTAGGCCAACTCACTAACTAGTAGACAATTCTTCCTTTTAAAGAATTCTATGCCTTTTCACTAATGAATTCATGTCCCTGTGGAGCCACAAAGGATGAGAATTTAGCCCAAATGTATACTTAAATTGGATCGCCTTTTAAGAATGCTTTAAAAAATAAAATGCAGCCACCTGTGACATATTAAGACTGTTAATGTACTCATTGACATAAATACCTGAAGGGTTTTCATAACAGCTGGAACATGGCTCAAAGATCTTTTGTATTTGATTTTTAATGTACTTCCAAACTGACTTCATAAAATTGCAACCACTACCACCAGTGGGATTGAGGTTTTGTTTAACTCCTTGAGTCCTCATCTTCCACTGCTATTGATGCCAGTGAATCCCATTACTGCTCACTCTAAACATCTTGAAGATAAAAACCACACTCCAAATACATTATCAATTGAGAGACAAGACAGGCAATCAAGACCTACATGTCCCTGGCCACAACAACTCTCACAAAATAGCATTTTCTTGGCTCCGCCCTCACTTCCTCTGTAGAATCCATAGTCCCTTCAAATTCTTCCCACGTGGGTCTTAGCAAGGCCTAAATTCCTCCCATATGGCACCACTCAAGGGCTCAGGCAATAAACCTCCTCAACTGTGACTGGATCCCAGACAGTCCAGCCTACTGTGGGGCTGCGTCCATCTCATCTCTGCCAGAGGTGACAGCTTGGCCTCTACTGCCCACTAGACAACCTGTTAACTGTCGATGTCCATGCCAAAGCTGATGGTGACTGAGGCAGAAGGAACTGATGTCTAAGCCACGACAGCCAGTTATGACAGACCCTGTACCACTCCTAGGGCCACCCTTCCATTTCATCTCCAACCCATTGTCCTTGAGTTTGGTTCAATCATTCTTCTGTTTGTTCAGTCAACAAATGTTTATTAAACATCTATTGTGTGCTGGGCACTCAAATAGGCTGATGATGTAGAGGCTATGTGCAAAGGAAGCATATTGGAGCTTACATTCCAGTGTGCGGACCAACAGTAACAGGTGAACAAATTAATAAATGCGTAACTACTTAAGTGAAGTGCTAAGAAAGTAATAGTCAAGGTGCTGTGATCAGGAATAAGAGCTGATGGAGTGGTCAGGAGTGGGCCTCCTTCAGGAAATGACATTTAAATTGAGACCCAAAGGGTGAGAAGGAAACAACCATTTAAAGAGCTGGGGAAAGAGTTTCACAGGCAAAGGGAGTATAAGGAAGAAAAACACACGGGCCATTCAAAGACCTAAAATAAAGCTGCAGTGGGTGTAGCTAGAGCCAAGTGAGAGAGGCAGAATGGGAGGAGGCTGGGTTGAGCAGTAAGGTGGGGCAGGCTATGTTTGACTTCTGTAGGTTGAACCTGAGAAGCCATTAAATAGAAAGGGAATGAACTGTTTTGTTTTCACTTTGTAAAAAAATGTAAAGTTCATCTTGACTGCTGTGTGGAGAGTAGATTGGAAGAGACCAGGAAGGGAAATGGGAAAGTTATTTGTAATAATTCAAGTGAGAAATGATGATGGCTTAAAGTAGGACAGCAGCAGTGGAGATGAACATAAGTAAACGAGAGATGCATTTTGAAATAGGAAGGATTTGCTGATAGATTCAATATAGAGGTGTGGTAAGGGAGAAGAAGAATCAAGATGACTACCAAGTTTCTGGCTTGAGCAACCTGATGGATGATGATGCATTTACTGAGATCAAGAAGATAAAAGCGGCGAGGAAATCAAAAGTCTGCAACATACTAGGTTTGTTATGCTTATAAGACACTGCAGTGAAACACTGAGTAGGCATTTGTATACACTCATTCGTTCACATATACTTTTGAGCCTCTACTATGTTTAGGAACTGAGCCTAATTCTAGGGGTAGAGTAGTAAGCATAACAAAGATGATCTTTGACCTTAGGAAGTTTACAAACAAGCAGGTAGGACAAACATTGGACAAGTAACTAAGCATGATATAGGTACCAGTGTAGAAATTGGAGCTAGGGGGTAGGCAAGGGAGGAAGAAAACGGAGGCTGACAGTCTGGGTGGCTAGCAGAAGTTTCCTAAGGAAGTTTCCTAAGACACTTAGCTCTGAAATATGAACGAAATTAGCTCAGTAAAGAGGTGGAGGCAGAGTTTCAGGCAGAACATGTGCAGGGCATGTGTAGAGGCCTGGAGGCAGGAGAGATTAGGTTTTTCCAGGAACAAGTCTTATGGAACTAATTCTTTCCCAGAATGTTCTCAGTCCTCACGGAATTCCCGTTAGCAGGCTAGTTCCATTCATCCTCCAGACATGCTGGAGTGGCCAGAGGGTCAACACAGCTTGCACTCTAGCCAGGACTCCTGCTATACTGTGTCTAAAAGATTCTTTCAATATAGCAGGACTCCTGCTATGCTGTGTCTACAGTTCATTCTTTCAATTGACAATTCCTTGCGAACCTGACTATGGATCATGGACGTCTACATCAGCAGTCCCCAACCTTTTTGACAATAGGGACCTGTTTCATGGAAGACAATTTTTCCATGGATTGGCGTGGGGAGGGAGAGGTGGTTTAGGGATGAAACTCTTCCACCTAAGATCATCAATCATTAGATTCTTATGAGGAGCAAGCAACCTAGACCTCTCACATGCACAGTTCACAATAGGGTTTGTGCTCCTATGAGAATATAAGGCCACTGCTGATCTGACAGGAGGCAGAACTCTGGCAGTGATGCTCGCTTGCCCACTGCTCACCTCCTGCTGTGCAGCCTGGTTCCTAACAGGCCACGGGCTGGTACCAGTCTGCAGGCCTGGGGGTTGGGGACCCCTGCTCTAGATAAACTTCTTGCCTCTCAGAAAGAACTTGTCACTTAGTGGAGAATGAAGAGTGTTATACTAAAGGTATGTCTCAAGAACCATGGGGAGATTGAAGAAGGCATGACTGGCTCTCCCTGGAGCCACAAAGGAGACATCACAGAAAAGGAGAGAGAAAGAAACAAATGGCAACACTGACACTGGTTGAGCACTTGGGATCGATATGTGCATCTGGGAAATGGCAAGCCATTCGGGAGAATGAACCATTCTTAGAACGCAGTTTACCCAATGAATATAATTTCCTCTCTTGGATACGTGATCTTCCTCCTTAGCACTGAGAAGATTTCTCTGCATTTGGTAATAGCTATGATTTTGCAACTGGCAGGTTTTTTCAAGGAGAGACCCTAGTATGGAAGGCTTATGAAACAATCCAATAATGTGGTCCTATGAGTAAAGGAGGGAGAACCCCCTAGGAGTCAAGCTGAAGGCCACAATGCTTTATTTCCACCTGCCAAGTTTCCATCACCTTTGCAGGTAGTCCTGAGATAACTAGGATAGAAGCCCTCTTCTTACCAGTAAAGACAAGCCATCCACTTAGCGGTCCCTCTGTTCCATCCTCCAGAAAGACACAAGGCCTTTTGTAGCTCTCCATACTTCCTACTCCCCAACTCCCAATACCAATATTGGAGCATCTGCCATTTGGAAACTCTCAAGCACAGCCTTCCTTCAGGACTGGCTCGAAGAATCATTTTGCTTTTGGCATTTTTAATTAAAGTGGCGTTGCATAAAAACAGATGAAAACATCTCAATAACTCAAACTTATTAGAAAATGGAGATGAGAAGAGAGAGAAAAAAAGTGAGAGTGGGAAGAATCCTAGAAAGGAAATGAATCTATGTGAGAAACTATTTCCCAATGAACTCCCATGCTAATCACAGCCTCCAGACGTCAGTAGCAGAGGCTACAGCAGAGTGATAATTACAAACCAAGCAATCTTTCTGAAAGAAGTACAAGATGGAACATTATTAGGTAAAGTGGCGTTTTTCCTTTTTTTTTTACCCAAGAAGTGTGCTGCTGTTCCTTAATAACTTTGAAAAGCAAGAACATTTAACACAAAGGCAGTGTGTCAGGAGTAGCGGAAAACTCAAGGATGGGCTTTTCCTTGTCTCTCCTGGGAAGAGTCAAGTCATTTGGTCACATACAATTAAAACACCCCAGTGTTGCCAGGGGTGGGGGGTGAGGAGAGAGGGATGAACAGGGAAAGCACAGGGACTACTTAGGGCAGTGAAACTATCATGTATAAAACTATAATGGTGGATACACGGCATTGTGCATTTGTCAAAATCCCCAGGATGTAAACTCAATGTGTGAACCCTAATACAGACTATGAACTTTATTTAATAATAATGTTATTTAATAATATTAGTTCATTACTTAAAACAAATATATCAGACTACTGGAACATGTTAATAACAGGGGATGCTAGGGGAAGGAGAGGGAGTATATGGGAATTCTTGAGCTTTCTATTCAATTTTTCTGCAAATCTAAACCTGCTCTAAGAAATCAAGTCTATTAATTAAGAACAATTTAAAATACTTCAAAGTTAATTGCTCAACTTGATCTCTTCCTTCATTTCATATTAGACTTGATGAAATATGTAGATATCATTTAAAGTCATTGTCTGAACAAGATCATCAAGGGAATGAATCTGGATGAAGAGGAGTTTGAGGACTTGCCCCAGTGCACTCCCATATTCAGAAATCAGAAAAAAAGAGGATCCTCAGAGGAGACTGAGTAGAAGCAGCCTGTGAAATCTGAGACAATCTGGGTAATTTTGTGTCCCCATCGTCAATTAAAGACTTGTCAGAGTGGGGAATCAAATACTACTCAATGAGATAAGGATGTAGAGTTGACTGCTGGATTTGATACCTTTGATATGAACAATTTTAGAGGAGTGGTGGACACAGTGTCCCAACTGGAGAAGATTTAAGAGAAATTAATGGAGACAGAGTAGGGAAAACAAGCCTAGAAATCTCAAGTTTCTTTATAGAGGGAAATGGAGGGTTAGTGAGAAAGTCGATGTTTTGCCAGCCTTCATAATAGAAGAGGAAGGGGCAAGGAAGTTAAGAAGGAGACTGAATGATTTTAATTGTGGGCTCTGGATTCTAAACCAGTAAGGAGCTAAGTTGAGGACATGAAGAAGAGGGTGAGGTAGGCTCAATAAAGTAAAGGCTCTTATTTCTGAATAACGTTTAAAGTTGTGGTACAAGAAATACCATGCTGATCAGTGTCAAGGTCATTGTGCCACAATTAATTTTTGAGCTTCTAAGCACTGATGACAAAGGACCAAGCCTACAATGAGGTCTCATTGTATTCAAATGATAAATGGAATACAAATCATAATTACAAAGACTACCCACAGTTTGATTTCCTTCTTTCTCAACCTCATAGTTTTTAATTGTTTCATTTCCTCATGAGAAATTTCTAATAGCTCTTGGTATAATTATTATGAGTTATTTTAATGAAATCATTATCTCACTCTTTTCTGGTTTCACATGACTCTTCTAATATAAAAATTGAAAGTTTCCTTCTGAAAAAAATGAGGCAAATTGTCCTCCGTGTAAATTATTACACATCAATAAATAACCAAATATATATTATTATTCTGGAGATTTTGAGGAGGAAGTGACAGGAATACCAATTACTTATTAAGAGTTTCTTCATGCCTATCATTTTGCTAGGAGATTGCTCATCTGTGCAACAGCTTCACAATGTAGGTATTACTATTATTCTCATTTCACAAATGAAGAAGGAAAGACTTAGGCCGTATGACTAAGAACACATAGCTAAGAAGTGACAAAATCTGGGAATTAGAACTCCAGACACAAGGGTGCCAAGATTCCTTCTCATTCCTTGACTCTCTCTTTGGATTTCTTCCGTGCACTTTCTGGTATCACCTGCTTTGTGAACTGCAGCACCACTCCCTGGTGGTTTAACATTTTTGTTGTGGGAACACAAGTTAATAGTTTTCTGTAGGTTGACAACCCAATTAAAACCCCAGAGGTTGTGTTTGTTCATTTCTTCCGTCATTCACTCACTGTACATAACTACCCTTAGTATAAATTGGGCACAGAATATCACTTTTCTGTGAACGCTACCATGCGGTACTGACTCTCACCATGACGGATGCACCGCTGATTTTTCAATAGTTAAGGAAGAGGGGCTACTCAGTTCTGCCACTTTATTTTCAAAACCTCAGCAGACACAGAATGATTATTATCACCTGATTCTCAGTCAACATCTCATTTTACAAAATTACACTGATCATAGTGCTACTTGATAAACAGTCATATTTTTAGAATGAAAAAGATATTTTCTAAAAATAAATGAACTGTTAATGGTTCTCTTTCTCCTACAGACGCCCACACCGACATTGAAGAGCTTTTTTTTTTTTTTTCCAGTACCTTTCCCTTTGGTTTCAACTAACAACTTGCTGGTAATATGATCTCTTGGTTTGTTTCGTCCCTCCTACCGCTTGGTTTCTAGAGTGACCACATTGTAGTCATCTATTAAAAATGCAGTTGTCAAATAATAGGCATCCTAACTTCAGATTGTTATTTGACATGGAAGAAATATAAGATCTTTCGATGTTTAAATAAAATTTTAATCAAAATTATATTTAGAATTAAAAGAAATTTAAAAGCACAGTTCATCCACATTTTTAAGAATCAGAGAGTAGCTTATATGAAATCAGCTCTTCCTTTATTAACATCAGTGAAACCTGGACAAATAGTAAAATGCAGCAGTTTGAAGGCATTAGACAACAATCAAGGCAGAAAGGAGTTAGGAGATAAATATCCTGGAAAGAAAGGAAATGCAATGAAACAAATTAATGTTATCTGTTGCTCCTCCTCTTGAGACATTGTGTCATTGCTAAACTGTGCAGGGTTAGAAGGCAAACAGAAAGATGCATAAAAAGATTAAACAGCCTAGCAAATTTTTGTTCGTATCATGGTGCTAGGAGAAAAAAATTGGAGTTCAAAGCCCAACCAAAGATGAGAGGCAGTGGTAAACATTCTGCTATTGAGTTGAGACCCATAAAGAACTGCACACTGAGAGTAAAGGCAGATTGGAAGTAGACAAGTCTTCACAAAACCAGAAACTCATCCTCGATTTCTCCCAATTCCCCTTTGAACCAGGGTTACATACTTCTACTCTTATTATTTCCGAGAAGAAAAATAAATCTTTTGTACAAGAAGATATATCACCAGAGCCACTACAATTTTTCATAGGTAATAGGAATTATTCAACTGAAGATGACTGAGCATGCCTGGACATAGAACCGAACAATTGAATATCAAGAGATAAAGAGCAAATAGTAGAAATGGATCCACAGGTATCTCAGATATTGGAGTTATCAGAAAGAGACTTCAACTTTACTGTTATCAGTATTTTTGAGACAATTGATGACAAGAGCGTAAGGGTATATAAAATATAATCAGAAAGAGCTAACATTTGTGATTGGCCTTATGGAAGTAAATGAGCAAGAAAATGGGACAGGAGCAATATTTGAAGAGATAATGACTGAGAATTTCCAAAGTCCAGTGAAACATATCAGCCCACACATTTAAAAGCTCTAAGAAACTCAACAAAGATTAAATACAAAGAAAACTACTCCAGGCACAAGGTATTCAAACTGCTGAAAGCTAAAAGCAAAGCTATTTATTTATTTATTTATTTATTTATTATTATTTTTTGAGACAGAGTTTTGCTCTTGTCACCCGGGCTGGAGTGCAATGGTGTGATCTCAGCTCACTGCAACCTCCACCTCCCAGGTTCAGGTGATTCTCCTGCCTCAGCCTCCCAAGTAGCTGGGATTACAGGCGCCTGCCACCATGCCCAGCTAATTTTTGTATTTTTAGTAGAGATGGGATTTCACCACGTTGCCCAAGCTGGTCTCAAACTCCTGATGTCAGGAGATCCACCTACCTCAACCTCCCAAAGTTCTGGGATTACAGGCGTGAGCCACTGCACCCAGACAAGCAAAGCAATTTAAAAGCAGCTAAAAGAAAAAGACTTATTACTTTAAAAGTAACAATGATAAATTGACTGATGCTCAACATTAATAATGGCAGACAAAAGACAATGGGATAGGATCTGTAAACTACTGAAATAAAATAACTGCCAACATAAAATTCTATATTGAGTGAAAATATTCTTCAAAAATCAAGGGGGAAAAATGTTTGTGTATTAACAAAAAAAACCACAAATATACAATAACAAATATTTAAAATAATTATTCAGGAAGTTGAAGAATTATTTTAAATGGAATCACAGAAATGCACGAAGGTGGAAAGAGCACCAGAAAGGGTAAACATGTGAGTAAATATATTGACTGCATAAACAATAAGGTAACAATATGAATATATTTATATTACTATAAATAAACATATTACATGTATATGTTATAGGGTTTAAAACATATGGCAAAAATAGCACAAAAGGCAGCAAGTAAAAAATTGAATTAAAATATCCAAAGTCCTTGCATTGTCTGGGAGGTGTTAAAAATATCAATTTATTATGGGCCATAATAAGTCTAGTGTGTATATTATAATCTCTAAATTAATCGCTAAAATTATAATTAATATGCTTATAAAAGAAAATAATAAAAAATATTTGATTACTCAAAAAAAATAAGAAATGAGAAGAAAAGGAATGATGGTTAATAAAAATGGTATGATAATAGAAGAAGCAGAATAAACATTTTAAGAACACCACACAAAGGCGTATCATAATTAAATTTCAGAACATCAATGATAAAAAGAAAATCTTACGAACAGCAAGAGAGAAAAGGTAAATATACAGAGTATCAAATATAAGAGTTACAAAAGACTTCTTTTCAGAAGCTATGCAAGCCAGTAGACAATGGAGTGAAGCACCAAAAGAAAGGGAAAAATCTAACTAGAATTCCATATCCAGAAAAAATATATTTGAAAAACTAAGTAAAAAAATAAGGACTTTTTAACAAGAAAAAAGTTGACAGAATTCACTGCCATTGCCATTGCATTGCCAGAACTGCAATGCAAGAATTAAAATCAGAAAGAAAGAGTACCTGAAAATTTGGGTCTACACTAAAGAATGAAGAGTATCAGCAATGGTTGATATGTGGGTAAATATAAAACTTTTTTCGCTGGGTGCGGGGGCTCATGCCTGTAATCCTAGCACTTTGGGAGGCCGAGGCAGGTGAATCACCTGAGATCAGGAGCTTGAGACCAGCCTGACCAACATGGCGAAACCCCATCTCTACTAAAAATACAAAATTAGCCGGGCATGGTGGCACACACCTGTAATCCCAGCTACTTGGGAGGCTGAGGCAGAATTGCTTAAACGCAGGAGGTGGAGGTTGCAGTGAGTCGAGATCATGCTATTGCACTCCAGGTTGGGCAACAAGAGTGAAACTTAGTCTCAGAAAAAAAAAAAAAAAACAGAAAAGCTTTTTTCATGTGTAGTCTGCTTAAAAGATAATTAACTTTTTAAAACAAAAATAGTATTAATGTATTGTGGCATTTATAACATGTAGAAGAAAAATCTGTCACAGCAATAACACAAAAGACAGAATGGGGAAGTACACTGTCGTAAGGTTTGCTTACTGTATGTCAGATAGTATTTGATTATTTAAAGGTAGAAAGTGATAATTCAGAAATGAGTATTACAACTTCTAGAAAAACTGCTAAAACAATTAAAAAGAGGTATAGTTAATAAGACTATAGTGAAAATGACATGGAATCATAAGAAGTATTCACTCCAAAAGATGTCAAGAGAAGGATAAAAGAAAAAAAAGTTTTAAAAATAGAACTTTTAGCTATCAAGATGGTAGATTGCAACCCAATTACATAAAAATTATATTAAATTTAAGTTGTTTAAACACTCCAATTGAAAGGTAGAAATTTTTGGATTGAACAAAAAAGCAAAGTCCAATTATATTAACATCAGACAAAATATATTCCAAGAATATTGCCATAATGATTAACAAATTGCTTGACAGGACATAATTATGTATGTCTATGCCTCTATAATAGAGCTTCAAAATACATAAAGATAAAGCTGGTATAACTCGAAAGAGAAATACACATTTCAACACATCTCTATCACTAATTGATAGAAAAAAATAGCAGCGGGGGGAAAAGAAAGATATATATATACACATACATATATACAGAATAGCAAATATGAATATGAAAGTTACAGAAGACTAATTTTCAGACGCTATGCAAGCCAGTAGACAATGGATAGTTGGAGATCTTCCACCCAAGACAGTAGAACATACATTATTTTCAAATGCACACAGGATAATCGTTAAGACCACATTGAATGCCATAAAACAAATCTCAATTTTGTAAAACTGCTGAAATCATACAAAGTATTTTCTCTGCCCACTACAGAATTAAAGTAGAAATCAATAACAGAAAGGTATGTGGAAGTTCCCCTAAAAAATGGAAGATTATACTAATAATTGGTTGAAATCATGAATAAAGTCTTATAGCATTGGCCAGAGAATCTTTAATCTTTTCTTAAAAATGAATAAATCAAGTTAGAAATATTGAAGCAAACTACCTGTGGACACATGTAAACTTCCGGTGTATATAATACGTTAAAAGAATTGTGAAATTTGAGGTAGATGAGGAAAATATTAAAAGAGAACTCTATCTAAAGTGAGTGTTATCTCCCAGAGCTAAACACAGGCCTTCCACTGTTGGATAAAGAGCTTCTCCGGACAAGAAGATGACAGTTCTGGAATATAAAGATGCTCTCTACTTTCGAGGTACCCACTGTCTTCTAATATTAACTATTAAGTATACACTGGTCTTCTTTTTAGGGTTAAACTTTAGCCACATTGGCCTCCTTGCTGTTACTCAAACTAGCTACACATATTCTTGCCTAAAGCCTTTGTACCGACACATAGTGAGACACTATCTCTAAAAAAAAAAAAAACAAAAAAAAACAAACAGCTAGGCATGGTGTTGACTGCCTATAGTGTTACTCAGAATGTTGAGTCCAGGAGTTTGAGGCTCGGCAAGCTGTGATTGTGCCACCGCATTTCAGCCTGAATAACATAGGGATACCTGGTCTCAAAAAAAAAAAAAAAAGAAAAGAAAAGAAAAAAGAAGAAGAAGAATCAGGAACAGCACACTCTATGAGGGCAAAAATTTTGACTAATTTGTTCACCCAATATCCCCACTACCTAGAACGGCGCCTGGCACATAGTAGTCCAATATGCTATTTCATATAGTACTCCTGACACTGGAAGGGTCCTTCTCAGCATTCCAGTTTTAGGTTAAATGTCACCTCAGAGATGCCTTTCTTGACCACATTATTTAAAGTACCATCATTTCATTCTAGTTATACCCTCTGCCAATACTTTTACACTTTCGTCACATGCTTATACACATCTGAAATTATTTCACTATTTATTTACTTCTTTACTGTCAGCTTCTTGCTGTTGTAGAGGACAGAGTCCTTCTCTACCTTGTTCACAGCTGATCCCAGAACCTAGAACTGAACATTGCCAGATACATAGTAGGTGTCAATAAAACATCTAGTGAATGAATGAATGGATCTGAGTCCTTTGTGCTTTTCATTACTTTGCTGTAACGCTCATACAAACCTACCTCTAAATATCACTTTATGCCTTTTTGCTCTGAGTATTCTGACTGTAGCTTCTATGTAAACTGTAACTTTAGTTGCCTGGTGACCTACTGTCTTCCAATCTTGTAAAACACTCCAGTCTTCACATAAACAACTATAATAACAACAAAATCCTAAGCAGAGGAATTTACTGTCCTTGGGCTAATAAAGGTAAGTTCTTCCTGTTTGGGCTTTTCTTGTTTTATCCACAGCCATTCTACTTCTACATCTTTTACTTTTCCGAGCTGAATTTACTGAGCAGCAAAAGTAAAATCCTTTAATCTTCCATTTTTGGGCCTATGTTTGAAAAGGATTAAAGAGTCAAACAAAATTAGTTTCCAAACCTTCAATTTTCCAGGCCCACAGGCACTCTCCCTCTCCTCAGAAATGAAGGTGGCTTTGAGCCATCTGTTACTTCCCATGAAACATTTCTCTCAGCTGTCACAGCTGATTGCTGTACTTCTTTTCATATACAAGAGAAAATGAAAGAAAGAAAAGAGAGGACAAAAAAAAAGGGGGGGCTACTCTGTCCACCCTCATGCACAGTTTGTTTACTGGTCCTCTAGTTTCCTTGGGAGACCCTGCCAAGAAGAAGTGTCATTTAGCTAACAACAGCCATTTCTCATTAAACCCCCAACTTAAACAAGACCCAGAGTGGAAAATTGCAAAACAGGAAGCTTGCAAATTGCATCAAAGCAATGTTATTAGACATGGGAGTAAAGGATCCTGTATGATGCAGGCTCTTGGGATGACTCCTACAGGAGAAATTTAGGGCTTTGTGCATAGGCCGCTCTGGGAACTGGCATCTCCTCATTGAGTTACATGAATCCTGGAGATACATGTGAC
This sequence comes from Theropithecus gelada, assembly GCF_003255815.1. Classification (NCBI taxonomy): domain Eukaryota; kingdom Metazoa; phylum Chordata; class Mammalia; order Primates; family Cercopithecidae; genus Theropithecus; species Theropithecus gelada. Next base: position 75,173,401 of record NC_037685.1, read on the forward strand.
TACTGGCAGTAACCCAAGTTCTTTTGAGAGATGGAAACATTGACTAAAGGTAGGGTGACCATATGTCCTGATTTGCCAGCAGGAACAGTCTCATATTATGCCTGTTGTCCCAGCACCATTATTAATGGTGCCTTTTTTGTCTCTCAAAAGTGTGCCAGTTTGGACAAAAAATTCTATGGTCATCCTAACTAAAGATCAGGATGGCTGATTAAATAAGAAAAAACATGTATGTTCTTATCTGGTGTGAACTGCAGACCTGTTTGGATGGCAAAGATAAATCTTGCCAAGTTTCACCCATGTGCAACTAAGCTCATTCACTGATTGACTCTTGGCTGGCTAGAATCTTGGACAACCCAACTCAGACTGTTTGTAACCAGACTTTTCAGGTTTGGTGTTGTAAAAACTGAAGGCAACTAATCCCAGAGAAGCGTTTACGATTTGCCCAATGAGTCAAAAGAACTGAATTTGACTCTCTCACGTTTGGGTACTTTCTCCTCTCGCCTTATTATCAAGTCCTGTACTGCTCAATGCAGTGACCACTAGCCATATGTGACTACTGAGCACTTGAAATGTGGCTAGTTTGAACTGAGATGTGCTCTAAGTACAATGGATTTTGAAGACTTTGTACAAAAAAAAGTAAACTATCCCATTAATAATTTTTATATTGATTACATATTAAAATGGTAATATTTTAAATGTACTGATTTAAGTAAAATGCATTAAAATTAATTTTATCTGTTTCATTTTTACTTTTTTAATGTAGTTATTAGAAATTAAGAATTATCGCCTGGGCACAATGGCTCATGCCTATAATCCCAGCACTTTGGGAGGCTGAGGCAAGTGGATCATAAGGTCAGGAGTTCGAGACCAGCCTGACCAACATGGTGAAACCCCATCTCTACTAAAAATACAAAAATTAGCCAGGCGTGGTGGTGCACGCCTGTACTCAGCTACTCAGGAGGCTTAGGCAGGAGAATAGCTTGAACCCAGGAGGCGGAGGTTGCAATGGGCCGAGATTGCGCTACTGCACCCCTGTCTGGGTGACAGAGCAAGACTCTGTCTCAAAAAAAACCAAAAAAACAAAAAAAAGAATTATCTATCTGGCTTGTATTATTTGCTATTAAACAGCAGTAATCTAGCCTGCCCACTTTTATTTTTGAGAGGGAGTCTCGCTCCACACCAGGCTGGAGTGGAGTTGCACGATCTTGGCTCACTGCTACCTCCACCTCCCGGGTTCAAGCAATTCTCCTGCCTCAGCCACCTCAATAGCTGAGATTACAGGCGCCCGCCCCCATGCCCAGTTAAGTTTTGTATTTTTGGTGATGGGGTTTCACCACGTTGGCCAGGCTGGTCTCGAACTCCTGGCCTCAGGTGATCCACCTGCCTCAGCTGGCTTCCCAAAGTGCTGAGATTATAGGTGTGAGCCACCGCACCTGGCCTAATCCATCTCTCTTAATTTTTATCCAGGGAGACCCACTGAACTAGAACTAAGCAAAAGATTCGGCTTTATTTTAGACTGCTCTTTGGAAATCTTTGTTTGTTTTCCTTGTGTCAGGTATCTACTAACACTTCTAGACTTAGGTGAGATAACAAATATGAACTAGTTACCACCACAGATCAGAACTCAATAAATGTTAATATAATTCTCCCCTAGAGCAATAGTTTTCATCTCTCTCAAACAAATAGGGTTTTTGACACTAAAGCATACTCCTCTTATAAAAATAAAAAAGGAAAAAACTGCTTAACATGAATTTATCTTGTCAATCATTCATTCATATTCCCTTACCTCAGTAGATATTACTAGCAGCATTTTCAGATGCTTTTCTTTGGTTACACTATATTTATGTGGGTAGGATGTGAAATACACACAGGTTCTATTAGTAAAAGTTGTTGAAAGTTGAGTAAGTGGTGAGTGTGAAATATAATTTATAGTCAACAATTTTGGTGAAATTTAGTGAACTGAAAAGCATAAATAGATTTAACATTTTTCAAGAAGACAATGATAAATTTCAAGAGAAATGGGAAATGTCTTTAAATGTGTACCTGATAAATATAGGACATAGATGGTAGGTCAGATCAAGCAAGTTATTTTCAACCAGTTAAGGATTTTTGGATTTCTGTTTGTAATAGAAAACCAATTTATTAAGAAGGGTCCAACTTATTTAAGAAGATCACTCCAGCTAATATTTAGATTGAAAAAAACCATACAATAGTCAAAGTGGGGAGACTGGTTAGGGTGCTGTTGCAATGGCCTAGGCATGAGATGATGCCAGTTTGGAATATAAACTACATTAAAAAGAATTTAGGGTAAAAAATATTACAAAGAAAAAAATCCTTAATTGTCGCATCCACACACAACCATAGATAACATCAAGTTATATTTCTTTCAAGTAATTTTTCTACACATAGTTTTGGCCTGTTTGCATTTATATTATTAATGTAAATTAATATCATGTTTTTAAAACTTAGTATGGTAGAACTGTTTATGTTATAAAATACTTTATAAATACAGCCTTTAAGATCTGCATCACATTTTGTCAATAGCTGCCATTGGCTACTTAACTATCATCTACTGCTGGTCATTTGAGGTTACATAAAATAGTTTGCTATTTTAAATTACATTAAGTTTTTATTACTGCATTCTCAGGGTTGAATGCCAGAAGTGTAATTACTGGGTTAGAGGTTATGAACATCTTAGTTTATATCCTCTAACATTTGAATGTTGCCAAATAGTGTTGGATTCAGGGGTTATTTTTAAAGACAAGCATTTTTATTACTTTCAGATTCAGGCAGTATAAGACTAGGTCAACACACTGTTTTCAAGTAAAATGCTCTTTGGGGACCTTCCTTCTTAAATAAATATTTTTAATGTGTGAATTATTTCATTCATTCAACTATAACCTATTGAACATCCATTCTATACCGGGAGCACCCTAGATGTGAGACTACAAAGAGAAATACCTTGTCTCCTTGCCCTTGCCCCAGGTGGAGATTTAAATCAATAATTTCAAAGGAGTACAAGATTTTTTTAAATGACATGTTTCCACAAATATTTTAACTATTTATTTGCATTCCTACTCACATTTTAAATTAGTAAATTATTTCTTTTTTTTTTTTTTTTTTGAGACGGAGTCTCGCCCTGTGTCACCCAGGCTGGAGTGCAGTGGCGCGATCTCGGCTCACTGCAAGCTCCGCCTCCCAGGTTCACGCCATTCTTCTGCCTCAGCCTCCGAGTAGCTGGGACTACGGGCGCCCGCCACCACGCCCGGCTAGTTTTTTGTATTTTTAGTAGAGACGGGGTTTCACCATGTTAGCCAGGATGGTCTCGATCTCCTGACCTCGTGATCCACCCGCCTCGGCCTCCCAAAGTGCTGGGATTACAGGCTTGAGCCACCGCGCCCGGCCAATTATTTCTATATAAACAATTACTAGGCAAATTTTAGCCCCGGTAGAATTATCAAATATTACAAATCAGTAAAGCCAAAGGTAACAGATTTTATTTTTGTGGTAAGTAAAAGTGCGTACGTTTGCAGTCTAGTCTAAGAAGGAGCCAGTGTCATTTAGTGTGCTACCCAGATGGAAAATTGAGCTTCTTTGGCCTTTGTGTATCTAAAATCTGAGTTAAGAGTCAGTCGGCAGTGCTTGATGGATGTTTTAAGACACTGATTGACAACTGTACTGGAGGCACTGGATTCAAATATAAGAAACTGAAATCCTAACACAAAGAGGCAGAAGTTTTCTTTCCTTACGTTTTCTACCTTTTCCTTCTTTTCTTCACCTCTTTCACTTTGATTCCTCTAAAGAAAAAAGACAGTTTTACTAGATATTGTTAATAGAATCTAAACAAATCACAAAACCGTAGTGTCTTTGCAGTTGTAATTTACACCTTGAATTCAGCCAAGATCCAATTTACAAAGGAAGTTTTCATATATATTGTTTGGGCAGGGGGAGGGGTATGCAATGAGACTTCTCACTCCCTAAACCCTTTCAGCTCCAAGAGAAGTCCAGTAGTGAGCCTTTGTCATGTAAAATGGAGCAGACAAAGGATAAATGCTTTCCAATGTTTGTCTCTTTTATGCAAGAGATAAGATTAAAATTATGCTAGCTAGTAGGGAGAAAATGAGTCTGAGGTACAGATCAGATAAGGGCTTTCAGGAGGAAATGAATCCTCTGAACGGACATTGTGCTAGACACTATGCAGCAAAGCCTTACTGGCCCGAACTCTCAATAATGCCATGATCTTGGGATTGTAAGAGAGGTCAAGACCCTCTCCATTCTCCATCCCATTTCCGACAAGACCAGAATTTAATCTTCACTCACTCATTCATTTGATAACTATCTCTCAAATGCCTACTACGTACCATGTGCCATTCTAGACACTGAATTGGCAAACAAAACAAAGGCAAAAAATAGTAAATACATAAGACGTCCTATTACATAACAAGCAATATGCGTATTATTAAATGCTACGAGAAAGAAAAGGAGAGCAGGTAAGGTGGTTGGGAAAGCTGTGGCAGGGAATGGGAAGTGTGTTGTTAATCAGGATAAGCAGAATAGGCCTCACTGAGAAGCTAACATTTGAGCAGAGACCCGAGGGAGGTGAGGGATGTGGCTGTTTAGATGGCTGTCTGAGGGAAGGGCAGTCCAGGAAGAGGGAAGAACCAGGGCACAGGATGTAAGCAGCACACAGGCTGTGTCAAGGAACAACAAGGAGTTCTGTGTGACTGAAGCAGAGCGAGCAAGGAGGGCACAGCTATAGCAGCTGAGGTATTGCAGAGGCAAATGTGAGCGCCAGATCATACAGGGCCTTACGGCCATTGTAAGAATGTTGGATTTGATTCTGAGTAAAAGGAGGAGCCTTTGCAGGTTTTTGAGCAGAGGAGTGGCATGATCTGATTCATGTTTAGAAAGGGCCAGCACTAACTTCTGGGCTGATGACAGATGGTGGACACCAAGGGTAGAAACAGAGAGACTGATGGGCATTTAGGGCAGTGATCCAGGCAAGAGCTAAAGCTGGCACTGACCTGCTCGGTAACAGTGGAGGTTGTAAGAAGTGGTCAGATCCCTTCCTCTGTCCTCATCCCACTCTTGAGTCCATAAACACGGAGAAATGCACTCACTCCTCACACAGCAGAGCTAGCAGAACAGGAGAAAGGAGAAAAGTCTTGATATTCTTGTGCAAATGGAGGCTGTAAAATTGACAAGATGAGAGTGGACTTTGGACTTGATACTGAAACAAGCTGGGACATTGAGGAACTATTAGGATGCAATGATTGTACTTTGCAATGTGAGAAGAACATGAGATTTGGAGGGTCAGAGGTGAAATGGTATGTTTTGGATGTTTTTTCGAATCTCATGTTGAAATGTGACCTGCAATGTTAGAAGTGGGGTCTAGTGGGAGGTATTGGATTATGGAGGCAGATCCCTCATGAACAACTTAGCACTATCCCCTTGATTAGTAAGTGAGTTCTCACTCTGAGTTCATGCAAGATCTGGTTGTTTAAAAGAGTCTCTCTTTCTCTTGCTCACTCTCTCGCCATGTGACGTATCTGCTCCTGCTTCACCTTCTGTCATGAGTAGAAGCTCCCTGAGGTCTCACCAGAAGCAGAATAGATGCCAGTGCCTTGCTTTCTGCACAGCCTGCAGAATTATGTGTCAGTTAAGCCTGTTTTTTAAAACAAATTGCTCAGTCTCTACTATTCCTTTATGACAACACGAAAACAGACTAATGCACCTAGTATACTTCCAGGCACACTGTGTCAAACAATAGTAACTGATGGAAATACAGAGCTGTAAACACAGTGTGTGATAAACTACATGGTGTGACACACTTTCATGAAGTCAAGATCTTAGTCCTTCTAATCCAAATGTGTTCTCTTGACCTTTTTGAGATAGTGTAACATTTGGGCCTTTACTCAAAGACATGAAATCACTTAATGTAGACGATTATATTGTCAGAGGATAGATTGACATATATCTGCTACAGTTATGTCTCTTCAAATAATTGTAATATTCCTGTATATCTTAATTGGAAATTTCTGTTAGGGATATAAGTTTTATTGCTCAATTCAATTAAATCAAGTACATGCAAGAAGTCATTGAGGAGTAGCAAGTATAGGTCTTACATGTTCAAACCCAGAAAATAGAACATAAGTGTGTTTTAAAATACAAACTTTTTCAATTAAACCAACCCCCTCCTGCTCAATAAAATTCATCTAAATCAAAATTGATGACAATACTTTCTAACTGTAATAAGTGGCTGTAAATAAGCAATTCAATCTGCAGTGCCTGCAACATGAAATATAATTAACCTAGCATAACCTTCATTATAATATTTCCCACACCTTGAATCAAGGTTATCAAAATGGCCATTATTTACAAGGGACAGAAACCATTCATTGCTGAATTTGTTATGCCTGCATTCTGAGGCAACAGTTTATCTATCTTCGATTTGGAAATTAAAATTTTAAAGTAATTACATTAAATAATATATTACAATTATTTGTTGCTATAATACAGGATATGAAAAGTATTATACACAAAGAAATCTAAATAGCATGGCAACCCAGGTTCCATTTGTGAAATTTACTATCCTTTTATTGGGAGATTTTGATAAATCCTTTGTTACTAGAATGCTTCTGTATGTATTTTCATCAGTAAAATAAGAATAGGAGAAGTAGATGCCCCCTCATCTGAATAAAGCACATTAGGATTAAAACAGCAATATTCCAGTAGTCTTGCTTACAGCAAAATAAGCATTTTTGCTTGAAAAGACTAGATCAATTGAGAACTGATGTTGGAAGATGATACTTGAATTCTAAATAAAATTCTAAATAAAATTATTTAATTCTAAATAAAATTAACACTGGCTTTGTTTATGCAGAGATTGATTGTTTTTAAATCAATGTATTCCTGTATTTATAGTGATGTTAATTGGATATAAAAATGTTATCATTTGAGTTAAGCGTCTTGCCACCTTTTTTTTAAATGGGAGCTATTATTATAATTCTTTATTATTATCATTATTATTATCATTATATTCTAAGTTCTGGGTTACATGTGCAGAATGTGCAGTTTTGTTACATAGGTATACACATGCCCTGGTGGTCTGCTGCGCCCATCAACCTGTCACCTACATTAGGTATTTCTCCTAATGTTATCCCTCCGCTAGCCCCCCATTCCCTGACAGGCCCAGATGTGTGATGTTCCCCTCTCTGTGTCCATGTGTTCTCATTGTTCAACTCCCACTTATGAGTGAGAACATGTGGTGTTTGGTTTTCTGATCTTGTGATGGTTTGCTGAGAATGATGGTTTCCAGCTTCATCCATGTCCCTGCAGAGGACATGAACTCATCCTTTTTTATGGCTGCATAGTATTCCATGGTGCATATGTGCCACATTTTCTTTATCCAGGATATCATTGATGGGCATTTGGGTTGGTTCCCAGTCTTTGCTGTTGTGAATAGTGCTGCAATAAACATACACGTGCATGTGTCTTTATCATAGAATGATTTATAATCTTTTGGGTATATGTATATGCCCAGTAATGGGATTGCTGGGTCAAATGGTATTTCTGGTTCTAGATCCTTGAGGAATCACCACACTGTCTTCCACAATGTTTGAACTAATTTACACTCCCACCAACAGTGTAAAAGCGTTCCTATTTTTCTACAATCTCTCCAGCATCTGTTGTTTCCTGACTTTTTAATGATGACCATTCTAACTGGCATGAGATGGTATCTCACTGTAGTTTTGATTTGCATTTCTGTAATGACTGGTGATGGTGAACTTTTTTTCATGTGTCTGTTGGCTGCATAAATGTCTTCTTTTGAGAAGTGTCTGTTCATATCCTTTGCCCATTTTTTGATGGGGTTGTTTGTTTTTTTCTTGTAAATTTGTTTAAGTTCTTTGTATATTCCAGTTATTAGCCCTTTGTCAGATGGACAGATTGCAAAAATTTTCTCCCATTCTGTAGGTTGCCTGTTCACTCTGATGGTAGTTTCTTTTGCTGTGCAGAAGCTCTGTAGTTTAATTAGATCCCACTGGTCAATTTTGGCTTTTGTTGCCATTGCTTTTGGTATTTTAGACATGAAGTCTTTGCCCATGCCTATGTCCTGAATAGTCCCAGGTTTTCTTCTAGGATTTTTATGGTCCTAGGTCTTACATTTAAGTCTTTGATCCATCTTGAGTTGATTTTTGTAACAGGTGTAAGGAAGGGGTCCAGTTTCAGTGTTCTGCATATGGCTAGCCAGTTTTCCCAACACTATTTATTAAATAGGGAATCTTTTTCCCCATTGCTTGTGTGTGTCATGTTTGTCAAAGATCAGATGGTTGTAGATGTGTGATGTTTTTTCTGAGGCCTCAGTTCTGTTCCATTGGTCTATGTATCTTTTTTGGTATGAGTACCATGCTATTTTGGTTACTGTAGCCTTGTCGTAGAGTTTGAAGTCAGGTAGCATGATGCCTCCAGCTTTGTTCTTGTCCAGGATTATCTTGGCTATGTGGGCTCTGTTTTTGTTCCATATGAAGTTTAAAGTACTTTTTTCCAATTCTGTGAAGAAAGTCAGTGGTAGCTTGATGGGGATAGCATTGAATGTATAAATTACTTTGGGCAGTATGTCCATTTTCACAATATTGATTCTTCCTATTGAAACTGAGTTTGAAAGAATTGCGGTTACATCAAGGACTCATACTAATTCTCACATCAGGTTAGAATCAGCAATAGGTTTACAACTATAAAAACAATGACAGCTCAAGGACGTTTGTTTTTTAAAAATAAAAATTTAAGTAGACATTTATAGATTTTACTTTTATTTGTTGGCTGAAGTTCTGTTTGGCATAAAATAATTGCAGGCCACTCTGAATTACACTTATCTGTCCTATTATCTCATATTTAAGAAATGGCTGAACCACTGGAAAGATTAGGAGGGAGGAGGGGCACTCCTAGGACCTGAAGGCTATAAAGAATTTTCTGGGTCTCCAGAGTCCCTTATCCCCAGCATGGAATATTCTTTCAAATATTTTGATCATTCACTTTTATCATTAAAAGTTATATGTATATTAATTTATTATTATATATTAAGAATATATATAATGTGCATCTATTATGTTCAAATACAATAATTTTTAAAAGATGAAATACAGGTGAAATAAATCATACTTTAATAATAAATGCATATTTTCTTAACGAAATAGAACCCATGTGCTCTCACTATAAACATTATATTGAATGTACTTCTGTATCAGTTAGCCTTTACTATATAACAAAATACCCAAAAACATAGTGACTGAAAACTGCTTTCACTCGCTAACTCACAATTCTGTGAGGTGGCAGCTTTGGCTTTGTTTCTCTGGATGGTTCATAGGCTGCTCACTTCCAGGCTCATTCATGTGACTGCAGTCAGCTGGCATCTCAGCTGGGGTTGGATGGTCCAGAATGCTCTAAGTTGGAAATTGGCAGCCCGGATGGCTTGGTTTTCCTCCATGTGGCCTCTCTAGTGGGCTAACTTGGGCTTTTTCACGTGGTCACAGGGTTCCCAGCAGCAAGAGAGGAAGGTCCAAATGTATAAGTTTTTTATTTTTTATTTTTCTTTTATTTAGTCGTAGTCTCACTCTGTGACCAGGCTGGAGTACAGTGGCACAAACTCGGCTCACTGCAATCTCCGCCTCCCAGGTTCAAGTGGTTCCCCTGCCTCAGCCTCCTGAGTAGCTGGGATTACAGGCGTGTACCACCACGCCTGGCTAATTTTTTGTATTTTAGTAGAAACAGGGTTTCACCATGTTGGCCAGGATGGTCTCGATCTCCTGACCTTGTGATCCGTCTACCGTGGCCTATAGACTTTATTTTTAGAGCATTTTTAGGTTTACAGAAAAAAATTGAACAGAAAAGCAAACTTCCCAAAATACCCCTTCTCTACCCACTTGCATCCCCCGCAAGAGTTTCCCCTATTAACATCTTGCACCAATACAGTACTTTTGCTACAGTTGGTGAACAAATATCAATACATTATTATTAACTAAAGTCCACAGTTTACATTAGGATTCACACTGTGCTGTGCAGTTCTACAGGTTTTGCCAAATGCGGGATGTCATGTATTCACCATTACAGTATTATACACAATAGTTCCACTAAAACTACCTTAAGTTCCACCTATCCATCCCTCTCTCCCCCCCGCCGCCCACATACTCCTGGCAACCACTGATTTTTTATTTTTATTTTTACTATCTTTGGAAACTTGCCTTTTCCAGAATGTCTTATATTTGGAATCTTACAGTATGTAGCATTTTCAGACCAGTATTTTTCACTTAGCAATATGTAATTAAGGTTCTTTTTTGTTTTTTCATGACTGATAAGTTTTTTTCTTTTTGTAGCTAAATAATATTCCATTGTGCAATGTACCACACTTTGTTTATTCATTCACCCATTGAAGTAAAGTTGCTGTAAACATTCATGGGCAGATTTTTGTGTGAACCTAAGTTTTCAATTAATGTGGGTAAGTAGCAAGAAGTATGATTGCTGAATCATTTGGTAAGGTTATGTTTAGTTTGCAAGAAACCGCCAGACTGTCTTCCAAAATGGCTCTACTGTTTTGCATTTGCACCAGCAATGAATGAGAGTTCCTGTTGCTCTACACCCTCACTTAGCATTTTACATTGTCAGTGTTTTGGATTTTACTTACTCTAATAGGTATGTAGTAAAATGCAAGCTTATTATTGTTTGAATTTATCTAAGTATGTTTCAAAGCCTGTTTGCATCATACTTGCTAGTGATCCCTTCACCAAAGCAAGTCATACAGACCAAGCCCCATGTCAGTGTGGGAAGAGAATACCCAAAAGGCATGGCTATCAAGAGAGAATTGTGAAGTCATTTAATAAACAATCTACCAGGGCTTTGTCATTGTTTTTCATCTTGGTTTTGTAGTTTGTGATACAGTGATTCCAAGTTCTGGGTTATAACCATTACTTGGTTTTAATAATCATCAAGCTAAAAAGGTATCTACAAAGATCACATTGAAAGTTGTTGACTGAGTTTACAATATAACATTCTGATTTTTTAGTCTCATTCATAATTATATAAAAAACCTTTTTGTTAAAATTTAACTATTAATTTCCATCTTCTCTGGCATCAATTCATTTTTCTTACAATTTTGAAGGTGAACTTTTTTATTTTGTAAAACATTGATTTAAAAATTCAATGAAACTCTCTGAAAGATTTTCGACATAATAAAACATTGTCTTGAATTTTATAATGGTACAGACAAGAGATTTCTAAATAGGTTGTCTACATTGTTTTCAGCATCAAGATCACATAATCAAGGGACATTTTCAAACATCTTTTTTCAGATTCTCTTTCTATAGCACACATTTCTTTCAAGAGCAATTTCTTTCTCACTTATCATTAAAATTAATGTGTTAATGTTTTAAAAATATCAACTAGCTTAACTATTAGCCATTTGTCATGGTAGAAATGGTAAGCAATTTTGGAACACTACTGTCTTTACAGAAGAAAGTAACTCATTTTAAAATTTAACAGTTCTTCTAAGTAACTTACTATGAGATAACTAAGGAAACTGTGTAGTACAAAAGTATTTTATGGTCATGGTCACAGGCACATGTAAACTGCAAAATATTAGAATATGCTGAAAATGAAAAAGTGCTGGAAGGTGCTGCCATTAACACCTCTGTCTTGTGAAACCCCTGCCAACTGTGGGTTACACAAACCTCTGACACTTGAACCAAGTGAGGAAACCAGTATCAGTCCTTATGTTAATGGTGAATTTTACTCCTTTATTTATAATTTAAGATAAGTAAATGCTCAGCTCTGGGATGCCTGCACCCTCTTTGGAGACCCTTATAACAAACAGCCATTGATTTTAAGGTACATGTGAAGTGGGTCTTGGAAGGGGATTTGTGGCATGGTGTCAAGGAGGGTTTCTTCAGTGTCAGGTTGTATGGTACTTGTGTCATATTTGATTCAGAATACATTTTTCCGTAGCATCCATGTTGTGATGCTTAGGGTCTTGAGTTATTTCTCAGATTTAAAAAAATCTATACCATAGCTATTAATCTATAATCTAAACTAAGTAAAATACTATTTTGGTCACATAATAAATTAAGTCAATTTTATGAGCTAGCTTTCAAAATTAACCAATATCAGGATAATTCTGAGTGTCACTTGTTTTACTTTAACTCTTTTGTACCACCATGAATACATCCACCCACTGTGCCCCCTTGATGCTGAATGGAGCAGTGGGACACAGAGAGAGGTTGTCAGGACAATCAAACATCTTCCAAATGGGTTGTACCAATAGCTGTGAAGGAGAGTCATGGACCCTTTCTTTTCTGAAACCATTCACCTGCCTTTCCTTGCAATGATAATAAATATACTACATGCTGAGAATGACAAAATCAGTTCTTTACTCAGGGGTTCAGTTGATAGGTGTAAAGCAGGACTTCTCAGCCACAGCACTGCTGGCATCTTGGGCCACATAATTCTTTGCTATGAATTTCAGTCCTGTGGATGTAGGATATTTAGTAGTATCCCTGGCCTCTACTACTTCTAGATGCCAGAAGCACTCCTTTCCAGCGGTTACAATGACCAAATGTCCCCTGAGGGGCAGAGCCATCTGTTAAGAACCATTGGTCAAAAGGTTAAAGGATCAAGGGAGGGGTTGGATGTCCTGCTACTTCTTTCTTCCTTTGCACTAAACAACAAAGGCTGTTTCCCAAGTGAATTTCTTTTCTTTCCCTTCCTACATCCCAATCCTCTCTTCCTGAAGTCTCGTTTTTATTCCTTTCCTTTCTTGGTATCTTTACTTTCTCTATTTCCCTGGACATACCACTTAACCCTACAAAAATTATCAACCCCCAAATACACTCTTGTCAATTTTGTAGCCTCCATTTGCACAAGAATATCAAGACTTTTCTCCTTTATCCTGTTTCTGCTACCTCTGCTGAGTGGAGGAGTGAGTGCATTTCTCAGTGTTTATGGACTCGAGGGTGGGATGAGGATGCAGGAAGGGATCCAGCCATTTCTCACAACCTCCACTGTTATCGAGCAGGTCAGCACCAGCTTTATCTCTTGCCTGGATCACTGCCCTAAATGCCTATCAGTCTCCCTGCTTCTACCCTTGCTGCCCACCATCTGTCATCAGCCCAGAAGCGAGGGCTGACCCTTTCTAAACATGAATCAGATTATGCCACTCCTCTGCTCAAAAGCCTGCAAAGGCTTCTTGTTTTACTCAGAATCAAATCCAACATTCTTACAATGGCCGTAAGGCCCTGTATGATCTGGCGCTCACATTTGCCTCTGCAATACCTCAGCTGCTATAGCTGTGCCCTCCTTGCTCGCTCTGCTTCAGTCACACAGAACTCCTTGTGGTTCCTTGACACAGCCTGTGTGCTGCTTACATCCTGTGCCCTGGTTCTTCCCTCTTCCTGGACTACCCTTGCCTCAGACAGCCATCCAAGTAGCCACCTCCCTCACCTCCCTCAGGTGTCTGCTCATGGGGCAGATCCCTCATGAATGTCTTGGTGCTGCCCTTGCATTAATGAGTGAGTTCTCACTCTTAGTTTACATGAGAGCTGGTTGTTTGAAAGAATGTGGTACCCCTTCCTCTCTCTCTTGCTTCCCTCTCTGGCCATGTGACATGTCGGTTCCCCCTTCTCCTTCTGCCATGAGTAAATGCTTCCTGAGGCCTCACTGGGAGCTGAGCAGATGCTGGTCCCATGCTTGCACAGCCTGCAGAACCATGAGCCAAATAAACATCTTTTCTTTATAAATTACCCAGTCTCAGGTATTCCTTTATAGCAACGCAAAATGGACTAACACCCTGGGTATTGTGCAAAATGCACCAGAGAATGGAGGGGGCAAATTTCACCTGAGCATCAGTTTTAACTGATTAAGAAGGCTCATGTAAATGGCATCATAGAAATAAAAAACAGACTTGGGTCCTACGGAAAATTAGTCGCAAAGATGGTTCTACTTCATATTTCTTTTTCAAAGAGACACTTTTTTTTTTTGTGGCATCAAAGGTCCTTCTTACTCTGGCTACTCTACTACTACAGTCTCCTCTCTCATGACATTCTACCACAAAACCTGCATTCCTGCTGTAGTGCTTTTTCAGGTCATGCCACAGGATAGAGACTGAATGTCATGTGTTGAAATCTATTGCCCGATGTGCTGCTATTTGGAGGCATCCTAATGTGATGACTTTAGGAGGTTATTAGGTCATGAGGGGTCCTCACAGGATTAGTAGCCTTAAACAAGAGATTCCAGAGAGCTCTGTATTTCTTCTGCATTGTGAAGACCCAGTGAAAAAAGGACCATCTATGAAACAGGAGGTGGACTCTCACTACTGAAACTGTTGGTGGCTTGATCTGGGACTTCCCAGTTTCTAGAACTATGAGAAATAAATTTCTGCTGTTTATAAGCCACCCAATCTGTGGCATTTTTTTATGGAAACCCAAATGGACCATGCTTTATTTCACTTCTGAATCTCTATTCATAACATCCTTTTGGACTGAAATTCCTATTGCCTTTTCTTCTCTAACTCTGCTTGGGGAATGTCTGCTCGTTCTGGAACCCAACCTTCAGATAATCCATGAGGGCTTTTCTAAAACATTTTCACTCTTCAGGCCTCAAGGAGAATTTACCACTCTCTCTGTATTAATTTTCTAGGGCTGCCATAACAAAGTACCACAGACTGGGGGGTAGCTTATATAACAGAAATGGATTGTCTCACAGTTCTGGAGGCTTGAGCTCGAAAATCAAGGCGTCAGCAAAGTCGGTTCTGAGGGATGTAAAAGAATAATTTGATTCGAGGTTCTCTCTTTGGTTTGCAAATGGCCTTCTTCCTATGTCTCTTCACGTCACCTCTCTCTGTGTGTGTCTATGTCCAAATTTCTCCTGGTTATGAGGGCACCAGTCCTATTAGGTTAGGGCCCACCCCAGTGACTTCATTTTAACTCTATAAGATTATCTCTACAAATATCCTATCTCCAAATAAGGTCACATTCTGTGGTACTGGGGGTTAGGACTTCAACTCAGGAATTTTTGGGGAAATAATTCCGCCCACACCACTCTATTTTGTTTATTTTCCTCTATTTATGCTGTAATAATTTTTTGAACTAGTGTATTTGTTTCTGCCTGACATCTTCCACTAGTGGGAACCACATTTGATTTTTCTTTATTCCTGACCTAGTGTAATTCATAGCACAAGAGGCTGATTGCTAAGCTCAGTCGGTTGGTTTTCTTTGGTTTGTTTTTTATTTTTGAGGCAGAGTCTGATTCTCTGTCACCCAGGCTGGAATGCAGTGGCACCATCTCGACTCACTGCAACCTGCATCTCCCGGTTCAAGTGATTCCCGTGCCTCAGCCTCCTGAGTAACTGGGACTATAGGTGCAAGTCATTATGTCCAGCTAATTTTTGTATTTTGAGTAGAGACGGATTTTTGCCATGTTGACCAGGCTGGTCGTGAACTCCTGACCTCAAGTGATCCACCTACCTCAGCCTCCCAAAGTGCTGGGATTACAGGCATAAGCCACCACACCTAGCCTCAACTGGTTGTTTTACTGATTGAATGATCAACCAACAAAGATCCAAAATGATGGTAGTAAACCTTCCCCATTTAATGTTTAAGAGGGACGATGGAAATACATGTGTGGAATTCTACATTTACCTTTTAAATAGGTTCATCTTCCCCATTAGACTATGATTTCTTTGAGGACAGAACCAGGTTTTATTCTTGATATACTAGATAGAAATCATTAATTAGTATCTTATCTGCTGTCTACCATACTCTTCCTTTTAAACAAAAGCTACGTTTTGTAGTGGAAGGCAACATGTCTCAGACTCCTCTGCAGATAAATGAGGCTATGGGATGGCATTTTGGCCAATAAGAAGTAAATGGAAATGTGGATAGGACTTCCAGGAAAAGAGTAGAGGGCCCAGCTGGCATGTTTTCTTGCCCTTTGTCATTTCCCATTTTCCTATCTGGAGTGCAGAGGCAGTGTTCAGAAGTGAAGTGACCAGTCTGTAACAGGTAAATAGAATACAGTAGAAATGGCTAAGCAGAAGGATAGAAAATATCTTTACTTCAACCTCATTCTTGAAAGATGGTTTCCTAGTATAAGATTCTAAGTTGACATTTATATCCTCTCAGCATGAAGAAATTATTGCTGTCATTATTGCTGTTGAGAAGTTAGCCACCACTTTAATTGCCTTTTCTTTGCAGGTGGATGTGTCTTCTACTTGCTGTTTTTAAAAATCATTTTCTCCCTCTCTTTTGGTGCTTTGCTTCACTGTAATAAGTTTAAGTATGAATTTATCTTGTTTATCAGACTTGTGACTCACTGGCCTTCTTGAACATGAGGATTGGAGTCTTTTGACAACTAAAAGCAATTATCAGTCATTATGTCTCCAAATATTGCCTTTTTCTCATTATCTGAATATCTCTCTCTAAAACTTTCACTAATATATGTCAAATATTCTTACTCTATCCTCCATCTCTCTTTACTCTCTTTCATACTTTCTATCTTTTGATGTCTCTGGACTGTATTCTGTATAGTTTCTTTAGCTACATCTCCCAATTGACTAATTCTCTCTCTAGCTACATCTGTCTTATCTGCTGTTTACATTGCCTTATTAATTTCAAGTTGTATATTTATTACTTCTAGAAGTTCTAAAACTTCTCTAGTGACACTTTTACAAATATATTTGGTTCTTCTTAGAACATTTCTTATTGTTGATATTCTTCCTTTATTTCTCAAAACATTAAATATATTTTGCCTTTAGTATCTGGTAATTCCAGTATATGAAGTCTTTGTGAGTTTGATTCTTCTGTTTATTTTTTCTGCTGGTTTTTACTTATGGCTTCTTTGTTCTTTATGTGCTTTGTGAGTTTTGACTGTGGACTGCTTATTTTTCTTACAACATTTTCAGTGGGACTTCTTTGAGGCCTGACTTGAAATTCCTCTAAGAGTATTTGGATTTGTTTGGCTTACATAATATGACGAAAGACACCACTAATGTGGGGCCACTTTATATTCTTAATGTTTTTTTGAAACACAAAGACATTGTGAATTAGACAGCAAATCTACCATGAAGTCAGGTTTAATGGTTTGAATTCTCAGGAGAGATTCCCCTCATCCCCTAGACAGCACCCAGGTAGAGCCAGGAAAATTTCTTTGTTGTCCCTTCTAATGGTGGTTTTACTTCTTGTTTACTATTACCCTTTGGATACCAGCTTTATGTTGGGTGTTCTCTATTAGCTTCATTTCCTTATATGGACCTTAAGTTTCATTTCCTGACTCCTCTGATTTCACTAGACTAGCTCAACTTTTCCAGAGTTCAGCAGAAAATCTCAGAAAGAAAGACAACTTTGGCAATCTCTTGCTCCATGGGGTCTCTGCTTTCACTTTAGTTTTGACCTCTGTGGATTCCTTTCTTATGCACCAGGCATTAGATTATTTCTTCTCCAGCATTATGGTTGTTTCAGTTACCACATCATTCAAGGCTATCTATAAGCCATACCACAAGACACAGAAACAAAAATTGTTTGCTTACATTGGTGAAAAATTTGCAAATCATCTGAATATTTACCCATGAAAAATTTATGGTACATATACATGTATGAGCTGTACATATAAAATATCATGAAATCATGAAAAGGAATACGGTCGATGTACAGGTATTCACATAAAAATATGTTTAACATATATTTTTAAATGCAAAGAGCTAGTTGCACAACAATATACATAACATTACTCTGTTTATGGCTTATGTTTTAGAAAATGAGAAACGTATGTTCTTTTGCAAAGACACATTTTATTTAAATGCACAGAAAAAGATCCAGATGCTTACATACTAAATGTAAAGGAATTTTATTTACACCTTTTTTAAACTTTTTAAAATGAAAATGTATTCCTGTACTACTCGAGTTTATTTAAAAATAAACACAAGTTTAAGAGATTATAAGTTATAAGGCATGTGAAGCACTTAGTACAGTGCCCGACACATCATAAGACCTTAAAAAATTTTTGCTTCTATTGTTATTTTCATTTAAAAGAAAGAATTATTGATACATAGTGGAGTATAGTATGATATGATGGTGGATTGTGCTGCTCTACTAATCAGTAGCAGACCTCAGATTGGAAATTTCATCTTTTTTTTTTTTTTCCCGAGATGGAGTTTAGCTCTTGTTGCCCAGGCTGGAGTGCAATGGCGTGATCTCGGCTCACTGCAACCTCCGCCTCCTGGGTTCAAGCAATTCTCCTGCCTCAGCCTCCCTAGTAGCTGGGACTACAGGCATACGCCACCACACCTGGCTAATTTTTGTATTTTTAGTAGAGATGGGGTTTCTCCATGTTGGTCAGGCTGGTCTTGAACTCCCGACCTCAGGTGATCTGCCTGCCTCAGCCTCCCAAAGTGCTGGAATTACAGGCGTGAGCCACTACGCCTGGCCTGGAAACTTCATCTCTTTTTTTTTTTGAGACGGAGTCTCGCTCTGTCGCCCAGGCTGGAGTGCAGTGGCGCAATCTCGGCTCACTGCAAGCTCCGCCTCCCAGGTTCACGTGAAACTTCATCTTTTGATTAAAAATACCTATCTATTTCCAAACTATAATTTATAGATCACTTGTTTCACTCGCCGCTTTCATATGTTAATAGGTATTATTTTTTAAAAAATCCAGGATCAAATGTATTTTTAAATGCTGGGTTACACAAGTATAATAGTTTTTTGTTTGTTTTGGTTTTTAACAGAGTTATAAAATGCTAATATACATTACGAGTCTCAAAGAGGGAGATCTTGTATAAAACACTCCTCAGCTTATTGAAACCTAGAATCCTTTCTTTCAAGCATCCCCAGGGACTTCTCTTCCATGAAACACCCTTTTGGAAACACTTCACTAGACCATAATACATATAACAGATACCACAATATCCATTTACTGAGTCTGAATAAATTGTGAGTTTTTGTAGCCAAGTTGTCATGATGTTTAATGGATAGTGCATTCTCTTTTGTCCTTTAATTCGTCTAGAACAGATTCCAAGTATAAACAATGACTTGTTTTGTAACTGAAGGCAAGAGACCTTCCCTGTCGAGACGTTCCCTGTCCATGTCTCAGTATACGAAACACTTCTTTGGATTAGCATTGATTAATGGATGGAAAATATGATGCATCTAGAGCTGTTTCTTGGTATCAGATAACCTTAAGCCAAACAACAGGACAGGGATGAAAAATAAGAGGAGACAAAAACAAGGCCCCCGATGTCCTTGTTCCTGCTGACTGTTACTACACAATTAAGATCCCTGCTGATTGGGAAAAAAAAATACACTACCATCTGTAATTGGATGAAAAAAAATATTTTTTGCACATGTTTGGACTGTATAAAGGAAAACTCAATGAAGTCAGAAGATATCAAAACAAAACATGCAATTTGTTAGCTGTAAGCTATATAAATAAGCTATGTAAATAATGAATGAATGTATACATCATGCTAAGTATCTCCTTCCTCCACTTTTTACATCTGCTAATTGTAACATGTTTGCAGAGAGCTGTTATCTTGGCATTCTTCATCCTTTTGAAAATACACCATTCACACTTGTTAATTTGTTCTTACAGCATCAGTTAACCAAAGGGCAGGCATGGAGAAGAAGAGATTGTTACTGGTGGTAGGTATATGAGCTACTGGTGGCAAATCCATATGGGTCTGCAGCAACCTCAGTTCTCTTCTCCTCAGAAGAAAGAATTTGACTGAGGGGCAGAAAAAGAGACCAAGGCAAGTTTCAGAGCAGGAGCGGAAGTTTATTAAGAAGGCTTTAGGGGCGAGTGTGGTGGCTCACACCTGTAATCTCAGCACTTTGGGAGGCCGAGGCGGGTGGATCACAAGGTCAGGAGTTCGAGACCAGCCTGGCCAACATGGTGAAACACTCTCTCTGCTAAAAATACAAAAATTAGCCAGGTGTGGTGGCAGGCCCCTGTATCCCAGTTACTCACGAGGCTGAGGCAGGAGAATCGCTTGAACCCGGGAGGCAGAGGTTGCAATGAACTGAGATTGAGTCCCTGCACTTTGGCCTAGGCAAAAGAGTGAAACTCTTATCAAAACACACACACACACACACACACACACACACACACACACAAAAGCAACAAACAAAAACAAGGCTTTAGAACAGGAAAGAAAGGAAAGAACACTTGGAAGAATGTGAAGTGGGTGACATAAAGAACAAGACTTAGTTTATTCCAGATTGTGGGTAAAGAGCAAGTGGGGTGTTTAACCATGATCCTAGGACTTTATAGGCTGCCATCTTGCACCCCTTTCCCATGATTCTTCTCTTGGGGTGAGCTGCCCACACGTGTAGTACCCTCCTTACCCTTGGGAAGTGAGCACTCACAGTGTGTTTAGGAAGTTGTATGCATGTCCATCTCAGGCTTTCTTCCCTTTTCCAGTGGAGTGCCCCCAGAAGGTCATATTCTACCATTTTGTCTCTTAATGCGTATGCCCAGGAAGTTGCTTCTCCCTGGCATCGGCATTCAGTTAACACTTTAATGTTAACAGCTGTGGATCACCTGAAGCCTGTCTCTCCTGGCTCTGGCCACATTTTTTAGAGAGGCAGAATGATAATTGTTGAACCATCACCTGACATCCTAGTGGGTGGTGGAGAAAAGCCCTCTCCACCCTCACTCATGTCTGTCTAACTACCTGTAACAAGAAGATAAAATGAGACCCCCGATGTCCTTGTTTCTGCAGTCTATTAGCACCTTCAGACAGAACCATCCCTAGGCACATGCATTTTTACTATGAATGGCATGTTAGGAATACAGAGAGAGTACAAACTGAAGAGGTAGAATGGGGACTTGTGACTTCAATAGAAAAGAATTGCTTCCATTTTTAACATTGGGGATTAGGATAGTTTTGCTTCTGTAGTATGTGCAACTGGGCTTGACTTAGATTATTCCAGACTGTGGGGGAGAAGGAGGTCTTTACTTCCAAGAACTGTCTGAAGAACAGAGAACTCTCCCTGGAACATGATTTTTTAAAAGCCTTCTAGAAGGAAAAGACCTTTCTGGTGACATCAAAGGGCTTCCTCATTCTAATCCATAAAGAAGTTCAGTTGAAGTGAATAGAAGTTCCTCCATGGCCTGAGATTGTAACATTACTTTTTTCCTCAATTACATAGAAAGCAAAAAGTGATAATTTGGATTCTTTAATTTTTTAAGCACAAAAGTACTAAGTACAGTATTTCCTGACCCTTGCCTCTGAGTGGGTTAATGAGGGGAGGGCACTGGTGAGAAAGAAGTATATAGAGTACTGTCTGTGACCAAGAAGTTCTCCATTCTCATAAGGTTGAATTTGATCATTCTATTAATAATAAGTGCTAAAGTCTGGAATACGTCTTCTATTGTCCTACATTTGTTAAAATTGTTCATCTGTGCTCTCTTGCTACTCATGAAAATGACAGTGAAAAATAGCTATCCATTAACACGAAAGCAAAATGTGATGCAGTAATGATGCTTGAAGCTTCCTGCAATGTTAGAGTTTTTAGAAATCATTAATAATAAATTACCAGCAATGCAATGGGCAGCTGATAACTCCTTTCTTTGGTAGGTAGAACTCTCCATTATAAAATAGTAATACACTAAGTCATATGCCATAGCCTTCAGCAATTTTCTTAAAGTTATTTTACTTTAAGACCAGTGTTGTCAACACTGAATTCATTTTACAGATAAGAAAACTGAGGCTATTTTACTCAATGATAATGTCAGAATGACTCAGAATATTGTAACTGAAATCACTAGCTTAGTTCCAGATTTAAATTAAGGCCTCTCTCATATTTGTAAATGTGACAGGCACCAGGAGAGATCATTGGTTAATGAGTGGAGGGTGGAGTGGAGATAGGGTTTCATTAATCACAAACTGTAGGCCATATTTCTCAATGTGTGGTTTGGGGCCATATGGGGAGTAAGAAAACATACTCTTGGAGGAAAGGAAACAAACATAAAGCTTGCAAACAGGATGGCAAAACACCCTTGAGTCAAAGACCCTTGTTTATCAGCTCAAGGGCTCAATACTCAGTTATCAGTGCGTAGCAGGGTCCAAGGCATGCAGCAAGTCCAAACATACTCTGAGATGCTTCCCTCCTCTCATTTCCCTTAGTTCCATTCAGCAATTATCCAAGAACCTGATGGCTTCCTCTTTATGACAGAGTCTGCAAGAATACAAAAGCGAAATAAAAATGGCCATCCAATTCCCAGAGCCCACATCCAATTCCCAGAGCCCACAAAGAGGGACTTCACGAAGGATAGTTCTGTCCGGTGCTATAATCCAACACTTTACCTTTGTAATATGTGAAATCAGTCTGTTAGATAAAGATTAGCTCACACACTCAGTTCTTTTTTCTGAAGAAGAACTCATAGGAAAATGAATTCTGAAATACAAATTGTGTGACTTTTGGCAGGACACTTCCCTCTGTGCCTTTGTTTCCTTATAGATAATGGGAGGTGGAAGGATTAAAATAAGTCAGGATCCTAAATCACTGGCCCACCAGAGAGCAGTGGCTTAAACACGATAGTTTAAGTTCCTCCCTGCTTCAAAATTTGATGGTGCTTTTATGTTGAGTAGCATTGATATTAAGCAGTCACGGTTCATTGTTCCACCCAGTTCTAGGCTAGCCTGATACTTTATAGACTCCTAAGGGATGATCCTCAAACACATCAGAAATATAGAAAACCATAGAAATAGCAAGTTCCTGAACATCTACCACTGCTTGTGAAATAGTTGTAAATCATTTGTCTCCAACTATATTATTTGTATAGTTACAAAATTCAGGACTCCATTCCAAGTGAGGAAGCAGATCTTCTCTTCAGTTCTGCAACTTTTGAAACTTTAGGTAGACTCAATAATAATGGCTTAGGGCAAAACCTTAAAATTCAAGCTCTTTTAAGGAAGAACACATAATTTTAACCACATAAACAATCTTACAGTCCTCATTCAAATCAGATACCATAACACATTTCTTATCAGACCTTAATGAATAGAAATTCAATTTCTTATAACTTAAATTCTGAAAGAATTAAGTGACATGAGACAGAAGAAGGAAAAATGTATTGAACAAAAAGAGCCTGATACATCCTCATAAGGTTATTGGTAAATATTTCAAAAAATAGGGAAATAATCATGAATACATGTCTTTTTTTTCTGGATATAAATAGACTTCACTTCAGGCTGCCATCTTCATTGTGTTCTTTCTTTCTCTTTCTCTCTCTCTCTCTTTCTTTCTTTTGAGATGGAGTCTCGCTGTGCTGCCCAGGCTGGAATGCAGTGGTGCAATCTCAGCTCGCTGCAACCTCCACCTCCCAGATTCAAGCGATTCTCCTGCCCCAGCCTCCCAAGTAGCTGGGATTACAGGCATGTGCCACCGTGCCCAGTTAATTTTTGTATTTTTAGTAGAGACAAGGGTTCACCATGTTGTTCAGGCTGGTCTCGAACTCCTGACCTCGTGATCCACTTGCCTCAGCCTCCCAAAGTGCTGGGATTACAGATGTGAGCCACCGCATCGGGCTGACTGTGTTCTTTCTCATGGAAAGAATTTCAAAATGACCTGCCAACAGGGTCCCAACCAGCCTGGAACAAAAGAAATGGCATCACCCACCCTGGTGTTCTAACAAGAAATTGCTTTGGAAGAGTTGATTGGCCTCTCTTTTCATATGACACCTGATTCATATCCTTGAGAGAATTAATTTTCAGTGAAGGGAGAGCTAGTTAGTAATTCATTGAAATGGCCCTGTGCATTGAGAGCCAATTCTCCTAAACTTGAACATCCTTGTCTGGCATCTTCCAGGAAAACAATCTTGCCTCCTTGAATGGCTTTTAACACCTAGAGCCAGGAAAATTCCCTGACACATTTAGACTCTGACTGAGGTCAACGTTCAGCACCCCACTAGCACTCCTAGGGATAGTGACACATTTTCCATCTTCTCTCTTGTTTCCATTACTCCCTGGGAAGGTTCAAATTAGGCAAGCATCAATATTTTGATGCAGTGACATGACAAATATCCACGGTCAAGGCTTGCAATTGCATTTTTGAAATGTCAGAAGGGAGTAAAACAAGCAAATAAAACCAACCAAAAACACCACAAAGAGAAAATATATTAAGTGCCTTGAGAGATGTCCTATAGAACAATCTCTTATAGAAAAAAAAAAAAAAAAAACTCAATATCAACATGCCTAAAACAGAATTTATTAATTTCCCTTCAAAACCCAGTCTGTGTTTCTTAGAGGATGGCATCACTGTTAAACCCACTTGTACAACCAAAGAACTAAAAAGATATCCTTGATGACTCCCTTGCCCTCAGCCAGCATGTAGAATTCTTCACCAACGCCTGTTGATTTTACCCCTTAAGTATCTCTTGACTCTGACTCCTCTCCATCTCCACTGTCATCACCATCATCCTTCATCTCTAGTTACTGGTTGTGTTAGGTCATTCTTGCACTGCTATAAAAAAGTATCTGAAACTGGGTAATTCATAAAAAAAGTTTAATTGGCTCACAGTTCTGCAGGCTCTACAAGAAACACAGCAGCATCTGCTTCTGGGGAGGCCTCAGGAACCATCCAATCATGGCAGAAGGCAAAGGGGGAACAGGCACATCAAATGGTGGGAACAGGAGCGAGAGAGAGGTACGGGGGAGGTGACATACAACTTTAAATGACCAGATCTCACAAAAACTCACTATTACAAAGACAGTACCAAGCCATGGGGGATCTGCCCCGTGATCCATCTGCCCCCATGATCTCCCACCAGGCCCCCACCTCCGGCATTGGGGATTACAGTTCAACATGAGATTTGGGTGGGGATAAATATCCAAACTATTATCACTGGCGAAAACTGCTGGATTGTCTAGCCTTCTCTGTTAACTCTGATCTTCTACAATTTATTCTTATGCCATAGCTAGAATAATCTTTTTCAAACATAAATCCAATAGTAATATTGCTTTCTGGATGAAGTCCAAGATCCGTACATGGCTGACAAAATTCTGAATCTTCTGGCCTGACCCACCTCTTCAGGTTGACTTTGAGCTACTTCTCTTCGTACACTGTGATACACTGTGCTTTAGTCACTTGGACCTCCTTTCAGTTCTTCAAACTCATGTTTCCTCCCAACCATAGCATCTTTGAAGATGCCATGATGCCCAATGTCTAATGCTCTTTGGTTCACACTTCGTCCTCCATTCACCTAATTAGCCATTATTCATCTTTCAGAGCTGAGATCAAGTGTTGCTCTCTCGGAAAGGCCTTTCTTGATTCCCTCAGTCCAGCCATGTTCATTGTTATAAAACTGTCTTTCTTTCCTTCAGAGCAAACAGCTAATGTGCAATTTTACATTCATTCATCCTTTAATCCATTGTAAGTTCAATATAGGTGGAGACCATGTCTGACTTTCTTTATCATTGTTTGTTTGTTTACCAGTTTCAGTGAGAAATACGTTTAAAAGCTTCCATTGGGATTGTGAATTTTTCGGCTTCTGCTTTAATTCTATCTTTTTTATACATTCTGAAGCTACACGATAAAACACACAAATTAAGACGATTTTATCAGCCTAGTGGATTGACACTTTTACAGAGGGTCCTTCTTGACTTGCAATTTACTTTGTTTAATATTAGTATAACTATGGCAGCTTTCTTTTAGTTAGGGTTTGTACGGTGTATCTCTATTATTTCACTTTTTTTCCTGTATCTTGTATTCAAGATGCTTCTCTTGTAAACATTGCGTTATTGGGTCTTTTTATGTTTTAATACAGTCTGACAATATAAATGTTAAGAATTATTTACATTTAATATAATTGCTGAAACCCTTGGAGTTTTTTATGTTATTTTTTCCAATTTGTTTCATCTGTTCTACATTTTTTTCTTTACTTTCTTTTGAGTTAATCAAATTTGTTTTACTACTCCATTTTTTTCACATCTTAGCAGTTATAAATAATCTTTTGACATTCTTTCAAAGGTTATGTTAGAGAGTCAACATGCATCCTGCATTGGTTAATGTATAATACAAATTTATACTTTTATCAATTTCTGTACAATTGAAGCGTATTTGAACATTTTGACTTTATCTTCTTTCTGCCTTTCAGGCTAACATTCTCATGTATTTTAAATCTACATATTAAAAACTTAAAACCTTTATAAGGACATTATTAGTATTGGCTTATATAGTCAATATTTATTTAGATTTACCTTTCTTTTACTATTTATCTTTCTTTTACATATTTATCTTTCTTTTACTATTCATTCTTTGCTACAATTTTTTCCTGTCATTTAGCATCACTTTTCTTCTGCCTGAGAAACTCCCTTGTGTTTATTTCCTTTACAGCAGGCATTAGTGACAAATTCTTCCAGAAAATACAGTGTTCAAGGCTGTGGGTCCAGCCAAAATTTTACTGGAAACACAGAGAAGAGAGGACTTCTTGAGCTATATTCTGTGACTATGAGATTAATGAAATCCAGACTTCAGGAAATTCTATAGGTGAAACATCCCTAGATTTTCAACAGATAAAGTGTGAGAAGAAAGGATTAGAAGGAGGTGCAGTGGATTAAAAGAGATTTACGTATCAAACATTTCTTAATGGGCAAGTGTAGACTATATTGTCTAGGGATGCATATGGGGGTAATAAAGCTATAAACACAAGAGAGAGACTACAATAAAAGTGTAATAAAAGTGTAAAGGTTGCTTCTAGGGAAGGTGGTGCATTGTGATCAGGCTAGCACACAAGGAACGTTTCCAAGTGGCTGGAAAAGTTCATTTCTTTATGGCTGTTACAAAAGTTTCTGCCTTGAAATAATTTATTAAGCTACACATTTGTTTTGAGTGGTTTCTGTCTTTGTGTTTTTTATTTTACAAAAAAATATACAAAGTAAAAAATGAATTAGAAATTTAGTAAAATTTCAACTTCAGTATTTTTTGTTATCTTACTTTGGCAGGGATAGTTTACACTTTAGGGTGACTTACTATTGTCTTTTGCATCCATAATTTTGGTTGAGAATTCAGCTGTCCGCCTTATTGTTTTTAAAGACAATGTGTCCTTTTTCCTCTAGCTATTAACATTTTATCTTTGTCTTTGGTTTTCAACAATTTTATTACCGTGCACCTTGCTGAAGTTTATTTGCATTTGACTATCATTGGATTCATAGTGTTTCCTATAACTGTGGCTTCAAATATTGCTTCTACCCATTCTTTCTTTTCTCCTCTTTCTGACATTATGATGTCCTGAATATCTCTTACTTTCTTTTTATCTTGTTTGAATGTTTTTTCCTCTCTGTGATTCAGTCTAGGCATTTTCTACTGACCTATATTCTAGTTTATTATTTCTTTCTTCAGCTATGTTCAGTCTGCTCCTAATTAATTTCTTGAATTTAAATTTTATTTATTGTGTTTTAGTTCTAGAATTTCCTTCTTACTCTTTTTTAGAGATTTTAGTTTTCTGTTAAAATTCTCCATCTCTCATCAACAACTTTCATTCATATGTTTAATAAAGTATTTAAAGTCTGTGTCTGATAACTCCAGGATCGATATAGTATCCAGATCCCCTGTGGATCTCTTTCTATTGTCTCTGAATGATTTTTGGTCACTTGGCTTATCTCTTCATATTCTAGAATATTTTTAAAAAGAATGTTGGGCTTTATTCTTTGAAAAATTATAGAGATTATTTGAAGTTCTGGATGATGTTATTTTTCTTCCTGGGGGTTAATGCCAGGCAGTTAAGTGAACCAAGTCACCTTAGTCCAACCGGGCTTAAGCTGATTTTACTTTCTGTGAGAGCTGGTCTATACCTAGTTTGCCTTTATGCTTAGAGTGCTGTCCTTGAGGTATCCCAGCTGAAAGCCTAGGGTGTTTCTCAGTGCCCATCCTCATTGAGCCATGACCTCCAATTTTGTTCATGAGATTGCTGAAAACTATCTTCAGTCACTTATGAGCAGGCTAATGCCTCAAGGACAGAGTAGAACTGCATTTTGATCTTAACTTCTTTGTATTTATCTTCTGTCTGGAATGTTGTCTACTGATGCCCTTGCTGCCTTGATAGCTCTCATAATCCTTCAAGTAGTTTTTAAAATATATCATCCATTTTTTTCCCAGTTGTTCTTTGTGAAGCGTTTGTCTAATAGAAGCTAGTCTGTCATAGTTACAAAAAATGGCTCTTTAACTACTATTTATTGATCATTTACTCAGAGGTCCTGTTATTTTCTCACATCACTCTGAGTTTTTTCTTTATTGAACTCTCTACAGTTTATAATTATTTTTATGTTTCTTTTTTTTGACATCTGTTTCCCCCTTAGACTGAAAACTCAGTGGATCATCAGGAATCATGTGTTTTGCTCATCACTGAATCCTTGATGTCTAGCCAAGAATAGGCACTCGATAAATATTTTTAAAAAATGAATATAGGCTCTTGGTCTAAGCATTTTATATACTTTATCTCATTTAATCCTTTCCATAACCATATGAAGCAAGTATTGTTAGCTCTGTTTTAGTGAAGAGATAACAGAAAATTAGAGAGATAAGTAACTTCACGTGATCACTAGGTGTAAAATGTTCTGTAAAACTCCTCTTCCTGCACACCTCATCATTATGCTTCTGCAACCTGTTACGTGCAGCCAGCTTTTTATTTTTAAATATACAGGTTATAAAGTGTGTTCCAGTTCCTTCTCTTCATTTTCTCCTTCCTCCTTTTGTTAATATTTCATGCCTTGTTTTTTAGGCCTTCAGTGCTCATAAGCATTTCATTACCCAGTGAGCTGGAAAAATAAAAGACGATGAAGCTCACATAGCTGAGCAAGGAGTCTATGCTCCAAAACACCAAGAGGAGGGTGCGCCCTCCCCTCCCCTCAGGCCACAATTGGTAGCTTTGGTAACTAGACTCATTCATTTAAAATTTTTAAACATTTAATTTAATTTTCTTTTAAAATACACTGTATTTTTTAGAGCAGTTTTAGGTTCACAGGAAAAATGAGCAGAAAGTACAGAGAGTTCCCACATACCCCCTCACACACATACAGAGTGGTGCATTTGTTACCATCGATGAACCCACATTGGCTCATTCATTTTTATGCTGTATAAAACCATCTGGGATCGTGTGTTTGCCCAGTTTCAGCTACCTTGTGTTAAGAGTCCTCTTTTGACCTGCAGTTAAAATTAAAAAGTCTCTGCTTCTTTGTCAGCATTCATTCTGTTCTTAACACGCTGCAGTCAAGTTCACTTACCCCTGAACTTTGACCGTTCTAGCACATTTCAGTGTTCACATGCTCAAAATCAAGCAATTAACTTTAATATGCATTCTTAAAGGAAATCAGGTACAATCTCTGGAAGCCGTAAAGGATCACATTGTCACATTGAGTATCAAATCTTTGTGATGCTGCTCACACTCACGGTGCTCTCTCCTCCTGCCCAACAGACCAAGGCCTGGCTCAGGTCCCACCACAGCTGTGAAGCCTGTTCTAACAAGCTCCATCCCACGACAATTTTTTTTTCATCTTTGGCATCATATCTGGTATCACACGCTCCCAGAGAAAGTCATTAACCCTCTCTGAGCTTCAGTTCTCTCTTCTGAAAATGTGGATCAAAACACCTCCTGACAGGCTTGTAGATCAATTTACATGCACCCAAATGTGTCCAGGAGAGGCACAGAGCAGACAGGCAGGAAACGTCAGTACTCCCCTTCTCCTTGCCTGCTCAGGGAAGTTTTCCTGGAGGACAGGTACACAATGTGGGAGACAAAACTGTAAAACTATATGCAAATGTGCTTAGACATAGATTAAAACAAAGAAACAGTACCTCTGCTATCAAGTCCTTTCTGGATTTGTAAAGAAAGGGGACTAAGAAGTTGCCGGAGCAGAGCAGGGGAAAGATAGTAGAGCTGCCAGTGAAAATCAAAGAAAAAGTGGGGAACAGAGCACCAGTGGCCCAGGAATATCTTATTAATCTCCATCCATCTCAAAGGGAAATGGAGCATAACATGGCTACTCATCAAGACAGGTAGCCCTGTGCAGTCTCCATCTATGTGGAGACTGAGCTTCCAGTCACAGTACAAAAGGACGTGGGTGAGATTTGGACAGACAAGGAAGAGGAAAATGGTTTCTGAAGGGGGAAGACAGAAAGATCCATAACTCTAGGGCACAAAATAAAGGTATTTAAGCATCTCACAGCACACCGAGACAATGAGCAAACCCACTCGACGGGGTCAAGTGCCTGCAAAGTCAGAAGGAAGCTGATAGTAAAGGATTTTGAATGTCTAGTTGAGGACAATGGGTTTTGTAGGGAACTACTGGGGAACTTTGAGCTGGCATATCACGTGATGACTGAGATACTTGAGCAGCACACACTGCACAGGAAAGAGGCCAGAGAGCAAGTGCAAAGGTTCTTACAACAGTCCTGGTAGGAGCTGAGAAGGCTTCACCTTAAATGGTTACAATGCAAATGGAGCAGAAGGAATTTGTGTTCAAGCCCTGCCTTCTAAGATATTCCCGTGGCCTCCATTTCTTCTGGATTCTTTCCCAATATCACTATATGGCAGACTCCAGGTGTTTAAATATGTTTTTATAAAAGTTGGTGAGCATTATATATGCTTTTAAAAATATATATTATATATAAATTTTAAAATATATATTTATATATAAAATATGTTTTTAAATATATATTTATATTTAAAAGTAAAAGAAAGTAATAAAACGGCCTTAATTCTGAGGATTTATTTAAAAAGAATTGTAACACAAGGAATTGGCAAACCTTCTCCCTAACCCACCATCAAAGAGAGATCCAGAATACAATATAATATAACATCAAAACCGGTGCTATTCAACTCAGGAAGCAAAGAGCATAACTATGACAACCATTGTGATTTTTCTTATATAGTAGACAGGATCAGCACAGGCAGAAAGAAACAAAAGCTTCTTAGCATTCATGAGTATATTGTTCCAAAATGCAGAAGGTGAAAGTCATGGTCATGCAGAAGTCAAATGACCTGGGAAGAGAATTGGCCATGGCTCTCCAGGTGAGGAGGAGACAGAAATGAAGCTGGGAGACCTACACCCTTCACCCTTGCTCATGGAACCAAGCTCAAGCCTCGCTCCTCGGCTCGCAGTATAAATTGAATAGAGAAGTATCAATGAGTATCCAACTGAAAGGCTTAAGGAGGAATATTCTGGGATGTTTCAAGATGCAGAAAAGGATCCAAACATCAGTTCTCAAATGAACGATGAAACACAGCTACCATTTGTTGAGACCCCTTCTGTGCCAAGCTCTAAATGCCCTTCTGTTGTCATGTCACCTAAATCTCACCATCAAAGTGGATTTGGGGGTGGTCTTCATCCTATTTTATATATAAAACTATGAAGCTCAGAGACCTGCAGTAAGTAGTCCAAGACCTCAGTGTAGAGCCAGGATTAAAATCCAGCTATCCCTCCCTCCAAGGACTGATTTGCTTGCCTTGTTATGGCATTGAATATTATTACACATAAGGCTTATAAAGTGGGGAGAAGACACCTTTATGCAGTGCCCGTGTTTTGTTGGCCTCATTTGAGTCTTATTTTCTAGTCCAAAACATCACAGTCCTCCCACTGCACAGCTGCCTCTACCTGGCCTGTGCCTTCTTGTGAAAAGCTCTTTGGTGTGGCTGGCAAGACTTCGGAACTGCATGTTTCTGTTGAAGAAAAAAAAAGTCTGAGTTAGGAATTTAGTCTCACTCAGACTCAGCCCTTTGGCCTGAATGCAGAGAAAGAAGTCCAAGTCCCTGAAGTCCAGAGAAGGAAGAGTTTCTGGAGCTAAGCCAGGGTGACCTTTCAACAAGGAACACCCTTTATTGAGGCAAAGGAGAATCTTTGCTCTTTTGCTGAAGGTGCCCCTCCACTTAGAAAACTGTTTCCCCCACTCTCCACTTGGCTGACTCCTGCTAGGCATTAGTAAGCCCCAAGTCAGGAGTTGCCCCTCTAGGACACTCACCCTACTACCTCCTGTGTTCCCACCACACCCGTGCTTTCCTCTGACATCACACTTGCCCTTTAGGTGACTTCTCTCCTGCTAAACTATGAGCTACTTAAGGTCAGAGCTGGTTTTACTCTGCTAAGAATCCCTAGTGCTATAAACTTCATAAATGTTGAGTGAATAAATGAACAAAAGTGGCCAATCCAAGCCTTTGTGGGGAGTATTAGAGTAGGGTTTAGATCTGGAGTACAGAGAGGGCCAGATACCTCCTACCTGACTCCAGAAACTTCCCCTCTCCTCTGTCACCCCTCAGACTTTGATGCTCTCTCAGTCATTGGTAGCAACGATACCAGAAATACCTTAGGAGAGTCACCTTTGTCTGTGAAGTCAGAGGTGTGAAAGCAGTTCAGCTCTTTGCTTTGGGTTCATGCTTCATTCTAGGAGGCTGAGAGCTGAGGCTCTGCCCTGGTGGGTTCCTAGCAGAGGAGAAGGAAGGTGCAGTTTCAGAATCCCACCTGATTATATTTATTTCAGACAGTTATGGCTAAAGGTGCTCTAGGTTGGGGAAACAAGAATCAGAGGATGCTTCCTTCCCATTCAACAGTATATATCAATCAACATGACCTTCTTGAGTTGACCGCAACATCCTGAAATACGATTTAGAGGCAGCCCAGAGAACCTGGTGCAAGCCCTGAGCTGACACAGTGCAGGATGACAAGGCAGACACTGGGGAAGGAAGTTCATCTCTCTGCAGGTAACTGAGTGTGCATAGGGTTACCTGCCCCAGTCAGGCCATGCCCTGTTCAACTTTCTACCAAATGTCTCTCCTCTGTGCCTGCTTCTGAGGGTTCGATGGAAGCCAGGTGCTGCTGCAACCATGAAGACGGGTTATTTGCTCACTTGGGCTACTCTCCTTTTGGAACCCTCACCTGCAGGCGACACCCATGCTGTACAGCTGGCTCAGGGTGGCGGTGGAGCCTCCTGTACACAAAGCTCCTGTGGGGTGCTGCTGCCCTGGGCTCCCTTTTCCTTGTCTGTGTGCTCTGTCTGTTCACTCTTTACCTAAGGATTCACTCTTTACCTAAGGATTCACTCTTTACCTAAGGACTCTTTACCTAAGGAAACACATGTGAAGCAAATTGCATCAGGGATTGGTGGCCAGACAGACTCAAGGTTGAAGTCCCTGATCTTGTACAAGTTGTCTGTTGACCCTGGGCCCTATTTTCTTTATCCATCCAATGAAGCTAAAAATTCCTACCTTGCAGGTTGTTGTGATGATGAAAGCTGTGGTTCTCAATCTTAGCTACACATTCGAATTCCCTGGGGAGCCTTAATGTGCCAATGCCCTGGCCCTACCCGATCAATCTTTGGAGAGTAGACCCAGGTCCCGGTATTTTGAAGACTCCTGGGTGATTCCTAAGCGAACCCCAGGTTGTGACCACTGGATTACAGGCAATGTGTATAACCTGAGTGGCATACTGCTTTTGGAATAGGCTATCCCATTAATAAATGATACCAATATTACTATAATATTATTGCTGCTCCTAATCTTCCTTCTGCCAAGAAAGGAAGTATGGTTATGGGGCTAAAATATCCAAACTGTAAATAACAGAGCACGTATAAGTGACATCACTAGCCTCCAAGCTGCTCAGTGAGATAATAACAAGAGTGGCTTGAAGTAGCCAGTCAGCTGTGAGGACCCCAGTTCTTTAAAATACGTGCATGCCATCTCTCACGTCCTTGCCTCATCCAGCCTGGGTCTGTGCCAGTAGAAACATTTCCAGTTAAAGTCCAGTGCCTTTATTTCTAGTACTGATTGTCTCCTGGGAGACAGCTGTCAACTTGTGCATCCCAAGTTACCTTTGCTCTGCAGTAAACAGATGAGTCACAGTTGGCCCCAGCAGGTCAAGGAACAAGCAGCCCTGGGCCATCCTGTCTGGTGGCTGAGGCTACTGAGACAATGCCCTTGGTGCCTATGAAGGAGTCATAAAGTTGGGCTTGACACTCTAAAGTTATCTTAGTTTGCTGATTGTTTGGCTAGAGGGACTGGTGTTGAGCCCTTCCTGGCTGTATTAGGGCTTTGCATGATAAGCGTAATTAGGGTGAGAGGAGGCCAAGCAGCCTGCAGTGTCTGAGGCAGCAATGGGTCAGGCAGAGCAGTGCAGATCATTGACCTCAGTAGAAAACCCCCAAGCTGCACTTTAGATACCAGGTCCCCTCTTTTTCCAAACTAAAAATGCCCTGGGTGTTGGTAGCAGAAGGGCTGACTATAGGTTAATGTTGTTACGTATCCTGATTTGTGGGGCAGGGAGGGCTAGCTTTAGTTTTAAGTCAAATGTTTAAATGATTCTCAAATCTGTCTGCCTCTTTACCTCCAAACCACCCAAGCCTGGGCCAGAATCATTAAAGGATGGTGCACTTGTGCCGACTCGACAGCTACAGCCTCCCACCAGGATCCCCACATTCTCTCCTGCCTCACAGAGCAGCCGAAATGATCCAGCCTCACCTCAGGTCGGACCATTTCACTCTCAACGTGAAACCCTTCCGTGATTCCCTGATACTTTCAGGATCAAGTCTGACCATTTGACATGGCCTCCAAGCCTAGGTCAGCCTGACCATCATCCTCTTGCCGCCTTACATTGCTGCAGGTGGGTGGAAGGCCTTGGCTGCTCTCAACTCCAAACTTCTTTTCCTTTTAGGTCTTGGAACCACATTCGTCCACCCACCTGGGGCTCTTTCTCAAGCATAACTCTCAACCCCCTTCAGTTCTGAGCTTAAACTTTACTTCTTTCTCCCTCCCCTTAGAGTTCCTCACACATGAGCCCCTTAAACTCTGAGTTTGGGATCCTAACCCTTCTTAGGTTTTATTATTACCCCTTGCCTAACCAGAATCTAAGTTCCACGAAGGAGGGACCCCATCCATACTCCCCATGCCAGTGAATACATTTCACGTAAACCCTGAAAGTATTTGCCAATGATAAGGTAAAAGCAGTGGGTTCACAAAGGACAATACCATTTACAGAAGAAGCACCATGTAGCAATGAAAACCCAAAT
The DNA here is from genome assembly GCF_003255815.1 of Theropithecus gelada. Taxonomy (NCBI): domain Eukaryota; kingdom Metazoa; phylum Chordata; class Mammalia; order Primates; family Cercopithecidae; genus Theropithecus; species Theropithecus gelada. Next base: position 75,208,425 of record NC_037685.1, read on the forward strand.
GGTTACTCAGATTATGTGAGGGCCACAGTCATGGGCAAGGTCCCTGTCACATGTAAGAGACAATGTGAGTTATTTTATCTACATGAAATATGCCTTTTTTTGGTAATTGTCATTTTTTCAAAGAACTTTTTGCTAGGCTATCGAAAAGGTGAACGACTCAGGAAAATGGGCATTGTAGTTGATGGTTATTTAGCACTACAGTGTGCCAGGTCCAACAACCTTATGAAGTAGGTGCTATTATTACTGCCATTTAGTGAATAGGGAAACTGAGATGCATAGGAAATTAAGTAATTTGCCCAGTGCTATAGAGCTGATCGGTTGAAATTGTATCTGAAGCCAGGCACTGCTGTTTCCGGGCAGACACCCATTGTACTGTCTCCCTGTGGAACTGCAGACCACCTTCCAACACTGAGGGTCTTCCACATTTGCCAGAAAATACCAAGGGCTGAAGATATGCAATAGGCTTTACCTCGCTCTCTCAAGAGGTGGAGCTGGTGCATGCCTCAGAACATAAAAGGGTGGGGTTTGATTTCTCATCTTCGTGAATTATTTCTGAAGAGTTTATTGTATAATCAGTGACTAAGTAATTGTGGCCATGAGGAGATACAAAGTTGTTTCATTACAGACGGTGTAATCTTGAACTTCATGGAAAGGCCCCGGGGCTCTGTGGCTTCCCATCCGTCTTGTGATCCGGAATCATGCTGATCTGAAAGAGCACTGTGACTCTGGGAAATTTGTTACCAATGGATGTTAGCCACAAGTCCTATTGGCAAATGGACCCCAGGTGGCCTGCATTGCCAGGCTGTTTCCCTGCCAGCCTCCCAGTCTGGCCCTAACTCCCCAATGGAAGTGAAGGGCACAATGGAAACGTTATTTTAGGCCTTTCCACTTTAATTTCATTTCCTACAAGGGCATCTGCTGGTTTTTCTTCATTTGGCAGGTGCCTCCCATATGATTAGCGGAGATCCACTGAGCAAGGGCATTGACCTACTAATTGTTAAATGCATGTAGAAGCTCTGAGGGTTCGGCTCTCAACGATATCCCAATTATTACTATACATTGTTTAGATGTTCTCTTCCCCATACTGCGTTATTGGGTTCATACTGGCTTCTAGTAGTAAAATCACTTGCTCTGTTTCTAAGCCTGGTGACAATTCTGTCGTGATTAACTCTTTCCCAACTTCTTGAACCTGAGAAATATATTATTCTATTAGAAGGAGCTCAAAAATGGTACATACATTTTTCTCTTTTATAACATACTTCTATGAAGTATCAGACATTTCATTTGCACTTTCTCATCTAACCTTTGCAACATCCATATGCATACTTATTATTATTGTGTCCATTTTATAGAGGGGAATATTGAACACACAGTGTTTGTTTTATTTTGTTTTTAAGTGACTGACCTATCAAATGTCACACAACTAGTAATTAGCAGATTGGTTTATAAACTCAGGCAACTGGCTTCAAGCTTAACTACTTCAGGCTTAACTACTGTACTGTGCTGTTCTACTTGACTTCCTTGTATTGTTTTTAATTTGAGTGATTTTATCCATTGTAGTTGAATCGATGACTACTTGTTTGTTTGTTTATGAAAAACGTATGGTCTTGAGTAATTAGGATGTATTTCCCAGCATCATTCAATTTCCATACACATATTCTTCCAACCCCAACACACACACAACTGTGCACAACATACCGTTGGATTCAGACATATAAACATTGGTGCATTTTCCTTTTCATGATATAAAATTGTCCTCTTTCTTATACCCAATCACTTTACCATTTTTTTCAAGATGATCTGGAACCTGCTGTTGGTGAGCCACTTTGGAAATTAGGGGGACTTTTCTGAGACAGCAATAGTGTCTCTAATAAATATGGAATTCCAGGGAAGGTACACATAGTGTCTTAACACTGGATGGACAGTGTTTATCTCTTCAAATGGTTTGAAAGAATCCTTCAAATCTTTTTGGAACTGATTTCACTTCACCTTAGAAATCAACCACATAACACATTGGGTTGGATCAATGCATCCTCTGTATCTCTTGGAGTAGCAGCAGTGCAGAATTTTCCTTCTAAGATCAATGGCAGGCTGGGAAAATACCAAGACATTGTACCCAATGTGACAAGCAATAAGGAGTGGAGGTAAGAGATCCAGGCCAAGTCTTGGCCTCACCCCTGCTTACTGGTCTTATGATCCTAGGCACATTACAGTTTCTTTGAGGCTTGCGTTTTATTTCTTCACAATGGGCCTGACAATACCTGCTCTCCTTCTAGACTTTTCAAAGGGTGAAATGAGATGACAGCAGAAGCTGCCAGGCATGGTGATGAGCACACAGCAGGCCCTCACTAATGTGGAGTCCAAATCCCACACCTTAGCAAGGCTGGTTTAGGAACACTCCAGGGAATGTCTCAACATTTTTCCTGTAAGGTAATTTCTTAAAATGAGTACATTGCTAGATCTCAGATCCCCAAATTTCCAGAATATAATAGAAATGAAGTTTCAGTCACTTCACAATGAAACCGCAAAGAAACTAAATGGAAAGTGATTTGAAGACTGTCAGAGACACAAGGAAGTAGTCTCTTAAGAATCATTTTCTTTCTTCTAGATTAGGATTTGGGAGTAGATTATTTAGATTCTTTTTTAAAGTAATTTAGATAACTTTTGAACGGTCAGACTATTTGAGGTTAAAAAGAGTGAAGATAGATAAAGGTTAACAATCATTTGATAACAGGGAAAAAAAAGTATAAATCATAGTAACTGTAACAGAACAAAATCCATTTTCCCCACTTAGAAACAGTAACTATTAGGTGGACAGAACCCAGAGAAAACACTTTAGCAGTATTGTTTGCTGAAGAGAATTTCTGTAACTAAATCAAAAATACTATTTTCGTGGGCCCTCTACCAAGGCATAGAAATAATTTTGTTATTACAGGCTCAACTTTCTAGAGATGATTTTGTGAGAAGATTTCACAAATGGTCGTGCTTGTCTTTTAAAGATAAATGGTGATGAATACACTGAGAAATCAACTACAATCTTCAGGGTATGTGTGAGTCTCAGACTCAACACCTTCATGACCTGTTTCTTTTTCCTGTGAGAGTTAGGAATCCCTCCTACGTGTCTGTGCTGTTGCATAGAGATGAAAATTTACTTTCTGTTACGTTGGGTACTGGAACTGGCAGAGGTAGATATCATCCCTCTTGGTCTTCCAGCCATTTGTCTTCTTCCTCTCTCTGCAGAAACACATCAGTAGACACTGCTTTCAATATTCGGGCTTCTCAAGAGGCTATTTTTGTTGTTTGTGACTTACAACTCATTAGAAGAAGGTGAAAGATAATTCTGTACCTCCGTGGCTGTTTAACTCCTTGAGAACTGTTTGCTTATGAAATCAAGCAAGACTGGAGAGGGTGCTCTGGGACAGTGAAAGAAGCCCAGGACAAATGATTTTAATTGGCAGAAGCAGTGCTGACTGGGACCCCAGACAACCACCTGAGACCGCTATAGCTTTTCTCACTGTTGCCTGTCTCTGTTCTGGTAGATGCCGGGTTGTGGGTTAGATATTCTTTTGCTTTTAGAAAAAAAGAAAAGAAAAAAGCACCTGAAATTATCTCTGCTTGTATTCATTCATTCATCAAATACTGATTGAGTGCATATTGACAGGCAAAGATCTGTGCTAATAGCCATAGTGACCAGAGCCAGGCCCAGGGTAAGGCAAGTGGGACACTCATCCCAGGGGCATCATTTAAGGGGACACACACACACAAACAGGAATCAAGATAAATAACACCTTAATGCAATATTTTATGAAATCAAAAGTAATGCAAAAAAAGTGTAGTAAAGACAGAATCAGTAACAGTGCTATGCCAGACCATACTAGTGCCTGAGGCAAAAGGAGAAAATTGAAAGGAAAAGGGAAAGTAGAAGGAAAAATACGGATCCTGTCTTTATTCATAATGTTGATATATTGTTCATCACAGATTGTGCACTCATTTTTTAGAGTGTCACATTAAAGTATTATTTATTTTGACTTTTGTTAGGGGGGGGCCTTTTAAATTCTGTATCTGAGGTAAACACCTCAGTGGCCTCACACTAGTCCCAGTCCTGATGGAGATGCAGAGCTCCTGCCCTTCAGCAGTTTATAGTAATAATGGGAGTGCTACATGCACTAAAAAACATCACTGTATTCCCCGGTAAAAAGTGATACATGCAAGGAGAGAGGTTATGGATACATAGCATAGGCACTAACAGGAAGGAGAGTGTATTGCTACGCAGGGGTCAGTGAAGGTTTTGGAAGAGATTGTGTTTAAATGGGATCTTACCATGTTCTGGTTGGAGATGAAGAGAGAGATGACTCCAGAAACCACATCAAGTTTTTAAATGAAGAAAGAAGCCTTACCAGGTCAGAATAGAGTGAGGGAGCTCACAGGCTTTAAATGGAGAAGGCGTGCCAAGTGTGGATGAAAGGGTGTGTTTATAGGGTGCAGAGCGTGTCTGGGAGTCCTTCCTGTGGCAGAGGAGAAGGCCTGTAGGGTAGATTCATTTTACCACCACCTTATGTAAACAAGACCCTTCTTTCCAGTTCTCTGGATGGTGACAGAAGCCAGTGTGTGGAAACGAGTGAATAAATCCTGCTTGTGAATGATGGAGGAGGAGCCTTGTACCTAAAAGTTATCTTCATTCATCAAGTTAAATCTTGCCTCAAAGACTGATCTCTGACCCAGCAAGCAGCATTCTGCAGCGGTCAAGATGCACGCCAATGACAAAAATCTTAATGTAGAATATCAAATTGTTATAAGCCACAGTTACACAAAAGCAGAGGATAAAGCATGAATTCAGAATCTTCTACAAATTAATATCCAAGATTGAATCAGGGCTGAGCTAGAGGATTTGATTCTGAATTCTGTAATTCATTCAGGGCCCAACCTCCTTTATTTACTACTAACCAACTTAAGGTTCAGAAACAGAGATTCTGGGAGGTTGTTTTAACCTAGTTCTCTGTTTTGAGTAAGAGGAATCATTTGCGAATCTCCACTAACGCAGCTGGAGGAGGAGCAGAGAGAAGGTTCCCACTATGCAGAGTGAAAGGGAGTGTTAGCAAGAGTCAGTAGAGATCACCTGATCCACAACAAGTCAAACCTAGACTGCTGGGCAAGCAGTGAATGGTCACCATTAGCAATTATTTGTTGAGTTAAGAAATGAACAGCACAAATCCTGCAGATTGTATTTTTCTAAAATCAGCTCACAATCACATACTATTTAACAGGAAGGGGGAGAAACAAGCCACCTGAAGATAAAATTGATGGCATTCTATGCTCCCAAAAGACATTCACCATCTTCCAGGAGGAGTGAAGGCATTGATTGTCCACTGGGTGACTTTACACTCACATCGTCAAAGCCTTTACCTCACCTAGAGGCTCTACTTTCTCAGAAAACCAAATGATCAAGTTACCAGAGTAGAAAAACAATCTGTTTTAAGGACGAAAAAGTTTTGGCCTAAAGTGCATTGATGTACTTACTTTTAACAGAGTGATAGGAAATAGTTTTTCATAGACTCAGAGGAGGTGAGCATAGAAAGGGGGCATGGATGTTGCTAGCCCAGCAGCAGTACAGCTGTGGAATCCCTTCTCCAGGGGAGGCCTCTCAGCTACCCCAGTATGTAAAAGAAATCAAAGGGAGCTGCTCTGGCCAAAGTCAGAAAGGACCTGGAAACCTCAAATCACAGCTTTTGCCTAACCCTAAGTAAGCCAGTGTAAAACCAAACCAAACCAAACAAAACAAAAAAAGGAGAAGACGACGAAAAATCCTCAAGGAAGCAGAAGCTGTGAAAGTTTGGATGATTTGCTCAAAGACACACAGGTGTAAGGGATGGGTTTGGGATACAGTTCCTGACTCCAGGTTCTGGCTTTTCCTGCTGTGCCCACAGAGAGGATGTCAAATCCAAAAGATGTCATTTCCCCTTGCAGTGTGTGCACTCACAGGACCCACAGGACCTTACAGGTATCTGTAAGGCACACTGGAGTAATAGACGGAGGTCATTGGTCCTTGGGGACTGGGTGGTTCCAAGCCTGGCCCAGCCACCCTGAGGGGCAAGAGACATTTTTCTCTCCATACATCTGTAACTCATCCCTGTGGGGAACACGAGCTGGGAAGCTCTAGGCTAAGTAGTCTGGCTCCCTACTCTTCCAGAGAAAAACGAGAGAGGAAAAGATTTGAGCCTGATCATGTTCTAACTGTGCCTTCAGTGCTAATCATGTACTGTTTTCTACACTTGCTCAGCAGCAAGACGTCCTATGCACCTGGAACAGGGCTGTGTGCTAAACCACGTCAGCAGAAGCTGGCTGTAGGGATGGGGAAAGAGGACAGATGCCAAGTGTCTAGCACAGTGGTGACAACAGGAGATACTCAATGAAGAACATTCTCTCCCACATCCCCACCCACCCCTAGGACTGTTACCAACAGCAGTCTTCAAACCACAAGGGGGACATCAAAGCTGACTTCCAGTAAACCAGGCTTGCTCAAACTGCTTAAGAGAAAAAAAAAAGGAACTTTTGCTTTAAACATAGCTTTAAGGAGAAAAGTTGTGTCTCTCAACTAATATAAATATATTTAATATTTGAGATGTTGGCTACAACCAACCTTAATATTGTTTTGAAACGTTCAAGCAGTAACAGACCACAAATTGAGAGATATGCAGGCTTCCTCGATGTGCCAGCTCGATTACACTACTTACTCTGTGGACTTTCTGCTCAGAGATTAACTGTGACCGTTTCATTTCATTTCACACTTTCCCATTTAAAATGGTATGTCGCTGAGCTAATGCACTTAGCATAGCCATTTCCTGTTTGGTTTTCCTTTTCTATTTAAATACTGTAAAAGATATTGCACTATTCCCTGTGTGGGCTTTAATCAGTAAGTCTAATTTTATTGGGTAAATTACATAACCAGTGACCTACAAAGCCATCTGCTTCTAGCCAGTTGTGTGACCTTAGGCAAGTTTCTTATCTTCCTTGGTCTCAGGTCTTCGTTAAAAAAAAATAGGATTAATAATGCCCCCACTGTTAGGAAAATTAATTGTTGGGGGGATTGAGATAATGTGTTTACATTTCTTAGCACATAGGCCCCTTCCTAGATTCTTGTAGGAAGGTAAGAGAGTAATAATTCAGATTCTGAATGTGCTAGAACTATTCTAAATGCTTCTGCACACTTACTCACTTAATCTTCTCAAGGACGTTGTGAGCTAGAAATTATGATTATTCCCATTTTACAGAAGAAGAAACTGGGACATAGAGAGGTTAAGGAACTTGACCCCACACACAAGTAAGAGGGGTCAAGTTCATGCAGTTGGTTCCAGAAGCTGAATTCATAGCTCTATGACCCTTGCCAAATGTAGGTTCCTAACATCAACGTTTTTGGGTGATTCCATATGTCTGTGATTCATAAATTTTTGTGAAAGAAAGCCAACTTCTCTTTTAATATAGTCAAAGTGCTGGACAGAAGTTTAATAATTCTATTGGTATAGCCTCTCTTCCCAAGAATAATACTAGATTCAAACCAAATCAGATAAATGGCTGCCCAGGCACCTTCCCCTTCTCTGCTCAATGTCCTCTTAATTTAACCAAAGTCTCAGAGAAAACCAAAATCTGTCCTTTGAGTTTCAAATGAATTGCCTCATATTCCCACCTGAGGGACGCTTACGCCCCTCTCTCCTGCTGGATTCTAGATGGAGAGGGAAGGTGTATTTTTCCATACTGCCGGTCAAGTTCCAGTTCTTTCCGCAGAAATATTAAATCTATGTATAAATATGTGCATCACCACACTGTCCACTGTGGGCTTTCTCTAACATGTGGATCTGGATGTCAAAAATCCAATCCCTTCTCTTGATTTACACACACACACACACACACACACACACACACACACACACGTCTTTATCTGTTCTGTTTTGTAATGTATATGTACTTTAGATCCTTTGCTGAAGACTTGGATAAATAAAGGGGTTTATATGATACCAATTCCAACAAATTAAAACAATTTAAAATTGACGTTATGTAATTTTTTTTCCCATCAATTGGGGCCTGTACCACGTGGTTCAACAATCTCCCCACCCTTCTACCCAGATTCTCACTAGTAAAAAATAGCATACTTTCTTTTTTTTATGCAGAGCAAGTCAACTCTGTCTTTGTTCAATCTTTTCCTTCCATAACTTTCCTTAGGCTTTTTTGTTCAACTCTTTGCATCAGGCTGGCTCATCAAGGTAGGAGAAATTCTGAAGCCAGCTACTTAGATAATCTGTTTTCTTAGATGGCATTAAGATTGTCCACAACTGGAATAAGTAATGCATCTCTGAGATTAACCAACCTTGACAGTTACATAGCAAGTTTCAACATCCCATTATAATTCTCTCTCTTACAACTCAAGGCAATTGCCTCTTGTCCTTTGTTCAGAAACCCAGGGTGCAGGATTCATTAACCCTTAACTAATATTCCATTCTAGAGATTGTGGGCTTCTTGGTGTGAAAGCTGTTTTTAATTTTCTCCAACCCTTGAGGCCACTGACTGGAGGTGAGGAGATAGAAAGTGAGGCAAGAGAAGCAGTTACCTGGGAAAGCTCTCAGCACTATGGGGGTGGGAAAGAAAGAGCACTGATCAAAGGACAAAGGGGCAGAGTTTAGGTGGCACCACTGGAGGTGACTCAGAGAAGGGACCATGGCAGAGACAGCCTCAAAGCTTGACTTGTCTGGGAGCCCTGAGAGAATAATTTTCAATTTTCAGTAACTGAAAATTAGGTCCAGGTCTGCCCTGTTTTACGTTTTGCTAATGTGCAGCAAGCTGCCATTTTTCTTTCCTCTATTCATTTGATCTCATGACCAGCATTTCCAATTAATATTTGTTTAACACCAGGCCTGGGGTAGATATTTGGAGAACAGACAGAGAAGAAAATGCCCGCACCCTGCCCTGGATACTTTCGGAGATACCTGCTGATTCTTCTGGTGCTGCTGTACTTGTAACTGCAAAGCAAGTGCGACAGCCATTCTGCCCAGATTCAGTCCCAACCAGCTTCCTACTGGGGGAAGGAAGAACACAACAGGAATTAGTGAAATTTCCAGTTTTGCCAAATACATGGACTTTGACACACAATAAAAATGTGTTTATAAAAGTTAAAAATGCCTTATGAAAGTGTACACTTACAAAGTAGAAAGCTGTTCAACCCTAGTCCTGCCAGCCCTGGGAACGCGGACAGCCCGGTCCTGAAGGAGGGCAGTGAGATCTTCCAGCAACACTTCAGAGTGGGTGCCATCGGATGGCTTCTCCTCAGGGAAGCCATTTGCCATCAAATAAAAATATTTCCTCTCATTTAATTATGTAGATTTTTGCTAAATTAAATGTACTAAGAGGCTGGAATCCAACATTTACAAAGGAGAAATCTCAGACTCCTCTGTTTTCTGCTGGCCTGTGCTTTCTTGAAAACAGACACTGGGCAATGGAAAATGTGGTAAAAGTTTTAATGCTCATGCTAAAAGGAAAAACACCTTTCCTTTCCTTTCCTTTACATTGGCCAGCCACACCTGGCAAGGCAAAGACCAGCTGAGTGAAAAGTCATTTGTGTAAAATCCAGCCAAGCTGTCAGTTGAACTTAGCAAGTAGTGACTTGGAAACAAAAAAATTAGGGGAAAGAAACTCATCTTCAGATATATTTTATTTTTGGTGTTTTTTTATATATATATATAAAATATATATATATAAAATTATATATATATATAGAATTGACAAGGAGTACATTGAATTCATCTTCAAAGAAATGTTCTCAAGAAAATATCCCAAAATATCCCAAAACATACCATTTTAATTTATATTAATGCTTGACATGAAATGGGAGAAAATGAAAAGTAATGAAAACCATTTTCCGTAAAGTAGGACATATTTGCTCTAAAATTTCCAGTGTGATGTTAGTCTTTTATGGAGCTGAAAAAAGAAGGAGGCAGAAAAGAGGGACTCCTAACAATGTCTATAAGTCTTTTCTCTAATTCAGCCACAAAGGGATTTACATGTTGTTCTTGCTTGATCCCAAAACATGTGTCCCCAGGTGGGAAAAGAAATCTGGTGGTAGGGAGAGGAGAAAATTCTACTCTCAGCTTTTCCACATGGCTTTATTAAAAAATCATTTTACTTTTTTGGAAACAATTTTTATATATAAAAAATAGAAACACAGATGCTTCCTAACAGATCCTGATGGTCCCATGCCTTGAGACTGTGTTCAGAAAGGTGAAGAGATAGAGATGTTTCTCTCTGCTCTGAAAAGTGGGGCAGTGCCACACAGTCACTACCTCAGCACCACTACCTCCCTGTTCAGGGCAAGTCTTGGGATGCTTCTGAATTTGTACATAACGCTGAAGTCTGCAAAAGCCTTCTCTAACATTAAATTCCCTAGTCAACTCTTAGGCCCCTTTAAACCGTGAACAAGACGACCCTTGTTCTGGAAAATCTATCTATCTTGCCAACACACACACATATACAAAAACACAACTGTTGGGCAAATAAATCTTTCCAGAGAAAATAGATTCCTTTCCAATTCAGTCAACTGTACTGAGCTGGAAAGTGAGAAACGTTATTTTTCCAGGACGAAGGAAAAACAAGATCTCTCCTTGTTTACCCTGTCTAGCCCATTTCAAAAGAAGGTCAGTTTAATGCCTTCATTAAAAAAAAAAAAAAACAAAAAAAAAACTCAAGTGTTGTGTATCAGAAGACACTTAGTTCCTTTCAGGCTGGGAATCACACATTGAAGCTCTGTGTTTTTTTCCCTTTGACCTAAGATACACATGGCAGGGCTGAATTGCCTACTGCCCTGGCGATGTCAAAAGTATCAGGAGTGGGAAGGACACAGTCTGGTGATATGGAATTCTTTGCTATTGGCCAGCCTCCTGATTGCCAGCCTGTGTCCCACTCCACTCACTGAGCATGAAACATGGAGCTTATGAATTGATCCCCACGTCATTCAAGGCCACACACATTCTCCATGCTTACTTCTCCCTATTCCCCATAATTTGAGGGCCTGGATCATCCCCTTGGAGAGTGAGAAAACATGGAGTTATAATGTTCCTGACTGAAGAGCATGGATAGAATATAAATTGGACACAATGCTTGTCTATTCCCTGGGATGCTCTTTAGGACTTAAAGTTCTAAGTCTCAGAGAAGTCCTAACTACAGCGACAGTAACTGGAGTCTGAGGATTCCAGCTTCCTCGTTCCTCAACATAAATATAGGCTTCACATGTATAGCATGTAGCATATAGTTGTTGCCCAGTAAAAATTTCTGTTTCTATTTTTTCACCAAAAAATTTCTATTTGCCATTAGATATGGCAGAAAGAAGGTAATAATTTCATATATTTTCATTTCTTCCAAGCATCATTAGTTCTTGTCTTATCTAATTTGTGGTTGCCATAAGGGTATGCAATTATACGTATTTCTTCTCTGCCTCATCCCAAACCTATTCCAAACAGAATAGTCTGATATATGACTGCTGGGTCACAGTGGCACATGAGCCAGAGCCAAATGGAAAAAAATGCAAAATATCTTACTAGTAACTATATTGATTACATGTTAACAAGATAATATTTTGTATATACTGGATTAAATTCAATATATCATTAAAATAAATTTGACCTATTCCTTTTTACTTTTTTAATATTGCTACTAGAAATTTAAAATTACATATGTGGCCTGCACTGTATTCCTATTAGACAGTGCTGGTGTAGACTACTTTGTGAAATGTAGAATTAATAAGGTAATAATTAAAGGTAAGGGCCTATGATAATAACTAGCCTTTATGGTACATTTACTATATCTGGCATTTTATATGATTTTATTTCATTCTAATAACATTTATGAAAGGTAATTATTATTAGCCCATTTGTTGAAAGTATCCTGCCCAAAATTTTATAGCATGCTAGCAGAGCTGGTATTTAAATTCTGGGTTTCTGGCACTAGAATACACGAGCTTTACAGTCTAAAATGATATCTCTTAAGTATTCCTTATCTCACTTAAAAAAAATTCCCAAGAATGTTGACATCAGGTGACCTGGAAAAAATAGGATTATCTACTCCATTAGTTACTAATTACAGCTTTAAAATTTTGATAATCTGAAAATCAGTGTTATATATTTTTTATTTTATTATTGAGAAGGAATAATAATAGAAATGTTGGTCTCTAACCTATGAATTTAAACTGGAGAAAATTAAAAATTAAACTTCTGTCTCTCCTAAACACAGAAGAAAAGGGAAACTTATCTGATGGGAAAGACGTTAATATTCATTGAGCACCTACTATTTCTATTCGTGTCCCATAAATGCATTATTCTTAACAGGTCCAAAACAGAAAACATCATCTTTATCCCCAAATCAGCTCCTCCTCATCCTCCATTCTCTATCTTAGGTATAGTCACCTGAATCTACCTACTTACTCACTTACGCCAGAAACCTCATTCTTTTCTCAGCTCCTCTCATTTCTTTACTCTCCTTTCAGTCTTGCCAGTTTATAGAACATGGGTATTCTTACTTTGCCTGAGCAGTAGAGATTGTGCTTCCCAGTGACTGTGCCAAGTTCTTATTCTTATCAGCCGAACGTTTTCCCATATCCCCCAGCACATGGAGTTATTCAGCTTGCTAATGTTCTCCAAATAGGCATAAAATTATATCTCATTATTATGTTAATTAGCTGAGGTACTTATGATTTGCTCATTTTTTGGGTTCATTGCTTTGTAAATTGCCTGTTCATATACTTTGCCCATTTCTCTAAATGAAGTTGCTCTCTTTACCTTGTTTGATTTGACTTCTTATTTGATCTGGTCTCTTCATTTATATTCTAGATAGGAATGCCTTGTCTGTTTGAATATTATAAGTCTCTGTTCCTATTTTTAAATATGTTTCTAACTTTATCCATGTTATGTGTCTTTCTGTATAATAAAAAAACCTTAATTTTGATATATATCAATAATCAATGTTATACCACATGACTTTTGTGAAGTTGTTGTTTAAGTTTTGAAATGCTCTACTGGTCCAACATTACATACATTTTTAGAACAAATTTATTATGAATTTCAGACTAGAATTTTGATGGAATTACACTATACCTACTAGATATATGCAGAGAGGGTTAACGTCTTTATGATATTAAACCTTCCCATATAACAATAAGAAATATTTCTCATTCACTCAGGAAGTTTTTCAAGGGGGCTGTATGTATTCTTGTTTAATTACCAGATATTTTTAGTTGTTGCTATTGTAAATCGTATCTTGCTTTTAAAAAAATAACATTTTATAGTTGCTTGCTGTTGGAAATGCTCTTATAGTTTGATCACATGTCCACCAAGTTTTTACTGTTTAGCTGTTGATCCTATTGTTTATTCTGAGTAGATGGATATATCATCTGCAAACACTGACAGTTCATTTCTTCCTTTCCAATCACCATTGTTATCTTTCTTTCCTTCAATGTGGGTTAGGATTTCCAACAGTGTCATATTGGTTGTGTTATATAGTGGCTTATCACAGTGAGAATGCTTGTCTTAACAGGAATGCACTTAAATTTTCTCCATTAACTATAATGTTTGTGGAGGTTTTGGAATATAACCAAAATCCACTTAGGGGAATTAAAGAAATCCTTTTCTACTCTTTGCTAAGAGCTTTTATCATAAATAAGCAAAGAATTTATCAAGTACTTTTTCTGCATCAATTGAAATTATTGTGAGATTTAAAAAATTTAATTTACTAATGTTCTTAATTTTGTTGGCAGAATCCCTAATAAGGAATCATTCATTAATCAAGCTGTATTATTTTAAAACATACTATTGGATTCAATTAGCTAATATTTTAAAAGATATTTTTCATCTACTTGAGTAAGATAAATGGAGCTATAATTTTCTTTCTTTCTTTGTAAAACACCATCGTTGTAAAATGTCCATCTGATTGCACCAATATCATAAAATGAACTCAGCCAGCTTTTGCTATATCTCTTTTGGAATAACTTAGAATACAGATGAGAATTTTTTGTTCCTCAAGAGTTTGATAGAATGCACCTGTAAAACCATTTGGGCCTACAATTTTTTGAGAAGAGAGGTCATTGATTGCATTTAATCTCTAAAATCTGTTGGTTTAGTCAAGTGTCCTATTCTTTATGTCAATTTTGGCATTTAATATTTTTTCATTTTGATTAGGTTTTCAAAATTTTTAAATTTTAATAAGTTCTCATCCCTCTTCTAGTATTTCAATGTTTTTTGAAAATGATACCTGTTGATAGAGAATTCAAACAATATAGAAAATATTAAAGAAAAAAAATAACAAAAATCCACCCCAAATCCTATGCTCCTGAAATAATCATAATATAAACATCTATATAGAGAGATATTTTTATAGCAGTCATCTTTCTATGTACAGAATTGTAATAATAATAATAACAATAGACACACATATAGCACTTATTATTATTATACACAGATACTGTATTAGTCTTTTCTTGTATTGCTATAAAGAAATATCTGAGACTGGGTAATTTATAAAGAAAAGAGGTTTAATTGGCTCATGGTTCTTCAAGCTGTACAGGGAAGCATAGCAACTTCTGCTTTTGGAGAGGCCTCAGGAAACTTACAATCATGGCGGAAGGCAAAGAGGGAATGAGGCGTCTCACATGGTGGGAGTAGAAGCAAGAGAGAGAGAGTGGAGGTGATATACACTTTGAAACAACCAGATCATGCAAGAACTCACTCACTCATTACCACAAGAACAGTACCAAGAGGATGGTACTAAATCATTCATGAGAAACCGCCCCAACGATCCAATCACCTCTCACCAGGCCTCACCTCCAACACTGGGGATAACAACTGAACATGAGATTTGGGTGGGAACACAGATCTAAACCATATGAGATACTGATAGAATAATTATGTACATACATAGATAGAAGAATGGATGCTTAGAAAGCTAAATGATGGATAGACAGATATATAACCCTGCAAGTATTTCTATTACAAAACCTACAAGAACTTTTTATTTGCATTTAATGATCACAAATATATCCCCTACAAGATTCTGCACTCAATGAGAGTGGGAACCCTGTTCTATGCATCACTGCAGCCAGGCTGGTTTCTGGCATTGATTCCAAGTTTACAGGATGTTTATTGAATGAGTGAGTAAATGAAGAACATGCAGTGCAATGTGCAAACATTGTTCAAGGAACGACATACATTTTGCTTATGTAATCCTTCCCAGCCCCTTGCAAAGAAGATGTATCATCCCCATTTTTCAGATGAGGAACTGAAATAGGAAGAAAGTAATTTGCCCAGGGCGTAAAGAGCAACATGCTGGATTCTGGCACGGGCTCTGATTCTGATAGCCCCCCTTTCCACTATACCACACTGATACTCAGAACAAATACCCCAAGAGGCCAAAAAAGGTATGAAGAATCTGCAGTTCCTTCATTGAAAAAATATTTATTAAGCTCCTAAACACCATGCACTGGGATAGGAACTGAGTTTCAATGACTCCTTAACAAGGCTCCTGCATTGTATCCCAACAACACAAAAAAAACAACCTATGGTTATGCTGTGCTCTGGAGTGTGTTATGTGAGCGAAGGGAGAAGTACAAGAAAGAAGGTAGTTCCTAGAGGCCTCCTATGTAAAAGCAGGAAAATAGAAGGCAGGCAATTGGAGGAGCCAGGGACACTGCTCCAGGCCAACACGGGTCCAGCAGTGGAAGTGACGAAAAAAGGAGGGCCCTGTGGGAGACACAGCAGCCCTGCTTAGAAAATGGGCCTACCCACTTTGGGCCTACCAATTAGGGAAAAAGGCCCTCTCTGCTGACCAATTAGAAGAAGGTTCCCTTTCATCTCGCTGACCCAGCCGCATGCTGCACACATCGCAGGGGCCGAACAAGAGCGGGTCTCAGTCCCGACTGCCCTGACTTAGCTGGGTGCCCTTGTCACAACAAAACCCACATCATCACCCAACCCCCTGGGCGAAGCTCTCAGTAGGGCAGCCCTCATCATAGCTCCCTTTATTTAAGGCCACTTTTACAAGTCATTAGAACAGATCCTGGTTGGTTTTATGACATCTGCCCCCTAAGGTTAACAAATACGTCAATCAAGAGGATTATAATCCAAGGAGGGAAAGGAGGCAGGGCAGGTTATTTTCTAGTGACTTTCATATTACCAGAAATCCCAATTAGGAATTTCAGATTTTTTTTTTTTTTTTTTTTTTTTTTGAGACACGGTCTTACTCTGTCACCCAGGCTGGAGTACAGTGGCACAGTCTCAGCTCACTGCAACCTCCGCCTCCCAGGTTCAAGTGATTCTCCTGCCTCAGCCTCCCTAGTAGTTGGGATTACAGTCACCTGCCACCATATCCAGCTAATTTTTGTAGAGAAGGGGTTTCATCATGTTGGCCAGGCTGGTCTTGAACTCCTGACCTCAAGTGATCCACCTGCCTCAGACTCCCAAAGTGCTGGGATTAGAGGCATGAGACATTGCACTGGCCAAGAATTCCAGATTTCTTAACATTGTTTTCAAACATCACCAGTTCTCCAAGAAGCTATATACACTGGAGAAGAGTGTGTTTAAAAACAATTTTTTGTACCGTGTTCTTTTCTCTTTGTTAAAAATTTTAAATCTTTGTTTTGAAGTTTAACATACACACAGAAAAGTGCACAAATTTTAAGTGTACAGCTCAATAAAGTTTTACAACATGACTGTATCCAAGTAACCAGCACCCAAGTCAAAAAACAGAATTATTAATAACATCCAGAAACCCTCTCATATCTTCTTCCAGCCACTGCTCCCTCTCCACAGAGAACCTCTGCTTTTAACTGCTAACACCCCAGGCTCACTTTGCCTGTTTGTGAACTCTACATAAACAGAATAATTTAGTGGGTTCTCTTTCCTGTCTGGCGTCTTTTCCTCAACCTTATATTTGTGAGACTGATACATGGTCTTGCCAGTAGCAATAGTTCATTTATTCTCATGCTGTATAGTATGCCCTTGTGGGGATGTATCATAAATTATTTCATTCATTCTATTGTTGGTGGACATTTGGGTCATCTTCAGTTTAGGGCTAATGTGAACCAATCTGTTTTTAGTGTTTGATTATTATTAACATACCCCTGCCAAAAGCCACACCAAATGTGAATGTGAAGTTCAAGGGCTGATAAATTGCTGTGGCCGTAGGAAGCAAAAATAACTGTAAAAGATCTTTTATCTTGATTAGAAAACTTAAAGACATGTTACCATATAAGTCAATTATATACTGTATAAGCAATTATATGCAGTTCATTGCATAATGCTGGTAGTCATTAGACAGTGAGAAGCAAATAAGATTGATGAATTATCAGGTAAAGAATGGGGGCTATGTGATTCTGGCAACAGCTGGTCAATTTTACCCCCTGCGTTTAGAAGAGCTTGGTAATTTTTCATGATATGACAATGTGATATTCATAGGATTGTGCGTATAAACTGTGTTGATTGACTTCAAACTCTGTGAGGTAGGTGGCAAGTAGCATCACTTTCATTTTCCAGAAAAGGGAGTTTAGACAAATTGCTTTGCCTCCCTCTCCCCATGCTCAGGACAGCAAGTTAGTGTCATGGCTACAGAACGATAGGCTTCTGCCTGTGAGCTGAGCTTCTCCAACTGTCCTCCCCACATGTGCCCAATATGCAGCAGGAAGGCAGTGGGAGGAACTGCAGCCTTGAGGTGGGAGGAATTCTATTAATACCTTGGATATTTATAGTACTCTGGAGTACTTTGAGCATCCTTTCAGAAGAGCTGGCCAAAGTCTGTGACTCATATGCCAACACAAGGAGCAATGTCATTTTGGAGACAGGCTGTCACATGGCTCTTGCAACTTCCGAGACTCCTTATAGGGGCCAATTTCTCACCCCTGGTTATTATGTTCAAGAAATTGATGAATTAATCAAGGAACAATCCTTGAAGATGTTTTCTGGGCATGTCCACACAGGCTGGCTCCATCCCAGTAGTTCTTTGCCTTTTGTGCTGTGAATTTCCTGGGCCATCTGGTAAAGGCTTACAGACTCCTTTTCAGAATATTGTTTTAAAATGTGTAAAATAAAATACATGGAATTACAAAGGAAACAAAGCATATTGAAATACAGTTATACAAACTGTAGAAACAAAAACAAGTTTGTGATCTAATAATATGTGTGTTTCTTTACTGACATGTTCCACAACCAGATCTAGAGGTGAGAAAAGAATTAACATAATTTCAAAGTAATGATAAGTATTCACAATATTTGACAATACCTGCAATAATGTGATGTGATATTAAAATACTTTTCTTTCTATTGGTGACAGTCACAGATACTGCAAATACTTCTGCAGTTTGCCGCCTATCATCATAGTTGAAAGAGATTTAAAATTTCCATTAGAGGTTAGTAAAAACGTCAGAGGTATCTTTTTTTCCTGTCTAAATTCACAGATGCCTGAATTCCATCCCTCATTCCTGAAATCTATTCCTACCTTAATACCCCAAAGATGGCTCCTGGGTTAGGTACACACACACACACACACACACACACACACACACACACACACACACACCCCTCTAAACACCATCAGCTATCTGAAACCTGGCAGCCTCTCTCCAGAAAGCTGGACTCCAGGCCAGTCCTATGGCCTAGCCAGAGAGTAGGAAGCTAAGGGCTTGTGATTATGAATCTCAGATTCTGCTACTACTACCAAGTAAGAATTGGCCTTAGGTATAATCAAGGTCAGTTCCCGCACGGCTCCTTGTGACAGGGCTGAGTAACAGGCCTTCTTTTCAATGATGTTCTAAACAATTGGCAAGTTCAGATGATACCCAGGAACTACTGTTAATATTAAGTTGATGCTCAAGTGGATGAAAGCATTATGGTTATTAAAGAAAATGTCCACATTTTTAAAAGATGCATGCTGAGTATACAGGGGTAAATAATATATCTGGGTTTTATAATCAAAGTTTTTTTTTTTTTAAATGACTCTGGGTTAAGAAGGGGATGAATGAAGCAAGAGTGGTGAAAAATTCAATTAAAATTTCTGGACTGTAGGTGATGCTTATATAGGGGCTAGTTATACTGTTCCCTCTGCTTTAGCTTATGTTTAAAACTTTTTCCTATAAAAACCTTAAAAATAATTTTGGACCAAAAAATTAGGTGGAGAATAGTTTTTTATAGTGCCAATTTGCTTTTTATCATTTTTTTATTTTTTTTTTACATTTTTACAATATTTTATTTTATTTTTTTTATTTTTACTTTTTATTTTTATTTTACTTTAAGTTCTGGGATACATGTGCAGAAAGTGCAGGTTTATCACATAGGTATACATGTGCCATGGTGGTTTGCTGTACCCATCAACCCATCATATAGGTTCTAAGCCCCAAATGCATCAGGTATTTGTCCTAATGCTCTCCCTTCCCTTGCCCCCTACCCACTGACAGTCCCCGGTATGTGATGTTCCCCTCCCTGTGTCCATGTGTTCTCATTGTTCAGCTCCCACTTATTTTTTTTTTTTCTTTTAGCAAAATTATTTATTTATTTATTTTTTATTATACTTTAAGTTCTAGGGTACATGTGCACAACGTGCAGGTTTGTTACATATGTATACACGTGCCATGTTGGTGTGCTGCACCCATTAACTTGTCATTTACATTAAGTATATCTCCTAATGCTATCCCTCCCCCCTCCCCCCTCCCCACAATAGGACCCAGTGTGTGATGTTCATCTTCCTGTGTCCAAGTGATCTCATTGTTCAATTCCCACCTATGAGTTAGAACTTGCGGCATTTGGTTTTCTGTTCTTGTGATAGTTTGCTGAGAATGATGGTTTCCAGCTGCATCCATGTCCCCGCAAAGGACACGAACTCATCCATTTTTATGGTTGCATAGTATTCCATGGTGTATATGTGCCACATTTTCTTAATCCAGTGTGTCACTGATGGACATTTGGGTTGACTCCAAGTCTTTGCTATTGTGAATAATGCCACGGTAAACATATGTGTGCATGTGTCTTTATAGCAGCATGACTTATAATCCTTTGGGTATATACCCAGTAATGGGATGGCTGGGTCAAATGGTATTTCTAGTTCTAGATCCTTGAGGAATCGCCACACTGTTTTCCACAATGGTTGAACTAGTTTACAGTCCCACCAACAGTGTAAAAGTGTTCCTGTTTCTCCACATCCTCTCCAGCACCTGTTGTTTCCTGATTTTTTAATGATCGCCATTCTAACTGGTGTGAGATGGTATCTCATTGTGGTTTTGATTTGCATTTCTCTGATGGCGAGTGATGATGAGCATTTTTTCACGTGTCTGTTGGCTGGCCAATTTGCTTTTTATAATAATTATTACTCAATTTAGTTCAACGTACAACGCAATGGCTAAATTGTATCATTTCTCTTATAGTAAGTATATGAGTTTTAAAAACTGGTTTTATCCATACCTTCTGCCAGTTGTCATGCATGGTCTCACCCTCCAGGAGTTCATTTTTAAGCTGTGAAGACATAATGGATACACATGAGACAAGAGTTGGGAAACAATGTCAGACAGGGTATGATGTAAATGCCAAGACAAGTGACAAAAATGGAAAATGTGATACATGTTCAGGAAAAGGGGTGATCAGGGAGGGCTGGAAGGCAAGGCTGGTGGCTTTGAGTTGCAAGTTGTTCGCTGCCTATTGGTCTCAGAGCTTTGGATTCATTGCCTCTTTCCGTTTAGGCTTCTTTCTTTGCATTCATTTCTCCATGGTAGAACTCCCTCTGGATTCTTAAAGCTTGTAAGCAACAACTTTTTTACTTTCAGTATCTCCCTGTGCCCTTTCCTTATGAGGCTGTATTTGACACATACTGAGTCTCCATGGATGTGCACCCTCCATCTGCTCACGGCTGCTCCATCTCACTGTTCTGTCCCAGATGGTGAACTGCAGCCCAGATGCAACCACCACCAGCATTCTTGCCCGCTCAACCCAGTGTCCCCCTGGCCCTGAGTGGCAGTAATGTCTGCCAGGCAGGCAGCCAGGGAACTACCGTGCCTGGACGTGACAGTGGCCTCAGAAGAGAGCCCCTTCCTGCCAAGTGCTGGGGAAGGGGAAAATTGTCAACCATAAAGGAAAGAGTGGACACCTAACCAAGATAGGGAACTCAGCTGGTGCTGAAATCACAGCCCTTCAAATGGGCTAGAATGATCTCTCAAAACAGGAGGAAAAAAATTCCCTAGAAACCATTCAAAGAAGACCCAAGTTCAAGTTATGGATGATCTAAGTTAAAAAAAAAAATTTTTTTTCCCGACATTTCCTAGGTCATTCACACAAAAGAAAGTTTTTCTTTGCTTTTTTTCCCTTTTGGCTTATTCTCACTCTGAATTATCTGAAGCACTGTGACCAGGTTACTTGGCCATGCTGAGTTGGCAAACAGATGAAGCCATGTGGGTGAGGAGGTGGGATGTACCTAAGCATCTGCCATCCACATCACACTGGGAGACTGCCGTGTCACAGTAGCCATTGGATCCTTTCATGGCTTAGAATCATGAAGTAAAAAGTTTGAAGTAAAAAAGTTTGAAGTAAAAAAGAAAACATCAAATCCATGTTACTTAAGAGTGGTAGGATTCAAGAAGACTATCAGAACACATTCCCTGCCTCACAGGCAGAACTTCAACCCAAGTAGTCATTTGTCTCTGGACCCTGCCTTCCCTGGGCTCCGTATCATTCCCCACACCTCCTTGGTTATGGGGGACTCCATAGGAGACTCGGGTCTACAGGACTAATTTCATTCCACCTCTCATGTGTACAAAAACGAAAACAAAATGCTTTAACATCATCAACAACAAAAGGAACACTGCTGTTCTGCATCTAGGGGAGAAGCTTCTCAAAGGAAAAGACATCAAAGTGTGGCCATGATTTATGCACATGAGGTGTGAGTCTGACCTGGAGAGGCTGGGACACAGAATCATTGAACTTTTGCTGAACGAAGTAATGGGAAGTTTGAGTTTTCTTCAGGGAAACAAAGAGACACCACAGGGGCTGCATCGCTGGGAACAAACAGGGGTCTCTGGTGAGAGACACGAGAGTCATGTGCATGTGGCAGGTGAGGGGCTCAAGAAGGACCGTGAGATATTTATTGGGGTGAGGATAGCTATGGCACTTTAAAGAACAGTGGCGTTTGATTTTTTATTCGAAATAGTTTTCCTTCTGCATCATCTTGTGACCCCTTCCATAACCCCAGCCCTCCCATAAGTCTTTACATATGGCAGTTTTGTGTGAGGGAATCTTTGGGGAAGAACAGATGTGAGATGCTGTCTGGTGAGGGGAAGGAGAAATAGGACAGTAACCACAGGAGCTGTGAGTAGTCACTAAGAAGAGGCGGTCGTGGAGAGAAGGCTGGAGCACAGGCCACCTCGCCTCAGGAGCGGATGTATTTCACTCAAAATATACTAGAAGAAGGTGACCCTGACGGCAAGGTGGGAGGGGAAAGCTGGTTCTTACTGGGGAAGGGGCTGTACTGGCAGGAGACACTTAGGTCCTTAAGAAACAAAAAATCACATTTCCCTGGTTTGAATGAGAACCCACATACACATACAGATACATATAATTAATCTTTGCCATTTTTGGCTTACTAAAGTTTTATCTTTCATTACAGAATTTATCACATTATACTGTATTATTTCTGATATATTCATATGTTTTATAAATACACATGTGAACTTTATATCTTTTGTACCGGCAAAGTGCCTGGCATATGTTAAGAATAGTTTGTTGAATGAATACTTGAATAAATGGCTGCTACATATATTTGTTAACAAGATGAAACTCTGAGTCACTCAGCAGAATCAGGTCTCATCTGCCATCATGGGACTGATGTCAGTTTTGTTCCTACTTTTCTCCACCTCCCTGATCCGTTTAGATGAACCCTGGGATTCAGGAAGTACTAGTTCTGTGATGTCCTGCACTGGGATACACAACACTCTTCTATGCACCACAGTTTCTGGCTGAGGAGGAGGTGTGAACAGGCTGGCGTGGGCATGTCACTCTCACTGGGCCTGGCAGAGCTGGCCAGCTGCACCATGCAATACAGGGGTCAGCTCATTGCCAAGAGCAGTAGTGGCCTTGTGAGTAAGCTGAGTGGGCAGGCATGGCCTGAGTCATTTTGCAAGTGCCCGGAAGCTGACCATCCCACAGCCTCCAACACTGAACTTCCCATTTCCTGTTACAGTAGCCAAAACTCTACCACCCTTAGCTATTCATGTTTTTGGATCTTTCAGAGATCTCAATTAGTGAGTATTTGTGTTGGCTTCCAATACAGGGAGAGAAGGACAAGGGAGGAAGACAGTGAGAAAAAGAAACAGGAGGAAGATACCGATAGGCTTTGTACCCTTCCCTGTCCTTGTGCGGAACAATGCTTTCTCGAAAGAATAGCTTTAGCTCTTCCAAACTGCCCAGACAACCGTGAGAAGCCCAGAGGGTCAGGACTCTCCACACATCTTCTTACACACATACTTACTCTGCCAGCCATACAACATCTGAAAACTCACACACATGACAGAGATGGGAGAGAAGCATAAGAAGATCAAAACAAAGTGTGCTGTACAGTAAAGGCACTGTAATCTTGACCTGATACCCCAGGCCCACAGTTTAGGCTCCCTTCCCCAACTAGGTAAGACCTAGGATCTGAAGAAGAATCCTTTTCTAGATGAAGGTTACGATTAAAGGAGACACACAACTGTATTTTCCTGATCCCAAATTAGAATGTAGGATCAGACAGATCTGTAAATATTTTTATCTATGAAGTCTTAAAAAAAGGAAAACAAATGAAATTGCTGCAGTTTACATGTAATAAATCTCCTTTATTGATGAATGGATTTAACTTTATTGACTTTGGTCTGGAAGACAGCTACGAATCAGGTCTTCCACCGCATCAAGACCACTCTGGAGCTGCTGCTCTTAACCACCTACACCACGGACATATGCATAGGCCAGTCCCTGGAATCTCCATTTCATTTGCCTTTCATGACCTTTTGCCTTTCAAATCATTGAACAAATGATTTGTTTTGCTCTCACTTCTCATTCTAAGTAAATGTTCACTTTTTTTGTTTGTCTTTAAGAGATGAGGTCTTGATATGTTGCCCAGGCTGGACTCGAACTCCTGGGTTCAATTAATCCTCCTGTTTCAGCCTCCTGAGTAGCTGAGACTATAGCCCTGAGCCACTGTGCCCAGCTAATATTCACTTTTCCACCTAAGTTTGCATTTGTGATTTTGTATTCCTTTTCATCAAGAGGGCCCCCATGTTATATAAGTTTCAGTCCCTACAAAGTTGTATCTGCCCTTTCATATACTACCCATGTAGTACATGCTCTTAGTGTGCATAATTACACAGGAAATCTCAACTAACGGATATCACATTACCATGTTTTTTTTTGTTTTTTGTTTTTTGTTTTTTTTGAGACAGAGCCTTGCTCTGTGACCTAAGTTGGAGTACATCTGGGCTCACTGCAACCTCTGCCTCCTGGGTTCAAGTGATTCTCCCGCCTCAGCCTCCTGAGTAGCTGAGATTACAGGCGCCCGCCACCATGCCTGGCTAATTTTTGTGTTTTTAGTAGAGATTGGGTTTCACCATGTTGGCCAGCCTGGTCTCGAACTCCTGACCTCCTCATGTACCTTGGTCTCCCAAAGTGCTGGGATTACAGGCATGAGCCACTGCTCCCAGCCACCATGATTCTTAATTAAGCAGAATGTTGTCTGCATGCTGCCCTTAGAAGTAATTAATGAAATTAAAAGCATGAAAGCAGATAGTGGAGATTTCTATTTCAGAAATGTAGTAAGTACTTAACCTGGTCCCCAGACTTTTGTCCACCTGTATGCACAGAAAAATATGATAACAGCTAACACTCACATAGTGTTTACTGTGAACTAGGCCCCATTTAGTCCTCGTAGCCACCCATTGGGATAGCTGCTAACTCATTTTACAGATTAAAAAAACTGAGGCACAGAGAAATCAAGCATTTCTAAAGTTACACCTAATATAAGGCATACCTGGTTTGTTGACCCAGGCCATCTAGGTCCAGAATCCAAGGTCTCCACCTCTATGCTATTATCACCTATGTAGGGTCATTGCTGATGTGTGAGATGATGATCCAGTAGCACAGAAACAAATCATTACTTTGTTTTCTACTGACAAATATTGTCTTTTACTCTTAGCATTCTGGTTAAATAAAATCATGGTTGCTTTCCTTTCAGTTTCTTCCCTTCCTCAACTAGGAATGAGAGATATCCCTGGACATGCCTGACACATAGTCTGACGCATTGGCAGGGGTTGAAGTTGGCTGAGTGGTGCCTCCAAAGATATCAGGCCCTAATCCTCAGTCTGTGAATATTCTTTAATATGGTAAAGTTTTCACAGATACATCTAAATTAAGGATCTTGAGATGAGAAGAACATCTTGAATTATCTGGGTGGGCCCTAAATGCTATCAAAAGTGTCCTTATGAAAGAATAGCAGAGGGTAATTAAACACACAAAGGAGACAGCAATGTGAAGGCAGAAACAGAGATTGGAGTGATGCAGCGTCAGGCCAAAGAACAGGAAGGAATGCTTCCAGCAGAAGCTAGGAGAGACAAGGGACTGATTCTCCCCCAGAGCCTCTGCAAGTAGTGTGGCTCTACTGACACTTTGATTTCACATTTCTGGCCTCTGTAATTGTGAAAGAATACATTTCTGTTGTTCGAAGGCATTAAGATTGTGGCAATTTGTTACACAAGCAATAGGAAACTGATACAGGGGTCAATATATAGCAGTCAAAACAGTTTAAACGCAATAATAGTCATAACTGCCATGCCTTGCACACTTGCAATGTACTGGGTATGTACTGTGTGACATACAGTCCTCCATTTCATTATCATAAGGTAAATGAAGAAACTGAGGCCACACAGCTACTAAATGGCAGAGGAAGGATTCGAACCAAGGTCTGTCCAACTCCAAAAACCATGAATAGAAAGACTACACTATTCTGTAAATTCCAGCATCCCACATAGACATTCATTCCACTAAAATGATATCCAAATCCTAACAGTTCTTAATGCTCGCTATGGGTAGATTTATTTCTTAATCTTTCCCTCTTTGTCCATATACCCTCTCTCATTTTGTTATCTGTTGGTTGCTCTTAGTGCCACTTAAAAAAAAATAACGTCCAAATTACTATTAGTCTGTTTTCCCAATGAAGAAACTGAGGCACAGAGAGGTTAACTCACTTGCTGGAATCCTGCAGAGCCTGATCCTGGAAACTGTGCTCTCACTACTCCGATATATACCCCTACAGAATCTTGGTCTGGGTCAGTAAGAAATATCTGGCAACTTAATACTTTTTTCTCATGTGACTTTTACTTTGTAGAGTAGGTGTATCAGCTCTCTGTGCACACTTAAAGGTTAATTAAACCACTACAAAATGCAAAAGCAGCTAGGTCTTTGTTTCCGAGGTAATAAAATCACAAAGGATTCCTGTTCAAAAATGAAGGCTATAATATTCTGTTGCCAGTGGGTTTTGTGCATTTTTCCTGTTTTAACAACGTGTACTTCTCTCTTCACCAGAAACATTAGGTCACAAAAGCCAATCTCATCTACATCTTTACAATGTTGTTTATCATTTTTTTTTTGCATGCGGGAGATAGAACTGGTAATGAAACAGCCAAATTGGATTCCAGCGAGGATTTGTCCTGACTTAGAATACTTTCAGAATCCATTCAGAACGCCTCTGATTTATCATTAAGCCCCCAGAAGCCATTTATTTTGGGCCAGCTTTTCAGGGATAGGACATCAGTTGTGTGCTAGTTATTGGGAATTATAACACAGCTGATGAAGTGTGACAACACAGAGTCTATTGGATTCACAAAAGATTACAGAAGGGTGTTACAGAAGTCAACAGCTATTATGCTGAAAATGTCTCTGAGCAGAGAGAGAACATGAAAATAAGGAAATAGATTCTATCCTGCTGCCTGTCATCCCTCCTAGGGTCTTTGGGTTCAGTGTACATGAATTCCCCTCCCACAGTTCCTTTTCCTACCCCTGCAGTTTTTCAGCGTCTACTCCCGCCCACTCCCTCTCTCCCTCAAGCAGGTTATCATACAAAATTAGAACTAGGGAAAAAGGGTGGATTGATACTTATGGCTGTGCAGTGGTAGGTGGTTAATTCAGCCACATCATGGATACAGTTATGTTAAGCAAAGGGCAGACAGCATGTTATTAAATGAGGTTTTAGCTGACCCATAAAATCCAAAACACTTCAGAAACCAGGAATCATAGTCTTGTCATACTCACTGTAGCATCCACTTGAAGGTGTTCTAGGTCAGCCTTCCATCTTCCCACAGTGTACGTGGCATGCCCAGGAGAAGCTGGAGGAAAGCAGTAGTGAATTGTTTCAATCTCTCTGGCAATATTGTCTAAAATTACCAATGTACACACCTAGTGACCTAACGATTACACTTTTTGGTGATTCCATCCTAAGAGAAAAGAAAAGCATGACCTAGTACATAGTATAATATGTCCAAGCGTGTTTATTACAACATGATACCCCATAGTTAAAAAAAAATCTGGTAGGAAACAATCTGCATTTCTAGCAATAAGAAATGTCTGAAGAAAGCATGGGAAATATCTATCATGCAATATCATGCAGCTATAAAAAAGAATGAGTTAAATCTATATGCATGAACCTAGAAAGATATCCACATAGATTAAGTGGCAAAAAAAAAAAAAAAAACTCAGTTACAGAGTAACACACACAATACCGTATTATCAAACTTTAAATTTCTAGGCCTTTTCCCAGAGAGTGCCATCATGTTCATATCATCTCTAAGTTTGAGGCAGCTCATCAGCATATCCATAATGCAAAAGGAAACTGGAATCACAAGTTGAGGTGGTTTCAATGCAGCTCTTCTTAGACAGGCAGATGGACTTCATAACATGTATGTGTCCTGCCCGAGCTTTTACTGCCCTGGTAATCCTTATAAAGTAAAAATACCTCTCAGTCTCCAGAGAAATCTCTTCAAGTTGGGATTCTGGGGGAGGTATTAGGTTTAGGGGCAAGATGAAAGAAGGCATTTCAGATTTGCCTTTTCTTTCCTTTTCTTTTTTTTTTTTTTTAAGACAGTCTCGCTCTGTCGCCAGGCTGGAGTACGTGGCACAATCTTGGCTCGCTGCAACGTCTGACTCCCAGGTTCAAACGATTCTCCTGCCTCAGCCTCCCGAGTAGCTGGGATTACAGGCACGTGCCACCACACCCAGCTAATTTTTGTATTATTAGTAGAGACGGGGTTTCACCGGGTTAGCCAGGATGGTCTCGATCTCCTGACCTCGTGATCCACCCGTCTCGGCCTCCCAAAGTGCTGGGATTACAGGCTTGAGCCACCGCGCCAGGCCTGTGGCCATTAATTCTGAAAGTTTCAAGTCAAAGCCATCTTTACCTCATGCAAGCTGGGTTCCTTAGCTGATATCTTCTTCTACATCTTCTCTCTAGGCCCCCGTGGCTCCCTCTATTAAGGACAGGTGGTGAGCAGAAGTAGACAAGGCTTATAAACCAGGCTGCTCCTCAAATGCAGCCATAAGAAAAGAAACCTGTGGGGTGTTTTAAATGCATGCCTGATATAAAGATAAACCTCGGATATCATATATCAGGGGATCCCAATCCTCAGGCCACCTATGGGTACCAGTCCATGGCCTATTAGGAACTGAGCCGAACAACAGGAGGTGAGCAGCAGGCAAGCAAGTGAAGCTTCATCTGTATTTACAGCCGCTCCCCGTTGCTTGCATTGCCGCCTGAGCTCTGCCTCCCAACAGATCGGCAGCAGCGTTAGACGCTCATAGGAATGCAAACCCTGTCGTGAACTGCACCTGCCAGGGATCTAGGTTGGACGCTCTTTAGAATATAATGCCTGATGATCTCTCACTGCCTCCCATCACCCCAAGTTGGGACCGTGTAGCTGCAGGAAAACAAGCTCAGGGCTCCCACTGATTCTTCATTATGGTGCACTGTATAATTATTTCACTATATATTGCAATGTAATAATAAAGTGCATAATAAATATAATGTGCTTGAATCATCCCAAAAGCGTTCTCCCCACCTCCACCCTGGTCTGTGGGAAAAACTGTCTTCCACAAAACCAGTCCCTGGTGTCAAAAAGGTTGGGAACCACTGTCTTACAGGATATATAAAGTGCAAGTTCTATGTGTCCCAGAAAAGGATTTTAAAAGTAATTCATGGTGTGTATCATGGCGTGTATCTTCTTATGTATTAGTAATACTTTGTGTAAAGTGCTTCTCCCTGTTCTGTTGGATTTATCTTTGAAGTAGCTTATAAAGGTAAAGATATGAGTATAGAAAACATTCCTTCACTGGCCCTATTTTATAAATGAAGGAACAGAGGCTGGATGCAACATGTGGCAGATTATGCGAAAAATCTAGTAGCTAAGCAAATGTAAGACTTCAGGTTCCCTGGATTCCACGACAGCTGACTTCCCCATCTGAAGTGATACCTGAGCACAATAGCTTTTAATCGTCAGATTATAATGGTTCCTTTTACTCTGATAATATTGCTGATATTTCTAGAAATAACTTGTTCATCCATTTATTAATCTCATAAACCCCTGACTGGGGGAAAGGTCAGAATGGGGGAATGGTCAGAAATGGGGCTGGAACCGTCATCAGGAAGCCAGAACCTCCACTGCCTGGAGAGTTCAGTTCAGTGTCAGGCCTTTGTCTTGAGGGCAACGGGAAACTATGGAAAGGTATTTAAGTTGGGGGATGTGGTGATCAGCAGCATTTGGCAGCAATCCAGTCAGAAGATCACGACGATAAAGCAGGTGAGAGACGACGGTGTCTCAAGGGCAAAGGGGATCCCATCAAGACATGGGAACCGCCACATCGTTCTTTCCCCTATATCACGGTTTCTAGACTTTTCCTTCTAGGAGGCCTGCAAATGTCTGTTATCGGGAGGAAAATCCGGCCCTCCTATTTCTCCAGCCTTCCCTTGTTCCCAGTCCGGCCCTGCCCCTTTAACATTCAGGAATGAGAGCGGAAGCAGAAGGCCCAGGTCCCCGCGGGTCCCGACGCCCGGATTCCACAGCCTGTGAGGATCCCTTGCGCCTAGAGGGGGACGAGGCCACTGGCACTACGTCGTGACTTCACCAACAGCCTGCAGTTCTCGTTAACGGGCTTTCGCCAGGCCCCTTGGCCTAACGCCAGGATTCCCGGTGCCCGCCCTCAGCGCTCTGAGATTAGACAACACCCCACAGGCCGCGGCTCTGGACCATCCGCAGCGCCGAGACCGGCGTACACAAGCCTGCGGCCGCTAGCTCTCCCACAAGGCCGAGCGCGGCCAAAGGGCAGCCCCGCCCCCGCCACCTCCTGCAGCTCTATTGGCTAACGCACCTGCCACTCAGCCGCGCGCCCGACCTCGGCCTCGGGCCTGGAGGAGGGATCCCAAATCTCGGCTCGGCTCGGCTCCCGCTGCCTCGCTTCTCCTTGACGTTGACTGTGTTTGGCATCTCTGTTCCAACGCCAGCAGCCGTTTCGCGACCCACGGCGGACTTGCATAAACACTTTCTAGTTGGAATCTCACCCTGCGAGGTGGGCAGGGTGGTGATATTCCTGTTTGACGCCGACAGAAATAAGAGAGATTGACTCTCAGAGTCATGTGGCGGGATTTTAAAGGGGGATCTTAATAGTGGCTCCAGACAGACCCGTGTTTTCTGCTTCTAGCATTAACTACGTCATTAAACACCTCTGAGTTAATTTTGTCTGTGAAATGGGGAAAAGATAGCCACCTTGCATAACTGGTGAAGAATTCGTAAACTGACAGAAAAATCTAGTAAGAGGACTGGCCCGTGGTCGGCTCTTAGTGGTGTATGTGGGGCTGTGAACATTCCCAGGTCTTCTGACCTCTTGTCTGGGACTCTTTCTGCTAAACTAGCGGTTCTCAGAGGCCCAGAGACTTCGGGAGATCCGGGGGCATCTTCAAGGGGATCCCTGAGTTCTAAACTGCAGAGAAACACTCTTAAGAGAGAGAATAAATATTTCCACCATATTATTACGGATAATATATATGTTGTCATCTATTTGCCAAAGACTGTTGTAAGTGCTTGTATACATTAAGTCACTTAATCTTCACGGTGAACACTATGGTACATCCTATTATAATTCCTATTTTACAGGCAAATAAACTGAGGCACGGAGACGTTAAATACCTTTCCAGCTAAAAAGTGTGGGAGCTGTTTTACGTTCATGCAATCTAGCTGATAAAGCCACACACATTAGTGTTTGTACTGTATATTATTGTGCAAGAGGTGTCTTTGATAATGATTCTTGAGACACCATTTACAAGATGCCTCTGACTTTTATTAAACTCTCAAAGGGCAGGAGAAGAAAAAAAGAAAAATACAGAGGAACCTAAACCCTAAATCAGAGACAGACTACATGCAGATGTACAAATGGAAGATTAGAAACCCAAGTTGTGGGTACCATGTTTGGAATTCCGTTTTAGCTGAATGCTTTGGACTATCACGTCCCTTGGTGGCTCCCTGGAGCTGCCCACTAAGGAAGAACGATTGAATGACAGGATTGGAATGGAATGTAGCCATCATCTTATCTGACCACACAGACACCTCTCAGCAGATGAATGCATCACCTCCACATGATAATTTTGAAGACTTTCTGAGAAAGTGATAATATTAGCCTGTTACCTCACAATCACAAGGAACAGTACAGTGACTACAAACCCTGTGTGCCTTATTCAACAGCTGTCACAGAATAAAGAAAAAGACTGGGAGAGAGATGGGAGCTGATAGACCAGAGGAGACCAAAGACTTAAACTGAAGACTAAATCATGGGAAATGGGAGCAAGGACTTATTTGTTTAGAGGGTGAAAAGAGTGAATTTGCCTACAGGGCAAATCTGGAAGCAGCTCTCCCTGGGAGCCAGGTTAGAGTTCCCACTAAGGTGTCCTTGGCCTCTGCAGTGGTGGTGGCCTTGAACTACACAGCACACTTGGACACTCAGCTTCTGAATGTCCAGAGCAGTCCTGAGTCTTGCCTGAGAAAAATACTCAGGTGCTTGGGCTTCGCCTCTCCCTTCTGCCTTCTTTTCCTCCACCTTTCCAGGTCAGCCTGGGGAATATGGGGTGTGAGGAGGGAGGTGAGTGGAGGCTGAGTTTTGACCAATGTTATATGACATTTGAACCTGACCGATGGCAAAAGAAAGATCCTTTGGGAGGCAGGCCTATGTTCTCATCCCTTTTCCTGCCCCTTTGGATCAGATAGCTGTCAATCATTGTCTCTGGGGCTGGTAAAGAACAGAGAGGGGCACCGGACAACATCAGCCAAGTAAAAGTAGTGCTGGGGGTTGGGTCCCAAGTGATCTGTCAACACATCCTGAAATGGTATTTTGAGTGACCAGAGAAAATGCAGGCTCCATGAAGGAGAGAAGTCTAGGGTGATTCCTGTGGAGAAATATTGGTTGTGAGATTTAAGAGGTGAAAGTGACATAGACAGGAAATGAGGCAAGAGGCTGAGAGTCAGTGGCACCACTTGCTTTGGAAATGGAGCAAAGGCTGTGAAGCTCACAAAAGCTTGGTCCTGGGGTGAGGTGTGGGGAAGGTTGGCCACATAGGACAAGAGCAGGGCTGCAGAGTTAAAGTCCCAAGGACAAGCAATGTGACTGTCTTTCCAGAAAGATTGGGACCTCACCAAACTACCATCTCCCAAGCCCTTCCATCCAACAACTGGATATTCTCTCTATGGCATGAATAACAGTTATTGTGCCACTTGGTATACAAAGACAATTATTATACATTTGCTTTGTACTGGGCTTTTGCTAACTGGCTGTAAGTGCTAACCTTTCATAAGTGACTCTAAAAAGGATGATTTCTGCACAGCTCTCTAAGCATTTGTGGACCCAGTCAGGAAAGTGGAAAGAAGCAACAGGCTTAGCAGATCATTCTGAATAGCTTTGGAAACATAAGCCAGGGAGACCCAGAATGAGGTAAGGAAACCAGTCTTCTCATTTGGAACCTAGAACATTTGAATATGGACACTTTGATGTTTACCTTGGCACCATTAGTATTGAGCAGATTTGTTAAGTATTAGTTTGAACCATCTGAATGATGTGCTGATATTCAGCTGTTTTTGATGCACAAAACATAGCAATTTCCTATGGCTGAATCTGATAAAATCCTGAGGTAATAAGATACTCTAAGAGATGTTAACTTAGTTGACTAGGGGAGAAAACTGAGGAACTTTGGGGACCTAGGTCTCTAAGAGTGAGTGTTCCCAATTACAAAACAATTCATTAAAAAGAGGCTTGCAGGATCTCCAGTTAAAAATTCTAGCTTCATTTATTTATTCATTCATTGTACCAATATCAAAAATCATTAAGCATCTCCCATGTGTCAGCCACTGTGCTAGAAAGACAGAATAAAATGATGGTCACTGCCCTGAAGGAACACACAGAATAGCGGGAAAGGAGTGAGGATGGTGCAGTGGACAGGACTACAGGGAAGGCCCTGGGGAAACAGAAGAGGAACAGAGAGAATGATTCTGGGGAGGGAAAGGAGGAAGAGAAGGAGAGGTGTGGTCTTAGCCAGAGAAGGTTTTGATGTGGGAAAGGCAAGTAATAATTAGCCAAATAGGCAAGGCAGGAAGGAAAGTTCCAGACAAAACCAGGCAGAGATGACCATATGATTTAAAGAAACAAGTTATATTTAGAGTGAATATAGGTGTATTAAGTCTACAGAAAGGCATTTATCAAAGGGCTTTAGGCATCTCCAAGTCAGGAACCGTGTCATATTTATGTTCATATAGCCAGTGTTGTGTCCAGGACCATACCTAGCACATGGTAGGTGCTTGGTAGATATTGAAATAAACTGGCCTGAGGTAAAAAGCCTGAAATTGAAATATACCACAAATTTAAAAGAACTTTTTTCTTTCCTGCTCCCATTAGTCTGAATTGATGAGGTTTCAATGTATTACTTGAAATGTTATGCACGAAAACATTCATTTGCAACCTATCTCTAGAAAGAGATGTGGTTATGTAACCTTTTAATCTGTGTGTCTAAGTAGATATCAAAAGTATGTCTTGCCTTGAGGACTTTCCTAAGTCTGTTCAATGCTGCTATAATAGAATACCTAAGCCTAGGTAATTCATAAAGAAAAGAGGTTTATTTAGCTCACAGCTCTGCAGTCTGGGAAGTACGAGAAGCATGGTGCCAACATCTGCTCAGCATCTGGTGAGAACCACGCGCTGGGTTAAAAAACATGGCAGAGAAGATCACAGGGGTAGCGAATACTTGTGAAGAGAGGCAAAACCTAAGGGACTCTGGGTTTTATACCAATGCACTCTTTTGGAAATAAATCCACTCTCACAAGAACTAGTCTAGCCTCCCCAGAGCAGGAACTCAGTCACTTGGTGAGAACCATGACAAGCCATTCATGAGGGATCTGCCCCCGTGACCCAAACACCTCCCATTAGGCCCCACCTCCCACCACCACCACAATGGGGGTCAAAGTTCAACATGAGTTTGGTGGGAACAAATAAACTATATCCAAACCATAATAAAGACTTTTTCAGTTCCTTATGTTGAATATTTAGTGTGTACTCTCCATAGGCCAGGTGATATAACAGGCTTGTGACCACAGTGGTAAATAAGGCAAATATAGACCCTGCCTTGAGGGAGTTTAATATTTAGTAGATAAAACAGTTATTATCTGTTAATTTGCCTGGATGAATCAGGGAAGGCTCTGAAATGGAGCAGCCTCTGGAAGATGAGGGCATTCCAGGGAGGAAGGGTGGCATATGCGCCAGCATGGAGGCGGGAGGAGATAGCATGATGTACCTGGAGAAGAACAAATAATGAGTGCTACATGGGGCTATTGGAAACGAGAAGGAAATGTGGAAGAAGAAGTTAAAAAGGTGGGCAAGGGTTAGCTCTTGAAGTGTCTTGAAAAGGAGTTTGTATTTTATTTTGTAGTCAAAGAAGAGCCATTGGAGGATTTTATACCAGGAACCAAAAATAGAGTCTGAAAATAGAGGCGCAGAGACTGGTAAGTTGGTGGTTGCCAATCAGTGGTCCAAGGAAAAGATAGATAAGCAGAGCCGTGATCAGCACCAGAGAAGAGGCAACAGAAGGGAGATGCTCAGGATACAATCAATGGGCTTCGAGAGTGACTGGACGTGGGGCACTGGAGAATAAGTGACATGGAGAGGTCTAGATTGACCTCTGGGCCTACAGCTCAGGAAAGTGGGTGGGAGGTGGCATTCAGAGAGACCGGGAGCACTCCTCATCTTTCAGAGCCCAGCACATGATCAACAACAGCTGACTTATGAGTAAGATCTTGGGGTCCTTGAAACACCAAAACATTGGTATTTTTAGAATTTCACATTCTTACTGCCCAAGGAAACCCCTTGCAAAGAAAAAAAAAAAAACCTTAAGAAAAGTAAAAGTATTTAAAAGGCTCCGACTTCTCCAAAACACTTCCTCTTTTCTTACTCTCCCAATTGTACAGTCAAAGCAATAACAGCAGCCACATATTAAGTCATTACCATCTATAGCCAAATAACTACAAAACCACAAGAGGGCAATGAAAATGGCCGTAAAGGCACAGAGTAGTAATTAGTTTCGCATTAGCACCAGCTACACTAATGTCAACATAGAACAATTAACATTCCTAACCTCATAATTAGGCTATAACCTCTGCATGTCTTGCCAGAGTAGATTGATGAATGGCACAGGAGGAATAAGCAATAATAAGGCAGCCGTGCAGTGAGACCACTGCATCCTGACCTTGTCTGCGGGTGATCCACAGTGCTGTTGGATAGAAAGGCAGTGGGAGAACTCAGTTGTGATTTCCACTGATCTAGCCATTCCCCAGCTAAAAACCATCTAATTCAGCTGCACTTTCTTTGAGTCCCAGGAAGTGAGTGAGTGAGTGGGAGAAAAGCTACAGCAGTAATAACACAGAAGGCAGAGTCCTTTTGCATTTATATCTCTTTATTCTGTCCATCACTAGGCAACCATTCTTTGTGCTTAAAACTACACATCTTTGTACATGTGACACCTTCTTCTTTGACGTAACCACTTTGGTTTGCAGTGTGCTAAGGGATATCTATTCTATTTATTTCTGTTTAGGTCAACCGCAATGAAGACCAATCCATTTGACCTCCATCCTGGCTCATCTCCTCTGTGTTCTCATAGCATCATATTACAGAATGGATCACAGACGCCTTTGCAGTTGCCTATTTATTTGTCCATTTCTCCCTCCAGACTGTGAGTTCCCAGAGGGCATGTCTTATCTATGTTAGTAGCTACATCTTCAGTACGTGGCTTTGTGGACAACACTCCATAACTGTTGGAGGAATGAATGAATGAGTGAGTGAGTGAATGTTTTCCCTGAAATTCAAGCCTTGGTGGTTGAACTTGTGATTATTTGGTTTACGGAACAAGCTAGGCTGATTGAATTGACTCGGGCAGGCAGAATTAGGCAAAATGTAACACAAAGAAGATGAGTACACCAGCCTCGCTGATTGAGGAGGTTAGCTGTGGATGAGCCAAGTGCCAGCTGCCAGCTGCAGTTGCAAGGCCATGTTCTTCTTCTAGCTAAGAACATTTCGTGGCAGAGACTCACTCAGGGGTCTGAATATCAGAATCACAACCAGAAAATGGCATTATTGCACAGGCAAAAAGTTGGCGGCTGTCTCCAAGTAACAGTGTCTTGTTAGGTTCCCTAGAAGCAGAGTCTAAGACAAGGACTCTTGGTCAAGTGATTTACTGAGGTCATGCTCTCAGGAGAAAGGGAGTGAGAGGAGCATAATAGGCAGGGAGAAAAGCTAGAGGAGAGCTCAGCTGGAGACTGGCTGTAGCCTGATCACCTTGAGCTATGGGGTTGGCCAACCCTTTGTCTTTCTGTGTGGATCAGTCATTGGCTGTGGGCTATCCCCCTGGGGACAGGAACCCATAACCTCCTAGTGAACACATCTCTTATTTCAGTAGAGAGCAATTCTCTGGAAAAGTGGGCAGCTGTGAGCTGTTGACAGTATCCAGAGCTGGAGGATGGGTGCATGGCTGGTAAAGGTGCTCCGAGCATGGCACCTCCAGCATCTACAAGAGTTGTATTGTGTGAAATATTGTTATAGTCACTTCTCAAAAAAAGACATTTATGCAGCCAACAGACATATGAAAAAATGCTCATCATCACTGGTCATTAGAGAAATACAAATCAAAACCACAGTGAGATACCATCTCACGTCAGTTAGAATGGCGATCCTCAAAAAGTCAGTACACAACAGATGCTGGAGAGGATGTGGAGAAATAGGAACGCTTTTACACTGTGGGTGGGAGTGTAAAGTAGTTCAACCATTGTGGAAGACAGTGTGGCGATTCCTTAAGGATCTAGAACTGGAAATGCCATTTGACCCAGCAGTCCCATTACTGGGCATATACTCAAAGGATTATAAATCATTCTACTATAAAGACATGCACACGTATGTTTATTGCAGCACTATTCACAATAGCAAAGACTTGGAACCAACCCGAATGTCCATCAATAATAGACTGAATAAAGAAAATGTGGCACAGATACACCATGGAATACTATGCAGCCATAAAGGAGGAGGAGTTCATGTCCTTTTCAGGGACATGGATGAAGCTGGAAACCATCATTTTCAGCAAACTATCACAAGAACAAAAAAAAAAACAAACACCGCATGTTCTTACCCATAAGTGGGAGTTGAACAATGAGAACACATGGACATAGGGAGGGGAACATCACACACTGGGGCCTGTTGGGGGGTGGGGGGCTAGGGGAGGGATAACATTAGGAGAAATACCTAATGTAGGTGACAGGTTGATGGGTGCAGCAAACCATCATGGCATGTGCATAAGTATGTAACAAAACTGCATTCTGCACATGTACCCCAGAACTTAAAGCATAATGAAAAAAAAAGAGTTTAAAAAAAAAAGAAATATTGTCATAGTAATCACTACTGATTATTGAGCATCTACTATATGCCAAGCGCTGTGATAATTAGATGTATTTGCTTAGATACTCCTTTGGATACACCTGTTAGAAAGGTAATATATTAGCATTTCCATCCGACAGATGAGGAAACTCAGATTCATGCTTAAAATAATTCCTTTCTCTGTCTACATTCCTATGATAGAATCAGGATAGTGCACATCCAACTGGCCTGAATTCCATGCATTCATTCTATTAATGAATTCCACCAATGCTTTTGAGCACCTATTACGTACCAAGACTAGGCTAGGCCCTAGGGATATATATCAGTGAAACGATAGTCTTGAATCCTGTCCTCAAAGGATAGGACTAAGCCTCAGGCCTAGATCCAATGTGATCTAATTAAAAAATATTATTTGGACATCTGCTATGTACATTCTGATTCACCATGCCCTGATCAAGAAAGAATCCAGACCCCGTGCCTCTGTGAAAGTCCACTTGAATCCCTCACGTAAAACATGCTACTGGATTGGGAAAACCTGTTTTCAATACTTCATACAAACCAAGCACGGCAGGCACTTTCCCTGTGCATGAAGATTAAATTTGGTGATCTCTAAATTCCCTTCCAGCTATCACATCCTCAGATTCCCATCTCTGACCATCCACAGTGCTCATGGCTACACCTTTACTGGGGACTGTGACGGTCTGTTTTATGTGTCATCTTGGCTAGGCTGTAGCCAGTTACTCAATCAAACACTTATCTAGGTGTTGCTATGGCAATATTTTGTAGATATGATTAACATCTACAATCACTTGACTTTAAGTGAAGGAGATTATTGTCACTAGTATGGGTGGACCTCATTAAGTCAGTGAAAGCCTTAGGAACAGAACTGAGGTTTCCCTGGGGAAGAAGAAATCCTGCCTGTGGAATGTACCTTCACCTCTGCCTGAGTTTCCAGCCTGCTATCCATCACTACAAATTTTAGACTTTCAAGCCACCCCCACAATCACTTAAGTGAATTCCTTGAAATAAAACT
The DNA here is from genome assembly GCF_003255815.1 of Theropithecus gelada. Lineage (NCBI taxonomy): Eukaryota > Metazoa > Chordata > Mammalia > Primates > Cercopithecidae > Theropithecus > Theropithecus gelada. Next base: position 75,247,467 of record NC_037685.1, read on the forward strand.
CTCTCTCCCTCTTTCTCAACACACACACGCACACGCACACACACACACACACACACACACACACACCCCTCTCCTCTTGGTTCTGTTTTTCTGGAGAACCCTGAATGACACAGGGACTCACCATGTACTTTTCTTCTTGTAATATTGTCTGGTATATACAGTTTTACAGCTTCTGATGTGCATAGTTATGGCCCATCCAGGTTACTAGTACGTAGATGAAGCCCATGCTTAGAACACCAACAAAACAAGGATACCAGAGCACGAGAAAAGCTTATCGTCAATTCAATTAACTTAACCAGAGTTTTATAATAAGAACATGCAGAAATTTTGCTTACACATGAATTCTAGGTTTTTTTTTTAAGTATCTGTATATGGGTGGGAAGGACTATAATCATTTCAGGTTGGAGCCCCTAAATGTATTAATCCAGCTCTGTACATCTCCAAGTAGAATATAAGGTCCATGAGGTCAGAGGCCAAGCCTTGGTTTCTTTATGAGCCTATAGTACCCAGTATGATGTTTTACAGATAATCACATACATAGGAGGTGCTGTATCAACCTAGTATTTTCCTTTTGTTTTATTATCCAGAATATGTTAACTTTGGGAAATGGGAAAAACAGGCTCAGAGAAATGCAGATTTGTTTGTTTTTAGGAAAATTGATTTACCATCTCCAAAGGAGAGGCTGCTTCCTCCATATGGCTAGATTTATTATCTGGAAGGCAGTCCAGAAACCAGCCCTTCTCTTGTTTCTGTGTCCATTGGCAGGTGCTGGGAGTCCAACTGACTGACATGTGTCAGGTTTTGTGAGTGTTTTAAGAGAGATTCATTTTGCAACAGCACATAGGCAGGCTGTCCCAAGCCAGCAGCAAGCATTGTTGGCAGTGGAAGGGATTAAAAGGACTTTTGCAGAGACTCAGAGTCTAGACTCTTTCTTGAACACAACCTGGAATAGCAGTGTGATGTGTAAACAGCAGGTGTCCAGTAAATTTGTGTTTATAGGCCAGCTGACCTTTGACCCCTGAATGATTAACACCCCTGATGGAGTATGTAGAAAGGGGTCCAGATCCTTAAGCAAATAACTTATGCTCAGGTGAGGATCTACCAACTTGAAAAGAGTTGTTTCGACCATAAAAAGGGACTTCAGATTGAGTCCAGCCTGTGGTAGGAAACTTCCACTAACTTGAGTGTGCACCCTGGTGTGTCTCATCCCCAACCAAAGACAAAACTGATCATGCAGCCTAACATTACAGAAATAGAGAACAGAACTCAGAGCCCAAGAGAAATATATGGAAAGGCTTCCAGAATAAGAAAATTAGGAGAATTATAAGACAACTGTGTGTAGGGGTACCCGAAAGGCATTGAAGAGAGAAAAACAACATAAGAGCCGAATGAACTCCATCTCCCATGCATCTCTGAAAGGTTTTCCTGCAACTCCAGTAATGTTGCCCACTAGCCCTGGCCTTCCCTCCTTCCATCCAGTCCCCTCCACACTGGCCAGAGTGAGGCTGCGTACGTCCTCTGTCTACCTAGAGCCGGTTATGTAAAGCCCACATCCTTCACAGGACACTCAAAAGCTCTCAGAACTAGCTATTCTCAGCCTCTCTCCAGCTGCATCCCCTCACTACGCCTTGCCCCAGATGCCCTTTGGTCGCACAGAACTACTTCACATTACTTTAACTACTCCATGCCCTTCCAGCTTCCAGGCCAAAAATGCCTGCAGCCAACCTTTCAAAAGTTCACCAACCTTTCCAGGCCTAATTCAAAGCTAGCTCCCATCCCCTCTGGCTGAATCCATCAGCCTTTCTTTGATGCTTTCCTAATACTCCCTACTCTCCATGGATATTGTATTCCAATTATTTATATAGTATATTCACACTTCAATTCTCAGCAGAATGTGAGTTCTTCCAAATCTCTGGGCAATGGTCCATTATTTTTAAAATTCTTGGTGCCTTGTTCCATACTTGTCACTTAGTGGGTCCTCAATAAATAGAATTAGATAAATGAAGTATTCAACCAAGTGACCTATATTGCCAAGCCTGCCCTGCAGCTCACACTCAGGCATTTCTCTCAAGCTCTTCCTCCCTTTTACCCCATCTGAAAATTGATGCTCGTTAGCGTGTCCGATGCTACGGCCGCAGATTTCCATATGTGCCTTGTGCCTTCCACACAGACTCTGTGCTCATGTTGCAGGAAAATAAGCTTCACAGGCTGTACGCATCCAGCACCAAGCAATGTGAATATGGGGTGTCCAATAAACACTGATCACGTTAATGATTTGTGATATTTTTCTGCCATTCAGTTATGTGCTTTGAGAAAAGAGATAATGGCACAGGGTCAAAGGCCGATGTGAATTGCAGGGAAATCCACTTGTTGGTTGGGGGCATTAGGTGCACCCTCTGCCCTCCTGCAGTCATTCTCTATCCACTGCGGGTGGGTGGCCCTCAGACACAAAGGGATCCATCCCACTGCAGGGCCCTGTTTGTGGAGGGGCTGATGAGTGACCTCTCTCAAGTCAGGTATAGCCCTTAGGCCAGGATAGAAGCTAGAAACATGCTGTGGCGCCCAGTTCCAGGTTTCCAAAGACCGTGCCTCATTTGAGTGGGGGTTGCTCTTCAGATTGAACTGAGGTGTAATTCTGCTTAAATCAACATTCAGGACGAGCCATAACAAATGACAGCTTTTCATTGCTGCTGTAGCTCCATAAGCAAGATTATCTTAGCAATTAGAGGGTAATTATTGTCTACAATCAGAAGGGGAGAAGTGTCAGAACAAGGCCGGCAGAAGTGGTCACATGATGGATAATTTATTAGATGGTGAGTGGCTATTTTTCTCTCTCCAGGCCTTTGTGAGAAAAACACCCAAATGCCACAAGTGCATCCCCAGGGAGCTGCAGGGTGGCAGGAGCCGAGGATGCAAAAACATAATTGCCTTCTATCTACTCTGATTTGAGCTTCATCAAATCCTTTGGCTCCCAGGGTATTCTGCAGCAGATGTGTGCACAATATTCCAGCACTGGGACTTGTGTCTGCGGGTACTGCTGGGGGCCCAAGAGTCTGAGGGTCTGCAAAGCCTCCAAGCCCTTCCCCTTCCTCCCAGGCCTCAAGGCCTGTGCTGGCCACCCTCCTATACAGCCCTTACTTGGCATTCTTGCTAAGTTCTCTGGGGGCTCCAACCTTGACTCTTTTCATTCCATGATGATTTCTTCTGGGCTCTGCGCCTCGGGGGAGAACTTGCAATGCTAGTAATAAACAAAGAGCGCTCATGATTAAAAAAATGAATTTTCCTGTCTTAGGAGAGAACAGCAGAACTTAAGGGCTTTCATAGGATTCTGAACAGCCACCTGTCTTGTCCGGCCATTGTCTACCCATGCATCCATCCGTTCAGTAAAACTCTTTTGTGCTCACTGTGCTCAAAAAGCAGGAAGGTTTTGCCCCAAGGTAGTTCACAGCAGAGTGAAATACAGACTAGAAACCAGATAAACACCATGAGGCGATTTGACAATAAAAGATCATTCTCCTCTACCATAAACCATGAGTCCTTAGGGAGACATGGGTATACACACACCCTCCCAGATGACAAGGCAATAGCTTATACATGGGATTTCAGCTTCCCTGGAGGAGCTAAATAAGTGAACCTACGAATGCCAGTGTTTGGTCACATAGAAGGCACTGAAAAACCTATGGTGACCAAAAAGGTCAGTGGTTGCCCCACCCTCCAACACTCACCCACACACACACACTCTTCTCTGATTTGACCAAGCCATTCTATTGCACCTCTCTGACACAATAGGCTGTTTCATACCTTTGCTATCTTTATGTTTGTCTTCCAGGGCCTGGTCTGCTTGGTGAGACCTCAGCAGCTTTGGAACCTGCTTTTCTAGAGACCTCTCCAGAATCTCCTGGCCAGGTTCAACCTCTGCCATTACTGTGCATTGTCCAAATCTTCCTTGCACTTAGCACCCTGGAGCATGTATGTGTGATCTCAGGCCAGCCAGTGAATGTGCACTTAGAAAGCTCACTCATCCTTAAATCCATGAGGCCCAGAACAGAAACAATCAGATGTTCTGAAAAAATATCAGTGTTAACTACTCAAGTATCTTCTTGTTAAAATATTCTTCTTAATCTGTCTCTCATATTCAATCATTCACTAACTCAATTTCAGACATTTATTGAACACCTACTATGTGCCAGATATTATGATCAGCCTACCTGTCATGGTCTCTTTTGGAAAGAATCTTCTAAACCTGCATCTTAAAATTACCTTTGGGGGTTGTGCTGATAGTGTGTATTCAAGTCTTGTGGTGAACAGGAGGAAAAACATGTCATCTTACCTTTGCAGAGGTTATTTATTTTTTATAAAGCATCTTCAAACCCTTTGGTTAAGACCTCTCACAGTTGAGCAAGTAGAGTTGTGCTGAATTCTAATATAGGGAACCATGGGAGGCAACATGGTTTGAAAATCTGAGCTGTGTGTCTTCTCTGGAGAGAGCACATGCATCCACTAGCTCCTGACTCCACTTTGAAACAGGGATGGATAACAAATGGCATCAGTGCCACTCAAAGAGTTGTAAGTGGCAGCCAGCTATTCCTCTGCCTAATGATCGCTTTGTGTATTCATTTTCCTCTTTTCTCATTTTGATCTCTCCCATTTCCTATCTTCCCTTGCTTTCTGCTTTCTCTCTTTCTGATGACTTTATCCTCCCATACATTCATGCCCTTGAAGGGCATTACTTAACACCCGCCACTAGGCACTCAAGAGGTTTGCTTCCCCTTTGCTTCTAGGCTGGATTAAACCCACGTTCCAGCATGTGGTATGGGAGGCAGGGAGGGCCAGAACTGGCACAGCCTCTGTGTCTTCAGGCTGCTGATCATTCCATTCCACACCAGACTTTCTGAGGTGAACGAGCTAAACCAGTGGCACAGGTCTGACCTATAAACAAGGCAGCACCCAGGAGCAAGCCATTGTTGCTTTGTCTGGGTTGAGCACTCAGCTTTGTACAAGTCAGACAAAACACCTGAACATGGAGCCTGGGCTCCTACCCAGGGTTTCATTCTCACTGTCGCTAAGCCACAGGATGGGAGCAGAAAGGCAATGCTTGCTTTCAACCCCCGTGCACACAGAAAAGCCTCCTCAGCCCAGCATCAGCTTCCCTAAACACCACCCAGGGGGCAGTAAATGTTGATTGACTGGTCCTGATTTACTGGAGCAGAAGAGGAAAAGAAATGACAGGCCCTAAATGTCAAGGCAAGGAGGAGTGTGGCCTGGCCGTAAAGAGAGCCGAGAGTGTGCACTGGGATGGGTCACGTGACTAGGATTCTCAGGCCAGGAGAGACCAGAAGCCAATTCAAGTGGGAGGTGTCAGAAATGCAAAGTCGGCTGTAAAAATGTCAAGAGCAAGGCAGGGAATAAGGCAAAGGGAAGAGTGCCTTCTGTTTTGTGGGAGGCAGGTTACAAAATGTTAGGAGTGCACATTTACTTTCATATGTCTGTTTGGTTGCAAGTCGAATCTGCTGTCTGCTGGAACTCAGGAGAACTGATAGGAATGCATCATCCAGAAACCTGATCCTACCCCAGGGAGTTCTGATGCTACCTTCCTATGCTGCAGAGGACTCTCCTGGTGCAGCACTAAGAGAAATTTAGATAGTAAGTCAATCCAGACATGCGCCGTGAAAGTGAGCTCTTACAGGCGTGGCTTGCCTGGTGAAAGGTAATGAGGAGTAGCTGAGGCTGCACCTGCTCAGGAGCCCATGTGCTCAACAAGAAAACTCCAAGCTTGCTTCAATTTGGCATTGTTTTTAATGAACATTCACTGTTTTAATTCCATTCACTGTTTCTTGTTTATTTGAGATGGGGTCTCTGTCACCCAAGCTGGAGTGCAGTTGTCATCTTAGTTCGCTGCAGCCTCAAACTCCCAGGCTCAGGTGATCCTCCCACCTCAGCCTCCCCAATTGAGACCACAGGCATGCACCCATCCTCATTCTGTTTCTTATCCTTGCTGGCCTACTGGAGGGGTCCTCCTGGAGATGAGATTCTTCCAACCTGACAAACTCTATAATTATTTCTACCAGAGCCACAATCTTCCTGGCCAATGGCTGAAAGGGGGCAACGCCCAACATGGAAATGCATACTTGCCACTCAGCAGGAATCTGGCAGGGCTGAAAACCCACCACATAAAGGCACTCTCAGGAGGCAGGAACCGGGCCACTGTCTTAGTTTCGATTCCTGAAACAGGAATCTAGATGCAAATGTTTACTGGGAATGTGATCCCCAGAAACACAGTGAGGGATTGGAGAAGCAAGATAGATAGAGGTGGGTTAGCCAATAAAGGGGGTATTCATGAGCAGGATGCTGCACAGAGCACTTGGGTTTTACTTGCCCTGGAGTCCCTCTCAAAGGCTCAGTAAAAAACACGTCAATTTTCCTGTTGGCAGGGGGTTAAAAAAAAAAAAAAGACTTTATTATATATTTTTTTAAACCAGCTCCATCCTTCATTGGTTAAGGGTTGCTCCAGGCACCTTTAACTCTGATGCTGTTCTGGGCTTCCCCATGCAGGGGCTTAACAAATTTCTGTGGCCAGAGAGAGTCATCAGGCAGAGATGCAGAAGCATCTCTGGGTAAGAAGCCACAGTGTGTCCATGAAGCTGCAGATGACCTGCAAGGGAACCTGTTCCATCCACCTGCAACAGCCATCATGACAGTAATGTCTTCTCATCTGTGTGCCCAGACATGTGCACATGTGCATGCACATGCACACACACTCACACATACACAAATGCAACTTGTTGTACCCTTTTCTCATTTGCACTCCCCCTCACCATGACCACGTAAAAATAGAGTCTCCAAATAGTCTCAGCCCTGCTGAGCCATATAGCCTTGCCCTGCAATATGAGCAAGTAGAAACAGTATATGTAGCCTCCCAGGCCCCAGCTACTCCAAGGTAAATCCATGCCAGTTTCTAACTTCAGCCCAGCTGGAAAGGCTAGGACTTGCATTGGCTGTTTTGCTTAAGCCCTGCTGAAGGGCAACATGGGGTGATGGGAAAAACTGGAACAGATGTCAGGAATTTGAGGTTTCTTGTGTCCTGTTTGCCAGTAAGTTACATAACTTCCTTAGTTGACTTCTAGAACTTAGTTTCTCCCTTGGTAGAACTAGAGTAATAATACCCGCCCTATTTGCCTCTAAGAGTTGTAGGAGGACTCAAAAGGAGCCAATTCACGTACCTGCGATCACCTTGACATGCTAGTGATATTCCTCGCAAAGCCTTATCCTGCTAAATCTTCACCTAATTACACTGGTTTTAGGCTTGAAGCAGGGACCTTGCTGGCTGACCTCTCAAAGCCTCCCTTTCCCTTGTTCCCATGTGTAGCATTCTGTTTTGGGAGCACAGAATGTCCTCTGGTCTAGAGGAAGCTAAGCCACTGTTTGCAATCAGTCCAAGCAGATCAAGTTAAGGACAAGGCCATTTTGGAGGCACACAAGGAGTCCTCTTTGCAGATGGGCACGACAGGCTTGCTTGCAGCCTCAGTGGTGAACAGCCCCTTCCGTCTCTTCATTTGCTCGTATCAAATAGCAAATTCCAGAATCACTGTACAGAGTGGTGGATGGGGCAACACAACTTATCCAAAATATTAATAGGCACCCATGAGGGCACCAGCTGTTGTGCCTAGTCTGTGTCATTAAGGCCTGAGTGATGTCAACAGAGAAGCCATTGTTGGCTGGACCTGTCCCCTCCAGCTCAACCAGGGAGTGTTTGTTAGTCACTTAGGAAGAGCTGCCCTAAAAGGTGAGTGTGGTTCTCAAAGGTGGGAAAAACTAACAGTTCTTGAAGAGGACTCAAGGTGTATTGGACCATCACATACTGGAGTTGATGCTGAAGTCTGTAACGATGGTAACAATACCCAACGTGTATTCATTGTGGGCTCAGCCAAGATCTCTGGGGACTAACGAGGGGAAGGGTGTTGAGCCCTTCTACACAGGCTCAGAAAGAAAGGTTCTCATCATCCATTTAGAAACAATGGAAGCAAAGGAACTCTCTGGGACAGAAACTTTGTCAGTCGGGGAGAGGCTTGAAGGAGACTCTAAATGGTTCCCAGAATGAATTCCCATGTAAACCTAAAGAATGCTGACAGGGAGAAGCCACTGCTCATTCTCCCTTTTAAGCCAAATAATATCCTCCTGCCGGAACAGAGTTGTTCTTGGCGCTTGGAAGTAAATGTGAGGAGGGAATCAAAACACAATGCCTGAGAAAGAAATCCCTAAGAAATCCGAAGGCCAGGACGTGGTGAAAAGTAATAAAGATAGATGGGTCAGTGGCAGGAACAAAGATTAACTGTACCAGAGGAGATGGCGCTTTGGCTCTGAAAATAGGGATGAGCCAAAGCAGGAAGTGCTGCAGAGACACACATGTCCTTCATTTCCACCCTGAAGGCTCAAAGGAAGGCCGCTGCCCAGCCACGCGGAAGCTGCAAGACAGGCTTCTGGAGGCTGGGGCCTCCTTGCCCTAATCCTGGAAGGATATTCCACGTCTAAATCACTGAAGCTTCATCCTGTGATGCAGAAGCTCTCCCCTTGTGAACAACCAACACAGGAAGTAGTGAAACCTGGTAGAGAGAATATTCTCTTTCTCCACCTTCAGTTATACCAGAACTGCCTCCAGGGACTTTGGCAGGTTTGACGAATGGCAGAATAATTTAGAAGATTTTCTTTGTTGGCAAAGGAAAGCCAATGGTTGGGCACAAACATGCTGCTGCGGTTGTTTGTACAATGAAGCTCTAGATTGCAGGCAGAAATGTCAGGTTCCTTTCAGCTCTCTTCAGAGCTAATCTAGTTCCCACGTGCAAACTCAATCTGTAGCATTTGGGTAAAGAATACTCAGTCCTCTGCCATGACAAGAACAAATTCATCACCCACACCATACATTGTAGCTAAGGGCATCATTGTGCCCACATGAATCACCAGGCAGAGACGGCTGCCGACTCTGAAATTCTTTACTCATAGAAGACTCACGTACACTAATGCCGACTATTTACGCAAGCACATTTCTCCAGGTGGCCTGGAGCAGTTTACAAGATGCTGGCTCATTCCTTATCATGTCACTTGGAGGGAGAGCAAAAGGTGGGGAAGAGGAAGGGCCGGCATCATCATCATCATTTTATGTGGGGAAACTGAGGCTCACACAAGCCATAAAGTGAAATGTACAGACATTTATGAGTCAGAAATCGACCATGGAAGAGGCAAAATGAGCTCATCTGAATCATGAGTGGACTATGTCTTGCCCAACAATTTCATGCAGCTCTTCCAACACAACTGTTTTGATACAGCAGCCTCAAAACAAGCCAAAATTCAGACTCGCTGTATTTGGTTTATAACCAATTTCCCATCTTTCATTCCTTCTCTGACTTCTACCTGATTTCTGAATTTGGTTGACCCTGTTTTTTGTTTGTTTGTTTGTTTGTTTGTTTTGTTTTACTTTAAAAGACCCTCAACACTCCTGGGGTCCTGACCTGCTATTTCTTTCATTTTGAACCTCTACCAGTCCTTTCCTTCATCTGTTCCCAATCCTTATACCCTTGATGCCTAGAGATAAGATTGACAATGGGGTGAAGATCAAGGTTGAGGCAAAGCTCACAGATGGCCTGCAAGATGCCTGTTTTACTCATCATTTATTTTTTAAAAAGCTGAACATTTATCGGCTGAATTTTTGAGCCATACCAAAATATCCTCATGTCAAAATAGCTGCAGTAAAGTGGTTCTATTAAAATAGCTGCCTCCAAAGAACTGAGAGTGGAGATGTCACCTGCTTCTGGCACCTGACTTTGGTCCTCTTCTGCGTGGCATTGCCTTCTGCTCTGCTGGATTCTGGTGTGTGGCTCATCAGAGGAGGCACTAACACCAGGGCTGCCTTTTATCTTGCTGATCCAAGCGAGGACTATGTAGGTGTCACAGATGAAACTCATCCAGAAACCCAACAGGATGCTAATGGCATGGCCACGTGTTTCCAGCACACCATGAGGCAGCTGGCTGGCATCAGTCCTCTCCCCAGCCTCCATCCCACCCCCATCCACCCATAAGCTCTTCTTGGTCAGAAATGCAATTCTTTGATGGTGCCAGACAGCCAGATGATGCTGGAAAGAAGAAAGAAAAAGAAAAAGCAGGTTTCTAAATTAAGCACAAGGCTCGTTTATAAAAATAAATAGCCACAGCCTAGCAACGTGCTCACAGCTCAGCTTTCCTCCGTAATAAAACCTCTGTGGCTGAAGCCTGGGATGACACAGCCTTCAGAGGGCCCCACGCCCTGGCCCTCCTCATGCCCTGGCCCCTCCCAGGGTAGTACTCACCTGGAGAGTGCTGACAGTGGTACTTTGAGGGCCCCATTCTTCGTTCAAGGCCAACCAAGGGCCAGACTCCAAAAAGCAGAAGGAAGGCAGAGCTTAATGAGGCCCATGAACACTTGCAGACTCTTGGCAGCAACTAATACACCTGTAGCAAAAGTGGTCGAAGTTCCTTGGGCTACTCTGTTGAAATAGGAACTCCTCCTTAAGACCATGTCTTGTTTGTTCACCATTGAACAGTACTCAGCTTAGCACAGGGCACGTATTGAGTACTCATTCACTATGTGAGGGAAGGCTGGTTAGAGGCATAAATGAATGAATGAATGCTGCCATCCCATTATTGATGTTCCCCAAACTCTTCACTACAAATGGAGTCAGTTCCAGAATCCAAAGAGAGGCATCCTTCTCCTGATTATGACATGCACCAAAGAGGCATCCCCTGAGCTGGATATTTAAATCCGAACCCACAGCTGAAGTGAGCACCAAGATGTACTGAACAAGTGTGGGCTCTTACTGACTCAAGTGGTGAGGCTGTTACAATGGGCAAGGGCAGAGGGCATGGGATATGTAGGTAAGTATTGTTAGCATTCCTGAATCTTCTCCTGTTCTTTAGGCAGCAGCAGTTCCAAGGGTGAGCTGTTGCTCAGCAGAGAAATGGCAGGACAAAATAGCACGTTTGCTTCTGGTCTTAGTCCTGTTGGAACACAAAAAGTGGAGTCTTCAATGCTGTTGGAGGCTTAACAGGTCAAATACATCAGTAATAGGCATGGTATGAAAAATTTAATCCTGCTACCAACTCCCCCAAGTCATGGAGTGGTTAAGTGTGGCTGGGGTCATACGGAGACAGTCCTCAGAATACTGAAAATGTGATCATCCTGAATCCCATAAGGATCCTCGTGAGGTTAGAAGGGGCAACGTGACTCCATTTTGACACCTGAGAGCAATTGCTTTGGTGAGTTTCTACGTATTCCTTTGTGATCAGAGAGTGGTACAGGACAGCATGTGAAAGTCATAAATCACCATCTCAGAGCAGGGCTACTTAGTTACAATATTTAAGAAGAACAGAGAAATTGTCACACAGCATCATTTAGAAATCTGTCTTCAGGCATCTTTGTCTGGCCTGGCTGGAAAGAGTAAAACCATATTTATGTCATTGAGAAAAAGGTTCTTAATTAAATTCAAATGTATAAGAATATATCCTAGGTCTACTTTTGGAACAATAATCTGGGAACAACAAAAAAAATCCAAACAGCAACAAAACTGGTACAATAGCGTTTAGCTTCACACAGCAGCATATAATAGAGAAGCAGAAGTCCTCGTAGACTCTGGACTCTTAGATTGAGTCCCACACTCAATCCCACAAGCCAGAGCACCAAAGTCATTGCACTGGGACATTTAGGAAGAAGAACTCTAGCAGTGACCTGATTAGGAGACAGCTCCAGCAGAGAGTCAGCACACAGACTGGCCAAGCTACCCCCAGATCTTTGGTGATATCTCTTTGGTGGAGATAAAGGCAACCCTTTCCAGAGCAGGCCAACTATGGCATCCACAACCATAGTCCCTGCTCCAGCCTAGTGAGGACATAATGTGTTCCATAAGTCCCTAAGGCTCCATGCCCAGGGCTCCCACTTCTGACATGGCGGCTCAAGGATAAGACCCCACTGACCCCATTCTCTATGGAGGGTACAGAAATACGTAAGAACAGAGTCCAGTACTCAGCTCTGTGACCTTAACTACTTGGAAACTAATTTTCCTTGTTCATAAAGTGGATAGAGTAAAAACAATGCTTTCTGTCTTCCAAGAGTGTATGAGGATCAAATAAAATACTATTATGTTCAAGTGCTTCCCAGTCTGCAAGCTATTGTTTCACGTGACCATGTTTTATAAAATATAAAGGTATACAGTGAGAAGTTTGCTTCTGATGTGAAGATTGAGACTTCCTTTGTCACAAACTTTTAGGGTGCTGCCTGGTTCCATCTTATTCATAATCCTTTTTTTTTTTTCAGATACCCCTGGCCAATTCCTTGGCTTAAAATACCAAAGACCTAGCATTTTAAAATTGTGTTTCTGTAACTGCTTCTTTCCTATTACAATCCCTCAAAAAGTCTGCAATTCTAGAATGCATGAGGAACCCTGGGGCTCACATTGTCCACCACTCCACTTTGCAGATATACACGCAGAGGCACAGAAAGGTTAGGCAGTTGTCCAAGGTCACCTGTGGAGTTTCACTCACCCTATCCTCAGCTTCTCCCACAGCCTGCCAGTGTCTGCCCTCCAGTGGGTCTTTGACAAGGGCCACAGTTCAGATTCTACTCTTCTGCAGCTGGGACATCCATCTTCTGCCCTCAGACATCAGAACTCCTTGTCCTTAGGCCTTCAGACTCCAGGGTTTACACTAACAGCATTCCCCCGCTGGTTCTCAGGCCTTTGGCCTTGGACTGAATTATACTACCAGCTTTCTTGGGTCTTCAACTTGCAGGCGGCATATTGTCCCTCCATAATTGCATAAGCCAATTTCTATAATAAATCCCTTCTTAAATATCTAGATAGGTAGGTAGGTAGATAGATAGATAGGTAGATACATACATACATACATACATACATATCCTATTGGTTCTCCTTCTCTGGAGAACCTTGACTGATACAGATTTTGGTGCTACACTCCCTCAATAATGACCACATTTTCCCACTTTTAAGTGAGTAATTGTTACTTAAGCTAGGTGTCTTATTTAGGATGTGAGGGATGGGGAGCCAGAGGATGGTAGACAGTTGAGGGCAAGTGGATTAAAGCATGGCAGTCATGGGAACAGGCACCTCTAGTGATCATGATGCCTCATCTTAGATTATACCTTTGGAATTTGCCTTTTGTTTTTGAAAAAATAAATATATAACTATTTCATTTTTGTAGCTATTTGTAATAATTTGCTTCCTCACAGAAATGACAGAGTACATTCATGCAAAGCATATAAATGCACCTAAGTTGTTTTTGAGTTGTTTTAAAAGAATGTGTTAAGAAGTAGGATTTGTTAAGTGACAATTCTTCTACCATCAGCCCACCTTCCTGTCTGCAGATGACCTTATGTCTATCCAGGAAAGAAAAAATGAGGTTATTTTGTGTGAAATCCCACCCATCATCCCTACACCTACCTATCCATTTGAAGCCAAATTCTCCTCCTCCTTCCCTCCTCCCCGAACTACGTACTCATACAAAGAAGGGTCTTTCTTTCTGTCTGTGATTACAACTCTACCTCTGTGCTAGACCTATGGTGACCAACCATCCTGGCTTACTCAGGACTGAGGAGATTTCTGGGACACAAGACTTCAGTGTTAAAATCAGGAATATTCCTGGCAGACTGAGACAAGCTGGTAACCCTGGTAGGCCCCATGCCCTTGCCCAGGGACCTTTCTAAACAAGCCACGATTGAATGAATTGATACCAAATAGTAGCAAATTGCTATGTGATATTGGTGGTCAGGAAGAGAACTAGAAGGGATGAATGAATGAAATGTAGTGATTTTTTTTAAATGAAAACCTTCATGAATATGTTGGGAAAAACCCAGAGGAGGATATCCTGTTATCCAGATGAGCAGAAGAGCAGAAAAGTTACGCTGAAGAATTTATATAGAGATATAGATCCCATTCACTTGGTGGGTAAGTCAGGACAATCCACATTACATAGGAAACAGACCATAGTATTGCTTCACAACTTTCTAACTTCCTGTCATGCATTTATTAAAAATTATAACATCTGCAACATAGGTTAAGTTGAAAGGAGAATCTTCTTACGGCCACACATGACCACCTGAGTGGCCTCATGACCACGGAAACTACCTAGACCCCTGAGGACTGAGAGGTTCAGTATTTCAGCTCACATGTGACCCACTGACCACATACCACTATGTGGCTGGTTGGGAATCTTTGAACTATAGGATTATAGCATTCTGGCCTAAACAGGCAGGTCTAGACTCTACTCCATCACAAATCTGAAATCTTGACCCACATTCTCCCTCTGGTAAAACTAGCAAAGCCTAGGAGGTCAAACTGCCTCTGATAACCCGATATTGCGAAGCTTCCTCAAAGGCTATTTCCTGAAATGTGGGTTCCTGTTTACATTTCCCCTTCCTTGGTCCAAGTTTATCCCTACATACGCACAGAGTTGCAGCTTGACCAGTGACTTAATGATTTTGGGAAAGAAGGAAGTAATCCTATGCTACACTCAGCTTATACTCAATAGTTGACCTGAAATAAGATTTAAAAAATTTTTAAAGATATTGCCAACAATTTAAAAATTCAGATATTTTTCATTAAAAATTTGAAAAATAAGCTGGCTCCTTTCAAAAAAGGAAAGATCTAGCAGCTTGGGGCCATAGTTTTCCCATGGGCACAATCATCTAAGACTGAGGGCCTTGGATAGTCCAGCAGACGGGTGTGTTGGCTGCCAGGGTTCAAATTCCATCGCTGCTAACTTACAGGTAACTGTATACATGAATGTACCCTCTCAGAACCTTGGTTTCTCATCTTTAAAGAGTGTAAAACTAATAGTATTCATTTTTGTATACAAAAAAAATGCTTAAAACTATCACATATTAATCATTCAATAAATGCCAATGGTTTTCCCCCAACACATACACTTATACAGGTAGCTTTACTGTTTTTCTTACCTTCATGGTCCCATGAGCGTAACTGCTAGTCTAGATAATTAAACTAAATGAGTTTGGCAACTGTGATACTTCAAGTCACTAGGATAGCTTAAGTCCACATCCTTTCCTGGGTTGACTGATCGCCATCCCAGCATGAAACATGTCCCTTCTCTGTCTCTGAGTTCCTTCCTCATCCTGGTGGAGCCCATAATGAGGCCTGACAGCAGGGCAAAGGACACACAGCCAAGCAGGGCTTCAGATTTCCTAAATTCGAGGTTTCTGGACAAAGAAACATGGTCCCTTAATTGCTTAAGACTGTCTCATCCACTTTCTAACATTGAGTCTTTCTCTACCACTTTGACTTCCCAGTCCTCCCATAGGTATAATGGGAAAATCTTTTGCAGAATTCGCTTACAAAGTCAACCAACAAGACACAAATCCTTGGGAAAACAAGGGGTACTTTCCTCACAGAAAGTTGTTTCCAGTAAACCAATTTCTGCTGCTTAGCAACCTTAATGATGCCTTTTTCACAATTACAGCTAAATAGAATCCTCTGTTGTCTACAGGGGATTAAGTGGATGCTTTCATGAGTCAGAAGAAAGCACCAGGAAATGTTGTACTCAAGCTTTAGATGAATGTAAAGATACTACACAAGGAGCGAAAACAGGGAGGCATGCCCTGGTTGTGTTGCATGATGAATATAGCTATTTTATTCATGCTTTGGGGTTTGACGTTTGTTTTGGGAGTTAGTCGTAAAGAACTGGGTTGTTCGTTCATAGCTGAGTAGATGGAGTCGTGATACCACCACCCTGTTTCTCTCAAGACTAATAATTAAAGCTGTGGTTACATCTTACAGCAAACTAAGGGAGTGACAGTGGAACTCCCTGGAAGTGAGGAAGCGCTTTTGAGGCAGGTTAAATGTTGCAACTGTCAAATCCCACAGTGTAGTCATTATGGTAAGATGAGGTGAACTGTGAGCCAGCCAATAAGAACAGCTGCTGAGTGGTACCATTTCCAATCACAGTCATCTCTTGGTTCTGACTAGAGAGACAGGGCAGGGGCAAAATCAGTCCCACAATTCCTTTTTACAAAGTTTAACACACTGGATGACTACACCTCCCATTGCTGAAAGCATGGAAAATCCTTTGTCACAATTTCCTAAGCTTCTAACCATATATTTCCTCTAATAACCAAATGTGCCTGTTTCAACAAAGTCAGAACAATATTTGGAGAGAGGAACGTTTGGAGTGAGGAAGGAAGGTTTCCCAGAAAATTCGGTGTCTTATTTATAACTTTTTCTTTTTTTTTCCACTTGATCCAGCAAATTTTTGTTGCATGCCTACTGTGTACCACATGGAAAACAAAAATTAACACTTACTAAGCTAAGACATACTATGTGCCATGCTACTGGCTGGCTCACGGTTCACCTCATCTCCTTACCATCATGACTACACTGTGGGATTTGATAGTTGCAACATCTAACCTGCCTCATACATGCACTGTTGCTAAACCCTTTTCATTCATCATGTCATTTACTCACTTATATAACCCTATGAGAGAAGTATCCTTATTCCCCCATTTTACAGATGAGGATGCTAAGGTCCACAGAGATATGGCTATTTACCCAAGGTTAATGGCAAAGCCATGGTTCAAACAAAGACAGCCTGGCTCCAGAGCCTGGGCGCAGTAAACTTGTTTCCCACAAAGTTTGTTTCTGGGTTCTCTATTCTGTTCCATTGGTCTATGTGTCTGTTTTTATGCTAGTACCTGCTGTTTTGGTTACTATAGCTCTGTAGAATAATTTGAAGTCAGATAATGTGATTCCTCCAATTTTGTTCTTTTTGCTCAGGATAGCTTTGGCTATTCTGGGTCTTCCACAGTTCCATATAATTTTATAATTATTTTTCTATATCTGTGAAGAATGTCATTGGTATTTTGATAGGGATTGCATTGAATCTGTAGATTGCTTTGTATAGTATGGGCATTTTAATAATATTGATTCTTCTAGTCCATGAACTGGATGGAATATCTTTCCATTCTTTGGTGTCCCCTATAATTTCTTGCACCAATGTTGTATGGTTTTCATTGTAGAGATCTTTCATTTCTTTGGTTAATTTAATTATTAGATATTTTATTTTATTTTTAGTTATTGTACATGAGATTACTTTCTTGATTTCTTGTGCAGATTAGTCGTTGTTGGCATATAGAAATGCTACTGATTTTTGTATGTTGATTTTGTATCCTTCAATGTTACTGAATTTATCAATTCTATTAATAATAGCTTTTTGGTAGAGTCTTTAGGTTTTCCCAAATGTAAGATGATATCATCTGCAATGAGGATAATTTGACTTCTTCCTTCCAATTTGAATGTCTTTTACTTCTTTCTTTTGTCTGATTGCTCTAGGTAGGACTTTGAGTACTATTTTGAATAAAATTGGTGAAAGTGGGCATCCCTGTCATATTCCAGATCTTAGAGGAAAGGCTTTCAGTTTTTCTCCATTCTGCATGATGTGCATCTGTCATACTATATGGCTTTTATTATGTTGAGGTATTTCTTCTATGCCCAGTTTTTTGAGGGTTTTATCAGGAAGACATGTTGAATTTTATCGAATGTTTTTGCCACATCAACTGAAATTATTATATGGCTTTTTTCCTTCATTCTGTTGATATATCATATTGATTAATTTGTGCATATTGAACATCCTTGTGTCTCTGGGATAAATCCCACTTGGTCACAATGAATGATTTTGTAATATGCTGTTGAATTTAGTTTGGTAGTATTTTGTTGAGGATTTTGGCATCAATGTTCATCAGGGATATTGGCCTGTAGTTTTCTTTATTTGATGTCTTTGGCTTTGATAGCAGAGTAATACTGCCTGATATAATGAATTTCGAAGTATTCCCTCCTCCTCTATTTTTTGGAATAGTTTGAGTAGGATTGGTATTAGTTCTTCTTTAAATATCTGGTAAAACTCAAGTGAAGCCATTGGGTCCCTGGCTTTTCTTTACTGAGAGACCTTTTATTATGGCTTAGATTTAGGTACTTGTTAGTCTGTTCAGGTTTTGGATTTCTTCATGGTTCAATCTTGGTAGGTTGTGTGTGTCTAGGAATTTATCCATTTCTTCTAGGTCTTCCAATTTATTGGCATTCAGTTACTTATAGGAGCCTCTAATGATCCTTTGAATTTCTGCAGTATTGGTTTCGGTTTTTCCCCATTCAGTATGATGTGCATCTGTCATACTATATGCCTCCTCTTCCTTCTTTCTTTCCCTCCTGTCTTCCTTTAGTGAAGGTAATTTTCTCTGATACTATTATTTAGTTTCTTGCTTTTTATTTTTGGTATATTCATGTCTCCTTTTTCATCTCCGATTTTGTTGGAGTCTTCTCTCTTTTTTTCTTAGTCAGGCTAAAGATTTGTCCATTTTATTTATCTTTTTAAAAAACCAACTTTTCATTTCATTAATCTTTTGTATTTTTTGCATTTCAAATTTCATTTATTTCTGCTCTGATATTTATTATTATTTTCTTCTACTAATTTCGGGTTTCTTTTGCTCTGCTTTTCTAGTTCTCTAAGATGCATGTTTAGGTTATTTGAAGTTTTTCTACCTTTTTGATGTAGGCACTTATTGCTATAAACCTCCCTCTTAGTACGTATTTTGCTGTTTCCCATAGGTTTTAGTATATTGTGCTTCAATTTTCATTTACGAAATTTAGGCCAGGTGTGATGGCTCACACCTGTAATTCCAGAACTCTTAGCGGCCAAGGCAGGTGGATTGCTTGAGCCCTGGAGTTTGAGACCAGCCTGGGCAACATGAAAAAAACCCATCTCTACAAAAAATACAAAAATTAGCTGGGGGTGGCGGTGCATGTCCATGGGTCCCACCTCCTTGGGGGGCTGAGGTGAGAGGATCACTTGAGCTCCAGGAGGTGAAGCCAAGATTGTGCCGCTGCATTCCAGCCTGGGTGATACAGTGAAACCCTGTCTCAAAATAGAAAGAAAGAAGGAAAGAAAGAAAAAGAAAGAAAGGCAGGCAGGCAGGCAGGCAGGAAGGAAGGAAGGAAGGAAGGAAGGAAGGAAGGAAGGAAGGAAGAGAAAAATTTAAATTGACTCTGTCTCAAAAAAAGAAAACAGAAAATTTTGCACTGACTCACTGGTGATTCAGGAGCATATTGTTTAATTTCCATGTGTTTGTAAAGTTTCCAAAATTCCTCTTCTTATTAATTTCTAGTTTTATTTCTTTGTGGTCAGAGAAGATAGTTAATATTATTTCAATTGTTTTGAACTTTTTAAGACTTGCTTTGGGGCCTAATATATGGTCTATCCTTGAGAATGATCCACGTGCTGAACAGAAGAATGTGTATTCTGCTGCTGTTGGATGAAATGTTCTGTAAATAGCTATGAGATCCATTTGGTCTGTAGTGCAGATTAATTCGGATGTTTCTTTGTTGATTTTCTGTTTGGTGATCTGTCCAGTGCTGAAAGTGGGGTGTTGAACTCTCCAGCCATTATTGTATTGGGGCCTATCTCTCTTTTGAGCTCTAATAATATTTGCTTTATATATCTGGGTGCTCCAAGATTGGGTGCATATATATTTAAAATTCCTCTTACTAAACTGACCCCTTTATTATTATATAGTGAGTTTTTTTGTCTCTTATAATTTCTTTCTTGAAATCTATTTTGTCTGATATAAGTATAGCGTCTCCTGCTTTTTTTCATTTCTGTTGGCATGGAATATCTTTTTTCCAACCCTGTATTTTCAGTCTATGTGTGTTTTTATAGGTAAAGTGTGTTTCTTGTAGTGAACAGATCAGTAGGTCTTGTTTGTTTGTTTGTTTATTATCCATTCAGCTACTCTATATGTTTTGATTGGAGAGTTCAGTGCATTTACATTCAATGTTATTATTGGCAAGTAAAGACTTAGTTCTGCCATTTTGTTATTTGTTTTCTAGTTGTTTTGTGGTCTTCTCTCCCTTCTTTTTTTCCTTCCTGTCTTCCTTTAGTGAAGGTGATTTTCTCTGATATTATTTAGTTTCTTGCTTTTTATTTTTTTGTGTATTCATTTCTTTTGGTTTGAGGTTAACATGAGGCTTGCAAATGCTATCTTGTAACTCATTACTTTAAGCTGATAACAACACTTTGAATAAATAAACAAGCAAAAAGAAAACTAATAAAAACTCCATGCCTTAACTTTATTCCCTGGCATTTTAACTTTTTGTTGTTTCTATTTTGTATCCTATTCTACTGTTTATATCTTGAAAAGTTGTTGTAGTTATTCCTTTTGGTTGATTCATCATTTAGTCTTTCTACTTAGGGTAAGAGTAGTTTACACCACAATTACAGTGTTACAGTGTTCTGTGTTTTCTTGTGTACTTACTAGCGAGTTTTGTACCTTCAGGTGATTATTTATTCTTGCCCCATAGCCACCACAGCTGGGAATGTGCTGAATCTGACCTGAACTCACCAAGTTTCAGAGTCTTACCCAAGGCCCTTGACATAGTACCTGGGTATTGCTGCTGGTTATTCAGGGCCTAAGTGCTCTGCAGTTAGCAGGTAATGAATGCAGTCAGGACTGGGTCCTTCCTTTCAAGGCAGCAGTTCCCCTTCTGGCCCAGGGCATGTCTAGAAATGTCATCTGGGAACTAGGGCCTGGAAAATAGGCCTTGCAACTCTGACCAGTGCCCTATCCTGCTGTAACTGAGCTGGGATCCAAGATGCAAGACAAAGTCCTCCCCACTCTTCCCTATCCTCTACTCAAGCAGAAGGAAGGTGTCTCTTTTAGAGCCACGATCTGTGCAGCCTGAGGTTAGGGTAGGGGTGATGCCAGCACTCTTTTAGCTGCCCCAGGTGGTGTGTCAGAGGTCCCATGCCCCCACCCCTCAGTCGATTAATTCTGGGCCCAGTTCATCCCTAGGATTCACCTATATGTTGCAATCCTTGTGGCCCAGGATACCTTTGAAGGTTATTTAGAGCCCAAGAGCACTTTAGCCCACAGTGGTGAGGTTTGGGAAAATTCAGCTTTCCACCACTGGGATCAGGAATTGCCCTCTGGCTAGAGCTAGTTTAAATGCTCCCTCTGTGTGTGAGCAACAGCTGAGTTGGGTTGATTTTCTTTCTGCTCATTATAATAGGACAGCACTGAGTTCAGTGTCTCACAGTTTGTGTACTCTCCTCTCCCAGTGACCAGAGACACTCTCTGAACCATGCTGCATCTGCCAGAAGGATGGGAGTGGGATGGTGTCAGGAGTCAAGGCTATGTTTTCGACCTCTTCAGTGCCTCTTTCAGTGATATGAAGTTAAAACCAGGTACTGTGAGTGCTCACCTGATTTTTGGTTCTTATGAAGGTGCTTTTTTTGTGTGTGTAGATAGTTGTTAAATTGGTGGGCTTGCCAGAGGGACCACTGATGAAGTTCTATTCTGCCATTTTGCTTGACCTCTCTAGGATACAAGTTTTTGGGTTTTTTTTCCCTTCAGCATATTAAATATATCATGTCACTCTATCCTGGATTGTAAGGTTTCCACTGAGAAGTCTGATGTCAGATGGATTGGAGCTCCTTTGTATGTTTTTTGTTTCCTTTATATTGCTGCTTTCTTTATCCTTGATCTTTATCCTTTCTTTATCCTTGATCTTTGGGAGTTTGATTATTAAATGCCTTGGGGTACTTCTTTGCATTAAACCTGCTTGGTGTTCTATAACCTTCTTGTATACTGCATCCTCTAGGTTTGGGAGGTTCTCTGTTATTATCCCTTTGAATAAATTTTCTACCTCTCTCTGTTTCTCTACCTCCTATTTAAGGCCAATAACTCTTAGATTTGCCCTTTTGAGGCTATTTTCTAGACCCTGTAGGCATCCTTTGTTTTTCATTCTTTTTTCTTCTGTCTCCTCTGACCATGTAATTTCAAATAGCCTGTCTTCAAGCTCACTAATTCTTTGTTCTCATTAATCAATTCTGCCATTAAGGGACCCTGATGCGTTCTTTAGTATGCCAATTGCACTTTTCTGCTCCAGAAATTTTGATTATTTTAATTATTTCTATCTCTTTACTAAATTTATCTGATAGAATTCCGAATTCCTTCTCTGTGTTATGTTGGATTTCATCAAGCTTCCTCAAAACAGATATTTTGAATTCTGTCTGGAAGGTCACATATCTCTCTCTCTCTGGGATTGGTCAATGGTGCCTTATTTATTTTATTTGGTCTTGATGCTTTTGGATATTTATCAGTGTCTAAGCATTGGAGAATTAGGTATTTATTTTCGTCTTCACAATCTGGGCTTTTTTGTACTTGTCCTTCTTGGAAAGGCTTCCCAGGTATTCAAAGAGACTTGGGTGTTGTGATCTAAGACTTTGCTCACTGCAGCTGTATCTGCTTTAGGGTACATCTTCAGCCCAGTTATACTGTGGCTCTTGCAGGCTCATAGAGATACCACCTTGATTGTCTTGAGTAAGATCCAGGAGAATTCTCTGGATTACCTGGCAAAAACTCTTTTCCCTTTTTTTTCTTTAACAAACGGAGTCTCTTTCTCTGTGTTGAGCTTCCTGGAACTGGGGTAGGGGTGGCACAAGCACCACTGAGGCCAACATCCCTTGGAGTGCTCTGGGTCAAACCTGAAGCCAGCATAGCCCTGGGTCTCACCCAAGACCTGAAGTGACCACTGCCTGGCTGCCACCTATGTTCACTCAAGACCTAAGGGCTCCACAATCAGCAGGTGGTGAATCCAGCCAGGCTTGTGTCCTTTCCTTCAGGAAGTTCAGGCAAGTTCCCCCTGCCCCTGGGGTGCATGTCCAGAGACGTCATCCAGGAGCCATAGCCTGGAGTTGGAAACTTTGAGAATCTACCTGGTTCTCTATTTACTGTGGACTGAGCTAGCATCCAAGCCAAAAGACAAAGTTCTCCCCATTCTTCCCTCCCCTTTCCTCAAGCAGAGGAGTCTCTCCCTATGGCCACCACTACCTCAGGCCTAGGGCAAGTATTGCCTGGCTATCACTGATGTTCACGCAAGGACCATTGGCTCTTCAGTCAGCTTTGTTGAATGCTGCCAGTCCTGAGTCTCTCCCTTCAGGGCAGTGGGCTCCTCTCTGGCCCGGAGCAGGTCTAGAAATGCTGTCCAGGAGCCAAGGCTTGGAATAAGAGATCTCAGGAGCCTGCTTGGTGATCTATCCCACTGAGCTGGTACCCAAGCTGCAAGACAAAGTCTCCTTTACTGTTTCCTCTCCTTTCTTCAAGCAGAAGGGATGTCTTCTCATAACCTCCAGAGCTGGAAATGTGCTGGGTCACTCCTGAAGCCGGCGCAGCTCTGAGTCTCCCCCAATGCCTATAGCAAGTACTGCCTGGCTATCACTGCTGATTATTCAGGGCCCAAAGGCTCTTCAGTTAGAAAGCGATACATCCTGTCGGGACTGGGTCCTCCCTTTCAAGACAGAGAGTTCCTCCCTGGACCAGGGTGTGCTTAGAAATGTTATCAAGCAGCTAGGGCCTGGAATGCAGCCTCAGGACTCTGCCTGGTAGTCTTTCCTACTGTGGCTGGGCCCGTATCCTAGTTGCAAGATAAAATCCTCTTTATTCTTCCCCTCATCTCCTCAAGTGGAGAGAAAGAGCCTGTCTTGGAGCTGTGAGCCATGCTGCTTGAGGCTGGGGGAGTGACTCAAACACTCCCTTGACTACCTCAAGCTGGTGTTTTCCTAGGTTGCATGCACCCCAAGTCCACTGGCTCCCTGCCCGGTACAGTACCAGGACTGGCCTAGGAATTGCAGTCCTTGTGGCCTAGACTGCCTTTCAAGTTTATTTAGGACTCTGGAGCACTTTAGCTCACGGTGGCAGGGCTTGCTGGAACTCAGGTTCCAGCTGCTGGGATGGACAATTTGCCTCTCCCTAGGGCTCATCTATATGCTCCCTCCATGGGCACAGCTGAGTTCTGCCCCATGTTTCTTTCCACTATGACTGGGCAGCACTGAGTTACAACGCAAAATCCCACAGTCACTGCACTCTCCCCCTACTATGCAAACAGATTCTCTCTCTACATTTCCCTGGCTGCTGGTGAGGGATGGGGGAGGGGTGGTGTAGGTAATTCAAGGCTGTCTTTCCTACCTTTTTCAGTGCCTCCTTCCTTAATATGTTAAAACGAGATACTCTGATCACTGACCTGATTTTTGGTTCTTATGAAGGGGCTTTACTGTGAGGACGGCTGTTCAATTTGGTGTTCCTGCAGGGTGGATGATCACTGGGGGCTTCTATTTTGCCATCTTGCTCTGCCTCTCTCAATTTGTTATAACTTTTTCATGATCATCTTTTTGATCCTGAAAGTCAAATTTAAAAATGTTAACCTATATTTAAATTAAACTCTTAAGTTGCTGAAGATAAAATTGCAAGAAATGTGAAGAGAAAAATGTAAGAAGTATGAAGAACTGTTGTTTTGACTTTTTTGGTCCATTTTTGACCCTTCGCTCTCGCTTCCTCGTTCCTAATTCCTAAAAATATCACCAAGACCTCAGGCTTCTCAAATCAAATTTCTCTATGTCTTTTCCCACTTGCTGCGTCCTACTCTCAGCCTTTGCTTCCTCACACCTGGCCTGTGGAGTAGCCTCTCAAGTAGAGGTGAGAAAAATCAAGGGGCTTAAAAACATAAGATAACTGCCTCCCCAATTCTACCATATTCTCTCTCCTGCTGGAGGAAAAAAACTCAAACCAATGACACACACTGGGTCATATAATCCTTGTTGGTGTCAGAAAACTGTTTAACTTCTGTTTAGCCAGGAAACTGTTTAACTTCACTTTCTCCAAGGTTGGTTCCCATCCACAAAAACAAAGCTTATTCCTTGCTCCCTACTCATCACCCAGGATTGTGCTGGCAAGATTTATAAACAAAGGTTTATGGAGCGCTTCTGGCGGGAGTGGAGAAGTCTGACTACCATGTGTGTTCATTGTGAGGAAAGATCATTTGAAACTAGTAAACCAACAACAAACTACTGAGAAGGAAAAGACTGAAACAGCCCCTGCCTGGGGAAGTGAAAGAAATGGCCTCTAATCTGGCAAAAACTGTTTATAGTGAGGATCAGCAGACTAAAGATGCAATAAAGAGCGCTGGAAGTCACAAGAAACATGAGAAGGTAGGTGGAGAGGCATCAGGATTCAGCTGCCAACAAGTCCTATCAGGGAGCTGAACACACTGTCCAGGAAAGTCAGAAATCCAAAAGCTCTTTCCCACATAATCCCTGCTTTCGAGATGTTCCATATCTTGAATAGTATGTTGGATACATGGCTATATACTCTTTACAATATAAATCAGATCACTTACACCTAATATACAGTATATGTGAATTCTATCTTAATTTGAACTTTTTTTAATCTGCCTGATCCAATTTTAATCAATGAGTTTACTGATGTACCCATAAGCAGCTCTATTCCCATTTACCAATATTTACAACTGTCTTTATGTTTATATTCAAATAAGATTCATACAACATAATCATAGATACAGTCAAATTAAAACTGGCTTTATCTGTCATTCTCTGGTAACTGTTATCGCTGCACATCTATAACACATAGATAATTACTCATATGCCAAATGTCTTTGGAATTACCAAAAATAAAATTAAACTATGTGCCTCAGACTTTTGGTATGAAATGTATCTTACTATTTTAAAATCCATTAAAAATTGGTAAAGCATTATGGAAATGTGACAACTCTATTTATCAGGATATTAGTTTTCCCAAAAGATCCTATATTCTTACTAAGCCTAATAATAGAGTTTATAATATATTTAGACTTTGGGAAGAAATAGGTAACAATAGTTATTAGTGAATTATTAATTAGTTATTGTTCAGTTTACAGTTCTAATATAAAAGATAATACGTCTCGACCCAGATTCCATGCCTTACTGAGAACAATCAATGTCTGAAAGCAGCCTAAAGTTGTATTCTTACTAAAAATCTATCACACTTTTGTAATTCACACATACTTGTGAAATTCAAGTTTGTGTATTCTCTTCCTAATGGGAACTTCAAATAAAGAAATAACATATTTGAAAATAAGCAGTAAATATAAGTCAATTAATTCATTTGCCACCAGCTGAACATTCTTGTCAATATCAGCTCAGGCTCAATCTTCAAAGACAGTGAGGTATAATCACCACACCATCTTCCCCATCATTAGGGCTTGGGTAATGTGAGTCTGAGATTCACATGCAGGAAATGTATTGGGGTCTGCTCTAGGGAACAATCTCTCGGAAGGAGAAATTGAGCCCCTTGCAGTGACGACAAAGATCCAAGCCCATGGGAAAGGGGGCTAGACTTTTTATTCCCACCTCGACCCATCACTGAATGTAAGTGTCCCTGGCAAAGAGAGCCATCAGCAGCAGAGAAAGCTCTAGACATAGAGTCACAAGACCAGGGACCCGTCCCACTGACCAGCTGTGCAGACTTCACCAAGACACACAGCTCTGAATCTTTTCTTAACCTGGAGAGGGTAGATATATTCCTGGAGCATTCAGGGACTCCTTAAGGCATCAGAGAGTGGGGAGGAAGGACAGCTGGGCCAGTTACTTATTTAGGAAATAACTCTCCTGTGGATCTGCTCTCCACAGCTGATAGTATCCAATCATCAAATTGAAGGTGTCCACAGGAGGCAGTGAATTTGGGCACCAGTCAGGCCAGTGTCAGTATCCAAGGAGCTTTTGGGAAGTGGTAGTGCTTGCAGTCAGATGGGTAGTCAG
Source organism: Theropithecus gelada (assembly GCF_003255815.1). NCBI lineage: Eukaryota > Metazoa > Chordata > Mammalia > Primates > Cercopithecidae > Theropithecus > Theropithecus gelada. Next base: position 75,274,149 of record NC_037685.1, read on the forward strand.
GCAATAGCTCTGGGTTGTCCATCCATCTGGAATCAGGACTCCACACACTAGAAAAGGGACAGAGAATTCAGCAAGAGCTGCAAGATGCTAAGGGTCCTGCTGACAGGCACTAATATGGAGGGCTCCCGTTCAGCTGGACTAGTAAACTCTCAGCATGGCTTATAAGGTCATGATAATCTTGTCCCTGCAGACATACTCTCTCTCTCTTTTTTTGAGATGGTGTCTCCCTCTGTCACCCAGGCTGGAGTGCAGTGGCATGGTCTCAGCTCACCTCAAGCTTCGCCACCCGGGTTCATGCCATTCTTCTGCCTCAGCCTCCTGAGTATCTGGGACTACAGGCACCCACCACCATGCCCGGCTAATTTTTTTTGTATTTTTAGTAGAGACAGGGTTTCACTGTGTTAGCTAGAATTGTCTCAATCTCCTGACCTCGTGATCCACCTGCCTCGGCCTCCCAAAGTGCTGGGATTACAGGTGTGAGCCACCACCCCCAGCCCAGACATACTCTCTTGTCACAACCATTGCTACTCCCACCTCCTGCCTTGCTCCCCAACTATACTGAACTCTTCTCCCTCTCTACAGCATATGCTGTGTGCTCTTTCAACTTGACTATTCTGCCTGAAGACCATTCTTCTTGGCACTCTTTCTTTACTTGAATAATGCCTACTTGTCCCTCAGGTGTCCACCAGGACCTCCCAGGAAGCCTTTCTTGACCTCCCTAGACTGGGTTAGGCAACCCTTCTGTGTTCTCCCAGAGCAGCACGTGTACAAGGATTATATAATGACTGGCACATCATAAACACTCTAAAAACAGTGGCTACTATTGATATTATTCTTCCTTGATAGTACATATCTTTCTGAATTGTATGCCTGGGCTTCCTGGGCCTTCACTGTATCTCCAGTTTTTGGTACATTGCAGAGCATACAATACGAACCTGATAATTGTTTGTTAAAATAATGAAATTCTCAGTTACACAACTGGGCAAACATGAATGTGACAGCATGGGGAAGGGGTTGGCCAGGGCTCCTTTGCAATATCCCAGAGACTCGCCTTCAGAACCAATGCCCATCTCTGCCAGGGGCTGGGTCTAAGCCCCTATCTGTGTTGGCTGTTGTACTTAAGATTGTGTACGGAAAAGGGAGGAATCAACCTGTTGGCTGAAGACTCTCAGAGCCTGCAACCAAGAAGGACCAGGGCAGTCACAGACAGTCATATGGGCAGGACTGCTGCTCATAGTGCAACTCCATCATTTGTTTATTTAAGAAGCAGTGCAGTTTACGGAATGAACATCATGTTCTTTCCGTATTAGTGCCTGTCAGATACACCTGTGATTTGGGATCAGATACACCTGAATTCAAATCCCTATTCTTTACCCTCGAGCTATGGGGTAGAGATTAAGGGCAGAATCTTTGGGGCAAGACTTCTTAGAATTGAATCTCAGCTTCACCACTTCCTGGCTGTGTGACATTAGACACATTATGTAACCTGTCTGTCCCTCAGTTTTCTCACCTGTAAAACAGAGAATAATAATTCCTGCTTCATAGGGCCATTATGAGGGTTAAGGAGTTAATAATTATAAAGTTCTTAGAACTTCATTTGGCAAATAGTGAAGCACTATAGCTAGGTTTGCCTAACCATTCTAAGCCTCAATTTTCTCATTAGAAAAAATGGACCTAACCTGGAATACTTGGTACAATGTCTCACATATGGGTCATTCTCAGAAATTATATTATTTCCATTACTGTTACTTGTCTTGTAAGTGGAATATCTTTTCTAGGGTAAACTAAATTGATTAATAGAAACCTTCCTGTGGATACTTCTGGTCTCAACTGACAATCTGGGGAGAAAAGAAGCTGTTTCTTTGTGGTTCTGGGCCAGTCACATCCCTTCTGGCTTGCCTTTTTTTGTCTAATGTTCTGAGAACCTTCTTCATAGACCCAAACACTTAATACAAACCCATTTCTCTGGCAGATAAACAAAGGAGAGGTGCATTAGTTTCCAAGGGCTGTCATGAGAAAGTACCACAAATTTGTTGGTTTAAAGCAACAGAAATTTATTCTCTCACAGTTCTGGATCCAGAAGTCTGAAATCAAGGTGTCAACAGGGCTATGCTCCTCTTAAGGCTCTAGAGGAGAATTTACTTTCCTTTTCTGGCTTCTGGTGGCTCCAGGCATTCCTTGTCTTTAGGCAGCAGAATGCCAATCTGTGTTTGTCTTCACTTGGCCCTCTCCCTCTGTCTGTTTCTGTCCCAAATCTCCTGCCTTTTTCTTGTTACCTGTCTTTGAATTGAGGGTTCACCCTAAATTCTGGATAACCTCAAGATCCTTAACTTAATTACATCTGCAAAGACACTTTTCCAAATAGGTTCACATTTACAGGAACTAGGGGTTAGAATGTGGCCACATCTTTGGGGGTCGACTATTGAACTCACTGTAAGGCGTAACTGAGCCCTAACTGGGGCTAAATAGAAGCATCCGTTTACCTTGTTTGGACATACCTGTGCTTCCTTTTCCTTTTTCCTTTTCCATGAACACTTGTTCCAGTTTTGTCTATTTGCCATAGATGGGATGGGCACAGCCAGAGGAACAAGCAAGAAATCACAACCCACAAATCTGCTTATTCCTGAGCCTCACCCTGGCCCACACCTGCAACTGCTTCTTGCCTCAGTGTTTGCTGTGGGCAGTACATGAGCTACTTGACCCAATACTCGTGTGAAACTTTATTCTGCTTGGCCCTCCCAATTGCCTTGCAGACATCCAGGAGAGTTGGGTATCACTTGGGACCTGGCAGTGCCGGCTTGCCCTGCCAGGCTCTTCAACGGGGTTGCCTTGGTCACATATTAGATTTCATACATGGGGCCAAACCAGGAGACCTTGGTGAGCTGGAACAAGAAGAGGCAGTGGATCTGGGTCAGAGCAGGAATTATACTTGCAGTTGGACTGGGCAGATAGGCTCAGAGAAGGAATCTGGGTCAAAAGCTTGGCAGACTGGCAGAAAACCTGAGGCCTGATGCACAAATTAAAATGGATACTAGCTTTCCATCTACACAGGCCAGTTCTTGGTTCTCATAAGTCTGACTTGGGGGGTTCTGTGACATGTGGCATATCATGGATTGCAAGGGCCAACTAAATTCTTTTTTTCTCTCTTTCTGAGTCAGAGCCTCACTCTGTCACCCAGGCTGGAGAGCAGTGGCACAATCTTGACTCACTGCAACCTCCGCCTCCAGGATTCAAGCGATTCTCCTACCTCAACTTCCCAAGTAGTTGAGATTACAGGCATGCGCCACCACTCCCGGCTAATTTTTTTGTATTTTTGATAGAGAAAGGGTTTCACCATGTTGGCCAGGCTGGTCTTGAATTCCTGGCCTCAAGTGATCTGCCTGCCTTGGTCCCCCAAAGTGGTGGCATTACAGGCATGAGCCACTGTGCCCGGCAAGGTTCAACTAAATTTAGCATATATTTATTAAGGATTTGCTGTATGCCAGGATCTAGTAATATAGAGGTCAGACAATCCTTGTCTTCAAGTAGACGAAAGTATAGCAGCAGATACTCACATAGAAGAATTAATTGCCATAAAATGTGATAACTATATGTGCACAGTGTTATGAGAGGCCAAAAGTAAGAAAAAATCATTCTGCCTTGGGCTAGGGAATGGGTCATGATGGGAGCATAGAAGAGGCAATACTTGATCTGGATCTTAAAGAATTCAGTAACGAGCCGGGCGCGGTGGCTCAAGCCTGTAATCCCAGCACTTTGGGAGGCCGAGACGGGCGGATCACGAGGTCAGGAGTTCGAGACCATCCTGGCTAACACGGTGAAACCCCCTCTCTACTAAAACATACAAAAAATTAGCCAGGCGAGGTGGCGGGCGCCTGTAGTCCCAGCTACTCGGGAGGCTGAGGCAGGAGAATGGTGTAAACCCGAGAGGCGGAGCTTGCAGTGAGCTGAGATCTGGCCACTGCACTCCAGCCTGGGCGACAGAGCGAGATTCCGTCTCAAAAAAAAAAAAAAAAAAAAAAAAAAAAAAGAATTCAGTAACGAATGGCTGAGAAGAGCAGCCCAGGAAGCTTGTCCAACTGACCAAGTGGGTGCCTCTTCTTTTTTGTGTTTATCTCATCCATAACCTAGACCTTCGGTGGAAAGAACAACCTTCATACAAGAACTTTTTAAAAAAATAAACATTACAGAGGCAGATGTTAAACATATCCGACAAATGAGTCATGCCCAGGGAAGCAACCAACCACAAAAGACGCCATTTGTAAGGAACTGGCTTAGTGGTTACTAACTTAACATCAGTGACCCACAGCCATTACTACTATTATTCCTACTGTTACGTACTGGTTTTAGACTTTAGTGTATCGTGATGTTTCAATGACCCATTACTATTGAGCATTTCATGTGGCCTATTTGAATATATATCTTATTAAAAATGTTTTTCATTTATTTCACATATAATATTGGTGTAAGACACTTATAATCGCAATCTCTGGTAAAGGTAAGATGGCTACCGCTCATTATTGCCTGTTCCATGTATTTTTGGTATTTAATGAATATCTCTTTGAACTTTCTTGGGGGTATCTTCTAACACAACACCTTTATAATTAGTAGAGATGTTGTTAAATTTGAAAATGATGCATCTTCACAGAGTACTAATTTTGTTTAATTATTATTCGGTTGCATTTAAGTAATTTAATTGTGTAAGTTTCAAATATAAGGTTTAAATGTATTCTAATACTAGAACAAACATAGATATATTACTCAACTTTTGATATATATAACATATATGTCAGCATTGAATATAAAATTCAAATAGTTTCTAGAATCATACAACAACTCTCTTTTAGATAAGAGAAAAAAAAATAAAGAACATCCAAACTAGAAAGAAGTCAAGTTATCCTTGTTTACAGATAAAATGGTCTTAGTTTTAGAAAAGAATTAAAGACTCCACCAAAAAGCTGTTAGAACTGATAAACAAATTAAGTATATTTGTGGGATACAAAATCAAATACAAAAATCAGGAGCAATTCCCATAAGCCAACAGCAAACAATCTGAATAAAAGGAAATCAAGAAACCAATCCCATTTATAGTAACTACCAAGAAATAAAATACCTAGGAATAAAATCAAGCAAAGGAGAGAAAGAATTTTTTTTTTTTTTTTTTTTGTGGAGACAGAGTCTCACTCTGTCATCCACCTCCTGGTTTCAAGCTATTCTCCTGCCTCAGCCTCCCAAGTAGCTGGGATTACAGGTGCCTGCCACCACAGCCAGCTATATTTTGTATTTTTAGTAGAGACAGGGTTTCACTATGTGGTCAGGCTGGTCTTGGACTCTTGACCTCAAGTGATCCACCTACCTCAGCCTCCCAAAATGTTTGGGATTACAGGCATGGGCCACCATCCCTGTCCCAAAAACAAAGAAAGATTTCTACAAGGAAAAAGATAAAGCACTGATGAAAAAAAAATTTAAGATGACACACCCCCAAAAATGGAAAGATAGCCCATGTTCATAGATTGGAAGAATTAATATTGTTAAAATGTCCAGACTACCCAAAGTAATCTACAGATGCAATGCAAACCCTATCCAAATACCAATTACATTGTTCGTAGAAATAGAAAAAAAATCCTAAAATTCGTATCAATTCTGAATAGCTAAAGCAATCCTAAGCAAAAAGATCAAAGCTGCAGGCATCATACCATCTGATTTCAAAATATACTATAAAGTTACAGTAACCAAAGCGCATGGTACTGGCATAAAAACAGACACATAAACCAATGGAACAGAATAGAAAGCCCAGAAATAAACTCATGCATTTACAGCCAACTAATTTTCAACAAAGGTGCCAAGAACATGCATTGGGGAAATTACTGTCTCATCAATAAATGGTGCTAGGAAAACAGGATATCCATATAGAGAAGAATAAAACTAGACTCCTATCTGTATTAATATATAAAAATCAAATCCAAATTAATTAAAAACTTAAATGTAAGGCCTGAAACTATAAAACTCCTAGCAGGAAACATTGGGAAAATATTTCAGAACATTTGTCTGGGCAAATTTTTTTTTTTTAAGTAAGATCCCAAAAGCATAGGCAACAAAAGCAAAAATTGATAAATGGGATTACATCAAACTAAAAGGCTTCTGCATAGCAAAGGAAACAATTAACAAAGTGAAAAGACAACCTACGGAATGGTGGAACACAAATTATGCATCTGACAAGAAATTAAGAACCATAATACATAAGGAACACAAACAACTCCACAGCAGTAAAAAAAATCGATTTTATAATGAGCAAAAGATGCAAATAGGCATTTCTCAAAAGAAGACATCCAAATGGCCAACAGGTCTATGAAAAAATATTCAAAATCACTGTTGTCAGAGAAAAGCAAATCAAAACCATAATGAGATATCACCTTATCCCCACTGAAATGACTATAATCAAAAGACAAAAAATAACAAGTGCTGGTGAGAATGCAGAGGAAGAGGAATACTTTTACACTATTGGTGGGAATGTAAACTAGTACAACTACAAAAAATGGTAGGGAGATTCCTCAAAAAACTAAACACAGAATTACCATGTGATCCAGCAATCCCACTGCTGAGTATATACCCAAAAGAAAGACAATCAGTATGTGAAGGAGATATCTGCATTCCCATGTTTATTGCAGCACTATTCACAATAGTCAAGACATGGAATCAGCCTAAGTGTCCATCAATGGATGAATGGATAAAGAAAATGTGGTATATATACATAATGGAATATTATTTGGCCATGAAAAAAGATGAAATCATGTCATTTGCAGCAACATGGATGAAACTAGAAGTTATCAAATGAAATAAGCCAGGCACATAATTAGAAATACTGCATGTTTTCACTCATATATGTTGAAAAATACATTGAGGTAGTAAACAGAATGGTGGTTACCAGAGGCTGGAAAGGGGAGAGGAAAGGGGGATGAAGAGAAGTTGGTTAATACGTACAATAACACAGTTAAATAAAAGGAATAACTTCTAGTGTTTGATAGCACAGTAGGGCAACTACAGTTAACAATAATTTACTGTAAATTTCAAAATACCTGGAAGATTGAGAATGTTCTCAATGCAAAGAAAAGATAAATGTTTGAGGTGACAGATATCCCAATTACCCTGATTTGAGCATTACACATTGTATAATTGTATGAAAATATCCATGTACCCCAAAAATATGTGCAACTATTATATACCAGTAAAAAAGGGGAAAACAGGCCTTAACCAATACAGAAGGAGCCAGACACAAAAGGCTGCATACTGTCTGAATCCATTTATATTTTGAAAAAGACAAAATTACAGGGGTACAAATTAGCTCGGTGGTTGACAGGGGCTGGGAGTAGAGGAAGGAAATTGACAGCAAAGGAGCATAAGGAAATTTGGGAATGATGACAATATCCTTTACCTTCATTGTGATGGTGGTTACATGATTGAATGTATTTGTAAAAATTCAACCAACTGTACAATAAAAATTTTACTTATGTAAATTGTATCTCAAACCTGACTTTAAGGAAAGTCAGGTTAGTCCAGGCTCCCTTTCCAGGCAAATTCACTGCTGCGTCCATTTCTTCTGATCTGCTTTTAAGAATACCTAGAAGGAAGAGTTTGAGAATTACTCGTTTAATATCTCTTTAAAAGAGGGGTCTTGGAGTATGATTCTGCCTGAGTTAAACCCCAAGATCTTGAACAATTTAAACTTGAACAATAATTGTAGGCACAGAGGTATAGGGCACTTTCAAATTGTATAAAATAACAACATACCTACCCACAATATTTTATAGATACATAATCATTTATTCTAGCCTTGTGTAGCTTCTTTACTTGTGAAATACTCACTTGTGACTACAAGTGCATTAGTTTCCTAGGGCTGCTGTGAGAAGATACTACACACTAGATGGCTTAAACAACTAGAAATCTATTTTCTCACAATTCAGGAGGCCGGAAGTCTAAGATCAAGGTGTCAGCAGGGTTAGTCTCTTTTGAGGTCTCTCTTAGGCTTATAGATGGCCGCCTTTTTGCTGTGTCTTCACATGGTCTCCCCTCTGTGTTCTAATCGCCTCTTCTTATAAGGACACCATTCATATTGGATTAGAGTCCACCTTAATGAGTTCATTTTAACTTAATTGCCTCTTTAAAGGCCATATCTCCAAATGCAGTCACATTCTGAAGTATTGGGGGTTAGGACTTCAATATATGAAATTTGGGGAGATGCAATTCAGCCTGCTTCCCACCCCTTCCCTCTTCCACCAGCACATTTTTCCTATTCCAGCCACCCTCCAACCACACTGCCTCTTCCAAGATGTAACTTTCTTCTTCTTGGTTTGCTTTGGTTACTTCCACATGTTGATCAAACATCTGTAAAAGGAAATCAAAGCACTAAGATACTGTAAAGATGCCAATACACTGTATGCAGGCCCAGGTGGAAAAAAGTGTGTCATTTAATGTTTGTATGTATTTGTTTGCTTTGGTATATTTCCACAGATCCTTCTCTTGAAAGGCTATATGGAGCAGCTTTGAACATCCAAACTATATTGGGAACATACCAAATATGTGGAACAGAAGCCTAAGTGCTGCCCATACCACACAGCCTTGTACTCACTGCTCCTACACATATAAATGAGTGAACAATGGTTGAATAGAAAATCTGCAGCAAGGCAACAATAGTCCAGTTTTTAACCTCAGCTTCTCTGTAGCTAACATGAATAATTCATGGTAAGTTGGATCCTTACAGTAATTTATCGATGAGTAGTGTAATCATTTATTTCAAGCTAAACACATTTCTCTGGCTCTGGTTCCTCTACCACAAGATATTCTGAGGCAGCTCTGGGAGAATTAGAAGCATGTTTCCCCTCCAATATTTGCCTGGTCTTATAGAGCAGCAAATAGGAACATAAAGAGCCCAATCTGTATGTACAAAAGCAGTTGATGTAGACTACTTTTTGGTTCAAGTTTTGAGCAAACAATATACAGAGAACCCTTTGCACTTAATACTAAGACAAGGAAGTGATGAGCCCATCAAGGTTGGGTGTGAGGCATGGATGAGGATCGGTGAAGGACATAAAGTCAGGGTGATAACAAGCGAACGGGACCTACATAAGAAGGAAGGCAGAAACATTTCAGGTTACACCATAACATCATCAGGAAGGGACTGGATGAATAATTGCAGCACCAGCTACCTTCTATTGAGTGTTTCTTACTCTGCAAGGCCTACGCTAGGTGCTCTACATATCATGGGCTTAAGCTGAGCACAGCACTGCCATTTGCCTTGTAGGATCTCTCATTTGCAGATAAGGATAGTGAAGCTCTGTAAGATGCACTACATGGTGGAGTTAGAACCCAAGCACCGAGTTTTCCCTGATGCCCAAGCCCATTCTCTTTTGATATCCATTATAATGGTCCCACACTGTGGCTATAGCATTATGTTGTATTATGTGTTATTCATAGTTCATCATATTGAGTAGACAGGATGGACTTTCAGCAAACTGAGCAGAGTTTGTTTCTAAGTGTGGTTTCAATTCATCTCAAGTTTTCTTGTTTTTATTTGCCTATAAGTTCAAAGAAACCCTATCATGCAGATTCTGCTAAGAAGAAGATGCTTCAAGCAGAGAAATGCAGTTGACTTTTTCATTCAGGGTTCTAATGTCCAGAGTGGGCTAACTTTATTAAGGAGTGTAGGCCCTTTATTGAAAGGGGTGGGAAAGGTTCTATTTTGCAGCAGTTGGGAAGGCATGGTCTCTCCACAGGTGAGGTTGTTGTCTAGTGGGAGATAGAACAGACTGGGTTTCTGAATAAGTACCTGAATACATTTGATTTCAATATTCCCCAAGTGACTGAGGGGGTTGCTATAATGCTTGGTGCAAATTGGCAAGGTCAGTAGGGACAAGTGGGAAGAGTCCAAAAGAAGAAACCTGATGAAGGAAAGTGAATAGAAGAGAAGAAGGAGCACCAGGGGATGGCCACGGTGGCCATTGTAAGTGCCTTTGACCCAGACACTCAACAGAGCACGTAAGCCTAGATGGGTAGAGCTAAGATTGTTTTTGATGCCTGGGTTGGATCCAAAACTTCCAGCCAGATCTGCCTTTACTTGGATGTCTTGGCTTTTGCATTCCCACAGCTGTGACTCAGACCTGTGTTTTCTGGGATGGGAAAGGAGTATGGCAAATTATTAGGTAAGAAGGGAAAAAAGAATAACTAGCAACCATTATTCCTGCACGCTGGGAAAGAGGGTCCTGCCTGCCTGGCCCTGCCTCTCTTGGTGATTCATGCTGTGGTCGTGACAGTGCCTTTGACTCATCCAGCCTAGGAACCCAAGAATCAACTCTGACACTTCATTCCCATGCATGGCATACCTGGTTGTCAACACGGAGGAATTTTAATCCCAGACTATTTTTTGAGACTGTTCCTTGCTCCATCCCACTACCAATGTGTTGAGTCAGGCCTTCCTCCTCTCTTATTTGGAGTAGTAAGAGTCTCCCAACTTGTCATCCTGCCTCCAGTCTACCCAGGCAGCCCATCCTCTGACCTTCCACCTGAGTGATCTTTCTGGAAAACAAACCAATCCCATCACTCCTCCCCTTCTTAATGCCAGAGTAGGATTCTCAACTGAAGACTCCCCTGAACTCCAAGAATCCAGGGGCAAAATTACACATTTATGCCATGTAGCAGAGTTAGTTAGTGATTAGTAAATATTCCTTGTGTATCCCCATATATTTCAGCCTCCCTTGCAGTCAGGTTGGAGCATGGGACTAATTTGATCAACTCAGTGTGGTAACATGCTATATTTCACAGTTATCTGTGGCTCTGATTAGAAGTCATGAAGGTTGGATGACTTTTTTGAATGGGGAAACAAATTAGTCACTTCTTACTAATTGCAATATTTGGGGGGATTAAAAACAAATCTATGAAGACACATGAGCCATAGGAAATAAAGTATTTAAAGAGAGTCCTTAAGAATGAATATTGTGGACCACTGGCCTACAGAATAAAGTCCAAACATGATACTCACATCAAAGCAGATGAGACACAAAAGCCATTCTGGCTTTGTTGGCAATAAAGTCTTGTTGCCCTGTGCTTTGCCAACCTGGACCTTGACTCATTATTTCCCAGTTACGCTTTACATTTCCAGGTGGGCCTGCCCTTGCAACCTCTAGTCCCTCATCTCCAGCCTGTCCAATTCTCCCCTTATCCTGCAAGACCCAGCTAAAATGTTGAACTCAACCTTCTCTGTTGAATTCCCATTGTCCTCAGCCACAATTTTAGTCACAGTGCTTCTTTCATCATATTGGCATCCCTGACTGTTCGTTAAAATGTGAACTTCTCCCACACAGGTAGTGTCTCCTTCCCATCTCTGCACCCCCTAACACCCAGGATAGTGCCTGGCACAGAGGGGGCATTCACCAACTACAGTCTCCTTGGGGGTACTCTTCTAGGCTCCTTAGATGGGTAGGTTGCACGTGACGACGAGTAAACTATTTATCTAAGTGCCCCCTTGCTGTTCCTCAAGTGTGCCAAGCCTGCTCTCCCCCACAGCCCTCAAGTTTGCACCTATCTCTGCCCAGAACTCTCTCCAGACCTCGCATACCCCTCTCCCCGACATCAGTCAGAGCGGCTTTCTCTGGTCCTTCTCCCTTTCTCTCCTTATTCTGCCTTGTGTCTTCACAGCACATCTGGTATATTTTATTTTGCATTTACTGCTAAGTCTGTTCATTGTCTCCCCCAAGTAGACTATAGGCTCTGTGAGGTCAAGGGCTTTGTCTTGTTCATTGCATACTAGTGGGTACTCAAAAAATATTTTTGAATGAAGAAATAATAAAGTTATCATCTTTTAACACATCATATCTGAAACCAAACCTCATTTTTCAAGCATTCTTTTCATAAAGCCGTAAAACTTTAGATTAAGAGAGGAATTTAGAGGGTTTACTTGAGCTCTGTATTCTCATTCAACTGAGGTGGAAGCAGAGATCTCTGACAGCAAAATCCCTCGCCCCATGCAGCGCTGAAGCTAAAACCCTCGTCTGACTCCTGGGCTTGACTCCTAGCACAGTGTTTTGCGTGGTAATAAGCATTCAGTTAATCAATGAGTGTTAAGTTGAATTAAAACTAGAAAAGGCTGAGCAGTTTGATGCCTGTGTGTGCAGCTTTCTGCCCTGTAATAAACTGAGCTCAAAAGACATGGGCCTCTAGGGAGTTACTTGAGAAAACAGAAGTATAGCAGCTGGGGATCCAGGTTCTTACCCTGACACATGGACTCTGTTGGGCAGACCTAGACCAATTAACCATACAATTACCAGACCCTCCACGCTGCATGTCCCCCAGATCTGTAGACATAGCTAGCACTGTTTGCTGGTCACCAGTGGATGTTAAGGGTCAAAAGAGAAAAGGATCTCTCTTTTCGCCAGGAGCACTGACTGCTAGGGAAAAGCAAGAAATGCAACATCAGCCCACCATGGTAGGTAGTGGTTGAGGAGCCTGGGAACAAAAGCTCCTTTCCTTCTCAACCTCACACACTCTGGGCCAGTTACTAAAATTGTCTAGACCTTCACTTGGAAAATAAATCCCATAGTTAGGAATGACCAGGGTTTCATTACAAAGTTCTTGGCATATACTCCAGAACAAAATTATATATGGTAGTGGTGCAAATTGGCAATCAAACAGTGCCTTCTACAATGAGGGGCAAACATAATGAAACCTTAGTTTGGTAGATCATAACAAAATTGCTCATATTATTTCTTCATCTCTCCTTTAGATGGAAAAGTGTCACCTTTTCTATATGTTCTATGCCTATTTCAGCTTCTGCCTGCAGACTCTCAGGAATACAGAGAAATCTTTCTCTAAACACTCAAGATTAAATAGATTAGGAGATTTCCTAGCCTGACATACGGTTGTTCAACAAGGACCTAGTTTCCACCACTCTCCTCTTCTGCAGCATGGCAGACAACCATCAATAACCACAGGGTCCCAACCCCAGCCCTGGAGCTCACCTCATAATTCCTCATGATCCACAGAGTCTTCATAATCAACTGGAGCTGTTTAGATGTAATGAAATTATTTGCCCTCCTCAGTTTCAGTTGTATAAATGTACAAACTGTCCTCAAACTTTTATGTATCTCTACGTCATGCATTTCTAAATCAAAGGCAGTTGCCTGTCTTGCAGGATTTGTTTTCTTTCTTTTTTGTTTTTCTATTTTCCTCTAAGCATACAAGGAAGAACAGAGATTTCAACCATTATTTCTCAGTGAACGAAACATCAAACTATAAGTTTTCAAGTCGGCCATGACCTGGCATCTCTCCGCTCTGTCTTTTGAAAACAAAGCCAAACAATCTATGGTACGGTCTCCTTAAGTTGTGTCCTAAATATACAGGGTTGTGCAAGATGCAATGTTTTGGTCAGTCACTAGGTGGCATCTAATTGAGGAACTGGGTGAACTCTCCCAGAAAGCATGTTTTAGAGCACACCACAGTTCTCCATTTTGGCTGCCATTGTTTGGTGGGCGTGTTGGAGTTAATCCATTGCCATCTGTCTTTATTTTGCTAACTTACTCAGTCGGACGCCACACAATTGAGTTCTGCAAATGTCGGCTCTCCAGTACAGCAATTACCGAGTCTCTCTCTAAACAATATCACTGCACAGCATTCCTCCTGCCTTGCCTAGAGCTTGAAGCATTCAGGCTCATTTTGACTTCCTTTGCTTATAGCGCTTGTCATCTTCAAAGATGAAAGAAAAATGGTCTGAACTCAAAGCCACAACAAGGCATGGCTTCTCTTTCCAAACTGAGAACATACCAATCAATGTGTTCCTATTACATAAAAACCCCAGGCAGCACAGCCAAGGATGTGGGCTTGTGCTTGTGCAGTCCAGGAAGACACCACCTCCTCCTCCAGGACGCAGACAGAGTGCATTTTGTTGTTAATGATGATGTTCTTTTAATATTTGAGGGACTGGTGGGAGAGGTGGCAAGTGAGGCATATGGAAGTAATAGGAGGAGGAAGGAAGGAGGGAAGGAAGGAAGGAAAGAGGAAGGAAGGAAGGAAGGAGGGAAGGAGGGAAGGAAAGAAGGAAAGAGGGAAGGAAGGAAGGAAAGAGGAAGGAAGGAAGGAAGGAAAGAGGGAGAGAGAGGAAGGAAGGAAGGAAGGAGAAAGAAAGGAGAAAGAGAAAGAGAGAAAGAAAGAGAGAGAAAGAAAGAAAGAAAGAAAGAGGAGGGAGGGAAGGAAGGAAGGAAGGAGGGAAGGAGGAAAGGAAAGGGAAAGGAAAGGAAAGGAAAGGAAGGATATAGAGGAGTGGGGAGTGAGCTGATATTTGAAGGACCTAACTTCCATTGCTGTTTCAGAAGAGGGATGAATTAATTATCTCAGTAACCTAGAAATGGTGTTTATTTTCCATTGTTTGCTCATTTCATTCATTCATGTATTGTGTACTGAAGACCTACTCTGTGTGTCAGGCAGTGTATGAGATGTTCCAGATACAGGTAGGATCGATCCACCAAGAATCATTGTCCTCTTGGAGCTTACAATTTGTGGGGAGACAGATAGTGATCAAGTAAACACAAGCATGGTAGCTGTTGTGAAATAGACACAAAAACACACAGGGTGTTGCACAAGCACACAGTGGGTGCCCTGCCCTCGTCTGGGGGCCAGGAAAGGATCTCTGAGATAGGTGAAGATGAGGGGGTTTTTAGAGTATCATTCTTCTTTGTTGTACTCTCACATGCTAAATACTCTACTTCGCAATTAGCAGATGCTAGATTCATATTTGGTGACCAACTAGCAAGTGAGAAAGATCTAGCAGAATGAGAACCAGTGAAAATACAGCCCAGTCCCTGATGGGACTACTTCCTCCTTAATCCTTTGCTTTTGCCTTTTTTCCCCACCAAAATTATATTAAGATTTTCATCCATCTTTTATCTTTATTTAAGTCCATTTTGTTCAAAGTTTTCAATGCCTGGTAAACCAAAAGTGAATTAAACATTAACATATTAGTTTACATTGCTATCTACGGTAGTTCTTCAGAATTGATTCACTGTTTAAATTTTAGAAAATATGAGGCAATTTGGGGAGCGAAGAAGAGGAAGCAAGAAAAAAAAGGAACATACTGTGTTTGTCTTCTCCACTGTATTACTGTATTTTCAAATGTAATTTCTGTCTTCAGGGTTTCCACTATGAAGCAGAAGGAGTCCATATCCTATGTATTGACATAAGATTCAAGCAAAGGCAAGCCCACCAATATGTAGTTTTTGGGAACTGTAAGCTCCCTGAGTTTCATGATAGGTGCTGGAATAGGTGGATATTGTAAGGATGTAGTGTGGTCTCACTACTTACCAGTGCATTTGAGAGTGACCCATTCTTGTAGGACTTTATCTTGACAACCAAGTCTATTTGTCATTAAATATTTGTGGTCTGAGTCCTTTAAAGTCGTTTCCTGGGAGAACTGCCTTGCCAGGTAGTTTGAAGACCAACCCTAGCTACACAGTAAAATAAGGAGCCTTTGCCGTGCTTTATTTTGGTCTTAACTCATTGCTCCCCTAAGCTGAATCGGGAGTGTCAGGCAGCTGTCCTTCATGACAGTGAGATTCTCCTGCCTGAGGCTACAACCTTCCAGAAGGCTCAGGTGGCTGGGGCCTTCCAGGGGGAGTGGCTGAGTCTGTCAGGTGGTCCATGGGTAGAGCTGGGGTACCCTCTTCCTCCCGCCTCTCTGGGATCTGCCTACACTGTGGACCTGGTGGTGTCCTGGGGTGGGGGTGCAGAGGGCAAGTGGGGATACCAGGGGAAGAAGAAATGTCACTCGAGCTGTGGCAGACACTGGAGGGCCAGGCTCTGCACAACAGCCACTGTTACCATGGAAACTTCCAAGGAGACCGCGGAAGGCCACTAGAAGCAGCCCTGGCAACATTCTTCCCTTTCTGACCTCTCATTACATTTGACGTAACTGACCAAACTCATTCTGGAGACTTCTCCTTCCTCAGTTTATGTGACATGAACCCTCTTGGTTCTGCTCCTCTCACCCCGAGTGACCTCTGTCAGCCTCCTTTGCAGACACTTACTTCACTCTCTCTTCATTCACTCTCTCTTCATTCACTCATTAATCACCGTTACAAAAACCTGGCATTAGGACCCCTGCTTTCTTTCTCCCCTTTTTTGCGATGTTTCTTCATTTTCTGGGTTTGAGCCATGAGCTTTCTAAAGAAGACATAGGTGGAGTTCAGCAAAGAGATGGAGGAAACGAGTGTTCACTGGTTGGTTGCCACTTCCTCTGTACCTGTGGCCCCGCCGTCCTGCATGTGGTGCCTCTGCTCATCCCCAAGAAAACCCTGCAAGAGTGGTGGGTCCTTAGCCTTTGCTGTTTTGTACATGATGTCCCTTTTGCCTGTGATGTTCCTTTTGTCCGTGATGTTCCTTTTATCTGAAATTCTTTTTGATTTCTCCCTCCACTCACCTTCCAAATTTCTACTCCTTTTCAAAGCCCAGTTCAATTACTGTTTCCTTTGTGGGATCTGCCTGAACTCCCCAAGCCCCATTATTCCCTTTGTCTGAATTCATTCATGGCACGAATGTCATCCTTCTATTAGATTATTTACCACATTACAGTACAGAGTGTAGTTTGCAAATTTTCCTCCCTCTCCCCTAAGGTTGTCTTTGGGGTGCTAGAGGACAAGATGAGGTCTTATCTGTCTTGGCATCCTGACGTCTATCACAGTGCCTAACACAAAAGCAGGTGCTTCGCAAACATTCCTTTATCATGTAATAGCTAGTGCTTCTTAGCTCAGCGCATTATCTCAGGCAGTCCTTCATATAACCCTATGGAGTTGGTCATTATCCAATGAGGAGAGTGAGCTTTAGAGAAGTTAAATAAATTGCCCAAGACCATACAGGCAGAATCGGGACATGAACCAGGGCAGACTAAATCTCGAGTCCACACTGTGCTGCATGGTCACCCTCTGGAAGCCTGTGGTGTCCCCTCTGGCTGCTGCCCTATAGCGAGCAGAGACGATCACTAAGCCCAGGCACTTGTACAACCCAAAGGTGAAGAAGGCAGGTGTGGATGCGTGAATGAAAGGTGAAGGAGCAAGTGAGTAAACCCACTCTCTGGGTCTTTCATACAATCCAGCTTTCATTCCTGCTCATTAACCCTACCCTCTGCTCCTCCCTTTTAGTCCCATCAGTACCCCTCCGGCCCTGACCTCCCTTATCTCACACTGACTTCCTGCAGCACCTCGTTGATGGGTTCCTCAACCCACAGCTCTTTCCTCCTCTCTCCCTCCCTGTGCCACACAACACATACAACACCTAAAAATTAATTCTCAAGGCCTGTTGTCAGATCCACACTCCGGGATGGATTTTGGCTTCTGATTCATTGTTGAGTAAAAGCTCTGCACTCGAGGCTGTCATTTCTCTTCATATATCTGTCATTCTAAACCAAGCAGCGTTGTTGACTGCCCCTGGCCTGTGATTTGCCTGTGTTGCCTCCAGATCTTTGCCTGAGCCATTCTTCTGTGTTTTGAACACCTGTCCCATATCAGGAAATGAGCTGGGTTCTGGGAATACAGAGATTAAAGCTTCAGTCTCTGATGCTCCCAGATTAGTGCGAGACAGCTGAAAGAGCAATAACAAGGTCCCAGCACTATGGCAGGTGTTTCAGAGGAAAGCCCAGGTTGCTATGGAAGCACCTAGGTCATCTACCTTCCCCATCTCCAGTAATGTCAGCCCTCAGCCCCTTTACATCTGACCCGACTCACCTCTCCTAGGGGACTTTCTGTGCCTGACCCTTCATCTGCTCCCCTCATTTATGCAAAATCTTCAGAATATATCTGTATTTGTTGATTTATTCATCTGCAACAATATATTTGCTGAACGTGCCTCCTCAACTGGTGAACTGTAATGGGGGAGGAGAGGATAAAAGAAGGCCGACTGGAAGAAATGAACATGGTGTGTCTTCTTTAGGAGGTTGGATCCCAGAGAAGGAAGATAATGGGAGAGAGAGAGGGGTGGCTTTTGTTGGGCTTCACCCTAACTATCCATTTATGGAGTATGTCTTGAAGAGAAAGGATTATATGTAACTCAAACCTGATCCACAAAACTTCTCTATTCCAAGTAACTTCATGTGGGACCCTTTAGAAGAGGAGACCACGAAGAGAGGATGCAGTGTCTATACAGCCGAGCTGACCACTGAGCACAGGCAGCATAGCCTTGGAACTCTCAGAGATACTGGGGCGGGGCGGGGCTCATACTGTGAAAGGAGGACCAAAGTCCCACAGGGGCATGCAGCTAAGCAAGCAAAATCTGGTCTGCAGTCATCAGTCTCCCTTGGGTCTAAGGTTAATGAGGCCCGGGGAACACTCACAAGGAGTCTAGTTATGGCTCTGTAGTGGTTTACCCATTGACTGAAGCAAAACAGGCTCCATAGACGATCCCAGGAGAAACAGAACAGCTGGCGAGGCTCACGTAGCCAGACCCATAACTTTTCCCACCATCCTGCCAGGCAAACCTTGTCATCCCAGCACCTGGATCCAAGACACTTTGCTGCCATGTTTCCTCAGATCTCATCCTCTCTCCCTTCCTACTCAGAATTCCACATTTGTCACTTTCTGACCTGCATTTGACAACACTCAATGTTGTCTTATCTAACCGATATCTATGCTTCAGCCTTCTTGCCCTCAACTCCAGCATGTTCCTCTCTGGCTCCAAGCCCCTTTCCCTCCTCCAGCCTTTTACAACCACATCACTCCATGTAAGTCACTTGTCCTTTGAACAAGCTGATCTGTAGGCTGAGGAAAGTCTCTACTTTCCTCGCAGAGGAAAGGGTGCTGGGAGCTGAGCTGTAGATGTTCTCTTTGCTGTCTGTCATTCTAGGGGATTGCCAACATTGGGCAGAGTCTCCTGCTGGCTGAAACTCTCTCATCACAAAGGATTTCATTTTATGTCAGCAGTTTCATAGGCTGAGGGGGTGGTAGAGATAAGAGAAACATGAAGAGAATATGCCACAAATGACTAAACTCAAGATAGATTAAGGGCAGAGATGTAGAGATTTGGTAAAGGTTCAGAAATCTAAATGCTGGGTGTGCTTACTAAGTGTACCTGTGCATTAAGCTAAGCAAACGGATTCCCTGTCTCCTTGACAACCAGAATACAAACATGTCTTACCTGCATTATCCGTTCTCTTTGCCATAGCCAGTGCATAATTAGTTGGGGGAAAATATGCACGCAAGATGAAAGAGTCCATAGCTCTTAAACGATATTCATCCCTCATTGCTCTCTGGTGGACAGTTCACCTACTCAACCTCACTAACATCTCCCTCGCCTCATTTATCAGCCATGCCTTTCACTTACTGTTGGAAAGCTAGGATAGCCCTGCTTCTCCCTCTCAGTCAACACTATTTAAGGGACTGATAAGGAAATTCACTAGGAAGGTTTTTCTGGAAAGCTCTCTATTTATAGAGACACACTGAGATAGCCATAGACACTGACTGTTAAATAGCCTCCGCTGTGCATGAAGGCCATGTTGTCACCATCTTAGACAAGGAGGAGAGACCTTTCCTCCTCCTCACGGAGACCATACTCCTCTTTGCTCTCTCGGCATGCAACACCAGCCATGTCAGGGATTTGCCTAACAAGCTGGACAATTTCCAGGATATGGGAGGCAGCAGCCTCTAAATGCTTAGGGGTTTTAGGGGCATGGTCTCCTAAGACAAGCAGCAACCAGAGTAAAGAAGTCAGCCCTGAGAAGATAGAATCTCGGCCCTCAAGTCTGGAATGTTCCTTCCCCTATGCCTATCCTCACCACCACAGCCCGGGGCTAATGGGTGGACTGTCAGCATGGGAGGACCATGTCCTGACTCCCTCCTGGTGGGACACAAAGGGCCTGAAGGCTGCATTTAGAGCGAGTCATCACACTGAGCACACACACACACACCCCAGACTTGTACCACAGGGCAGAACCTCCCCAGGGGTGGAGGAGGAAAGGATGGGAGCCAAGTGGGTGAGAGGAAGAGAATAAACATCAGGGTAGGGGCCCTGGTTCTTCAAAACAAGTGTGAAGCAACAGGATGAAAGAATTAAAGTGGATTGTGCTTCGAGGCCCCACTCCTTGGTCGCTATGTCAGGTCTTTTCAGGATAAGTCTGAACATTACGTGAAGAAGAGAAGGGGCGCGAACGTGTGTACATGCAATGGGTATGTACTCCATGTGGATCCTGTGTGCATGTGCTGGTGCTTCTGGTTGTGTACAAACCCATATGATGCTGCAGACTATACAAGCACTCCACATGTTAGTCTAACCACAGAACCATTGTCAAACCCAGCTCTAACGCGAAAAGCCTCTTCCACGAGTTGACAGAAACCATATTCAGGTTCACATTCTGGGAATCACTTAGCATAGCTGGAGGAAGGAGGAGAGTTAAGTAATGAGATGGAATGGAACAAAGAAGAATGTCTACCCATTGTCATCACCAACATCCTGGTGGGGAGGTCACTTGGTGAGGAAAAAATAGGACCCATTAGGAATGAGTTGGGATTGGATTCCTGGTGGCCTTCCCAGAAGGCATTCTCCTGTCTTGTGAGAAGCAGGAACCAGAGACAGAGAGGCTGGCTGTGCAGATTCCTTCCAACCCTGCCAGCAGTGGCTTAGTGTGAGGTGCAGGTGAATTTCTTGACAGGGATACGTATCTTGGAAGTGGTAACAGATTTATGGCAAGTCATTGCACAATAATAGCTGGCCTGAACAGAGTTCTTGAGCAATTGCCAGAACTCTGGATTACTACTATCAATTTACATAACAAACATTTTATACCTACTTATTGAGAATAACTAACTTTTATTGAAGGTCACATACTGTTCTGAGCTCTACATATCTATTAATGTCCACAATAACTCTACGAAGTGGGTACTGTTGTTACCACTCGCATTCTACAGAGGAGGAAACTGAGGCATAGTGAGCTTAAGTAAGTTCCCCAAAGTCTCTCACGGTATGCAAAAGCCAGGGTTAGAAGGACATTTTATTTCAAATCCCACACTTTTAGTCAGTAAACATACCTGCTTCTTATATTTACTTTTGTACAAAGCTAGTACAAATAGTAGGCATTCGAAAGAAGCTAAAATATCATGATCCCTACCTTTAAAGGAGTTTAGAGTCGGGGGAGAAACAGGCAGTGCTGCCTTCTGACTTAAGCAAATTTAGCCATTCAGAAAATTTCAGGTTCTTTTTACAACGACTGGTAACCTCTTGAGGTCAGAGACTTGTGGGGAACTAAAAATCCCCTCCCTATGACCTCAAAAATGTCTAATTGAACCCCATGTGACATATAGATGCATATTGGCAAGGAAGCACAAATACACTCATTCAACTTGTTCAGCAGTTTGGAGAAGACCCACTCTGGCCTAGGCACTCCAGCAAGCACCGTGTATTGAAGACTCCAGCTGGGGCAGATGTCTTGGTAGTCCTAGGACAGTGCTGGACAGTTCTGGGTGGGATCAGGCAAGAGGGTCCTCTGTGAAGGAAGGGACAGAGGGCCATGGGCTGACTGTGGGTCTAGATTTACCATCTTCTTGTGCCTTGTTCATAAAGGAGAGCGAAGTCAGTGCAATATGTCTAACTACTCACCAGTCTTGACACTATTCATATTACCAAAGAAATGATTTCACTGAAGATGTGGGGAATGCTAGATAATGCCCTGCAGATTCTTGTTCATGATCAGGCTCCTTAGGGACTGGCTCACCACCCCATAGTGTTGCTTCTGATTTGCTGCTTAGGCTTCCTGTTTCACAGGTCCCACCTGATTACCTCCATGTGTTCAAAATCAGCACCACTTAGTCATTTTGTTGTACTATGCCTTTCCCAAATGGTACTTTGTTGTTCCAAATTAAAATAATTGGCCTGGTGCAGTGGCTCACACCTATAATCCCAGCAATTTGGAAGGCCAAAGCGGGAGGATTGCTTGAGCCCAGGAGTTTGAGACCAGCCTGGCTAATACAGTAAGACCTCGTCTCTACAAAAAATTTAAGAATCAGCTGGGCGTGGTGGTGTGCACCTGTAGTGCCAGCTACCCTGGAGTCTGAAGCAGAAGGATCGCTTGATCCCAGAAGGCAAAAGTTGCAGTAAGCCGTGATCACACCACTGCACTCCAACCTGGGCAACAGAGCGAGACCCTGTCTCAAATAAAACTGAAAAATATAAAATAAAATAACAGAGAACATCCCATAATATAAGAGACATTGTTAAGGACCTGAATGTAAGGCAAAGCTCTCTATATGAAAGGATACTTTGGGGGAAAATATGCCCTATATTTGTTTGCTTACTGTCATAGAAGAGCACCTAGTGTGTGCCTGACATACAGTAGGTGCTCAATAAATGTGAGTTTTCTTCCCTCCCTCACTATCTCACTTAGTTTCATGGAAGACACTATGAGGAAGCTATCATATTTATTTTATAGACAAGAAAACAAAAGTTTAGAGTTTAAGTAACTTACCTAGTTCATGTGACTACAAAGCGGCCACTCTGGTTTCTAACTGGAGCGCCCATGCTCTTCCTAGGATGGATACTGCCTCTCTAATCATCATAGCTGAGCTTTGCAGGTGTGCATTGACAAAGCCCTTCCACATGCCCCGCGTCACTGGATCCTCAGAACACTCCTGTAATATCAGAATCCTTATTTTCTTCAATTTTAAGTGAATGAAGCACCTTGGGGAATTATAGCAGTCTGCCCAGATTTTCTAACGTAGCAAATGGGTCCATCGGGATTTGAGCCTGTGTTTTAAATATTGCCCAAATCTTCACTTTTGGTACCACACTATGTGGCATCTCAGCGTGGCGCCCAAGGACGGCTAAAGGGTGAGCGTAAACTGAGCGATGGGGGCCCAGTTCACAATCCGACTGGCTCATCAGTTTCAGAGCAGCCCTTAAATCCTATCTCAGCCCCATGGAGAGGCCACTTTCAATAATTATAACCAACGTTTTCATTACATGCTATTGTTTATAAAATACCTATCTTGTGTTCTCATTTTGAATGAAGAACCACTGCATTCAAAAACAGAACAGTAAGGTGACGATATTTTTCAAGCTGGCTAGGCCCAGCCCTAACAATACGCTTAGATGCCGAATCAATTTCCACATCCTGAAGGCCACTTTCCTAAGTGACAGTGAGTTTTCTTGCTTCACTTCATCTCATTGAAGTTACCTTGATCCTCTAGGTATAATATTCTTGATCCTTTAAAAACAGATTTGCTGTATCATGATTATACAAACAGTATATGCCTTTTGAAAATAATTTAGAAAATACAGGATAGAATAAAGAAGAAAGTAAGCATTTAACAAGTATCCCACTTACCAAGATATGGTAACATTAATGTCTGGTATATACTTCCTGTGTGTGTGTATAATGGCTTCATAATATTTCATCAAATATACATGTATGTGCGTACCATTATTTATGTAAACATTCCGTCTCTAATTCCTAATTAACGAACGTTTGCTGCTTGGTTTCTTTTCAATGCATATACAACATTTCAATGAAAATCTTTGAGCATTCATCTTTGTGTACTTGTCTCATTTCCTAGAAATGGAATTACTGTTCATGGGAATATACTTTTCAAAGGTTTTTAAAAGCATGTCGAAAATTACCCTCCCAAAAAGTTGAGTCTATTTATACGCTCACCAGGACAGCATAAGCATATACCTTTCCCACACTGCTGCAACAGTGAGAATTAGCAAACCTTTATTCTTTAACAGCTGGTAGGGAAAAACAGTAACTTTGTTCATGTTTCTTTCACTACTTACAAAGGTGAACATCTTTTTATTGGTGTATTAGTAAGACGATCATATCATTTATTGTCCAATCTGGAGTATTTTAAGAGTAGAAGTGGGTACTGACTGGAGGATCAGTGAGAGCTTATGGTCACACTGTGGCTGACCACTTGCATTTCTTAGTTTGAGAATTCCTTGTTTGTAGCTTTTTCTTACTTTCCTATTGAGTTGTCTGCTCTTAATTACATAAAGATCATGTTATAATAATAACAATAATCCTTCGTAATTTGTGTAAAATATATATTCCCTGTAGGTCACTTATTTTATTTTTAGTTTTGAAAGCAATACAAAAACATAGTTTTTAAAGTTTGCTTCATATTTCTTAATTTCAACTCTTTTGAGACTATTGTAGATTCTCATGCAATTATAAGAAATAATATAGACAATCCTCTTGACTTGTTACCAAGTTATCTTCAGTGGTAACACCTTGCAAAGCTATGGCACAATATGCCAACCAGCTGTTGGCATCAATGCCTCGTGTTGCTCTTTTAGAGTCACACCCACTACCTTTCCACCCTCTCCTTAACCCCTGGCAACCACTAATCTGTTCTCCATTTCTAGACTGTTACATAAATGGAACTATACAGTATGTAACATTTTGGGATTTTTTTTTTTCACTCAGCATAATTCTCTGGAGATTCATCCAGTTTGTTGCATGTATCAGTAGCATGTTCCTTTTTATTACTAAGCAGTATTCCATGGTATAGATGTATCCCAGTTTGCTTAACTATTCACCCTTTGAGTAATATCTGAGTTGTTTCCAGTTTTTGCTACTACAAAAAGGCTGCAATAAATATTCACATACAGATTTTTGTATGAACATAAATCTTCATTTGTCTAGGATGAATGTCTAGGGGTATGATTGCTGCCTTACACAGTAGTTGCATGTTTAGTTTTTTTAAGAAATCGCCAAGCTGTTTTCAGAGTGTCTGAGCTATTCTATATTCCCCCCAGCAATGTATAAATCATTCGGTTTCTCTGCATCCTCACCAGCATTTGGTGTTGTCACTATTTTTTATTTTAGCTCAGTTAGCTGGATAGTGATATCTTATTGTGGTCTTCATTTGCATTTCCCTAATGGCCATTCATATTGAATATCTTTTCATGTGCTTATTGCCATTTATCTCTCTTCCTTGGTGAAATATCTCTTCATGTCTTTTGCCCATTTTCTGACTGCGTTGTTTGATTTTTGCACTGTTCTATTGTGAGAGTTCTTTGTATATTCAGATATTAGTCCTTTGTCAGATATGTAGTCTGCAAATATTTTCTCCCACTGTGTATCTTGTCTTTTCTTCCACTTAATACGGTCTGTCACAGAACAAAATTTTGACATTTCTAATTAATTAACTTTTCCTTTCATGGATTGTACTTTTGATATTAAGTCTAATGACTCTTTGCCCTGTATCCTAAAAATATTCTATTTTTTTCTAACAGTTTTAGAGTTATACATTTAACAATTAAGTTCATAATTTATTTTGTATTAATTCTGTGTAAAGTGTGAAAGTTAGATTGAGGTTCAATTTTTGCCTATGGATATGGCTCCAGAGCCATCTTTCTTGCTTTTAAAAAATTTTTTTTCAACCTTTGTTAAAAACCAATAGGGAATATTTGCGTGGGTCTATTTCTAAGTTCTCTGCTCTGTTCCATTGGTCCATGTGTCTCTCTCTCCACCACTAACACATAAGCTTTTTTTTTTTTTTGAGACGGAGTCTTGCTCTTGCCCAGGTTGGAGTGTCATGGCACAATCTCGGCTCACTATGACCTCCGCCTCCTGGGTTCAAGTGATTCTCCTGCCTCAGCCTCCTGAGTAGCTGGGATTACAGGTATGCACCCCGACGCCTGGCTAATTTTTGTATTTTTAGTAGAGATGGGGTTTTGCTATGTTGGCCAGGCTGGTCTTGAACTCCTGACCTCAAGTGATCTGCCCACCTCAGCCTTCCAAACTACTGGGATTACAGGCATGAGCCACTGCACCTGGCCATATAATCTTGATAACTGTAACTGTTTAATAAGTCTTGAAATCTGATAGGTTGATTCCTCTTATTCTTCCTTTTCAAAATTATTTTAGCCATTCTAAAGTTTTTGCCTTCCAATATAAATTCTAGAATAATCTTGTTTAGGTCTACAAAAATCCTGCTGAGGTTTTGATAGAATTGAGCTAAGCCTTATAGTGGGTGGAATTATGGTAGCTCCAAAAATATATACATGTCATAATCTCTGAAACCAGTGAATGTGAGCTCATTTGGAGAAGGGGTCTTGCCAGAGTAACTAAGTTACGGATTTTGAGATGAGATCATCCTGGATTATCCAAATGAGACCTAAATCCAGCAAAAAATGTCCTTATAAGAGACACACAGAAGAAGACAGAAGAGGAGGAGGCCATGTGATCATCATGGAGGCAGAGATTGGATTGGTGAGGCCACAAGCCAAGGAATGCCGACAGCCACCAGAAGCTGGAAAATGCAAGAAAGGAGTCTCCCCGGGGCCTTCGAAGAAAGTGCTTGAGTGCCAATACCTTGACTTTAAAGTTCTGGCCTTCAGAACTGGGAGAGAATAAATTTCTGTTATTTTAAGCCACTCAGTTAATAGTAATTTGTTCCAGCAGTTATAGGAAACCAATAAAAAGCTGTATATCAAAATACGTTACAAGATTTTGGATTTTATCTAAACCTGTTTTTAGCTGGCTTCTTCTGACCCTGCTTTGGAGGGGTAGTGGGTGGGGGATGGAAGTCACCTCCTTGTTACTGTCAAATGGAGCTAGAAATCCAGGTCCATCACTCAGCCTATATAAGCACCAGAGATGGCAGTTCCTTGCTGCTGCTGGGTGAACATGAGAGTTGGTCTCCCCATATAATCTCCACTGACACTGTTGGTGGGGAGTGGGAGACTTTTGTACAGGCCAGTGGACATGCAAGTCTTGGTTCCCTATGTGGTCTTATCTGACAGTACTGCACTGGGGGATGGGGGTTCCTAGTACAGCCTTACAGAAGGGGAAGTGTAGGTTCTCCACCAGGCCTTCACTGGCATGGGTAGGGGTGGGAACACAGTTTTTTCTAAGGTGTTTGGCTAAAATACAGCAGAGCGGTTATTGGCTAAAAGTCTGTCTTTCTAGACTGCCCCTTTCCTCTTCCTTTGGCTAGAGACAGCAGGCTTTCCTTGGGGCTTTTTTCAGGGGCCCGGGGTCTGCTCCTATTAGCCTTTCTGGGTTCTCAGAAAGGCTTTCTCAGGCTTGGAGCTGAGCTGGCTTCCTCAGCTCCAAGCCTGGGGTAAATGAAGCAAAAGGAAAACTCAGGGAACTCACCACCATGTCATTTCACAGGTCCCGAGGTCCCTAGCTGCTCATGCCTCCTTCTCCCCACCTTTCAGAAACATCTCATGTTTGTTTTAGATCGAATATCCAGGGATTTTAGTTGTATTTAGTGAAGAAATAGGGAAAAGTACATCTACTCCATCTTCCTAGAAGCAAACGTTTATTTTATTTTTTAAAAATAACTAACACAACCTAAAGAAAACATCACAGCTCCTCGCTGCTCCCGCCTTACCCTCACTGCAGTCTCCATAAGTAACTGCTGCGTCTCCAAGTGTCTGCAGGCAGCATAATTCAAAACAGAAGGCTCACGTCTTCCACTTCATGGTTCAATTTAAAGTAAGCATTTTAAAGTAGGTACTATATTTACCTGTATGGTTCAAAAAGGCATATAGAGAAAAATCTCCTTCCCATTCTTATTTCATAGATACTAAATTATCTTCCCTAGAGGCAACCAATATTAGTATCCTCCTGTGTATGTTTCCAGAGATATTTTATACATAGATTTGCAAATAAATCATGCCTCTTGGGATAAAATGTATTATGGTTTCCAGTTATTGATACCCCCTCTCTCAGTAAAGAGGAATGCCCTCTTTCCTCATTGCTGGCTGGGCAGTGCCTTCTGGAAGGAGTGGAAGGAGTATACCTGCCCCCCCATAGACAGACACACCCCTGTGACTCACTCTAACCAATGAAATGTGAACAGAAGTCATGTATGCCAGTTCTAGGCAGAAAGTCTAAAGCCATCATGGGCTTCCACTCCCTTCTGGCTCTTTTTCTCTGCCATGAGAACAGATGTGCAAGCAGCTGCTCTTCCAGCCTGGGTTTCATATGTTTTGTGGAGCAGTCTCAGCGAACTCACAGCCACCGTATTAGTTAGCTATTGCTGCATAACAAATCACCCTAAAATTGAACAGCAGCTTACATAAAACTATTTACTGTCTCACAAAATTTCTGAAGGTCAGGAATCTGGAAGCAACTTAATAGGGTGATTCTGGCTCAGGGTCTCGTAAGGTTGCAGTCGAGCCGCCAATGGGTCTTCAGCCATTTGAAGGCTTGACTGGGGCTCAGGCATCTGCTGCCAATATGACTCCTTTGTATGGACATCTGCAGGAGGCCTCAATTTCTTGCTAGTTGTTATCAGGAGATCTCAGTTCTCACCACATGGGGCTCTCCATAGAGCCACTCAACATGGCAACTGATTTCCTCCAAAATAAGTGATCCAAGAAAGAGAGAGACAGCATGTGCTCAGGATAGAAGCCACAGTGTCTTTTATTACCTAATCTGAGAAATAGTATCGCATCACTTCTGTAGTGTTGTGTTATATTCTGTTGGTTGTAGAATACCAACTCTAGTGCCATGAGGGAGGGGACAACAGCCAAGAGGCAAGGATCACTAGGGCTGTCTTAAAGCCTGGCTTTCACAGCCACAGACAGGAGGACTAAGGGGGAAAAAAGCATGCTTTTAATATGTGGGAATCAGTTGTTGCCTCAGTATAACCTATCAAAAGCTCACTGGTACACTACATATCTTTGTGTATAAATAGTTTGCATTCAATGTATTTGTACCTGCTGATACCTTTGTACATGCCGCGTCTTTCTCTAACAGATCCAGATTCAATACTTACTAAATGCCAACAATGAGACGGCGAATAGTATGAGGTGCTGTACTTATTTTCACAACAACCCTGTGAGGGAAGCCTCATTTATTATTATTGCTGATCCTATTTTCCAGATGAGAAAACTGAGCTTCAAAGATTCCCTGTAGCTGGGCTCAGTGGTGTGAGTCTGTAATTCCAGCTTCTTTGGAAATTGAGGCAGGAGGATGCCTTGAGCCCAGAAGTTGGAGGGTGCAGTGAGCTATGATTGCACCACTGAACTCCAGTCTGGGTGACAGAGCAAGATGAAGAAGGAGGAGGAGGAGGAGGAGGAGGAGGAGGAAGAGGAGGAAAGAGTCTCACCAAGAAGGCGTTACCTGAGGCCCCATAACTAATAAGTGCCATGGCTAAGATTTAAATTTCTTCCTAAAGATGAGCCACTCCCTGAATGCCTCCCTGATTTCCCATTCCCGCCCAAGCCACCTACTGCTCAATACTCCCACCAATGGCCAAGTATCATCTCCTCACTACCACTGAAACTCTTAAGAAAGCAGAATTCATGCAAAAGGAACAAGGGGGAGACACTCCCTCCTGCAGGATGGTGACTTGGTGCCTCTGGGATTTGCTATGAACACCATGAGAATCAATCAATACCTTTGTCCATAGGGACAAATTTATAAAAGGTGGACAAATCCACCTTGTTTGAAGAAGCAAATTGGCTGTGGTTTGCTGACCTAAGAACCTACTTAACCCTTATAGTACAATTTATATTGGCAGATGCAATGTGAGTTCATACCATTGACTTAGAAATGAACTTGGGCAATGCACATATTTGGAGACTTGCCTCTTCCACCTGTGTATGCATGCATGCAACTGTGTGCACCTTGTTCTTGCACTATACTGGAAGTTCAGTAGGGGTAGGGATCACACTTGTTTTGTTGGCTTGTTTTTTTTCCCTGCAGCACTGGAGCATCCCTTTGGCCAGAGTTGAGGTTAATCTATGCTTTTCACTGATGAACAAAGCAAGGAAACCGTCACTTGCTTCTGTCTGTAGAAATTTTTGCAGGACAGGAGATTTGCAATCACTTGCAGTTATTATTAACTGCTAGCTAACTGCAACAATTATTTTTCTTAGTGGCATAAATGCCTAAGAGCTTTCAGTTTTCCCTGTTGAGAATGCACTGCGGCTTACTTAACATCCTCCCAGTTCCCTGAAAGAATCCAGAAAATGTAAAGAGAAGAAAACCACACAGAAATAACACAGGTATTGTGCTCCCTGGACCAAGGTAATACTCAGTTTCAATCTGGCGGTTAGGGAAGAGGAAGGAACATCTTAGTCTGAAATCCTACCCACGAAGAGTCCAAAATAAAATAAAATAAAGCACGTATTGTTTAGGCAAGTGTTATTGCCAGATGACATTTCAATTCCAGTCTGCTCTGCCTAATGCCTTCGTTTCCTACTCTGTAGGACGAGAGCAGCCCTCTCATCCCACAGGTTCAGAAGAAAGCTCCCCTTTGCAGGCAGAGATGCCATTTTCGGCTTTGGAAGAGAAACAAATCATGTTATTGTCAAGGCTGTTACTGAGAACATCATGCTCTCAGCCCTACTGGCTTGGCCATAGTCAAAAGAATCAAACAAAGCTGTTTGCCTTGAATTTCATCATTCTGGCTTGCCCAGCTGGGATCTCCCCCCACCCCTACCCTAATTCCACTCTCAATTCAAATGCCCTAGAATTTGTTCCAGGAACAAGTTAAAATTCCTGCTAATTTCAGACTTACCAATAATGCAAGTCTTTTCTTTTTTTGTTAAGAAATGTTGATTGCTGGAAGATCCTGGACAGAGAGCTCCAGAGTCTGAAGCCCCTGAGTAAAAGAGGGAGATGGAATGATCAGTTTGCACGACTGGAGGATATACATGAAGTGTAGGCCACTGAGCAAATATCTAATTGCCTTTCAGGGCACAGAGGCCCTAAGGCCCCACGCTTGGCTCTGACACCTGTCACCACTCTTGAGTGGACCCAAGGGAGTCTGTCTGCGCAATAAAGGCATTTGGGTCCTACCTGTTAATCTCTCGCCTCAGGGCCTGTACGTAGGTCCCTTATTCATTATACTGTCAACTCCTTCACCTTTGAGGCGGAATAGAAATGCAATAATTGTCCCGTGGGATTGGGAAAACACAAAGGATAATGAGTTCCCCCAAACAGTGTTACTTAACAGTCCATCAGATAGGGGAAAATGTACTGGCAGCTTTTCTTATGCTTGCTTTGAGCACGCATGCGTGTACACGTGCATATGTGTGTGTGTGGGTGTTTGTGCGCATGTGTGTGTGCACACTTCAGTATGTGGGGCGGGGAGGAGCCCTTTTTTTCTTTTTGGAGTTTGCTTTGTTATTAAAATTTTCTTTGAAAAATACCATTTGCTAGAACATTCTTTGTAGAAACCTCCAATAGGAAATACTAGAGTCAATACAGGTTAAGAGATACAACACCCTTGTTTAGAAAGCAACACGTTTGGAGACAGAAATAATGAGATTTGAATTCTTGCTCACACAGGGAGACTGATAGGAAGCAAGTGAGGTTATTGTCTCTACTCCTCATTTCTAACCCACCTCTGGGAAATGGATATACTATAATAAAGCCTAAGGGACAGGGTGACTGTGAGCATAAAATAAAGTGGAATATATAAAGTACACATGCGAGGAACCAGGCATAAAGTAGATGGGTAAGAACAGTGACAGCCAACATTTATTTAGCTTCTATATGAAGACATTGGCTTCGGTGCTTTACCTAGAAGATGCCATTGAATCCTCACCACTACCCTGAGAGGTA
This sequence comes from Theropithecus gelada, assembly GCF_003255815.1. NCBI lineage: Eukaryota > Metazoa > Chordata > Mammalia > Primates > Cercopithecidae > Theropithecus > Theropithecus gelada. Next base: position 75,305,692 of record NC_037685.1, read on the forward strand.
GACACTACAATTATCCCCATTCTACAGAAAAACGAGGCTTAGAAAGGCTCTGCCTGAGGACTGCAGCTAGTTAAGAGGTGGAGGCAGGATTGGAACTCAGGCCCAGCTCTATTCACAGAACCCTGTACCAAGTAACTCAGGTTACTGAGTCCCATGAGCCAGACCTGGCTTACGGGTATGTTTGCTGTGGCTTACTGTATTTATTTTTAAAAATCTAACTTACTTGCCAACAGTTAAAAATTGGGAGAGGTTTCACAGTTCTTAATCTTTGGCTTCGCTTTAAAAATCTGAAGCTCTGGTTACCCTGACCCTGTGTTCTCATGTGGCCATGACAGGCTGGAGCTGCCCAGTGGCTGTCACTTTTGGACAGCCAGGAGTGTGTCACAGTCCACCTGCTCCTCATCCTCACACATTCAGGTAACCACCGGGCCCCTGGGAGCATCTGAGGGTTTGACTTCTCTCCTACTGCCTTTTACATCGATATTCCTCTCTAAAGCCATAAAGTTGTTAGGCAACAATCCGGTATCTGTATATGGTTCCTTTATGGAGTAAAATGCCTGCGGTAACTCTCATATCTGCTGAATTCTAGTCATTCCTGTCTGATGCAACTCCCAGTACAATGTCAATAACACACAAATAGTCTCCTGGATTCCTCGGGGTCCCTCCTGGTGCCTCTCTCTGCTCTAAGCCTGGAAAGACCCAGAAGCATCCCCGGCTCTGAGCATATATCATCCCTTAGGTTTGTCTTTTTCTTCCCTTTGATCTCCCAAAAAACTATCCTAGCCCAGAGACTCCCCACTTCTGCCTTCCTGGATTATTGCAGTAGCTTTCCACCTGACCCCCTAACATACCCCCACCCATTCAAAACCTTCATATTCATCTTCAGCAAATCTTTCTTTTCTTTTTTTTATTTCCATACGTTTTGAGGGAACAGGTGGTATTTGGTTACAAGAGTAAGTTCTTTAGTGGTGATTTGTGAGATTTGGGTGCACCCATCACCTAAGCAGTATACACTGAACCCGAATGGTAATCTTTTATCCCTCACTTCCTTCCTGCCCTTTCCCCCTGAGTCCCCAAACTCTATTGTGTTATTCTTATGCCTTTGCATCCTCATAGTTTAGCCCCCACTTATGAGTGAGAACATACGATGCTTGGTTTTCCATTCCTGAGTTACTTCACTTAGAATAATACTCTCCAATCCCATCCAGGTTGCCACAAATACTATTAATTCATTCCTTTTTATGGCTGAGTAGTATTCCATTTTTTATATATATATATATATATATATATATATATATATATATGCCATATATATATAGATATAGATATAGATATGCCACAGTTTCTTTAACTACTGTTGATTGGTGGGTATATGGGTTGGTTCTACGTTTTTGCAATTGTGAATTGTGCTGCTATAAACATGCATGTGCAAGTATCTTTTTTGTATAATGAATGACTTCTTTTCCTCTGGGTAAATACCCAGTAGTGGGATTGTTGGATCAAATGGTAGTTCTACTTTTAGTTCTTTAAGGAATCGCCACACTGTTTTCCATAGTGGTTGTACTAGTTTGCATTCCCCCCAGCAGTGTGTAGAAGTGTTCTCTGTTCACCACATCCATGGCAACACCTATTATTTTTTGATTTTTTGATTATGGCCATTCTTGCAGGAGTAAGGTGGTATCACATTGTGGTTTTGATTTGCAAGCAAATCCTTTTTTCATGGCCAGAGTTAGCCTCATGGGTGTGCAGTTTAGAAAGACCCCTGCTTAGAAAGACCCCTCAGCTGGTTTATACCTTGCTGTTGCATTTTGAAATGTCTCATGATTTCTGAACAAAGGCCTGCATTTTTATTTTGCACTAGGGCTGACAAGTAATGTAGGTTTCAATTCAAGAAGCTTTGATGGCTTCTAACCTCAGCAGTATTTCCATCTTTTCTGGACAATGACAAATAAAGAACGTGATAACATTTGTACGCTGCAGTGGGCTGCTCTGGAAACCCAGACCCTGACCAGCCATGCAGGAGAAAACAGATGTGATGGCAAATTGTGGCTCTTTAGCTTCAACCAAAGATGCTGAGTACACCTGTGAGGGCAGTTCTGGCCTGCAAGAGAGAGCCTGTGAGTTCACTATAGTTCTCATCAGCTTTATCTCAGGAAGCTTATCCTGCAGTCAGGCTGATCTCTGTGAGTTTATGTATTAGTCACACACTCATCTCCAGGCCCTCATTCTTACGAATCCAGTTTCTAGGACTAATCACTTCCCTTCTCAGTGTTACCCAAATCCTGCCCACATTCTCAGAGCAGCTCAAGTCCGCAAAGTGTGCCCTGTGTATTAATATCAACCAACAGTGCTTCATTCACACATTGCATGATTATTGATGTCTTAATCTGTGGAGGTACTGAGCCAGTGTGGGGGATATGATTGTAATAGCATGTGCAAGCCCCTGCCTGATGAAATTAGGGATGCAAACGAGTAAAGGGGTCACTTCAGTGCAGTGCAGTGTGACCAGAGGTGTCGCAGAAGAACTAAGGGGAGGATGCACCCATCTCCCAGGGCTGCTCTAATGAATTACCACCCACTGTGTGGCTTACAGCAACACAAATGTGTTCTCTCACTTGTCTCCTCCAGGATGGTTCAAGTGATTCACCATCCTGGAGGAGACAAGTCTGAAATCAAGGTGTCAGCAGGGCCGCACGCCCTCTGAAGGCTCCAAGGAAGCCTCCTTTCTTGCCAATCTCAGCTTCTGGTGCTTCTTGGTTTGGGGCTTGCATAGCTCCGGTCTTTGTCTCCTTCTCCATGTTGCCCTTTCCCTCTTCTCTCTGTGTCTCTCTTCTGCATGCCTCTCATAAAGACACTCACCATTGTATTAAGGGCCCACCTGGATAATCCAGGATTATCTCCTCTCAAGATCCTTAATTTCATTATGTCTGCAGACAGCCCTTTTTAAAACTAAGGTAACATTCCCAGGTTCTGGGAATCAGGTTGTAGATGTACCTTTGTTGGTGACGGGTGGAGACCACCACTCAATTCACTTCAGAGGGTTTATGACAGGGGCAACTAAACCCACACTGGGGAGTTGGGGGAGGTCTCCTTGAATAAGTTAACATTTAAACTGAATACGTCAGGCAAGCGGGGAAAGAAAGGTGTGGAGGAGTGAAAGTGTTTCTGGAAATAACATGTGCAAAGATCCCAATACAAAGTTAAGCATCCTGGATACCTGGAGCTGAAAGAAGCTAAGTATGTCTGCAGAATACTTAGCAATGCAAGGAAGAAAGGGTAAAAGAAGCAGCTGGAGAAGTAATCAGGGCCAAATCTAGATGGGCCTTGTAACCACAAAGTCAATCTGGCTGATGTAATGGGGAGGCATTGAAGGGTTTTCAGCAACAGAAGGACATTACCAGATTTAGGAAGATTGCTACGGCTGGAGAGTGAAGAATGGTTTGGAGCAGGCCAAGACTAGAACCAAGGAGACTGGTTAGGAAATGGTAACACAATCCAGGCAGTGCATGACAAGTTAGGATGATGCTGAAGGGAAGGGAGAAAAGTCAATACATTTGAGAGGTTACTTGGGAGGTAAAATCAACAGGACTTGGTAACTGATGGGGTTTCCATATGAAAGTTAAGGCTTCTGGCTTCTGGTGTGGACAGAGTTGCCATTGTTGAGGTAGGCACTGAGAAGGAAGTGCAGTTTAGGTGGGCACTATATGGGGTGAGTTTGAAGTGTCCATAGGACAGTTGACTGGAGTCTCTTATTGGGCATTTGAATTTGGATTTCTGAAGCAGAGCAGTGTGGGGCTAGAAATACAGACTTGGGACCCAATAGCACATGGATGCCATGTGAAGTCACGGAATTAATGACCTTGCTCAGGAATCGGTGGCAAGAAAAAAGAACACGTCCCAGGATAGAATGCCCAGGAGCACTGGTGCTTATGTGATGGACAGAGGACAAGGAACTGTGGCAAATGGCAAAAGACATAGAGGGCGACCACTTCCAATATTCAGTTATGTGTGACTTTTTACCATACAATTGGAAACTTATTGTCAATTGTCCTATTCTATGTCCCTCATTTTATATTTCATCGGACAATTCAAGCACAATATTGTTCTGTGTTATGCTGTCTTGACCACTATTTTGTATACCTGGGAACCAAAGCAAGGGTTGAGAACAGTGGCCCCATCTGTTAATAAGCACTGCACAATCAGCTAGGTATTAACTGTCCAGAGCCTGAGTTAGAAAACAGGAAAAGGAGACATTCCCAATATCCTCTGATCCTTCCCCAAAACCCCATCATCCAATGTCACCATCAATGAACATTCTGAAGAATTATCTTAAGTTATAGTTAGGTTTCTCTAAATTAAGTAGTATCGTTTTTGCTTAAGGTATTCCCTTCCTCTTCCCCTGTTCTCCTTTTCAGCTAGTTTTGTTTTGTTTTTTTGTTTGTTAGTTAGTTTGTTTTTTAAGACAGAGTCTCCCTCTATCACCCAGGCTGGAGTGAAGTGGCATGATCTCGGCTCACTGCAACCTCTGCCTACCAGGTTCAAGTGATTCTCCCACTTCAGCCTCCTGAGTAGCTGGGATTACAGGCACCTGCCCCCATGCCCAGCTAATTTTTGTATTTTTAGCAGAGACATGGTTTCTCCATGTTGGCCAGGCTGGTCTTGAACTCCTGACCTCAAGTGATCTACCCGCCTCAGCCTCCCAAAGTGCTGGGATTATAGGCCTGAGCCACTGTACCTGGCCTTTTCATCTAGTTAAATCCTACATAACAACACCATCCAATAGAATTTTCTGCAATGATGGAAACATTCATTATCTGTGTTATGTGATATGGTAGCCACTTGCAGCAGGTGGCTAGTGAGCACCTGAATATGGCTAGCACAACCAAGAAACTGAACTTCTAATTTTATTTACATTTAATTTATTTAAATTTAAATGCCAACATGGGGATAGTGGCTACCATATTGGACAACATAGCTATATAACTTTCCATGAACTCAAAATTCACTTCCTCAAGGAACATTCCCTTAATCCCTCTTCCAAAATTAGGTCTCATCTGCCCACTCTATGCTGTCTAGAACCTTGTTCTTTCATAAAGTTAATTAGGATTATAATTTTGAATAAGTTTGTGTGTATTCACAAGTTTAATGTCCATTTCCTCTGGTAGAACAAGCTCTAGGAGGGTAGAGACGATGTCTCAGTTACTACAATGTGTGATACTTACTCAGTGCTCAATAAATATTTATGGAAATAATGAATGAGGCCAGATGTGGTGGTTCATGCCTGTAATCCCAGCACTTTGGCATGCCAAGGCAGGCAGATTGCCTGAGCTGAGGAGTTCGAGACCAACCTTCGTAACATGGCAAAATCCCGTCTCAACTAAAAATACAGAAATTAGCCAGATGTGGTGGCACATACCTGTAGTCGCAGCTACTCGGGAGGTAGAGGCAAGAGAATCACTTGAACCCGGGAGGCAGAGGTTGCAGTGAGCTGAGATTGTGCCACTGCGCTCCAGTCTACAAGACAGAGTGAGACTGTCTCAAAAAAAAAAAAAAAAAGAATTAATGAATGATCAAATGACTCATTAAAATATTTTATAGGATTATATACCAAATATATGTTTATTAAATAGTTGACCACAGAATGCAATCGTATAATAAACAATCCTGGGAGTCTAACAGCTCTAATCAACAGAAATTGGGACTGACAGGGGAGGTATGAATTTGACATGTTCAGTTTTGGGTATGTGAAATTTGAGATGCCAGATCAAGTGCGTTAGGCCCTTTACCTTATTGTCAAGAGCCTAAAGGCTCTTCTAATTCATGATAACATCCCACATCTCCCCTTTCTTGTACTTTGTAGCTAAGAGAAAAACCATTCACCCTTCTCATTAACGTTTCTCATTCTTCCCTGAATGTTACATCATTGTTCAGCCTCTTGAAGTTGCTCTAAATCCTGAGATTATCAGTGTACTTATCTCCACTCCCAGCTTTGCATTGTGTCAGTATTTATTTAACATATTCCCAAAGCTGTGAATCCAGTTAATTGGTAAACATTGGCTATGTCAGAACCTGTAGCACAGTACCGAAGGAAGGCCTCCATATAGATACCAAAATGCCCGAATCAGTAGCACCCTTTGGATACGTCCTTTCACTCATTAAGTAAGCCCTGCCTGGAATGAAGTTGAGCCAGGTCAGGCGCTCTGGCCTCATGCAGCACCTGGGAGCTGGTTAGCAAGCTTCCTAACTCTCTTCTGCTCCAGCTCCTTCTCAGCACTGTTGTTTCCTTCTTCTCCTGACAGATAAGTGGAAACTGGAGGGCCCTGTGGGCCTGGCTGAATCTAGCTCCCACACCCTGAGCAAGCAGAGGGCCAGGGCCCTTTGCCCAAGTTTCCTTGCAAAGCCATGAAGGACAATTTCAGAAAGCAGCACTCTAAAGGCACTCAGTGTCAGAGCCAAGGTAAACAGCCCAAGACACAGCTGCCGGTCTAACTGGGGTTAGGCAACGTGGACAACCAGCGTGGGAAGCCAAGAGAAGCCGAGGAAGCCAAACAGAAGGGAGGTTAGAAGGGGCAGTTGAGAGGGAGGCTTTGGCAGTTCTTGACTTCTGCTGTCATTGCAGTGGGCTCTGGAAGCCTCAAAAGGGACCATAAAGATGAGAGCCAAGGAGGTGGCCACCAGAGGATGGATCTGATTCGGAATAGACAAAAGAGACATCATCCGCACTTCAAAGCCATTTATCAAACACAGCAAGTGTGCTCTGCATAAGGCTAAAGACCACGGGCTGAAACATACAGCTCAGGGTCCCAGAGAGGACAGGCAGACACCTCCCTGTGAACCCCAAGGCCTTACTGGGCAGCTCCCAACCTGGAAAGGAAAGTTAGCACCACCAGCATACCGTCCTCCCTGTTCTGCTTCCCTGAATTCCTTCTCAGCTTCTAGAAAGGGCAAACCGTCCTTCCATTACCAAAAGGCCCCCAACCACCACCCCTCCACTTCATAGAAAAGCCATCACATGTTAACAGTCCTCACACTTCCCTGCATGTTACATCACTGCTGACTTCTTTTAGTTTTCTCAAAAGACCTAAAAAACTACTATGAGGAAATGAATAAGTTTGTGTTGGATAACCCATAGCAATCTCATTTACTGTGAACAAGAGCCACAAACGGGACAGTGTGGTCATCTCTCAAGGGTGTTGGTGGCCGTTCGGGTGATTCCCAGAAGAGATCAAAGCCAGGCAGAAGAGATGGCAAGTGTAGCAACTGGTGTAGTCAGTGGGTTCTGATTTCGCCGGAGCTAAGGCAAGGGAACGTCTGAAGCGAATGAATAAAACCCTGCACAGCTCTGAGAATGCCTGTGGCCTGGTCTGTGCTGTTGTCACATTTGTATGTAATTCATGGAGTTGGTAGCTGAGTGGTCAGGGCCCAGCCAGACAGAAGCAGCCTGTGCAGTTCCCCCAGGAGCCCGTTGGCCAGGTTTACCCTGCCTAGTTTCACCTGAAAGAAAAACATCGATTTAACAAATATCAGACCTCGGGCCCCTGAGACATTGAAGCAATCAGGTTCTGTGGCCTGTAGGAAGCTTCTGCAATGCCAGCCTGCTAAATGGTACCAAATGCCCAAACATTAGTCATATGCACTATTATCAATGACCTACTGCATGCCAAGTGCTTGTATATACACTGTTTCACTTGATCCTATTCCAAAATTTCTCTCCTCTCATCCTTACAGGCAACCGCTCTCATTGAAGTCATGATTTCTGCCTTTATCTCTGACTGGATTTCCCTGACTCATCCACACACAGCCTGAATGAACTTGGAAATGTATACATACGAGCAAGTCATTCCCCTTCTTAAGACTCTATGCATTGCCAGTTTCCTTTGGGTCACGTCTGCTCTCCTGGGTTCAGTATTTGAGGCCCTCTCTTGCTGCCGCTGCCCTCCTCCTGTCCCTCGGCCTCTCTTCTTGCGCCTACCCTGAGTAGGTGCACCCCTGTGCCTTTCCAAGAGAACTTCCCCTGCTTGTGGCCACCAGAGAGTTCAGATTCCTCCTCTGGGATCGCTGGCATCCCACTTTTCTCCCTGAGACCTTTCCTGACTTCACCCATTGCAGTGAGTCTCCCGTACCCACGGGGAGGCAAACTTGGCAGCTTGTCCTTCATCCAATTGCACTCACTGCACTCCTCTGTAATCATTCATTTCTTTCATTCTCAAAGGAGTTGATATCCTCAAGGGAGCCAGAAGCGGTTCTTGGTCGAGGGAGGCTGGAAAAATTTTGTTCTTTTTATTATAAATCACAGATATGCATATAGTACACAAATACAGTATATCTGTGGTATTAAAATTTCACAGGTTGGAGAAGGGAAGATTTTGAAAAAATGTCTACCAAGGCTCCTTAGAGGATAATAATGAAAAAAAGATTGAGAAATACTGAACCGGTTTGTTTGTACGTCTTCCTCACCAACTGGACCGTGATCCTCTGTGAATCCCCAGGGCCAATGGAGTGCCTGACACATGGAGTGCTTCTGAGGAAAGCTGAATGCATGCACACATGAAGGAATCCTCCCAATACTCCTGAGGGGTGGCATTGCTGCCCCATTGGGAAAGATGAGAGAACAGATGCTAAATGCCCCCCTCCAACACCATCAAAGTCCGAGAGTTAGTAAGCGTTGCAGTAGAAACATTTTACATTCAGAACTTCTAGACTTTAAACCCAATACTTTCACACCTTACTTTGGTGTAATTGATAGAATTTACACAAAAATAGGAGAATATATTTACCAATTTGCCTTGTCCTTCAAGAATGTTCTGGTTGGAATATCCTAAGTCAATTTCCATATTCAAGAAGAACCTTAGGAAATCGTGCCTATAGTCATATAGACTCCAGCAAAAATGCCTCAGCACCGCAATGAGTTTTGGTGGGAATGGTGGCCTAATGAGGTGAAGCTGTAGCACCCACTTAACTTGTAACTGAGCCTTGCAGTTAATCCAACTAAATTAAATTTTATAAAAATTCAGCCTTGAGCCTCTTCTATGTACACAACTGAGCAGCAGAGGGCCATTTTGCCCTCAGGAGGTGGGGGTGGTAGAATAAGAAAATAATATAAGCAATTATAATGCAGGATTCAACAAGATCACAGTCCTGAGACATAAATTCTAAGCCAGGAGATGAGCCACAGTCGGGAGATAATGAGACCGGGAATGTTCCTAATAAAGATACTCTCCCTGTTGAAAGCCAAGCAAAGTGACATGTATAAAATGGTTTTATGAGTAAATTTGTTGAAGCAGGAGGAGTTGAGTAGCTCAAACCCGTGTTCTGTCCTTTCCAGGGTCATGATGAGGTTTAAAAGCTGATTTATGAGTCTGTTTGTTTAATCAAACTTTCCTTATTTCCCACTCCTGAGCTTATGAGCAGAAGCGAAGCAGTGAGAAGAATCCCTGCTGAGCAGAAGTTCATCCTCCCAGGACACAGCCTGTTGCTTTTAAGCATAAACACTTCATATAAAGAAAAAGTGCACTATCGTAAGCGACCAATTGAACGAATTTTCACTAAAAGAACAAACCCTGTAACCACCACCCAGATGCAGAAATGGAACAGTACCACATCCACAAAGCTCTCCTGGTTATTCCTTCAATCTCTACCTCCCCTCGTAGGTTACCATAGATTCGTTGTGCTTCTTTTCTAACTTTAAAGAAATGCAACGATACACTAGATACTCTGACTCTGACCTCTTTTGCTCAGTAAATGTCTGTGAGATCCATCAAGCTTATATGTAGCCATATTTTGTTCATTTTTGTTGCTGAAAGAATTTCATTGTATGGATATACCACACTTATGTGTCCATTCTACCATTGAAATTTGGGTTGTTTCTGCTTTTTTATTATTATGCATAGTGCTGCTATGAATGTTCTTCCTACGTGTCTTTTGATAAGCATATGTACTCATGTATATCTAGGAGTGAAAATGCTAGGTCATGTGGCACATGTATGTTCAGCTTTAGGAGATCCTGCTGCATAGGTTTGAAAAGTGGTTGTAACAACTATGTACTAACACTGTATACTAACTGTGTAAGAGTTCCAAATGCTACAAATCCTTGCCAACACTTGGTATTGAATGTCTTTTTCATTTTAGCCATTCTGGTGGGTTTGTTTTTGAAGTTCATGATTTTAATTGGCATTTTTCCGAAGAGTAATGGAATCAGAGGCAGCTTTTTATGCATTTATTGACCATTCAGAGTTCATCTTTTGTAAACTCTACAAGTGTTTTGCACACTTTTCTGTTGGGATATCTATCTTTTTCTTATTAATTTGTAGGAGAGCTTTGTATATTTGGATACAAGTTTTTTTCTCAGATATATGATTCACAAGTATCTTCTCCCAATCCATGACCTTGTTTTTCACCCTCTTAATGGTGTCTTCTGATAAACAGAGATTCTTATTTTTAATGCTGTCTAATTTATTTTATGTCTAATCAACTTTATTTTTAGTACATTTTTTGTGTTATTTATGAAAGCTTTGTCTTTTCCACTACCGTGAAGATACTCTTCTGCATCATAACACTAAGTCCCCACCAAGAGCACAATTTATACTTTTACTTATTTAAGCCTTTTTTTTCTTTAGGAAGTATAATTGACAAATAAAAGTTGTACATATTCAAGGTGTAGAATGTGATGTTTTGACATATGTATACATTGTAAAATAATTGCCACAATCAAGCTAATTAACATATCCACCACCTCACACAGTTACCTTTTTTGTGTGTGTGATGAAAATACTTAGGACCTACTTAGGCCTTCTTCAATTTATCTCAGTAATGTTCTCTAGTTTTTAGTATAAAGATTTTGCATATCTTTTGGTGGATGTACATGAAATTTTGAGCAAATACCAAGTACCTATCTTTCAAAATTGCAAGAGATATAAAAAAGAAATTTTGAAATATGTGTGCTGACTTGAAAATGCTTTGGTACCATAGTAGAACTCAATTGCAGAAAAATAAAAGTCTGAATATTAATGAAGCCATCATTGTGTGATGGTAGGCAATGAGAAAAGAAAGAAGCAAGCAATTGAAGTGAGCTGAAATTGTTGACAGGGATGCCTCACAGAGGATCTTGAAGATTTGAGATGAGCTTGAGGCAGGAACGGAAATTAGAGAGTGGAATGGAGGGAAGTATTCCAAGAGAGGAAACTGAAATGAGTCAAATTTTGAGATTAGAATGAACTCAGCATGTTAAGGGATTAAGAAGATACTGGTTGACTAAAATGTATACTCTGACTCATGAGTTGGGGGAGATAAGATAACGCCTTGTGCTTAGAGGCACATAAACAAAAGAAGGAAGAGTTTCAAGTCCACCTTGGTGGTGAAGTTTGGTATCTTGGCCCCTGAAAGGTAACTCAGCAAATATTTACGTATCCTTGTTTGACACTAACTGGCAATCATATGGCTGCTTTTAACAACTTCCAGATAGGAACTGATAAGGACTCTTACACTCACACTTGAACCAGAGTACCTATCCAAGAAGGCCTCTAATCTGGAAATGAAATATGTTTTATAGACTGTATAATCCAGAGAGCCTTTCATAGTAAGCCAGCACTCAAGGACCAGCCAAAAGGCTTAGATCCAGCACCTACCACCAAGTGCTTCTGAGAGGGCTACAGTTGTAAAACCAAGTGGTGATAACTACTCAATGTCCTATCAGCAACTAGACTTCCTAGAAGCAACGGAGCTGAGGTTGGCCTTCAAATCTTAGATCACTGAATAGGTTTTTGTTGCCCTATTTCCATCCCAGCTGGGACATCGTCTTGCCAATAGCAAAAAAGAAATCAGCAGTTCTGGGGCAGGTCTGAAACACATGGAGGCAGGTCCTCAGGCCTCCTAGGAGCTAATGGAATGAGTAAGGAGTGGAACAGTCAGAATTGAGTTCAAATGATAAGATTCCTAATGGGACATGAGTATGCATTTTGCCAAGATTTAGTCTAATTTTGGAACTCAATTGGAAACTTCTGAACGTCATGTTCCATTTGGCTCTGGCAAAACACAGTTCTGCATTGCTTTGTGTTTATTTTATCCCTCAAGATCAGAGCATAATTTACTTGTAGCTAGAATTTTGTGTTGAGTACAAACCTCCATTTAGAAAAACAAGCTGATATATATTTTTTCCTTGTGGGTCCCTAGGGGCGAAAAAGATGTACACAATGGAGAAAGGTTCCACTAGAAAAAACATGCATACCCAATATAGAAATTTTACGCAAACAGAAGCACCCAGAGGAGAAATATTTTATAAAGCCTAAAGTATGATGAGTCCTCAAACTTGGCATAAAGTAGTACAGATTAGATCCAGAAAATCCTCAGGACTCTCCTACATTTAGACAGAACAACATCTTCTCTAGCACCTCCTCCTTGTGAAAATTTCTTACCATATTTAAACAAATATTTTGAGAAGATATATTATAACTTCCCTTGGAATTATGTCCTCCAACACTTACAATAAGGATGCTTCCCTATAGGTACCATTCCCATCTTTATCTCATGTTTGGTTTACTCTCAAATGAACATCTTGGTCTTTATTGGTACAAAACCAAATTCTCCTATAGCTAAAGTACGCTGGGGCCTACAATAAGACAAAAACCGAAAAGAATTGAGGATAAGATTGTATTTATCATGACTCTTTCAGAACTCCAAATCAAAATAAACAAAACAAAACAAAAAAGATTATTTATTGACTCATGTAGCTACACAGTCTTCTTCACCGCCAAAGACCTCCGGGAATGACTCTGATTGGCCCAGCTGAACCATGTTCTAAAGTGTGGCCCAACCACTATGGCTGGGCCTAGGTCACATGCCCACATAGCATGTGATCAGGGAAAGTGACTATATTTCCAGAAGAAAACAAGATTGTAGATGGCCACCTAGGGAAACTTGAAAAAAGCAAAAAGAAATGCTCTTACAAAGCCTTGAAGCTAATGTTAGGATTTTAGAGAAAGCATTATTTCTTTGAAAAACACAACGTGTCAACAAAAGAGGATGCCATCACCATCAGCGGTGCACTAGTACTAATTATCCATGAGATCTGTTCTAGAATGCCACAGTTACTTCCACTATGGACATCTTAGGGGAACAAAAAAGGCAGCATACCATAATGACTAAGGGCACAAACTTGGATTCTAACAGACTCAAATTCATATCCTAGTAGTGTCACTTGTTGGTTTTGGTATATGGGCAAGTTACTAACCCTCTTTAAGTATCAGTATTCTTACTTCATCATCATCATCATTATCGTCATCAAGAATGCCTAGGAACTTCAAGACAAGAGAGTTTTGGGATGAATGATAGTGATGATGTTCCATTCTACCACCTTTCTGGAATAAGAAACATCTCACTATATATCGTCTCCACTGATATGCAACCCTATCCCTTGCGTTAGATATGTTTCAAACCTCCCTCTTCCACTTTCCATAATTTCTCTTCTTATCCACTGAGGCATGAAATACTAATATATCTAGGTAGGAAAAGGAAGATAATGGTACCCTTGATACTTGATGTAGCCTTTCCAAAAGAGATTTCACAGGCAATTGAGGTCCAGGAAATTGCAGTCTTAGGAGGTGTCTATGCTATGAGCAACAAAGGATAACTCCTCAGAGGGATATTAAAACAGTTGACCAACTTCTGGAACCAATTGGCAAAGTAATGTATAACCCCACTAGACTATGTTGCAAAGGATGCAACTGTGAGGACACATAGGAAAAATTGGAGTCTTCAAAAAAATATGTTTCTACCTCATTACCTCTATTATATCTTACTTCTCATCAAACTTTCAAGTGAAGGCTCCAGAAAGGGGGACTTCTCAACAAAGACTGATTCCTTCACTTCCACTGCAGCTGTCAGGAATCCTGTAGCCTGTAGATTTAGGATGTAGAATTTTTTCAATTAAGACGAAAAGTTGGGGACAGGAAAATAGGTTACTCTTTGAGATTGTCCTCCATGCTGTAATCAATGTCTATAATACCAATGACTCAGGGTTCAAAGTCTTATGTTTTAAAAGAAAAATTCTCCTATTTTTTTCCTTTTAATTGTGAAAGGCAGATAGAATAACATCTTGTATTTATATAGAATGGGTCCTTAGAAAGTGCTACAAATGATGCCATTCTCTCTCCCCCAAAAATTTCTAATGGAAGCAACATATTTTCCTCACACCACTTTTATAGATTATATAGTCTGTCAGAAGTGTTGTAGAAGCCAGAATCTGGGTTTTCTTTGGATTCAAAATGTAGTGTTAGGTTTCCTTTCTATTAGAAAAACAACATTTCTAAGCAAAAATGGGCTTTTATGCATGGTGTTCAAGGTAATTGCCATGAGAAGGAACTCAGTTAAGACATCTTGCTTTTCAGCACTGTAAAATCAACATTTTTCCATTTTCTTAAGCACTCTTTACACCCATACCTGTAATGGTGGTTTAGTATTCTGTCCATATCAAACTTGTGTGCTCACAGTAAGCATTGCTCTGTGAAACTCATGTGTATCTTCAGTCACAATCCATTTCTTCTTGTGTGTTGCAGTCTTTAATGCATGGAAGCCACATATTGAGGCCAACATTATCTTATCTTCAGAAGAGAAATAAGCTAAGGCTCAGAGAATCTAATGAAGTCAGTGATTTATATAGAGTTACACAGGTAATTAGTGGCATTAAAGTGACAAGAAGGTTGTAGTTTCTAGGTTTTGTTGTTTTTTGTCTTTGTTTATGGCATTATTACAGTGCTGGACTTCTCAGAGTAAAATAGCTGCTGTAACAAATGAGTCCCTTGATGCCCAATGGTTTAACACAATAAATATTTATTTATCACTCATGTGACAATACGATGTGGGTTTTCAGCAGGCGATGGCTCTCCTCCATACAGTGTCTCAGGGACCCAAGTCCTTCCAGTTGGTGGCATCACCACCTGAGGGTAGTGGTTCCCAGCAAGGGGTGACTTTGCCCCCTGGGGCATATTTGGCAATGCCTGGAGGTATTTTGATTGTCGCTACTTAGGGAGATTCTCTTGGCATCTAGTGGGAAGGGAGCAGGGATGCTGCTAAACATCGTATAGCACACAGGATGGTCCCTACGACAAAGTATTTTTTTGGCCCAAAATGTTATTGGTGCTAAGGTTGAGAAACGCTGCCCAAGGGACGTGTTATCTTCTGTATGTAGCCAGCTAAACTGTAAGAGAGGGAACTGATTAGACTGAGCCACTTTGTAAATGTCTTGGCCTGGATCAATACTAGTCATGAAACTCCCACCCAAATGCAAGAGGGGTTGAGAAATTAGTCTGAGGGGGCAGCTGTTTCCAGCAACAACTCTTCTTTAGGGGAGCAAGAACTTTTGGTGAACAGCTAGTCAGTCATCCTGTCATGGTTGCACTGGTAAAATTTGAACCACATATTTGCCTGCTTGCTCACCACATTGCTGAAGTGGGGCTAATAAAACTGATAAGAAATAAACAGCCCTAACCTCCTCCTTAGGTTCCATATTCTTCTGTCCAGTGTCCTACTAAACACACTGTTAAGTGTCAAAAACAACACAGCCAAATAGAACTTTTTATCTTCCCATCAAAATTCTATCCCTCTCATCTTTCCTCTCTCAGCAAATGACATTAGTCTAGTCTCTTCCCTACTTTCCTACACCCCCATTCAAATATTTAGCAAGACTTCCTAGCTCTACCTGCAACATCTGTCCCTACAAGTATGACCATAGACCACCATCTCTGGCCTGAACTATTGCCATGACCTTCTAATTGGCCTCACTGCTACTTCTCTTATCCTATTCATCTATTCATCCATAGGAGCCAGGGAGGTCTTTATAACTGTAAAGAAGATTATTTCTTCATAGTTGGTGCCAGCTCACTCTCTTGGGTGGCTTGGCACATGCCTGAGTAAGATTACGTGAACCCGTTCACTTCACCCATTTTTCCTCTAGGGATGGCAGACTCCCTCCATCATGCTCATAGGTCCCTAGACCTGCTTCTGGCACCGTTTTGGCGGTCTTTACATTCACCATAGTCACTTTCTGCGTACCTTTCTGGGTATGTGGAATGCACTGTGAAAGCAGAGAGTTAATTTGGCTAAACAGATAGGCTAATTTGTACAAATATATCATCCCCACTATAATCTATGAAGCCCATCTCCTTCCAGCCTCTTTTACTTCACGGCAGACACACTGACATGCTCTCTGTCCCTCTGCCGTGCCAGCTCCTCCGGGTCTCCAGCCTCCGTGTTTGGTGTTGCTTTTCCCTTTGGAAAGGGACACTCTGCCCAGATGCCCACACAGTGCCTCCTTCTCACCACTCCAGCCCCAGGCGGAGTGAAAGGGAGGACACTCCTGAAGATGCTGCCTCCACAAACCCCCATCCCAACCTCATTTCATTGTCTCTGTGGCATTTACCACCCTCTGGAACTGGAGTGTGTTATTTGTTTGTTAATGCACTATTTCTTCCCCGACTAATGGAAGCTCTACGAGGGCAGGGCTTTGCTCGTCCTGTCCGCCGCTGTATCTCTGGCTCTAAAGGAGTGCCTGGCATGTAGTCGCTAACAATACACAGTCAATACATAGTTGTTGAATCAATGAAAGAATAAGAGAATATCAGTGCCCTAGGGGACAAGGATATGGAGAACATGAGATTTTGCCCTAGCTCCACAACAGATCTCCTGAAGTTCACAAATCAGTCACATAGAACACACTCCATTCTTGCCCCCCACCAACCTGTTTTGTCATTCAGAAAAAGCTAACCACAGAAACTTCCTAGGAATACATAGATAAACCCTCAGATTCTGCAAAGAATTCTCCCTAGAGCCAGCAGATGGCTGTCACTGGTGGGTCACTTCAGAAACCTTTGTGTTTTATGTGCACACAAGTGACCTGTGACATGCTCTCCTAGGACCTGTGCATGCAATTGCCATTGCTTGGGAGAGAACTGATGGCCCCATTTGGAAGAAAAGTTGTTTTGATCCTTCCTGCCCCGCTCCCTACCTAACCTCTCATTCTCTTCCTCTCTATCATATTCAGGCTGCCCTCTCATCTTCACTATCAGCCAAGATAATCTGTACTTTTGAAAACTGTCATGATCTGAAAAACAGGTCTCCCTGGAGGGCTCTGTGGCTGGCCAACCAGTTGCATCCCTGGGATGGAGATGCCGTCGGCACACATGCATGGCTGGCAGCAGCCTTCCCTTTGATGTGTCCATCCATCCATCTGTGTTGTCTTTTACAGATTAATTTCTCCATTCCTTCAATTAACAATTACTGATTGAGAGCCAAACTAGGCTTGCAAATGGATACAAGCAGAGGAAAATTCACCTTGAAGTTAATGAAGTCGAAGCTCCAGAGCCTATGGTCACCTGAGTTTTACCAACTTTGCAAAAGTGAAATATTTTAACTGTAATCAGCTAAGGTTATCTCTTCCACTGTGACATCCTCTCCACCACACTGGCAAGTCCCTTGTGTAGGGTTGCTTTGGAGTCGCCACTACAGCATTTTTGGAATTCTGCTGAGGCCAAGTTGAGTTGGAGATATGTTTAGTTTGGGCTTAAAGGATAAACAGTGTTTACATGGTTCACAGTCACCTCTGTATATAGTTAAGTCACTGCTGGCATGGTGATATAGGAATTGCTTCTAAAAATACTCCTATAACTCGTGTCAACTTAACCAGCATCATGATTTGGAGACACATGGACAGAAGTCGTATCATGATATAAATGGGTTGCTGTGCAGAATCTGGCCCTGAAAATATGTGGGAAATGGAGGATCAAGGTTCAAGATTGTGGAGGCAGATACTGGTCTGTGGGAATTTCTCTATCGTCAAAACTACAAGCAGAGATTTGAATGTTCAGGAACATGTATTCAAAAGGAAAATTCTCTCTGTCTCTTTAGGGCACAAAAATATAGTAGCGCTAGCAATAGCAGATTGGCCTTATGTCAGTCACATGTTTATGTATTCAACTATTTAATTTAAAATGTAAAAGAATTTTTTTGGATCAGCCATGTTAGATGGGTTGATTAGAGAAGACTGCATTATCTTTCTATCGTTTCTTCTTTAAAATTGTTGTCCTATGAAGAGGCCATCAAAGAGTGTGTAGCCAAAACATTGTAAAGAGAACAATAGAAGTATGTCATACAGAGGTATGTCAGGAAGTTAATAAAAACAGTATGCTATGCTTCTGGATTTTTGTGATGTTTGTGGTATTTGTCAGCATTTTAAAATTTGTACTTTATTTTGAATTTTTTTCCTTATTCTGAATAAATATTTACTTTTCTTAAGCGAGGTCCCCACAGTTGGTCAGCCTCATGCCCCAGGAGACCGGGCTGGCTCCTGAATATAGATACAAATGATGTGCTTCTGGTCATTAAAGAGCTTGCAATAAACATTCAACAAGTCCCACATAGAAAAGGCATAGAAAAAAGTAAGAAATGATCAGAGCACATTTGACTTTCCTATCTTCCAATCCCCCATTCCCCTCATCCCCCCTAAAAAATTCTCTAAAAAATTGGACTGTTTGTTTGTTCATTTGTTTGAGACAGAGTCTCATTCTGTCACCCCGGCTTGAGTGTAGTGGCTGATCTCAGCTCACTGCAAGCTCCGCCTCCCGGGTTCATGCCATTCTCCTGCCTCAGCCTCCCGAGTAGCTGGGACTACAGGTGCCCACCACCCACATTCCACTAATATTTTGTATTTTTAGTAGAAACGGGGTTTCACCTTGTTAGCCAGGATGGTCTTGATCTCCTGACCTCATGATCCACCCGCCTTGGCCTCCCACAAATTGGGCTTTTAACATTTATCCTCAAGATGAAAATGAAGGGGCTAAATTATAATGCTGAAGTATAGGTCAAATTTGGCAACTCTCCTCTTCCCGCTTAGCCATGATGATAATGAAAAAAGCCAGCAAGTGTGACCAGGCTGAATGACTCTTGACCAAGGTATCTTCTCGGGGCGCATGCTGACAGATCGTAAGGGGGCTCCCAGCTGATCTCCCTGGGTCAGTCACTCTGAAAGCTGACAACAAGTTGGAAGCTGGAAGACGCTGAGTGCAGTTGCGGCATGCCACGCGTGGATCTCTCTAGAAGCCAAGTGTCCAGGACCTTTCTTCCTTCCCTGCTCAGACCACAGTAATTTTTCTCCTGGTTTCCAGTCACTCAGTGAGGCTTCAACTTGGGAAACTGCACATTGAGGGCCATGCTGCCTACCCTGCCCTTTAAGCTTCCACCGAGTTGTTTGCATACCGTCGAATGGAGCCAGCTCGCCAACTGACCACCGACTGTGGCTACCACCCCGGGAAACAAAATGAAGCACATCATAGTTTTCTGACAAAAGGTAATCAAAGATGTGAAAGGATCACAATCGGAACAGTATGAGAAGCAGCCAGCAAATAATCATTCACCATGGAGTCGGTGACCTTTTCATTGAAGGCAACAGCTATGACTAAATAGCCTCTTACAAAGAGGGTGTTGCAACCGAAATTCTCTAGGCCTGACTCATGGCTTTTCAACCTTGGTCCAGGCTCCTGTTTACCTGGTGGGAGAGCAGGTTGCTTCTCATAACGAACTCTGGGAAATCCCCGCCCCAGGCCTGCCTCAGAACACAGAACATGCTGCCAGTGTTTTCCTTTATCATTTAAAGTTTGTTTGTGTGCTGGGCAAGAAGACGCTTGCAAGCAGGTTCTTGAACTGGATGGAATGAAAGCTGTAGGGATCGCATGGCACCCTAGACCCACTGCCAAGGCCAAGGGGACGGACAAAGGCCTAATTGCAGAAAGTGGCTTCAGCTGCTCTCCAAAGGTGTCCTTACTTGCTTGCTGGAAACTTTGAAATATTTGTTTCCTGTTTCAAACTTCTGGAGCTATACCATCCCAGTACCATGATTAAGGGCAATAGTGTCACAGGGAGGTGGGCTGGCCTCTGTATTTTTCATGTAGGCTTTTCCATTTTTAATTCCATATTGCTTTATAAATGTCTTTTTGTCTGAAGATATCTTCTGATCCCTGCCGCCACCACTCCCCACTCCTAGTTTCTGATGTGAAATGAGAGACTTACAGATGATCAAGTTCATGCTGATGTTTAATTCAGACTCAATGTTTCTCTAAAGTCTAAAATCCTTTGAATCCGATGGGAGAGAAGAAGGAAGTGAAACTGGATAGTGTAAATAATTTGTAGTTAGAGCTGAGATTTATGAGGGGAATTGCTGCACAGAGCTTGGTTTTGAATGTCTCTTTGGGCCCTGGGAGCCACATTCTCCACTTGACTGCACGTATGTCTCCCACCCTTCTGCTGGCACCAGGAGGTGGAGGCGTCTCTGCCCTTCCAGGTTGTGAGAACATGTATGAGGGCCCCAGGAGCCTAGACCCCGGAGAGCTAGAGGAGGATGGGGGTGTTGCTGTATAAAGTAATTGGCATGTGGCTCTTCACAACGAAAAAAAAGAGATTTTGTGGCAGGAAGAAAGAAAAAGAGGAGGGAGGAGAGCAGGAACCATAGATTCTGAAAAACACACCAGGATGACTAGGCCTGGAGGAGTCCAGGGTGGGCCTCAGACCCTCACTTCTTGTCTGGCACCTGCCATTGCCAAAAATGCAGACTTCAGAGTAAGGCCATTTTTGGAGCCACGGGTAAGAAACAGATTTCTGTTTAGGTCAGGCCTTGCTAAAATCCATTTTGAGAAGTTCAAAGATTGAATGGAGCGAGACAAAACTGAAATTCTAGCATCCTTTTCCTCATACACTTCACCCTTTCTTTTATGAAGGTATCAGACAAACTGAATTAATGTAACTTTCTTAGAAGAGCACCTGACACACATGGATGCCATGGAAGCACCATTCAATTCCATGCTTTAACTATAAATTATTATTGTTATTATTACTATTATTGTATCTTGACTCTGCTTTCAAAGAGCTGATTTGAACACAACAAGTAGGTAAGGAAATTGCAACCCATCCTCTTGCTTTTTGCAGTTATTGCACGTAAGTAGCCAAAACAATAAGCTAAATGAGACTGTGTTGCTGAGATTAGACCTTTCAGGGAAGTAGGAGGCCCACTGAAAACAGGGACAAACCTTGTTGGGTGCTTGTGGGTGGGAGTTTCTGTTTGCCTAGACTCTCTGCCCCAGACACTCTAGGGGTAAGAGCCAGGGAGATCTGAGCCCCAGATCTGAACTCTGCACCCATGAATTATCTAGCTGTAGAAATTACTGAGTACCACTGAGCCACCGTTTCCCCTTTTACAAGTGGATATGATTAAACCACCACCTCCCAGGAAAGAGGAAAAGACTGAGTGGCCATGTGAGGATCAGCTGACTCCCACCTCTCACAGGATTGAATGGGGTTCTAACAACCCGAGTTTATACTGGAACAAAAAAGAATAGGGAAGGCAAAATCCACATCAAGGAATGACATACAACCAATTTACTCACAGTTAACTTAAGCATAAATGTATACACATAATCAGTTATAATTAATATCCACATCGAACTAGGGAGTACATGATTCTGGTGTTCTTTCCAATTCCTTCTCAGTGAGGGATCTCAGGAGAGCTTTGTCTATGTGTGCCTAATCCGACAGGAACACCCCTGCCCTGGCCCTTTTAAAACCTTCTTTCTTCTACATTCATCACATGGTTCTTTGTGGCCTCTGGTCCTCCCTATATCCCCCACTAGTATCTGGCCCATGATGGGCCACTTGGGATCATCTAGGACCAGTTTTCTATTGCAGCCAATTCTTAATGCTTGAAGTTCAGAGTTTAAGAATCATCACCATTAACTCTGACCATTGCTGGTCCCAAATCCATTTTCTCTCAGTAAAACAAGAATAGTCTTACAGGGTTGTTCAAAAATAATATTTAATCCAGTTAGCACAATGCCAGCCACTTACATAGTAGGTATTTTTTATGTCAGCGATCATCATCCTGCTCTTCCTTATTCAGCTACTTGTTAAGGTGGTTCCCAAAGATGCCCTTCAAAACAACCTCCAGCAATTTCCCTTCACATTAAGAGAAGATGGTTTTATGAATCACCCTGAATTTGGCAGGAAAAAGACAACTTTCAAGTGGAGAGTTACAAACAAAGCAAAAAACTAATTCCCTGATGATGCAAAAGTAATCTACTTTTTGCCTACTTTTTCAGTTCCACTTTAAACCCATCCAAGTGTAGTTTTGTTGTTTGATTACTTAATGCCACACAGGTAGGTGCTTCTGGGGAGTTAATTTACCTTCAAAGGGCCAGCCTAGCATCTTTATCCTAAATGTGTAAAGGAACCAACAGAATCTCATTTTAACACATTACCATTCTACTCCTCATCCGAGCTTACTTAAATGCTAAGTTTAGGCAGCACATGGTGGCCCAGATTCAGTTCACACTGTGAAGTAGAAACCAGAAGAAAGCGACAGGTTTTCTATGGATGTGGCACCCTCAGAGTTGGTTTGCAAACCAGCTACTGCTGGGATCATGATGTTTGGGATCACACCCCAGACCAGAGCACAGCAACATGAAGAAGGGGGCAACCTATTCAGTTGTGCTGTAACTGACTTGGCATGAGGTGGTGGGGGTGACTCCTTCAAAGGAGAACTGAACACCATGCATGGATTAAGACTGTATTTAGCAGACAGGAGTACTTCATCCACCAGGAAGAAAAGTATTAAGCACAGGGATGATTTCCCAGATTCTATCTCAGTATGGTCAGCATCTCCTCTGAGATCTTGCAATTTGCTTTTTTTTTTTTTTTTTTTTTTTTTTTTTTTTTAATTCTGTGATCACTGAACAAGCTTCTGACTCTTATTTCAGTCACCCCAGTCACCTTAATACTCAAAAGGGGTATCTTGGGTCATAGAAATAAATATCTCAGTTACTGGGATGGTAGTGCCTCTCATTTTATAGGAATAAATTTGTTTTGTTGCATATACATCAATTTTCTGGGAGTTTAGCATGATTCAGTCTAGTAAGCTCCAAGTTCACTTCAAAACTAGAAGGTTTCTATTAGAAAGTTGAGAACCAAACTTTAAATCAGCATTTCATTTAACTCTACTGTACCTCGGTTTCCTTACCTATAAAAGCATAGAGAAATAACAGCACCTACTTTAAATGGTTGTTGTGAGGATTCATGATTTAATAGATACACATTATTCGTGTATATGTATGTATATGAAATGATTTAACATATGGAAAGTACTTAGGATGGTGCTTGTTTTTCATAATGACCCACAGGTGCTACCCACTTACAAAGAATGTCCTGCTAAAAGCAGCCAGCTGTCATCTCTCCTTCCTAAACTGTCTTGCACAACCCTCAAAGGACTTACCTCATTTAGCCACTCCACTGTGAAAACCAGAGGCTTCAAATAAAAGCTACACTGAGAATGGCTTTGGCTTCATAAGCACATGACTTGTATGATTGCATAGCCCTGAGTTTGGTTTGATGCTCACCTGTTGCCATTTGGAAATTATTAATAATTTTTCAACGGAGGCCTGACATTTTTATTTTGCACTGCACCCTACATGTTATGCAGCCAATCCTAGCCACACAGGACCAAAAAACTAGCCTAGTGATCTCAGATAAACTACAGTACCCATACTTCCTTCTGGGTGACTCTGTCCTAGTTCCATGGTATGAGGAGAACGATGAGAAAGGTGGATTAATATAGCCATAGACATAGCCTTGCCAATGAGCAGAGTGGCAGCTTCTTGGATATGCAGCAACATTTCCAAGCTACAGGCAGTAAGTTCTCTTTCAAGGGTCTCAGTAGACTCAAGGAAAACTAAAAGAAACTCTGAAAGTGCTTCCCATCCCTCCTCCTCCGCACTGCAATAACAAACTCACTTGATAATTCATTGTAAAATGATCTGAATTCCTCAGAGACATGGAGAAATCAGCTTGGCTTTCAGCACAGGGAGTGACACCAGAACATCAGCCATTGCAGGGAAACAGAGCACGAGGTCACTCTGGATGAGGTCTCCCAATGGAGACTACTGCAGGGGAATGGGGAGGGTGCAGTGGCTTCAGAAAAGCAGCTGGTACCAGCAACCCTTACAGGTGACATGGAAGCAAGAGCTTTGGCTCTGGAAAATCTTTCACCAGTGAATGAGGAGGCTGTCCTGTCTAAGTGTCCCTCTGAGACACCCAGAAGGAACTCCCTGTTTGGGCAGAAGGAACTGTGGTTGGAGTTCCACTAAATTCAGTACTGGGAATTAGAGGCAGAGTATGTGGAACACTACTGTAAAGTGTTCCTCCTTTGAGTTTCCAAGATGGAGTGGTCCAAGGAGAAACGGACTCTACCAATGTTCGGTCCCATGGTTCTCATATGTATGAATGTCTGTGTTTATACAGTGGGTCTGACTTTGACACCTGCAGCCATAACATCACCTCTCCATTCCCAAGTGAGCTCCTGTCATTTTCTGATTCTCCTCTCTGTGGCCCTGATATCACCATGTAATTTCCCAATGGTTACTCGCCGCTAGGATGTGTGGATGAGCCTTTGGAAACACTGCTGCAAAGCCGCTTGTTGAGAAACCCATCTATGTGTCCTGGCTCTCAATAATTCAGTTCCTTTGAACATGCTGGTTCACTTTGTTCTGATTTTAGAATCTGGAAATGCAGAGCAAGACATTTCTAAGCTGGGAATTTGCCATCCTGTTGCAGGAGCACAGCAGCAGTCCCAGAGAAATATTTTTCAAGGCTGCAGAGAAAACAAGGGCTGGAAAAATGTTTGTTTATTGCCAGCTCTCCCCACAGCCGCTTACATAACAGCCTGTGCTGAGACAGGCTGTCCTGCCCAGGCTCAGAATCAAGAGTCACACTCCTTGGGATGATGACAGAGACAATGTGGGAACTACAGGGCTATGGCCTATGACGTCCAGGAAGGAAAACCAAGTGGTGTGTGGCGATTAGTTCTTTCACAATGAGGGGATGGCTTCCTGGGGTGTTTTCAAGCTTTTCGGGTGGTGGCACAGTCTGCAAGATATGACTAAAGAATAGTTTCTCATTTTCCATTTTTAAAAATAAAACAATGCATACTCAACAGTGCGTGAGCTGAAGGGTAGAGTCAAAAGTTTAGGTATTTTCTGACCTTTCAGATCCATTCAGACTTTCTAAAAGCCACAGACATAAACACTATATCCAAACGTGGGAGCACTTAAAAAGTTTGGACAAAATAGTATACATTTTGTTCAACAGTTTATTGCAAAGAAAAAAAAAGGGAAGAAGCACATGAAGTTTTTTTCTTCAGAAAACAAACACAAAAAACTAACTCTGCCAGGAAAAAATGTGAAACCCGTAGACAGATCATGCTTAAGGGTTTAAGGGGACAGCTTGCCTCCCCCACGGCTTTACTGAAAAGCAGATGTGATGGGCAGCATCACAGAGGCCTGTAATCCAGCTCGGCGCAGCAGCCACAGGCAGCCTACACTCTTTCAACAGCCTTCCTCTCGGGGAGACCCAGGGCCTCTTGGACTGTTCCAGGCTTTAAGTGCATGTCAAACAAACATTTGCCATATGTTTTAACTTAATTTCTAGGTTAAACGTAGGCCCATTCATTCTCATTCCTTGCTTAACAGCCTTCCTGAGTAATTGTCTATTGACTTTGCTGCTTGCTGGTCATACCTGGGTGTGCATTTGTCTTACACCAGACACACCTAACTCTCAGCCTCTGTAGTCACAAATAAGGGTTCTACTTGTTGCTTTAGAATGACAAGTTGCAACTAGCACAGTGTTACACATAGAAGATACTCAATTGGTATTTTGTTGATGGAGTCATGTCTCTGTCTCGCTTCTTATTCTTCTAGCTTACTTCCCCCACTCCTACTTTTATTTCTTTCTTCCCTCTTTTGTCAAAAGGTTGGGCTTACCAGAAAATCCACTGAGTACTTGCTAACCCTCTGATTTACACCACACGAGTAGCACCAGGTCCACAAGACAGAAAAAAACTCACCTTGGGGTCCCAAGGTTGGCCTGAATCTTTGAAAATGTGGGGTCATGATTTATTTTAGTCAA
This sequence comes from Theropithecus gelada, assembly GCF_003255815.1. Classification (NCBI taxonomy): domain Eukaryota; kingdom Metazoa; phylum Chordata; class Mammalia; order Primates; family Cercopithecidae; genus Theropithecus; species Theropithecus gelada. Next base: position 75,331,678 of record NC_037685.1, read on the forward strand.
GTGGAGATCTAAAAAGGAGCAAAGATAACAGGACCCCGCAATTCACCCACTGGATCCTGTATGTAAGAACCTTTGTGATTTCTCACCTTGGTAATTTCCTGCCCTCTCTTTCAGCGGGTTCTTCCCCAAACCATCATGGACCGGTTGGACTCTGAGAAGAAAAGTTTCTGATCTTTAGTTCATTCTTCCAAGTTTCTAGAAAGCAGGAAAACTGAGAATGAAAAATTCTAAATTACTCAGGACTCATGGGTCGCCAATAGAAGAAATACATCTTAAACTGGCTTAAGCCTGAAAGGGAAATGTATTTGTTCATGTAACTGAACCATAATGAAGGATGGTGGACTGAGGGACCTGAAAACACCCTCAGGACTCCCTCACTCTCCTTTGTGCTCCTGTCTGATGCCATCTTCCCAGACCTGCTCACTCTCCGTAAGGTGGGGATGTAGTCATCAGCAAAGTGCACCTCCCCGCAGCTTGTGACCCGAGTAGATAGGCGTCCCCCAACCCACGAGGATTGAAAAGTTCGTCTAGGAATTATGCAGATTGGCCCATTCACTATGACATGTTCCTCCTATGCAGCCAAAGGAACTGGGTCTGTTACCAGAAGAGGTGGGAGAGGGGTGCTAGGCAGATTCAACAACAGCCACTACAACATCTGAGGAGGAGACCTCCATGAAGGCCACCAAGTCTGTTAGCAGATATTTCCTCCCTCGGATCACTCTCCCTATCCTCACAGTCTCATAAGTGAGGATTAAATGCTACATGTGGTCTAGGAGATCTTAGACCCTCCACACAAAGATATAGTAACAATCAGCATCCTAATATCCTGGCAGAGAAAAAATCAGAAAGAATCGTTTGCCTGATTTTTCCATCAATACCAAGAATTAATTAGAGATGAAATTTGTAATGGACTCAGAGAATTAGAGAAGATCTAAGGGAATCTCGATGATTTCCTACCCCTAACCAGAGCCTGACAAAAAAAGGTGAAGGTCTATGGCCATCTTGTATTTGTTATGAGGCTGGACAAGGAAGCTCCGAAGGTCGTTTAGACTCTGAGAGATCATGAGTCTGTAAAACCCTTCCAACTTGAAATTAGTTGATTCCTTCCTTAAATTGTCTAGGACATTCCCCCACTCCCTCCACTCTTATTAGCTGATTTTACTGACCAATAGGCCTTGAAGTTGGTGGTTCCATCTAGATGTCTCACATCAACTCCCCTTTTGCAAATTAAGCCCATACCCTGAAACAGGGGAATTCTGAAGCCATTAGAAACTAGAGAGTCAGCCAGGCATGGTGGCTCATGCCTGTAATCCCAGCACTTTGGGAGGCCAAGGTGGGTAGATCACTTGACGTCAGGAGTTCGAGTCCAGCCTGACCAACATGGTGAAACCCCGTCTCTACTAAAAATAGAAAAATTAGCCAGGGGTGATGGCATGCACCTGTAATCCCGGCTACTTGGGAGGCTGAGGCAGGAGAATCACTTGAACCTCAGAGGTGGAGGTTGCAGTGAGCCGAGATAGCACCAATGCACTCCAGCCTGGGCAACAGAGTGAGACTCAGTTTCAAAAAACAAACAAACAAAAACTAGAGGGTCTCCTCTTAGCTCTTAAACCCTCTTAGCCAACATTTGTGAGCCTCTTTTCTGTATGTTTTGGCATCTTTATCCCTTTCCTTTGTGTCTTGACCAAATTCACCAGATCATGACTCAGAACAAAATCCTGAGGTTGAATACAAAGGTCTAGAACATCTTCAAATTAACTTTTTCTCCTCATACAGAATTAGACAAATTGAGAAAGCAAGAGGGAGTGTGTGGAGTTTTTGTCCTCATTTTCCTCTTTCCTGCAGTAGGTAGAATAATGGCTGCCCAGAGATGTTCACATCCTAATCTCTGGAATCCATGAATATGTAATGTTGTATGGCCAGAGGAGAATTGAGATTGCTATTAAAATGACTTAAAATGGGAGATTATCCTGGATTATCCAGATGGGCCCAATGTAATCACAAGTGTCTTTAAAAGTAGAAGGAGGAGGCAGAAGATTAGGTCAGTCCGTGATACAATGTGAGAAAAGCTCAGCCTGACATTGCTGGCCTGGGAGATGGAAGAAGGGGCCACAAGGGGTACCAGCAGCCTGTAGAAAGTAGAAAAGGTAGAAACACAGATTCTTCCCTGGGGCCCCCAGAAAGGAACACAGCCCTGCCAACACTTTGAATTCAGCCTGGTGAGACCCGTGTTAGACTTCTGACCTACTGACTGCAAGATAATAAATGTGTGTTGTGTAAGCCACCAAATCTGTGGTTATCTGTTACAAGCACAATAGGAAATTAATACACTTTCTACTTGTTTTAAGTGTGTCCTGAAAGGTTAGGTTCTTTAGGATTCCGATTGCTGAACTATATGGAGACAGCAGAGTTTAGTCAAAAGAAAAATCTTAGACAAATTAAATTTAACAGAGTTTACTTGAGCAAAGAATGATTCATGACTTGGTAGCCCCAGAACCAGAATAGGTTCAGAGAGACTCTGTTGTTGCCACGGTGTCAAAGAAGATTTATGGACAGAAAAAGGAAAGTGATGAACGGAAAACAGAATTGAGGGACAGAAACAGCCAAATTGATTACAGCTCAGTGTTTACCTTTTTTGAACACCATTTAAACAGTTGGCTGGCCTTGATTGGCCAAAACTTGATGATTGGCACAAGGGCAAGTTACAGTCTGCTCACACATCCATTAGGTTACAGCTCACTATGTATGAAGAAACCTTTAGGATGAACTGAAAATATATAAGGAGGGAGCTTTAGGCTAAACTTAACAGTGGACAAGATTTGACTCTGCTACTACGTCACCTTGTGGTTTTGGGTGAATCAGTTTCTCTGGTTCTCATTTTCCATATCCACAAAACAAGGTCATTTTATTAAATGATCCCCAAGACTCTCCCCCTTTAAGTTTAGACATTCAGTATCCTCTCCCTCTTCTTAATGGTGTCAAATGCTCTGGAAGCCCCAGCAAATACCTGAGCTGCCCCTGTCACCGTCCACTGCAGAGTATGGACAGGGTGAGAATGTCCACAGTTTCCAGCTCTTTCAGGACTTGTCCACCACGAGTGAGGCCATAGGAGGTCAGGGCGGGCACAGCAGCTGCCAGTTCTCTCCACTCAGGAAGAACATACCCGATGCCAAGGAAGAAGCACTGTGGCGACAGAGGTGCTAGAGAATTCTAAAACCCAAGTGGCCATGGAAATCCTCCTAAAGGCAAGGAGATGTGTTAGCTTCACAGGAGAGATGGGCTCTGAATAAGGACACTGTATCCAGAAGTTGGGGTGACAAGAAAGACACCAGGTGGGTTATCATGGTGAATGGGCTAGGCTGGAAGAAAAGGTTTTGTGATAGGCATAAGGTCAGAAAGATCTGTTAAAACCAGATGGTGGGGCCTTAAAAGGTTCCAGGACAAGGACAGGAGGCTGAGGGAATGGCTTAATGAGGCCCTACTGCACTTTGTGCCATGTTGTATGCCCAGTAGTAAGCAGCAGGCACATAATAGGTGCTCAAGACAATAGGTGCTCAGTATGTGTTGGCTGAATAAATAAATAGGTATCAACGTATTTTTAGCAGGACATTGCCATTATCCAAGATGAATTTAAGGAAGATAAGTGGGACCTCCATAGACAGAGTGGACTGAAGGAGGCAGAGATAGAACATCTGTATACTAGTCAAGAGGCTGCCAAACTGATTCAGACATAAGGGTCAAGCTGGGATGTTGGGCAGTGCAAACTGAAGGGAAGAAACACAGGTGTCATGAAGACTAAACCATTCCAGCTGGGAGGATGTCATTTCCATTCATGCAAATCTCCAAGGAAGGAGACCCACCACCTCATGAATAAGAATGCAATAACCCAGACAGGCTGGCACACCGGAGCAAAATCTTCAGGCAGCCATGGAAGCAAGCATCCAATCAACACCGTATTTTCAGTAGAAATGACCACTAATTTCTGCACAGGTATTCTGCCTATAATCAAAGCTAATTCTTAGTTCACCCTTGCCACCCCTAGACTCAACAACTCGAATTCTCCTAACTGCTTTCAGAGATCCATTCACTGAGTCTTCTCATTATTTCCATTTTTCTCCCCTGATCCCACTCCGGGTCCTCTCTGCCTTAAGTCATTTAGCTGGATCAGACCAGGTTTGCTCCAGTCACACTCATCTGACAGGCCTGCTTTTCCTCTAAGTAGCTGGCAGGAGCATAGCTTTGCTCCGGGAGGGGGACCTGTCCTCATGGGAACATGGCAGTTATGCTCCAAGTCCAGCTGGCCAAGAACTCAGACTGTCCTCCCTTGAAGGTTCCCCCACAGAAATCAATGAGAGCCCACCTCCAGACAGTGGCTGGCCTCAGATCCCAGAGGAACTCACCATCCTTTTCCTCTCCATCATCCTCTGGAAGCTTCCCCGTCTCTGCCTCAGCCAAAGTCCAATTGGGCAGGGACAGAAGAGTAATTGAAGAAGGCCTTAAGGGATATCAAAGTGCTATTGAGCAAAACCACAACTCAACAGCCGTGCAGGTGCTTCCTGCGACAGGGAGGGAAAGAAGTGTCTTTAGAAAGCCCTAAATAACTCTAGGCAGGGATGTCAGCTTGACAAATGACTCGCGAGAAATAGCCCCGTTGTTCTCTGGTGTGTGATTCATCCGAGGCTGTGCTGGGGTGGGGGGCACGGCCCAACCATGAGTCCCACCGTTGGTCACTTGGGGCCGCTCTTCAGCTTGGCTCCAGGATGGCTAAGAAGGCACTTTTGTTGGTGCTCTTGACCTCTGTCACTTTGACCTTGTTTTCCAGTGGTTTTATTTAGTGGTTTGTGCTGATTTGGTTTGAGCTGCATCCAGAGGAGGACAGGAACTGTGGGGAGACTCTTTCTAAGCATCCAAAGGCCTCTCTCCCTTTGATATTAGCTCCCAGAGCTTCTCGCCATCATAACAACAAAGACCAGGGGCTCCTCGGGGCAGAAGCTCCTTTCATCTCCCTGTTCCCAGCTCCTCAAAGAGCTGCCTTATTGAAATGCTTGTCACATGTTGAATGGATAAGTGAAAATATCCCAAGACCAAGGGATATGACATGACAGCTAGTTTCTAGACTTAGCGCCGGGCCCTTGACAAGGTACACAGGGTCTCTGGGCCTCTGTATCCCCGTCTGTGAAATAAGAAGGCAAGCTCTTGGGTCCCCTCAAACTCAGACCTTGAGGTTCAGAGAGGCCTGCAGAGGCTGACTGGGGCCTGCACCCAACTCGCAGGGAGGGGAACAAAGGTAAGGAGAACATGAGGGATCCGCGGTTGTTTTGCACCCCCAGCAGCGGGAGTAAACACTAGCATGTTGAACACTTGCATGAAAGGTGTACGATGTTTTCAGTTAGGAGGTCGGCCTGGAGACCCCCTGCAGTAACACTAGATGAATGTATTGTGAGCAGCCAGTGTGCTGGTGTGGAACTCATAGGACACAAACAACACCACTAGCCTCCCTGACTTTATGGGGTCCTCTTCAGCAAGATGTCCCAGCCACCAGCTGGGCATTTAGTCTTTGGTTTATGGCGTGTTTTGTTTTTTTTTTGGTTGGTTTTTTTTTTTTTCTTCCCATGAAACAGCACAGCAAATCCATTGTTAGAGGCAGGCCGTCCCACCAGCAGGGACAATTTCGTGAGTGAGTCATGCTGAGGAGGCGCTGTGTGAGGTTGGGCTGCGGTTTATAATGAAGTCCTGGGGCTGTACCGAGGAGATGGCCCAGTATGTCCCAGTGCAGAGCCCATTTCTCAAAGCGGTCCTCGTCTGATACATTTTCTCATGCTGGTGGATGTGCTCTGGGTTTTAATGCCTTTAGTTTCCATCAATGGTAGCTTTGTCAGTGTTAACCGAAAGGAAGACAAATTTGTTTGAAATCAAGGCCTTGTGGATGCCTAAGTGTGTACCCTTCTCTGTGCAGAAAATGGTGGTAATCTTGAGATTGAAGACTTGAATGAAGTTGTCTTCTTTATGGAAAGGCATTTCAGCAACTGTAATTAATGGTCACAGAAGTCATCAAAAGTTTTAACAATCCCAACAATCCCAGCTTCCCCTCTGCAAATCATTTTAGGTTTTTATATACAGATTGCTGATGCCCCTATTATGACTCTTACTCCTGTAAAAGTCAGGTAGGTGAGATTTCAACTTGCCCTTCATTTGTCCTTTCATTTACATAAAGCATCCAGTTACTCTTATACCTTGACGTGGCTTAAGCTGGTCTGATGGGAAATGGCTTTGTTTCAACAGTAGATATTTCCCAAAGTCTGGTCATCTCCAGGGAGTGGACAGACTTCCCACTGCAGAATTGAGGCAGATAAAAGGAAAAAGAAGTGCTCTCACGGCAAGACAGCAACACCTTTATATACGTGCGCACGCACACACACACACACACACACACACACACACACACACACACACACATACATATGCCATTTGGGTGCAGAGTAAATACCTATTTGACGTATCTTTTCTGAAACAGATTCTGAAACTACACAAACCTGGTTTGATCCCTCGCTACCACTTGTTAGCATGTGAGCCTGGATAAGTTGATTAACCTTTCTGAGCTTCGGTTCACTTGTTTATAAAATGAGGAAAATTAAAGGACCAAACCATAGTATTGTTGAAAGATCAAAGGAAGTAATATACATAAAGCACTTAGCACAGTGCCTGGAATATTCCAAGGTGTCGAACAAATGATTGATAATCATAACAATAACAATAACAATAACAGAATTTTCCTCTTTCCTGACAGACCTCTCAGCTCCGTGGTGCTCTATAGAAAGTCAGAGTTGATTCCATTTGGGGTTTACCATTTAGGATTCACTGTGAGGCAGAAGTACAATGTATGTTACAAGCTATTATTATTACAAATACGAATTCCTGGAGCAGAGACAATAGGCAGTGGTCTGAGTTTGAAGGGACCTGAGATCTTACTTTCTTGTCTCCAAAACAAGGATATGTAGGCCCAGAAACCCTGAGTGCTGACCGAGTTTCCAGCTACTTATTCTTACAGTTAAGACCAGAAACTAGTTATGAGTCTTGGTCTTGGGATCTTTTCACTTATCCATTCTACATTTGGCAAGCATTTAAGTAAGCCAGTTCTTTCAGAAGTTGGGCAAAAGAAAAGGTGCCCATGGGCCGGGTGCGGTGGCTCACGCCTGTAATCCCAGCACTTTGGGAGGCCGAAGCCAGCAGATCACTCGAAGTCAGGAGTTCGAGACCAGCCTGGCCAACATGGTGAAACCCTGTCTCTACTAAACATACAAAAATTAGCCAGGTGTGTTAATGGGCACCTGTAATTCCAGCTACTTGGGAAGTTGAGGCAGGAGAATCGCTTGAACCCAGGAGACAGAGGTTATGATGAGCCGAGATCGTGCCACTGCACTCCAGCCGGGCAACAGAGGGAGACTCCGCCTCGAAAAAACAAAGAAAGAAAGAAAAGAAAAGGGGCTCATGGTCTTTGTTGCTATGATGGCAAGAAGTGCTGGGAGCTAACATCAAAGGGAGAGAGGTGTTTGGATGCTTAGAGAGCCAGTCTCTGCACGTTTCTCATCCTCCATTGAATGCAGCTCATACCTAAACAGCACAAATCCAGGAGAAGCAAAGCAGCCTGCAGTGTGGACAAAAGGGCTGAAACAAGAAGTCCACACTGAGAGCTCAGCTTCAGGCTTTCTTCCTGAGACCCTCCCCTGTCCCAAATGAAATACAGTTTTTGCTCCATTAGGCAAAACATCTTAATTAGCAAGGAACCGATAGTTTCATAATCTTTAAAAAGAGTCCACAGTTCTCAAACACCCCCTCACATGGATGCACGTGAGGTATAAGACAGCAACCCAATGTCTGTTACTATGGAACTCAATGGTGTAAAATTAATTCACTAAAGCACACACCCACTGCAAAAAAAAAAAAAAACCAGCCTTTGCCAGCTAGGTGCTTCAGAAGGTGATATAGTTTAGATGTGTGTCCCCCTCCAAGTCTTATGTTGAAATGTAATTCCAAATGTTGGAGGTGGGGCCTAGTGGGAGGTGTCTGGGTCATGGGGGCAGGTCCATCATGAATGGCTTGGTGCCATCCCCTTGGTGATGAGTGAATTCTGTATTAGTTCATGTGAGAGTTGGTTGTTTACAGAGCTTGACACCTCCTCCTCCTCTCTCTGGCTCCCTCTTTCGCCAGGTGACATGCCTGCTCCCCTTTCACCTTCTGCCGTGAGTAAAAGTTCCCTGAGACCTCACCAGAAGCCAATCGGATGGGGGTGCCATGCTTGTACAGCCTGCAGAACCGTGAGCCAAATAAGCCTCTTTTCTTTGTAAATTGCCCAGTCTCAGGTATTTCTTGATAGCAGTGCAAAAGGGACTGATAGAGAAGGCATTGATGTCACACTACATACAACATTTGCTTTCTGAGAGTCGCCTCCCACTCAAACGTAAGCTCCACGTGTTCAGGGATTTGCCATGGATCTGTTCACTGCTGCATAGCCAGTGCCTAGAACAGCACCCAGGCAGGCAGCCAATAAATATTTATTGACCCAGTAAATGAATCATACATGAACCAAGTATGAACAGTGGAGGCTGTGGACTGTCTCATATGTGAGTTATTTACCATCTCTGTGCTGAGTTTCCTTATCTTGAAAAGGCTATATTAATAGGATTGTCATAAGAATTATTGGCTTGTGTAAATGTCTTTAAAGCAGTGCTAATGTTACCTATTTTGGGCTCCATAGAGATTGTGCTTTTTCTATGTCCTCACAGAGGAATGGCAGATAGATCTTCAGCAATGTAACATATATACCTGAAAATTATTTCACTCAAATAATCATGTTAGAAAAGTCCTGAAAGAGCCTGGGCAAGGTGGCTCATGCCTGTAATCCCAGCACTTTGGGAGGCCATGGCGGGTGGGTTGCCTGAGGTCAGGAGTTCGAGGCCAGCCTGGGCAACATGGTGAAACCCCGTCTTTAGCCACACATGGCAGCGTGCGCCTTTAGTCCCAGCTACTTGGGAAGCTGAGGCAGGAGAAGTGCTTGAACCCGAGAGGCAGAGGTTGCAATGAGCCGAGATCACACTACTGCTCTCCAGCCTGGGTGACAGAGCAAGATTCAAGCTCCAAAAAAAAAAAAAAAAAGTCCTGAAAAGGATTTTTGGTGGTTGTTTATTTGTTGCTTGGTTTGACTTGTTTTCTTAAAAGGCCAGATGTGTATAAGGTGCTTGGTTTTATTCTCACTGTTTTATATGAAGTGTTCAGACTCACCCATGATACCAAAAGAGCCATATTATATTTGGACACTTTTCCTGGTGATCCCCTTCCTACAAGACTGGAACATGTAACCTCCTAGACACCCTGATGATTCTCTAGTATCAATCCCCGTCTTGGAAGAGGGCCTCAAAGAGGTTTCCAGGTGGTGGGCCAGGCCAACCTCCTCAGGCAGTGAATCACACCATCCCTAAAGCTCATACCAGCTCACAGATAAGGCCTCTCAGCTAGACCCCTCCAAAAGCTTCAGCTCAATTAAAAACAAAGTACATATGGTTGACTTTAATAAAAAAACTGAGCAAACAATCAGAACAACAACTAGCAAAAGGTGTGAATACCTGTTTCTAAGGTATTGGAAACAACTTACAGACATGAATTCACCAAGTCTTATAAAATAGGGGGTAAGGGCACATAGCCTCATATTTATTTTACCAAAGAAAACAGAAAAAGTCATTAAGAACCAGCAATTGAATCCAGTCTCTGGCTCCTGGATGCACTGTTTAGGTAACCGCACACCCACCTGAAGTTCTCTATTAAAAGCCAATACATTGAGAAAACGGCCATTCACATATTATACTGCTGAATCTGGCTTGGGACATTGCATTTGTAATAATAAATATTTGCATACAAAGAAGAGCTGCAGAAATAGCATGGATTTTGGTATCTGAAAGATGAAGTCAAATTCCAGCCATGTGATCTTCAACAAGTTACTTATGTAATCTGAACACAACTTTGTTCTGTAAAATGTGGGTAAGGATAGCACACCAGCAATGCTGTTATAAAAATTATGGATGCTGTCTGTAGATCTACTTCCAGTAGATTGCCTTGTTTATAAATGATACTTAGAAAAGGATGATGACGATAACGACGGCCTTCCCTATTCAAAAAGCACATTCCCAGCTGGCCACAGTGGCTCCCACCTATAATCCCAGAACTTTGAGAGGCCTAGGTGGAAGAATTGCTGGAGCCCCGCAGTTCAAGACCAGCCTGGGTACCATAGTGAGATCCCTTCTCTACAAAAAGAAATTATTTTTAAATTAGCTGGACATGGTGATGCAAGCCTGTAGTCCCAGCTACTCAGGAGGCTGAGATGGAAGGATTGCTTGAGCCTAGGAGGTTGAGGTTGCAGTGGACCATGATCATGCCACAGCACTCCAGCCTGGGTACAGAGCAAGATCTTGTTTCAATAAATAAATAAATAAATGTAAATAAAACAAAACTTCTCAGGTTGAACGAACACTTTGTCTTTCCCCCCAGTAGTGTTAGTACTTATGAAAACATCAGGTGCTAAGATTTAATAGCTTATTAGGTCAAGTTTTTTGGGGGATCCATTAGCAGAAATTAAATTTGCTGTTATTAATTTGACCACAACTTTGCATGATCCCAGCTGAACATTCCAATCTAAAACAGGATTTTTCTTTCCTGTTAAATTTAAGACGCTCTCTCTCTCTCTCTCTCTTTCTCTCCAGCAATTCATTTCTCATTTTGGTTTGGGACAGAGCCAGCTGGTAAAAGGTTTCAGCATGTGTTTATTGCCTCTTTGTTCTCAAGCATTTTCTGGGGCCTCCTGGCAGCTCTTTGGTCTGGAGCAAGCAGCAAAACCCTCCGGGGTTGCAAAGCCTAGACAAATCCCAGGATCTGACCACTGCCTAGGGGTGGAGAAGAACAGCTAGAAGCCTCCCCTCCCACCCCGAACTCCTGCTCAGAACTCTTAGTAAACACAGGGCAGGAGCCCAGCATTTGGCCCCCGGGGCTTGCTCTTACTGGAGTTGTTTTGGAGTCAGCTGTGCTGCCTCTTGTCAGGCCCCACACAGGACCTTTCCCCTTGAAACTTGCCTGGTCTCCAACAAGCAATTGTTTGGGGAAGAGTGTGTGTGTGTGTGTGTGTGTGTGTGTATGTGTGTAACCCATCAAACCTGTCTTCAACAATGACACCGCTGCTTGTAGACATCACAGATACCCTTGTTCTGGGAGGTCCTTGGGTGTCTTTCCAAACAGATTGCCTGAACACTCAACCCCAGTCCACACCTCCAAGCCTGACCCCATTTAGGAGTCTTACTCTAAGCCTGGAGGTTAAAACAAGGCTTAGCCCCAGCAGAGTCACCACTGCCCAGCCTTCTCCACCTGCCAACTTCATACAACTTATGGTGTGCCATGGTGGATGCATTAAAGGGCAGTACAACTCAGTGGTCAAGAGCACTACTTTAGCCTTCAGTTGACCAAGAGCCATATCTAACTTGGCCATTTTGGGGAGCTCTGTGTGCAAATATTTATTATAAATACGATGTCCCAGGCCAGATCCATATTCAGCAGTAGGATTCAGGAGCTCTATGACATACCTGAGCCAAGTTCTCTATCTCACTTTCCCTCAGTTCCTCAAATGTAAAGGAAGGAGAGTAGCACCTATTTCACAGTAGTGTTGTGACGGTTCAATGAGATGGTGGCTGGGAAGGGCCTGGTACATGTTGATAGTCAATAGAGAACAATCTGAACATAAAATTCCAGCCACCTGAGCTCTCCTCAAGCATACTCAGCAGCTTCGGGTTTGTTCGAGCGAACTCCTCACAACCCCCTCAAGAGGCTAAGCGTGATGAGAATGAACTGATCCTGGTTTCTCTGGGAGTTATTGTGCCGCTCGTGCTTTTTCCCAGCTTTGGGAACGGCGGGATTGAGTGATGGAGTAATGAATCCAACAAACATTTTTGATGTCAGGCATTTTTGAGGCACAAGTCTACAGAGGGGAAAAGGAAGGCCTAGGTTTCCCAGGCTGTGCACATAGGACAGGGAGAGATGCAGACACCTGATCAGATATTGGCAGTTCTCAGGGTGCTGAACTCTGTGGGGCTATGATGAAGACATTGGGAAGTGGCTAAGGCATCAACTAAGGCTCCCTAGATGGGGCGTCCTCTGACAAGGGTCTTGAATAGCGGCTTACCCAGAGGAGAAAATGAGGAAGGGAATTGCAGGCAGAGTGAATGAGCAAAGGCACAAAAACAGCAAAGAAAATGCCCTATTTGGAGAATGGTATAATAAATACCTCAATGTGGTTGGAATGGGAAGGAATTCATCTGGAAAAACTGGACCGTTAGGGACATCTATTCTGCTACAGTGACAGTTTGGCCTAGGCCACTCAGTAAGACACCAAAATGAGACAATCAGCCTGGCTCTGTCACCCACCCTCAAGGTCCCCCCAACCCCAGCCACTGAGAAACGAGAACAATAATTATCTTAACATGATTTAAATGGTTCTCTCAGCTTTTGTTCTTTTGTGCAAACAAATGTCTTCTTTTATATATTTTTTATTTTTTTAAGACGGAGTCTCACCCTTCATGGAGGCTGAAGCGCAATAGGGCAATCAGAGCTCACTGCAGCCTTGAGCTCCTGGGTTCAAGTGATCCTTCCACCTCAGCCTCTCAAGTAGCTGGGATTACAGGTGCATATAACCATGCCCCGCTAGTGTATGTGTGTGTGTGTGTGTAGACAGAGATGGAGTCTCACCATGTTGCCCAGGCTGGTCTTGAGCTCCTGTCCTCAAGCAATCCTCTGCCTTGGACTCCCAAAGTGCTGGGATTACAGGGGTGAGCCCCCATGCTCAACACAAATGCCTTCTTAAACTTCAGTTTCTCATCTAGAAAATGGGTTTGGGGTAGGTTCTTTCTTTTAGAGGAAGAATGTCATGCAAAGCTCAGTTTCTCATCACCCACTGATGGAAATCATTTGGGGGCATTATTTGACTAAAGCAGTTGTTAAACATACCCTTCAAGAAGATCATGCAAAGCAACTTTCTGGAAATCAGTTTCACACGTGGTAATAAACATCTTGAATAAATTTCTTCTCATCTCCTCATGGCCCAACTTGATTTCTCCCTGTCGCCTCTGCTCCCACCTCCAGGGTGATGAGCGATCAAACCTAACTATTGCTTCCACTTCTGATTCCTCCAAGGAGGGGTCTTACATTTCAGCACAGGAGGAAACATTAACATAGGTGAAAGTATTTAAGCTCTTCCCAGCCAGCCTCCCTCATCCTTCGCGCTGTCAAAGAAACACAGCTGAAATCTATCAGGGCCTTCAGTGATGAGCTGATAGATCTATTAAATAATCTGACCCATCAACTAGAGTGGTCTGACCCAAGTTCCTTTCCCATTCTGGTCCTAGAAAGATACTTTCTCTATTTCATCAGCAGTGAAATTATCTCCGTGTTCGATCTGATCACAGCACCTTTGGAAATCATAGCCAGGCTTCCTGAGGCCATTGCCAGGCCATGTTTCCTACACAAACTGCCTGGAAATTGCCCATCAGAGAGTCTTCAGGGTATTAAGCCATTGGAATATCGACAATTCCACTCTTCATCGAAAGAAACTGAGCCACAGTAAGGATATGGGCACGTTCTGGATCCAGAGAAATTCCTCATTGGAAAAGAAAAAAACATTCAGTGTCCTTATGTATCCCTAAGATCCTGAAACTGCTTTCTCCAAGGCAACCTGAGGAATGCAGCACAAAGAGCCTGCAAAGAATTCTGGTAAGTGGCTAGGGTGGTAGGAAGAGATAACCTAAGTTACGGGCAAATGTTTAAATACATATATATATATATATATGCACACATACAGCAAAATCCTACTGACCCATGGGAGGTGACTAGAGCTCCACAATGAAAACTATTCCCTTCACCAAGATAACAATAAGAAACATTTTCACATGAGAAAGGGAAAGATTCAAGAAGCAAATGCCATTTTAAACCCTGGTTTACCAAAAGAGGTTGTTCTTCTTCCTATTCCCCGAACTTTCTCAAAAGGTCTCAAATATTTGAGTGGTTGCTTCCAGACTGAAGAGTGTCCTCCTCGTTCTTATCTAAGTTATTAAACACCCACTCTGCTCTGAGAACTCAGCATCGCACGATGGCACAGAGTCTTTGTAAAACGTACTCAGCCTGCCCAGAAGGGGAAAATACAATGAAAAGATCTAACTACACTATGGTAAGAACAATGGTGCATCCGGTTTGCTTTCTTCCGTTGAATTTACCTTGGCTTTGATGTCAGCTGGCCTAGTCCTAGACTCATTTCTTAGTAAAATGCACATACCCAGAACTTGGGGAGAGGTTGGTGGAAATTTAAAAAAAAAAAACAACAACCCTGAGATCCATGTCTGGGTCAACTAGGGGAAAATAGGCACTGAACTCACAGCAGCCCAAGTGGAACTGCATGCTGGGGTGACTATGAGAACACAAACCTCCTTCTTCTATGAAGACATTCTGGAGACAGCCTTAAGAGCACCAAGAAATAAAGACTTGAGCTCATTTTAACTGGTTCTTAAGGAGTAGGAAACCCCCTGGGTGATATTTGGGTTGTAGTAGAAAATTTTGTATTTCAGGAAAGTTTTTATATTTCATTCAAGTGCTTTCAATAACCATGACCTCATTTTCTCTTCCCCAAAGCCTTAATGTGCTCCCAGAGAAAGACTATTACTGTTATTCCACAGGTGGTCCTGGGAAATGAAGGCAGAATGGTCGGGTGGAAGGAAGAATCCCATCAGGCTTTTAAGAACTCAAGACTGCACCTCTCACTACCAACCCACCTCTCTGGATTACCTTTCCCAACACATAGGGCTAAGCTATGGACTACGGCCCATCCTCCTACTTCCTGAAATTCAGGGTGTGATCTGAGGCAGACACTTGGCTGACCCCTATACGCAGGGTTCCGACTCCTTCTACTCCATTGCTGCCTACTACAGAGGCGTGAGTTTAATGGTGCATTTTCCCTTGCAGCTAAGCAAGGTGTAGGCACCTAACAGCAATAATTTAAGCACATTCTTGGAATGTCCCCATATGGCAGATGCACCTGAATGTGTGTTTTGTGCTAGGCAATCTGGGAGTGGCCAACCCAGAGATTCATTCCTTGTCTGTGATAAATTTCTGAGCCCCCAGCCTGTCCCATGGAACATGGGCCATGCGGGTGATTGAGGTCCTACATTTTGGGTTAAGTGAAAGTTACCAGGTGGAGGTCATTGGTGGGAGGGTGTTAACTGAAAATGCCATGTGAACCGTATGCTGTTTGTAAATGGTTGCAGTTTTCCTGCCCAGCCTGCCACCATTGGGCTGTGCAGTTATGCTGTCCAATGCACTGCCACTGGACTCTTCCAGTACGGAAGGCAGTTCTCCCCTCCAGCCTGCTGCCACTGGATTCCCTCCCCTGTATGTAAGCCCCTAATCAAACCCCATGTCTTGTTTGCTGGCTCTAGGTCTCTTCTTCAGCCTTGTCGAAACTGGTGCCTTCCCTATTGAGATTAACAGGGGTTCAGCACAACACAAGGGCAGTGTACCCCATTCTGGAATATAAGCAGAAGACTCCTGTATGCAGCTTCCAGAATGAATTTTCCCTTCTTGAGGAAAAAGGACAGCGTTGGCTGGCCCGACTCTACCACTCCCGCTGCCTTGAACATACCACTTGGTGCACAGCCATTGTACAACTGAGACAGAATGCAAATTTGGGTCTTGCCTACTCCAAAGGCCATGCTCCTAACCACCATGTTCTATTGCCTCCTTTTAATCCTTTCATTGGCCCACAAATCACAGCCAGCAGAAAAAGAAAAACAATACACGAGGCAGTGAGGAATAGAGAAAAGTGCCCTAGACCAGGCACCTGAAGATTTATCTGAGCTCGGGTGCTCGCTTTATACTAATTGTGTGGCCTTGGGTCACTCAATTAACCTCTGAGTATCATTTCCTTCCTTTGTGATAGCTAGCCTGGGAAACATCTAAAGCTCCTTCCAGTTTTCAAATTCTATGGCTATGATTCTAGAATATGAACCTACTCCAACCCTCCTGATAAGCTACCATATTCCCAAACCCCAGTGAATCTAAGGGCAATCCAGGCCCTATGGAGGAAGCAAGTTTGTGACTCAAACTATTCACGTCTCTATCCGTGTTCCTGCTGGACAACACCTTCCTGATACATTGGGAATGCACGCATCCCTACATGTTTGAGAGGCTGAAGGAGAGTTTCCAATTATTAATAGGAATGCACTGTGGCCTGGTAGGATTTGCATTCCAGAGACAGGAGGCAGAATCCCACCCCTACCACTAGTCATTTAGTTGTTCTGAGCCCAGGTTTTTCCTGTAAAATTGGGATAACAATGAAATCTCCCTTATCCTAATTCCATCCAAAGTTATTGTGAAGTCATGCAAGATAAGTCATTTTTAAAATGGCAAACTTGCCATTATCTAGAGTTCAGCAATGCTCAGGCCTAAGTAAGCACCTGATTCAATGCCTGGCATATAAAAATTCCACATGCCATTCATACATGCAATGCAGAGCCTACATTTCAAGGCAGCCCTATGGCCACTGAGCTGTCTAAACTTCCTGGTCTGTTTTTGTGGGTGCTCATCTTTAACTCAGTGAGGAAGAAAGTCTTCTTGTAGTACCCAATTTTATGTTATTGACAAAATCCAGAGGCAACAAAACAAAAGGATGAGGGGGTGTGCCAAGGAGTTTCTCCCTTCCAAGTACCGTTATTAAATACCTGCACCATCCCACCATCCCCCATCCTACCTCATGGAGTCTGGTGTAATCCCATTAAAGAATTTAAAAATCTAAAGAATGTTAAGTGTTCATACAAGACCTTTCCAGCCTGGTTGTGATTCGTTTGTTTCTTTTCACAGTGTGTATATGAATGCAGGCGCTGGTGTTTGGAATGCATGGTTTCTTTAGGAAAGAAATAGCACCATCCAAAAGCCAAACTGAAATTACTGAAACTTAGGGCAGCCAGCAGAGCAGGGAATTCGTTTTCCATCCTGTTACTTCCTCTCACTGCCTTTCTGGGATGTCAGACCAAAAGGTGCTTCAGCCTATGAGCTCCATGGGGCACCACAGTTTTGAAACTGCCGCCTGTGTCCTTGGTTGGAATCAATGAATATACCCTGTGTAGGCTTTTCAGAAGCAAAAGGAAGAGTGGCATAAGCTCCCTGAGATATCATTTTGTCTCATATCCATCAGAAAAGCTGTACTCCAGGGAGAATATCAAATGATGTCATGCTGCTGGAGTCTAACACTGATGATTTTGATATCTCAGTGGTTCCCACTGGAAAATAATCTACTTCTCAGGATCTTGGTTGGGAGCCGGAGGCTTCTGATTCCTGACTCTCTGAAGCCAGCAGCCTCCTTGCCTAAGGAGCCCGATGCTCTAAGGCACTCAGAACCCAGGTCTGTGTGATCTGAAATTTTATGTGGAGTCTTGTGTGGAGGAAGCAATATTGTGTCAAGAGAACTACCGTTGAAGGATTCTGGTGGTGACCCACTGCATAGCCAGTGGCTGTGAAGGGCACTTAGGAGATGAGCATCTGCTGGGGGTGGGGGTGGAGAGCGGAGCCCAGCAGCTGATGCGAGACAAATACCCACTTTCTCGAACATGCTCGTGGAAGTGTGACAGACGCCACTGGTTGGCCAATCCAACTGCCATTCCCAGTCTCCTTCCCCCTTTCTCACAGAATCTCAATTTTATTTTACTTTTGTTCATTTATTTGTCCCACCACCCATCTCTAGAACTCTATTTGAGTCTCACAAAAGTGAAACCTTGTGCTCATTAAACAATAACTCCTTATTTCCCCTATATCTCCAGCCCCTGGAATGCACCACTTTACTTTCTGTCTCTATGAGTTTGACTAAGTACTTCCTGTAAGTGGAATCATACAGCATTTTTCTTTCTGTAACAGACTTATTTCACTTAGTATAATGTCCTCAAAGTTTATCCCTGTGGTAGCATGTGTCAGAATTCCCTCCCTTTTTAAGGTTTAATAATGTTTCGTTGTGTGTGTAGATCACATTTTGTTTATCCACTCCTCCCTTGATGGGCACCTGGCTTGCTTCTACCTTTTGGCTGTTGTGAATAATGCTTCTGCGAGCATGGGTGTCCAGCAGTCTCCCCTTATTCTTGCATTTTAGTTACCCATGGTCAACTATGGTCCAAATATATTAAATGAAAACTTCCAGAAATAAATAACTCGTAAGTTTTAAATCGCATGCTACTCTGAGTGTCGTTATAAAATCTCACACCACCCTGCTCCATCCCCCCAGGACCGTGAATCACTCTTTTGTCCAGGGTGTATCCACACTATATATGCTACCCACCCATTAGTCACTCAGTTCTCAGATCCAGTGTCACAGCATCACCGTGCTTATATTCAAGTAACTTTTATTTTACTTAATAAAGGCCCCAAAGTATAAGAATAGTGAGGCTGGCATATTGTTATAACTGTTCTATTTTACTATTAGTTGTTGTTAATCTCTTACTGTGTCTAATTTATGAACTAAACTGTATTCTAGGTATATATGTATGTATAGGACAAAGCATGGTATATATGGGAGAATCTTAATTTTAATAGGGTGACAATGCAACCATCCCTAGGAAAGGAATCATGGCTCTCTCACATTCCCCTTTGCTAGAAACTTACTGCTATGAACTGAAGGTTTTTGTCCAAACCAAAATTCATATGTTGAAATCTTATCACCAAGGTGATGGTGTTAGAAGGTGAGGCCTTTGGGAGGTGATTAGGTCATAAGAGTGGAACCCTCAAGAATGGGATTAGTGCCCTTACAAAAGAGACCCCAGAGAGCCACCTTGCCCCTTCCACCATGTAAGGGCACAGCAAGATGGCGCCCTGCACCCTCACCGTGTACCAGACCTGCTGATTCCTTGATCTTAGATTTCCCAGCCTCCCTTCTCACCAATACATTTCCGTTGTTTATAAATTACCCACTCTATGGTATTTTGTTCTAGTAGACCAAATGGACTGAGAGAGAAATATAAGGAAAAATGTATTGAGGGCTTTAGAAAGGACATTTGTTTCCTAAAAAAGAAAAATCTAGAGCTTAATAAAGAGAAGATTTGCCCTTCTGATGCTCATGCAAGGACGGAAACTACAATAGGCACCCTAAGACCAAGAAGCATGAGAACACAGGCCAGCAGCATGGAGCATGGCGATGGAGAGCCTGGGAAAGCCTGGAAGGATAACCAAGTCAGCCAACAAACTCCGGGGCCACTTACGTCCAGACTTTTTAAGGAAATAAAAAGTGCACTTATGAGTTTATTTACTCATAGTCCTTAGTCAAGTGTTCTGTTCCTAAGTGAAACAGAAAGCTCCTCCTTGAAGGAAAGGAGCTTAATGAAGCTAGATCTAGATCTCCTAGTCAACATTAAAACCCCTCTCTCTGCAGTCTCATGATGACTGTACCTCATTCTGCCTGATGTTTCCAAGACAGCTATTTACATAATTTTCTTCTTCCCCTTTCCGTAACCACTGCCCCCGCCCCCATGCCACCAATGATAAGAAGGCAGAGGTTGTCTGAATCATTTTTGTACCCACTACTTCTCCCCACCCCTGCCTGCTATAGATGACTCATTACACCATTTCTATCTTAAATTGTCATTCCCATTACAGGCAGAGAGGACAAAACACACCCACATGCACACACATTTACACACACAGAACCATATATGTTTATTGAACTGATACAGGGAAATCAGTGGGCTACGAATGCTGTCCCCCCATTTGAAATCTAAGCACACCAGGAAGAAGGCGGAGAGATGAAAGAAAGTGGAGAGAGATTGAATGAAAGAAACTGAGGAGCAAAGGAAGAGGGAGAGAGAAAGAGAGAAAATAAAACCACACAGCAGCAGTTCCAGGGCTTGACATCCGCGAGATTTACTGCGCTAATATGTCAAGCTGCCTGCCATAATTAGTTTCTGTAAAAACCCTATCTCCTCGCTCAGATTCAATTAAATCATACAGTGTTGATTTGCAAGATTTCTTATTCCATGATGGGAGGGCTGGCAGGACCCCAAGCTCAGCTTACCCACCTATTCCTTGCCTGGCACTATTTGTGTATCAGTCACGTTGTTTTCAGGTGGTCAGGCAGCCAGGGGATGAACGGGTGAGTGTTTGGGCTCGGAGATACAGGAAGATACCACACACAGCAGCCAAGGCTCTGAATGATGTCATTTTCTTCATGGCTTGAAAAGAAAACATGCACCAGAAATGGGTACCAGAGTGATAGTGAACCTGGTGTTTGATCCTAACACTGGTTACTTTTAAATCCCGTTATGTCAAAGAGGCAAAACCAGAGTGATGGTTTTTAAAAATCATTTGTAAGAACAAGCTCTAGGCTTGTTAGAGAAAATCCTAACGAACCTAGGCTATAAGATAGCAAAACCTCTTATTCAGGGAACTGCTCTGTGTGGGATTTCCTGGTTACTCTCCAGTGGTGACTTGGACGGAATGCACTGTATGTGCTGCTCTCCATTGCCCTTGGAGTGAAAAAACAGCCCCTCAAAATGCCACCAGGGTAAGAGACATGCATGTGGGGAGGCTATAGGGAGAAGAGTCCTGCTCCTAATGAAAAAACAGATTTCTGCATGACACCCGCTCAGCTGCAAGAGCAATTTCTTCCTCCTGAAGCTGAAATCAATATTAAATTAATCTGTGTGCTATGTCTCCATGAATAACTTTCTAACCTTCTATGTTGACCAATCAGAATCCCTTCACCCTTGTCAATTCCACTTGGGTGACTTTTTTTTTTTTTTTTACTGTTTCTTTGCCATCAAACTGTGTGTTCCCATAGGAAAGACACAGCATAACGCATCAGTTGCTCCTTGCTACTAAAGGGTTAGTGGGAAAACTAAAATCTGCAGGGAAGAAGAGTAAGATAATTTTTTAACTCTTCAAGGACACATTTCCCATTAACCAGCTCCATCCCCTGGGACAAGTCTGTTAAATGAATATTGACTTGGGGAAGAATCTGGGATCAAATAGGATTCTGAGCCTGTGAAGATGCTTCTCTCTCCTCGTACCCCTGCTGTGGGTGATTTTTTTAAGGTCTTCATCTTCTAATTCCCCTATTTCAACTGTTTGAATCTTTCTGGGAGACTGATTCTTCATTGAGGCTGCACTTCAGAACATGACATCAAACAATAATTTTAAAGCACTCTAAGACTTGATACAATGAAATATACTTAAATGTAATCATTTCTTTCCAGGATATTCTTTTTTTTTCTTTTTAAAATCATTGCAGTTCTTTTCTGCTAATCTCTAACCTCCCTATTCCACGGCCTCCCCATAAATCCTAGTTTTGCTTCCTCCATGGCCTGACTTTTGCTCATTATCCAGAAGCCTAAAAGCATCTCAAGTTTAAAAGATGTGTGGTCTAAAGCAAAGACCCACCAAAGAAAGATGATGTCAATCAAGTCTAGCAGAAGCAATTCTTTCCGAAAAAGCACACAGCCCCCAGCATCTTGGGGGAGAAGCTAACACAGTTGAGTCCCTACTATATGGCAAGCATCTTCAATTAATCGAGACAACAACTTGCAATGCAGTGGTTATACTTTGTAAGTGAGGAAACTGATGTTTGGAAAGGTGAAGCAACTTTTAGCCCGGTGACAAGCAAAGACTCAACCTTTGCCAGCAGAATTCCCAAATCTGACATACTACTTGTACATTGGCAGTAAAACATATTCCCTAGTCTCCCTACACATCTCCACTATCCACAACCCTCAATCCCTTCCTGAGGTGCTGAGCGCAGTGAGTGCACCATCCAACCAGAAGCAACAGCTGTGGAAAGAGCCCTTGGAGGGACTGGCATCAATCAAAGTCCAGGCATAAACCTCAACAGCACGGGACTGCATATCTAGGCTATAGGACATCCAGATTGCTGAATCTCCTTGGTGACTATTGAATAAATGTCCACCAAGAAGAGGAAGGAGAGATTATTACCCCCTAGAGGATAGAGCAGCAGTCACTGTTTAATACCAAAATGACCCCTTGCTCCATGTGGTTCTGGCCAATGGCACCAAAAGGTCTTAACAGACCTTGCATTCTCCCTTGGTCCTGTGATTCTAAACCAAGAGACCCTTGATCTCTGTCCAACTAGAAAACAAGAAATTCATAATAGGCCAAGAATATGACTGTCTACTTCATTATTTGACACTGGGAGAGACAGAAGATTCAATTCTATGCCTGTCTTCAACTTGGCAAACACCCATTATTTTGCTTATGCTTACAACTTTTCACAAAATTGGCCCCACGTGCTGGCCTGAGCCCTGACCAGCGGATGGCAGGTGTATTCCAGTGCACCCAGATCAGGGGAGGGCTGACCCTCACCCACCTCCTGATTATGCTGTTGACCATCCCATTCCTAAGGTGGTACTGATTAAGAACATAAACTCAGGAGCCAGACAGCCTGGGTGAGTCCCCAGCTGTGTCACTTATAGCTGTGTGACCTTGTATGATGTCTCTGTACTCTCTGTAAAGTAGAAAAGAGAGAATACATTTCCCTAGAATCATTGTGAGGGGCAAATGAAATATTATAGGTGAACTTAGAACAGCACTGACTTGAGTCAGGGCTCTATAAATGAGGGCCATGTCTAATATAATTATTAATATTGCTCCTGATAAGGTTTGGGAAAGGCAGCCTCCTTTTCCAACACTTTCTGAAACCCATCCAGCTCTCACAAGGACAGAAGAGACTAAGGAGGCAGGACCCAGCGTGATTCTGGAGGTCAAAGCTGTGCATTAGAAGGCAAGGAGCCCCGGATTAGATGCTATCAGACCTAGGAGCAAGTCCCCCTCTGCTTAGATGAGCCACAGGATCTCCATAGATCTCAGCTTCCACACCTGCTGTGCACTGAATTATGTTCCCCCGAAATTCATATGTTGAAGCCCCAACCCCCAATGGGATGGTATCTGGAGATGGGGTCTTTGGAAGTTCCTTTGGTTTAGATAAGGTCCTTGTGATAAAATTCGTGCCCTTATAAGAAGAGAGGCCAGAGAGCTTGCTCTCTCTCTCTCTACCTGACGTGTGAGGACACAGAGAAGAGGCCATCTATGAGCCAGGAAGTGGGCCCTCACCACAAACCATGCTGGCACCTTGATCTTGGACTTCTAGCCTCCAGAACTATGAGAAATAAATGTCTACTGTTTAAGCTACCCATTCTGCGGTGCTTACTTACAGCAGCCTGAGCTAACTAAACAACACTCGAACCTGGAACCACCTTTCTTACAGCTCCTTCCCCACAAGGGAGAGAAGGGTTTTCACATATAGACGGGGTTCCTGCACAAGATCCTATTGCAAAAAGGGTTCTAAGGCTGATAATTATTTTTAAACCACCATAACAGATGATTGAAAAATCCCTCCTGCTCTACCAGTGTTTCTGTGAAATCCATGCATAAGAACTCTTAATTCTTATGACATTGTACTAGAAAGTCACAGTTCACAGAACTTCATTTTCCACAAAATTGATGTTTTCCCCTGTCTAATGTTACCAAGTCAGTAGGAAATCTTCCTGAAATATTACTATATACTTATCACCTTAGAATATATATATACACACATGTGTGTGTGCATGAGTATATATATGCATACATATCTGGCTTTTCTTGATGACATATTGGTATTGTTCTGATCACCAATATTTGTACCTCTAGAAACAGAACAAGGCCTTCAGTGGCTATTGAGATATGCAATACTCTTTGCCTCCAGGATCATTTTGGGGGTGCTAAATGATCCCAGACTACTCTCTGAATAGATGTTGATCTCTATGTTGAATGTTGCCTCCAAATCTGTATGATGCTTTATTTCACATACTATTCATGGCGAGGCCCTGAGAATGGCTTCACATGGCATACATGCTGTAAAATGCATGTGCCCGGTGGGCTATTTTCCCCAGTGGCTTATACACTGGTGCCATAAGCATGCACCTGTTTACACCCACTACATGACTTGGGGTGCTGGCCATCCAGCTGCTAGGCTTGGTGCTGCGGACACTCCTGCAGATGGCACTGCCCAGAGGGTCCCAGGCAGCTGGAGATCTCACGATGGATGCCATCAGCAGTGAGGAAGAAGAAGCTCACATCTTCCACATTCTAAACATGAAATGCTGGAAACAGAAAGAACCACTGTGGTCTGTTGTGGGAATGTACTGAGCAAGTGTGGGGGAGCCTGGACACTGCAAGAGGATCCTGAGGGTCCAGGATGTCAGAGACCTCGCTGTTGAAGGTCGCACATCATGGGCACACATATGAAGCAATGCACAGTGTATTCTGAGTAGATGGAGAGATAAAGGAATGAATGAATAAGGCCGGACTCAGGAAGCCTTGTGACAACCCACCATGGCTACCGCCCACGCACGCAGTGACAGCGTTGCCACCCTGGAGGTGCTTGCCAGCCAAAGTGGATACTTCTCTTAGTCCTCTTCTGCCCACTTAACGAGGCCCTGTGCAGACAAATTGTCTAAATGTTGTCCCCATGACAACGAACTAATTTGCAGAATGCTGGAACCAGGAGGGAATCAACCCCAGTGAAAAACAGACCTGAAACTTGCTCCTGATGGAGTTGGCGTGAGAACGCCCCAGGCCAGAGAACAACAGCAAGAGCTGAGGGGCAGTCCTCCCAGCCAGCCTTTTTCAGGGAAATCCCCTGACCATATTCCTTCATACACCATGTGGGGCTGGTTGTGTTTCCCACTTGGCCTCGGGAGGTGGCTCATACTTACAGATCCTCCTGACTTGCGATTTCTTCCTTGCTGTCAGCATCACAAGGCCTGCATTGCTGTGTCTCGACAAAGCTGACACTCATAAAATTTCCATTGTTTCGCCATCTTCTCAGCCTCCACCGCAGAAGATTTTGTATCGGGAATCTGCCTCATTTCCTTTTATTTGGGTTTTGATACCTACCCTTGTGGTTTTGGAACGTTTGCTTTGCTCTGTTTTGTTCTTTAAATGACTTTTGGTTGGAGCATTGAATTTGAGTTGTGAGACTCCTGTCTCAATTTCTCCCCACAAAATTATTCACTCTGTTGCCCCGGAGATGAGATAAAATTCACAGCTCTCTCATAGCAACACTTTTTTTTTCCCCCTCTGTGAGTCAAATAGCATCAGATTTTTAAATTTTTAAACATGGAGACAATTACATTTCTTAAATCCAATATTTTGTCTCTCATCTTTTGTTTACTCAGCCCAGAGCCTCAAGGTCAGGTTACAATGAAAATCATACTAAACCAGCTCTAGCTTGTTTTCCCAGTCCCAAAAATATCTTCTTAGACAATCCTTCACCAGGATTTTGTATTTTGTATTTGTAAAATACATAAAAATGATCATGCATTTATTCATTCATTTAGTGCATTTTATTGAACAGTTACTATATTTGGATAGTATGCTAGGTGCTGAATGCAGATGAACCAGAAACTATCTTTGCCCTCTCAAGAATTGTAAGGTCACACTTTGGGAGGCCGAGGCCAGCAGATCACTTGAGGTCAGGAATTCGAGACCAGCCTGGCCAATGTGGCAAAACCTCACCTCTACTAAAAATACAAAAATTAGCCAGGCATGGTGGCACATGCCTGTAATCCCAGCTACTCAGGTGGCTGAGGCAGGAGAATTGCTTGAACTCAGGAGGTGGAGATTGCAGTGAGCAGTGATCACACCACTGCACTCCAGTCTGGGCAGTACAGCGAGACTCTGTCTCAATAAATAAATAAATAAATAAATAAATAAATAAATAAATAATAAAAATAAATCATAAGGTCAGAAAGGAGGCTGGTCCAGGAAGCAACTACAATACCTGGGGTAACTGCTGTGAGAAGAATTTGCAACAGATTCTAAGCCATCAGAGGAGGAGCTTCTAATTCAGGGCTGGGAGAAAAGGGAAAAGGATGGAAAAGGGAGAGAAAAGTGATCAAAGTAGATGGAATTAAATGATGGGCAAGGCCCAAAGGACAAATGGGACCTAAACTAGGTTTGGTGGCCAGAGAAGAGCCAAGCTAGTTGGGTGAATGTGTGTTGAATCAAAGACTACAAGTAGAAAGTGTTCTAAGAGGGAACAAAACTATACAAAGACAGAGGCAAGACAGTACGGAATGGCTGAATTTTGAGGCCATAAAGGTTAGAAACTTAGGAATTGCTCCCTCAGTATGGCTGGGAGGAGTGCCACTATGTCAGACAGATGGTTGTAGCCACAATCCAGGGCCAAATGTTGAAGCTCTTGAGGTAGTCTTGTTGTCTACACCCTTAGGAAACAAGCATCAAGCTGCCTAAGTTTAAGAGAGTGCCTGCGTTTGACAAAAGAGTCTAAATTCAGGGAGGGTCCCCCTCTCAGAGGATTCCCCAGTCTGCCAACCTCACAGATGGTCACACCCCAGGGCTGCTGCTTTGGGACAGACCTGAGGCCAAATTCCCCAGGGGCAGTGGGACAGAGATGATGCAGTATGACAGCCAAGCCCAGCACAGAGGCTTCCCATGCACTCAGGTCTAGGACTGTGGACAGGGATCCCCAGATCAAGAACTTCCATTCAAGTTTTGATGTCAGAATCTGAATGTGATATAAAAAGGGGAAAGCAGCTTCCCATATCCCATGAAAGAGAGCACCACTGCAGGGCAGTCTGTGGAAGATAAATCCACACGCAGATGGGCTCATATACGGTGAGGGGTGCTTTGAACTCTTGCCTGCTGTGTCTTCCCAGAGGCCCTTTGTTGCCCCTACTCATCTGCCAGCAACACTGGAGGGTGCTGCTGAGACTCACAGTCCCAGGAAGGGGACATGCTAACTGGAGGAAAGACACCATTGTTATGCTGTGAATTTCAAACCGTTCTTCACCCTAAAGGCAATAGACTTTGTAAGTCTACTCAAAAGGCTGAGTTGGGAGGATGCTTGGGCCCAGAAGTTTGAGACCAGCCCAGGCAACCTAGCAAGACCCCATCT
The DNA here is from genome assembly GCF_003255815.1 of Theropithecus gelada. Taxonomy (NCBI): domain Eukaryota; kingdom Metazoa; phylum Chordata; class Mammalia; order Primates; family Cercopithecidae; genus Theropithecus; species Theropithecus gelada. The sequence continues at coordinate 75,358,697 of NC_037685.1, forward strand.
CAAAAAGAGAAAGAGGAAAGAAAGAAAGAGAGAAAGAGAGAGAGAGAGAGAGAGAGACAGAAAGAGAAAGGAAAGGAAAGGAAAAGAAAAGAAAAGAAAGAAGAAAGACTGGTAAGATAAAGGATTTTATCAGGATTTCCAAAGCTTTAAAAACAAAACAAAGTACAAAGATCCAAAGCTTTTCCATCTGACCCTGCATAGCAAGGCATAGAAGAAAGTATGCAGGGGGGCTCCCACCACACAGAGAGAAGAGGAGTCTTCTATCCCCCAAACTTCCCCTCCTCCCACTCCAGCATGTGGGCTTAGACCCAACCACAGAGGGGTGTGCTGGATGAGAACTGCCAACCAGCCAACCCATCACGACAGTGGACTCAGACTGGCCAGGAGAGGGGTCTTGGAAGGTGAGCCTGAGGATGGCTTCACAGTGCCCTGCATACCCTTGTGTGGTGAGAGAAGGAGCCACTGGAAGTCCACAGGCCCCACAAGGACAGCCAATGAAGGAGGGTCTGGGGCACTGAAGAAGGACTAGTGTAGAGAAGGCAGGGAATAGATAATATTTGAAGAGAAGAATGAATGGGTAAATGGATAGATGGCTGGCTGGGTAGCTTGATGGATGGATGGATGGACAGATGGATGGATAGATGGATGGATGGGTGGATGGATGGATGGATGGATGGATGGATGGATGGATAGATAGATGGTTGGCTGGATGGATGAATGGATGGTTGGCTGGCTGGATGAATGAATGGATGGATGGATGGATAGATGGATGGATGGATGGATGCCTGGCTGGCTGGCTGGCTGGCTAAATAGATGGTTAGATGGACAGATGGCTGGTTGGCTGGCTGGCTGACTGGATGGATGTACGGATGGATGGATGGATGGATGGATGGATGGATGGATGGATGGATGGAGGGATGGATGGATGGATGAATGGATGGATGGATGGATGGATAGATGGACGGATGGACAGATAGAAGGATGGACAGATGGACAGATGGCTTTGCAGCAGAGAGTCAGAAATCCCAGTCCAAGGGGAAAGCTGTATCAGAAATGAAAAGTAGTATGAGGGCACTAAGGAAAAAATGGCTGGGAGGGGCCTCCCAGATGACTTGCATTCAATGATTTGCTCATTGCTGAGCCTTATTTTGATTGTAGCAAAAAGCCCTGTGGTAGATTCCCTGGGCAGGAAGAAACAGGGGAAAAATGGAGCAGTTTCAAGTCTTCTAACAAGGGAAGCTTCTAGTCACTTGAATGTTACTCTCTCTTAGTATTAAGGATAAAATTAAAACCTATACAGAGCACAAATATATCTGTTTTTATATGAACGCTCTGCTATATAACTATGAGTTGAAAGTACCATGAGAAATGTCATCTTCATATCCAGAAATTAGTGCTGTGTGCGAAGTACTCACACATAAAACAAAGCCCTGATTTAAAAGCTACTCTTGCTATATCTTCTAAACCCTCACCTGTAATGATCTTTTGGGTATTTACCTATAAACAAATACTAAGCTCTATTTACATCCACACAGGAATTCCCCAAGGTAGTCAAAATACCCTCCAAATCCCTAGTCAAATTTCATTTTAATGGAACGGTTCAGGTAAAACCATCCACTCTGTGTTTGCCACATCCGCTCAGCTAGAATTCAACATTCTTGCCAGAAAGCAAAGAGAATGTTGTTGTGATTCCACCCTGCCACTCCCTATATCTCAGCATTTCCAAAGACAAGCCCCACAGACCAGACCAGATTTGGTTTAGTTATGGAGTAGCACAGGAGGAATTTGCTCTAATCCGCTTCAAGATTGCCTCAGTTACTGAAAGTTATTTGTTGGCGCAAAATCTAGATTAAGCAAAATGTGCTAGGAAGAGAATTGCTTTGTACTGCTGACATGAAACAACCAAGAGTTACCCAGAGATCCCCTTTTGTTTTAGGACTTCTACAGATTCGTCCTAAAAAAATAAGTATTCCACCTCTTAATAACCACAAAAGAATATGCATATGACACCAGACATCCCAGCTTAGATGAGTCAAGATGGACGGGCAGAAGAATGCAGTTGCTAAGGGCAGGAACTCTGAAGATGGGCTGCCTAGTTCACTCCTGGCTTCATCTCTGACTAGCTCTATGATCTTGCACATTCTGTACCTCCGTGCAGTTTCTTTATCTCTACAATGGGAAGCTCCCAAAGTTGCTATGGGTACTGACGTCAACAGTGAGTGGATGTGTGTTATGTTCTTAGCATGGTACCTGGTTAGGGGTTTGCCATTGTCACAACTTCCGGGGCTTTGAAAGATTCTCAATGGGAAAAGAAGTGAAAGACACCTCAACTCCCGGCTCAGGTGAATGGCAGTCTCCACTCCACCCCGCCAGCCTGACTTCTGAAAGCTGGCTGTCAGCTTTTCCTCTTGCTCCACTGCCAACACGTGGAGCCCCTACAGTAGAAGATGTAGATGCTAGAAACCAGACTGGATATCAACTGACCCCATAGAGCCCCATGAGAGTTGAATTTCTAAAATAAATACTGCCAACAAAGTGAGAGTAAGTTTGCTCATATTCAGCCACCCAAGAAATGTCACATTTATTTATTTTAATCAAATCCAACTCTGAGCAATGGTTTCAAGATCTTATCTCAGTACCTACCGGGGCTTTCTGACCTACCGGGGTCAATCAAAGAGTTGACATGATCTCTTGAAGTCTGAGTGCCTGGTACTTCCCAGCCTGTGAAAGGGGCAGAGGAATCCAATTGTTGCTGGAGCCAGTAGCCTCGTTCCCTGGGGTTCAGTCCTTCTGGGAACTCTATACAATCATCTCTGTCCTTGTCTTGTTGCTAACCTGGGGTGTGGACAGAGAAGGGTGAAAGTGCTGTCACTTGGTGGGTTCACCAATCTCTAACAGCCCCCCAGGCTTGGGATATCTTCTGCTCCCTCTCAGCTTCCACTTGACACCCCAAAAGCCCTCGTGTCTCTCTTCTCTGGGAGTTCACAATCTAAAAGACCTGTTGGAATGGAAACTTGGGATAAAATGAATAAAGCACAATAGTGTCTTACCCAACTGTATTCCTCTATCAGAACACAGACCACAAATTACTATCTTAATATATACCCTGACACACCAACTGTGTGCCTTGGATTGCTAGTGTTTCTTGTAAATACTAATGTAGCAACATAATTTTGGTGAATCTAGGGTCCTGATTATCTACTTAATCAGGCTTTGAAGTGCTTTATTTTCAGTGCAGAGGGAAGAACTCTAACTGCTTATATTGTCTTGCTGACAGAAAAAGCTGTTCTTATTTAAGAGTGGCAAGCATTACCTGGGCCCAGTTGGATACAGATATATCAGAAATATATGTGTCTGTTTGTACACCTGAACGCATCTCCCCACAATGGGGGCTTTCAGCACAGGTGGCTTCCACTGCCCTCCTCCATCCCATCCTCATAGCAGACTGCCAAGATTCCAGTCCCTCTGGGTTACATGCACGTACATAGGCCCAGAATTGGTGGTGGGGAGGCAGGAACAGACACGAGGACAGCAAAGAAAACAGACAAAAGGAAGACCCTGGACAAACTCATCCTCCTTTTATCTAATAATATCCTGGCTCCAGGTCACAGACCTTAATCTTAAACTATATTCATGTGTGTTATCTCTTTTGTTCCTCATGACAACCCTGGGAAATAGAACTGACAATTTCCTTAGAGATGAAGAATCCACAACAGGCAAAAAGTAATTTCTGTGCCCAAGATCATCCAGAGAGCATGTGAGGAAACTACCCAGCAGTGTGCCTGTCCCGATCCCTGACTACAGATGTTTCTTTTCATTAATGATGATGCTTCTCCTCCATAAAACTCAGTCCAGTCGGAAAGCCATTTTCATATCTATTGCATCATTTAATCCTCTCCCAAAAATCTAGAAGGAAAGCAGTATTATCACTGCATGGGAGACAAAAGGTCAAACTGATGGTTGGCCCATAGTGACAGGAACACCTAATAAATAAAAAAGGAATTCTGGTCTCCAAATGCTCTGCTCCTTCCTCTACCTCCTAACTGTCTTTCCATGAAGCTCTAATCCATTGTCATTTGACTACCAAAAACATCATCCCCCAGAATCAGGATGACCACTCAGCATCAAATACATGCCTACTATGTCCCAGGCACTGTCCTCACATTGAGAATACAAAAGGCAATGAAAGAACCCCTCATGGGGGTCAAAGATCAGTAGGGGAGGCCGACTCGTGAACAGACAATTTGCTGTAAGCAACTAGTGCTGTAATCGAGGCATGCACGAGCACTCTGGAAATTCAAAGTCAGGGAGATTCACTCCACCTGCCCGGGAAGAGGGTGGAGGCGATGGGGCTCCAGGAGGCTTCAGTGGTGGTACTGACACTCTCCACAATATTACCCAAACTTGGGAATCAGCTTATACACAACACAAAAGCTCAGAGAACAAAAATAGTTTTACCTCCCGCAGTTTAGTGAGAGTCATGGAAATTACAAGTGCAGAGAAGCACAAAAGAGAGTGATCAGATTTTTCTACTTTTGACAACTTAAGTGAAATTGTCCTGAGTCATACTTTACTACAACCTTCGACATTTCTTAGACTTTTAACAGGTACAAATCCTTAGCGGCCACATGTTGTTTATCTAAATTCAGCCCAGAATCTGTGTCATGGTTGTCATTATATCCTGTGCAAGGAACATGAAAAGGCCAAATTTAGTAGCAGATGACGAGTGTCAGGTCCAGGAGTTTCCGAGAAGCTTATGAAATCCTCTGTCTTGTTTACACTACATTAAAATCTCCCTTCCCCAAGCCCGTCCTTCTCCGAAGGCTGAGGTGCTTATCCTGGAGCCGCTACTTCCTGCAGCTTGAAGATGAGTAAACCAGACCCGCCTGCCCCAGGGGTGCCCTCTGGGATTCTGGGCAGCTCAGGGAATCTGTCCTGCTGGCCTCATCATTTCCCTGAACCAAGTTCCCAAAACAACACAGTGATGAGAGAAGAAAAACAAAGTGGCATAGATGGTACAGGTACACATAGCACCTGGCCTTGGGTCATCTTAAGCGGGTGGCCCTCTATCTAAATCCAGGGGACAGACAGACACAAGAGAGCAACAGACCAGCCCTTGTCTAAGGTTGGGTGCATTTTGCTAATGGAATACCACATGCCTGGTCACAGCAACCTCAGGAGAATGACTGAATTGTTGCGAGCTCAGGAAGAAACATTAAAAAGCTGGCTCCAGTTTGTTACATCCCTAACTTGTCCAGATACTAATATTTTATACAGCAGGACCGATAATCCTCTTGATACTCATCTATTAACAAAGTAATTTTTCCCCTGTGGCACTCAAAAAAAATCTTTGCGTTTGAATTTTTTTTAAAGTCATGGCTCATAAATATTTTTGTAACATTTGCACCCCGTTCTCTAGAAGGGATCACTCCCTTGTTCTCACTGTTTTACTGGCCTCCTGAGTGCTATGCCCACATACAGCAGTAATCTAATTTCCATCTGGTCAACCTCCAGGAGCTATTTTGAGTCTGGCCTGAATTTAGTCCACTTTTCCTGCCAGTGCAGACTCAGGCCCTCTACTCTCCTGGGGCTCTTTTCTCTAAAGAAGCTTTTGAAAAATACAGGCTTCCTATAGGGCTGGGGTCATTGCCCATCTCAGCTTGGAGTGGTGCCAGGAGATGCTAAGTACCACCCTACATGCCACTGGGGAAAGACAGGAAAGGCAGGAGCTGGCCTTCCCATCCTCAGCTCTCACGGTTCTCGTCTCTCTCCCTGGCTCTGCCCCCAGCCATTTGCTTGATCCTGCAGAATGTTGAGCTCACCCTGCTAAGTGTCTGATCCTTTCTTCCAATTTGACCCTGTGCCTGGAATGCACTTGCAGTTGTCTAGCTAACTCCTGCTGGTCTCTTCCTCATCGCCAAGATGGCTCAGGTAGTCCTCCTTGGTTTTTCTTTAGCCTCTGCCCCATCAGAGCATCCACCTCACCATCTAGAACCAGCCCGTTTTCTTGTTCATGCCCCACTCCTTCACGCTAGACTGTGATCTCCCTGAAAGTGACACTGTTCTGTTATCCCTTGCATCCTAAGTACCAGACACATAGAAGATGTCTCGTATACTTTTGCTGAATTGAATTCAATTGCCCTAGAAAAGAAAAGTGCCTAGACGGCATGATAAAAAAATAAATAAATAAAAAAGGAAGATTGGAAGAAGTGAAAAGAAAAAAAAAAAAAAAGCATTTGGTGGAAAGTCAGAGGGCACCGCCAAACACCACCTCAACTATCATGCTTGACTTTGTAAGTGGACTAACACCAAGCTGATGATGAATCAGTCGGAAATGATGACACTATCTCCAACCCCTACTGCCTAGAGAAAGGGTTTCCAAGTCCAGTGAACCTCACTGTGAGGAAGTCAGCCAGATATGAAACAGCAGGGACTGATGGAATCATGGAAACCCTGTGCAGAGAGCCTCCTAGACCAAAACATTCTAATTCAAATCTAAACAGAGGCAAAGCCAGCCTGAGGACCCGATTCATGCCCCAATGGCCAGATCTAGAAGGATAGTGCTCTGCATTGCAAAAAGTACCTCTAGCCTGGAACAGGACCTGTCCTCTTTGATTTTTCTATATTTCACAGGTTTAAATTAAGTACACTCAAAGCTGTTATTTGTAGCAATATCCTAATTACATTGAACTACCATTTAACATGCTGTTTCTATGGGAAACGTGTATTGCAAGTTCTAACTCTAAATGCTAGGAGTGTCCCAGCATCCATCCTATCTTTGGTGATGACAGCATCCATGGGATCAACATCTGAGGTACAGAACGTCATTGGGGAGACCAGGAGAAAGCTCCTGGGTGCAGATAGCTTGTGATGGCTCCATATCTCTGTATGTATCTCAACACGACCCTCACACTCGATACTCCAGCCATGTCCACCTATCTACAGAGGGCCCACCATCCTCATCTCTTTACCACTGCTGTGCACCATGCTACATCCTCAGCCTCACCTTCACCCAGCTGCTTGTTTTTAATCCTGTGGGCCACTTCTTTTCCTAACCCCTTCCCCGCTCTGTTGTCTGACACTCCAAAGCCACCAGAGCATGTTGTCCTTTCCCCAGTGTGGTGCTTCTCCACACTGGATTGTGCAGCATCCCTTCTACCTGCCGTTCCACACCTGCCTCCCTATGCCTACTCTCATCAACACATATTTAAAACCATTGAAGAACAATGTGGTCGGCATCTCCCCCAGACTGGTAGGAGGAGGACAGGGTCTGACTCTTTTCACAGCAGTATCCCCAACAGCTGACCGGTGTCACCCGCTTTGTGGCCAGCATTGAATGAATGAGCAAATGTATTAACAAAAAATTGAAGGAATGAATAGATAAAGCAACTCTTCATGATAAATCACTGGTATTCTCAAATGGGTCAGATGACACACTGTCCCCTGAAGGGACAGAGACAAAGCTTGCATCTGAAACTCCCCATACCTGCACATTCACTGCTCAGTTAACCTTCACAACAACAACCAACATGAGGTATTTCTTTTACAACAATCAAAACGTAAATTGATGACCAGAGATATTGAATAAATTGCCCGGCACCACAAAGCTAGTAAATGGCTGAACCCCAAACTCCAACCCAGCTCCCCTGACTGCAAAACCTGTGCTTTCCCACCACACTGGGCTGGCCAGGAGTTAGGAGCTCACTGATGCCCAATGGCAAATATTCTCCTGCTGTCACTGCTGCTGCTCCCACTCCTGACTTCAGTGTTCCAGGCTCACACGGCCAAATCAGCTCTTAGAAGAAGTCAACCCCAGAGTAGATTCTGGGTTACAGCTGTTACAATCAAGAAGTTGGTCTTTAACCCCAGGTAGAAGCTTCACTTCACTAGGGTGGGATCTTTGAACACAGAGCATCCCTTCCACCTGCCATCCCACACCTGCCTCCCTATGCCTATTCTCATCAACACATATTTAAAACCATTGAAGAACAACCTCAAGCCACATGCAAAAAACTTCCTAATTATTAGGGAGAGAATTTGCAATATTTTGGTATATATAAGTATGAGTGATGAAAGAGACATAGAGGCCGAGGGAGAGGCAGAGAGAGAGGGAAATAGAAAGTGAAAGCAGAGGCAGAATTATGCATAACAGGCTCTTAAAATACACTATTTGGTAGGGGCGTAATGATGACGCACATTGCTAGAGAAAAGAACAAAATGGAGGAAGCTCTCTGGCGTCTATGTGCCTTATAAAATTATTAATTTAACCAATCCCTAAAGTCATGAAGTATTAAGTGACAAGTTGTCTAGCTACAATAGTATGAGTCAACTACTGCATATTCCATTCTATTTTAACTTTGAAGCCTAAGATGATTTAGGCTAACAAAGTCATTTTCCAAACAAATCTAAACATCAAATCTTCCTACAAGAAAAGAGGGAGAATCACCAGACTTTAATCCCAAATGGCAGCCAGTCTTTATGAGATTCCGTTACAGGCTCTATAAAACTCTGAGCCAGCTGCATGGAAAGGACCCAGGGCCACTCACACTGACTGATGTGGTCTTTGAAAATGTGCCAGCAAGGCTCACAGAGAAGGAAACCAGAGCTTTTCAGAACTCAGCTCCTCTGCACAGCAACACAGGGAGATGGACAAGGGCTGCCCTACTGAATTTGCAAATGTGAATTTAACCCACCTGTGAAAACAGTACCTGGCATGGCTATATCACTTACCAGCTCATCAAGTTTGTTCTGGAGGGGAAGCAGTTTTGTGTGGCCCCACTATCAGGCACCAGCCTCATAAAGAAGCAAGCAGCACAAATCCTAAATTCTGTGGTGTTTAATGGAGGCCATGTCAACACGACAGTGGGAAAGAGAGGGACTATTTCTACCAACCGGTATACTAAGACATCATCTAGAGGCCAAAGGACTCCAGATAAATTACCCATTACCCAAAACAAAAGGAAATCTTTTGATAAGAGAAGTGTTTACACCTGGGGAGTGAGCCATGGTCCCAGGAAGAAAATGTCTTAAAATGAACTTTGTATCTATTTAGTTTTACATTTTCAGTCCCCAAATACCCCATCACTGTTTTCCTATTTTCTTTTTCTCTCCCATGAGCGCACTATCCCTTTGCAAATGTAGGGGAAATAGAATTGCTGTTGATTCTGCAGCTGCAAGGAAAAAAAATTGGTAAGTGGAAGAAACCATTTAAAAAGGGCCACATATTGTATGATTCCATCTATATGTTACACGTTTATAGCTGTCCCTCAGTTCTTGGATTTTCTGGTCTAAGTTTTTCCATCTTTTTCTTTACAGTTCTGGAAGTTTCTGTTGAGATATCCTCAAGCAATTCTTTCCTCAGCCTTATCTAGTCTACCAATGAGCCCATCAAAAACATTCTTTATTTCTGTTGAAGTGTTTTTGATCTCTAGCATTTTCTCTTGTTTCTTGGAATTTCCATCTCCTGGGTTACATTGCCTTATCTATTCTTGCTCTCTGTCTACTTTATCCATTAGAGTCAAATATTAATCATATTTGTTTTAAATTCCTGATCTAATAATTCCAACATCTCTGCCATGTGTGAGTCTGGTTCTGATGCTTGCTCTGGCTCTTCAGACTGTGTTTTTTGAGTTTTAGTATGCCTGGTAATACTTTTTTTTAACTTAATTTTCTTGATAGTTGGGTATGATATACTGGGTAAAAGGAGCTGCTGTAAACAGGCCTTTAATAATGTAATGGTGAGGTGTGGGCAGGGGAAGCAATCTGTAGTCCTATAATTAGGTCTTAACTTAGTGAGCCTCTGCCAGTGAACTGTGAACTTCACAGATGTTCTCAGCCCAGCCCCCTTTAGGTGGGACAAGATGGCTACAGTGGGCTGGAGTTGGGTGGTTCCCATCCTCTAAGTCAGTTAAGGCTCTGATAAACCCCGATAGTTTATGCTCTGGTAAAACAGTTTCTCCTGAGTACAGACCTTGTTAAGAACAGAATGTTCTGTTGTATTTTAAAATGGTTCTTTTTCCCCATCTCCTGCTGAATGCATGAGAAGATTTTTCTCTGATAGTCACTGTGAGAACCTGGTTGAGCCCCAGGAGTTAAAACTCACTATGCAGAACCCCTATGGCCCAGTCATCCTGGCGTTTTCCACTCTGAGACTTGTCCATACTGAGCCGCCAGCAATTCGTTGGTTATAGTTCCAGTTTTCCTACCTTAGCACTGTTCCCCGTGGAGGGTTCTTCTTCCGGTTTTGGCTTCTGTAAGTTGTGATTCTCTGTGTCTACCTGTCTGCCTCTACAATTTAGAGGACAGCAGTTTGCCCTGTGATCTCAGTTCTCTGACAGATCCAAAAAGAGCTGTGGATTTTTCGTTTGTTCAGCCTTTTACTCCTTAGGATGGAGTGGTGACTTCCAAACTCCTTACATGCCTAACCAGAAACTGGAAGTCCCAATTCCATCTCTAAGAAATGTCCAGAATAGGTAAATTCGCAGAGACACAAAAAAAATTTGGTTGTTTAGGGCTGGAAGGATAGGAGGTTGAAGGGTGATAGCTTAAGGGTACAAGGATTCTTTTTGAAGTGATGAAAATATACTAAAATTGATTATGATGATGGTTGCACAACTTTGTGAATATAAAACCAGTATATTGTACACTTTAAATAGGTAAACTGTACGGTATGTGAATTACAATGCTGAGCAAAGGAAGGAAGAAAGGAAAAGAGGGAGGGAAAGGAAGAAAGAGAGAAGGAAGGGAAGAGAAGAAGGGGTAGGGAAGGGGAAGGAAAAAGAAGGGAAGGGGAGGAGAGGGGAGGGGAGGGGAGAGGAGGGAAGAGGAAGGGGAGGGAGGGGAAGGGAGGGAAAAAGAAGGGAAAGGGAGAGGAAGGGAAGAGAAGGGAGGGGAAGGGAGGGAAGGGGATGAAAGAGGAGGTAAAGGAAGGGGAGGGGAGGAAAGGGGAGGTAGGGGGAGGGGAAGGGAGGAGAGGGAAGAGGAAAGGAAGGAAGGGAAGAGGAAAGAAGGGGAGGGAAGGAGGTGGGAGGGGAGGGGAGAGGAAGGGAGGAGAGGAGAGGGGAAGGAAGAGGAAGGAAGGGGAGGGAAGGGGAAAGAAGGGGGGAGAGGGGAGGGGAGGGAAGGGGGGAGGGGAGGGGAAAGGGAAGCAAAGCACCATAGTCCAAAGATAGAAGGAGTGGTATACAGTTGTGTCTGCATGGCCTGAAGTCTGAGCCTCTTCAGGGTCTTCAGCCTCCTTCCTTCTAGTGTGAGATTCCACCACCCTCCCCCTCCCACAACATACACATACATGCACCAAAACCTATGTTCCAGGCATCCCAAACAATTTGTATACCCACCCAAACTCTATGCAGTTCCGTTCCTCTGAGCTTTTACACAAATTGTCCTCTCTACCTTGAAAGCCTATCCTACTCCATTTCCCACCAAGAGAATTCTCACTCAACCTTCAAGACCCAGTTTAAATGTCACGCCCTTCAGGATGTCTATCCTGACCTCCTCAGGTAGTTAGGGGGCTCCTCCTCTTCACCGGCAGAAGGTTTTACTGTACAAAATGGCACCGTATGAGAAGGTAGAACTTTTGTCACAATGCACTTAAGCCTATTTAGTTGCATATCATCCCCAACAATACCACAAGCTCCTGAAGGACAAATGCCGTATTTTATTCATCTTGATGTTGAAAAAACTTGGAACTGTGACTGTCGTATAAAAGATATCTAGTAAATATTTGCCAAATGAACAAATAGCAGACAGGCGTCATGCCTCCATGACACAGGTCATGGAAAGTTAACAGAAATTGTTCCTGTTTGCAGGAATATTTGCAAGTAGAAATATCAATGGTTTCACAAAATATCTGTGTACCCAAGTTTCTGCCCCAAATTAGAAGCCATTTTCAACTTGGCTTCTGCTCAGGATGTGACTTCCTGCCCAGAGAGCTCCGAAGTCCCCTCGCGCTGCTTTGGCAGGATCCAAATCTCAACAGAGAGTGCAACACAAAAGGCAGAGTATATGTGTTACTGAGAGACAAAGAGTAGATGTGCAGAGCAAGCCTTAGGGTTATGAGCAAAATAGGAAAGCAGCAGTTTGCAGCATGTTTTCTAGGGATGCCAAATTCCATAGAAACTACTGATCAGAACTGTATTTGAAGTTAAATATGAGCATTTCCTGATGTCAAGTCTAGAAGTTTCTGTACACAAAACAAGCATCCTGAACGAAAGAGTCTGCCAACCCTAGCTCCGACCAGAAGGGACAAGGAGAGTATGAAGCATAGAAGATGATCCACCAAGCCTGGGAGAAGAGGCTAATAAGTTGGGGAGTGCCAGTTTCTCCATGAACAGGAACAGCAGCTATTATTTATATTTGCAGATTTTTATGAATTTATGTTGAAGACAATGGGTAGAATTCCTGAATGTAGTTTCTGTCATTTGCAATAAGTCATTTTTTGTGGCCTCGTAAAGTCCAAAATTAAAGATCCCCTCCAGGTCAGATCAAATATAGACAGAGCCTGTTGACCCCCTTGTGATGGTTAGGTCTTCTCACACTGACAGCTGTGGGAGCCTCTAAAGAGAAAATGGCATCCCTGACCTTCAGTGTTAATGAGAATTAACCTTACTATACTGCTACTTAAAAATATACCAACATAAATCTGGGTATAAACTCTTCATGCTGACAGCTCTGACATAACTTGAAAAGCAACACAAACTCACAAATTAAATGAAAAATAAATCTTCAAAGGTCAATAAAATTCCAATTAACCACATTAAACTAATAACACCAGTAATGTTATTTTGTTGAAACGAATTTGCAACACACATACGATGCTGGCATTGTCAAGATGTTGGCATTTTTGAGCGTGGCATGTCTACGCTACCCTGTGCTGTGGGATAACTCAATTCTCCCACCACTCTCCTCAGTTTAATTTGGTGCTACACCTCCCTCCATTCATGCCAAGCTTCAAGATGTCATTTGCCCTTCACTGCAGTGAATACAACCATACACGTGGCCAACGAAATTGTACCTGCATACAGGTGATAACTTGGTCACCCAGTTGCTTCAATTATGGCATTAAATGTATAATTTTAAGTCATATTTATATTATAAGGTTAGGCTAAAAGAAGATTATAATATTTGCTCAGAGAATCTGTGGATCCCAGTTTGCAAAACATTCTGTTAGACCAGCCAACACCCCTGGGAGCATTCCCCTATCGCTTTAACCAGTTTAATCAACGTTTGTGCCAAAGGAAAGACAAACTCACCCCAGGACAGTGTCAGTATTTAAAACACAGAGACAGATACTTTCACAATGGGTTGTCCTCTGTAAGTCATAGATGGAGGGAAGAATTCCCAGGAAGGCAAAGGTCAGAAGACCCAACTCCCTCCTCAATAAGCCCTCCCCAGAGCAACTGATCTTTCTGGCTTGAAAGCCCCTCCCCTGATCCCACTCTGGCTGGCCATGTGTGCTGTGTCTCCAGGAAGTCCAAGCTACAGTTAACAAAGCTCATAGCTGAGTGAATTGTTTTACCACGAGCTTGTCTTGCCTTATTTTGTGTTTTTGTTTTTTAATAGCGGTAGAATACACATAACATAAAAGTGACCGTCTTAATCATTTTTCACTCTTCATTTCCCCTCCCTCCTGGCAACCACCATTCTCATTTTTGTCTCTAAGAGTCTGACTACTCTAGGTGCCTCATATAAGGGAAATCATGTGGTATTTGTCCTTTTATGACTGGCTTATTTCCCTTAGTGTAGTGTCCTCATGGTTAATCCAAATCATAGCATGTCAGAATTTCCTTCTTTTTGAAAACTGAATAATATTACATTGTATGTATACAACATATTTTGCTTATCCATTCATCGGTTGATGAACACGTAGGCTGCTTCTACCTTTTGGTTATTGTGTATAAAACTGCTATGAGCATGAATGTATCTTATTTTGTTTTTCACTGAATTGGCTGGTTCTTTTGGTTCTACCATATTAACATCTGCATTTGCCAGATTTCCCATCTCCATTTAAGCTTGGGAAGATGTGCCTTTTAGGATTTGGTGCTTTTTTCTCCAGTGTATAACTTTATATGCCCTCTGACTACAGACACGGGTGAAAAGCTGCACGGGTGATTAATTGTAACGGCTGGACTCCAGCACATCCTGCAGGAACCTGTAACGTGACTTAGACAACGATGTTTGATTCTACTTCCCAGCAGAGGAGAACTAAGTGGGGCGGGTTCTATAGGATCACTCTGAGCCACCAAGTCAGGGCTTCACCTCAGTGTGGAACCATCCTGGTGTGCTCTCAGGAGGAGCCTGTCATGAAGCTACTGGAAGCCCCTTCCCTTACCAGCTCCCCTTCCAGGGATCTCAAAAATGCTGCCGTGGAAGCTGCTTCCCTTACAAGTGAGAAAGGCACCCCAAAATTAGCTGTCATTCCATCATGGTACCTTTACTGTGAGTGACGCAGTGAAAGGTGCTATGCCTTTTATGGAGGATCGTGCAGAGTACTGCCATCTAATAGCATGTGCACACACACCAACACACACACACACACACACACACACACGCCCCACAGAAATCAGGCAGCCTGCTGACCTGAAACCTATCCTCCCAGACTCAGGGCCACGCAAAAGCTCCCGTTAACATGACTCTATTTTCTATCGGTCAAAGAAAATAAACTCTCCTGGGGCATACTTCTTCTTCCCAGGCGGTTTCATGAAAAGAGAGGGTGAATCTCTCCCACACCACACAAGAACTTGTGTTTTCACAAGAGGGGGAAACCACAGCGGGGTCTTCTCTCTGGGTCCCTAGCGGCCCTGGGAGACCCAGGTTTTCCCAAGAGCCAACAGCTCTTCCCTGCATGCAGAGCTGGTCCTGGGCAGATTAAGAACTCAAAGGAGGCAGACGGGCAAAAGTCAGCTTTCAGAGCAAGCATCTTAGGGAGTGCCCATCTGCTGCAAGGAGAAGCCGGGGGGGCAGAGAAAGGGACACCAGACTGAGAGCCCTGACAGGGATCCTGGATCCCAGGGTGGCTGGCCTCCTCTTTTACCTACCTTATGAGGAGAATGTGAAGGCCAAACATGAGTTGTGAACATGTTTTCTGTAAATGGTAAAATGTCCTACAAGTGGGAGGTATCATTGTTTCATTTTTTTTAAAACTGATAAAAATAAGTTTCTGCTTTGAAACGTTCTGTTCACTATGTCATGCCCGCAAGGTAGGATTTGGTCTTTGGCGTGAGCAAATGATTAAACCAAACCACCAGTGACGTTCCTCCTGACCTGAATCAAGTCCAGGATCAAAGTGCTGCCTCAAGATCAAAAGGCTCTGCAATCCAGACGCCAAGCCTGGATCTGCCTCACTGAGTGCTCCTGAAGGCGACCAGTCCGACAAAACAGTAGAAATCCCCTCTTTGTTCCCAAGAGAGTAGCACTTTGAGAAACTTCCTGCTCTGCCTGGGAAGCAATAAGTGCTCACGGTGGTAGGGGGCAAAGTCGGGAGAGAAGTGGGCGGACACACAGCCTGATGTCTCACCTTGCGACACAGAAGAGCAGGCTCTTGGCCTCCCACATATTACCCAAAACGACCAATGGAAATTTCAGAAACAAGAACTCTCTCCTTTCGAAGGAAATACAAGTGCTTGTCTTTTCTGTTTTATCGTGGACCTCTAATGATAAAAATTATAAAAGTAAGTTTACATAAGATCCCTGACTATAATAGCTTTCCAACTCCTCTCTCCCAGTTTCAGAGAATTCCGAACTGCCCATTTTCATCTTCCCCTCCTTCCACTCCAATGGCTTCTACTTCAATCAGGGAAAGAAAAATCAGTATTTTCTTTCAATTATTCATTCATTTCCCACCTGCTAAGCAGTACCTACTCCTCCTCTCCAGATCGTAAGCCCTGGTATTCACCTAACTATTGGAATGCTACCCCACTGTCAGGGTTTAATCAGGTAAAGATTATCAACAATACAGGAACCTTCATCTTACAGAATACCAGCACCCTCATGCCTGCCCCAAAACACACACATACACATGGGCGGTGACAGGTGAGATTTCCTCGGCTCTGTGGCATCTACAGGGATAACTGAAGGAACGTTCCCACTCCTACCCAGGGAGTCCCTTCCAAGTATTTCTGGAACCCATAGGGGAGCCCTACACATCCACAGGCACATCCCCTTCGAGGATATTGCTGCTCTGACCAAGCCCCCATCACTCTTCTGTGCCTCTTTCTGGGCTTCTATGAGTCCCTAACAGCTGCTCCAGGCCTCTGTCTCCAAGTCTTCTCTGTGCCACTGACCCGGTCATCTCTCCACTGCAATGCCCTGGAATTGGCACAGCACACTGACCCCATGTACTCCTTCGCATGCCGGAGCCAGGCTGAAATGTGCTGTCTGCAGAGGCTCCCGTGTCCAGGGCAGGGTCCCCATTCCACAGCTCTTCCAGTTCTGCCCTGAACCCTCACTCTGAAGGCTCAAAACCCAGTCTCGCCCAGTGTCAAATCTAAATCTAACCCCAAGGAAATAACCAGAAAAATCCAAACCGAGGATTTGTGAAACAACTGTCCTAGACTCTTCAAAAATCTTAATGTTATAGAAAGACCACAAAAAATCTAAGGATTGTTCTCTAGGCTAAAGGGGACTCCCCAACACTCCCCACTCCCCAGCAGGCCCCAGTGTGTGATATTCCCCTCCCTGTGTCCGTGTGTTCTCATTTTTCAACTCCCACTTATGAGTGAGAACATGCGGTGTTTGGCTTTCTGTCCCTTTGTTAGTTTGCTGAGAATGATGGTTTCCAGCTTCATCCATGACCCTGCAAAGGATGACACCAGAGAAATGACAACTAAATATAGTGAGTGGCCCCACATTAGATCCTGAAGTTTTCTTAAATGCCATGCAAGATATTAATGGGAACACTAAGGAAATTTGAATAGGATACATATTAGATAACATTGTTGTATAAACACTCAACTTTGAATGTAAAAATTATATTGTAGCTACACAGAATAATGCCCCTTTTCCTAGGATAGAAATGATGAAGGATTTTGGGATAAAGACTCACGATGCTTGCAACTAACTCTCAAGTGGTTCAGCAAGAAATAAACACCATGTGTACACAGAGTAAAAGGAAGCAAATACTACGAAGTGTTAATATTGGTGAGTCCAGGTGAAGGGTATTCAGTGCACTATTCTTGCAACCTTCGAAAGATTTCAAATTTTCCCAAATAAAAAGTTGAGGTTCACAACACGAAGTAAAGGAGATACACACTGTTGGAATTCTTGCCATTCATATTTCTTTCATGCCTCTCCAAGATCCCTGTGCACTAAACTACCACCACCACCCTTCAGGAAAGAAAAAAACTCATGCAGAACAAGTCAAGAAACAGATGTGAGGGGGAAGGGGAAGCTAGCTAGTCAATAGCTCATTTACTCTGCAGATAAACATACTCTGAATTCCAGTTTACATATAACTGAGACCCCATTACACTTGTAAACAATGGAGTTCATTCATCGTATACATTTAGGTGTATGCCTGTTGGTTGACACAGGGTAGGAAAAGATGACACCAGTACAAATTACTAGATCTCAGAAGTCCAAAAGAGGACCTGGAGCCCTAAGACGCATCCCCTCTAAAATCCTTTAGCCGGAGTGAGCTTATTGCAGGACTCACAATTTTTTCACCAGTGCCAACCCTATTCTTGGCTGCAGGTTGACACAATATGCAACAAAGATAGTATTAAATACAGGTAGAGTTGAAGCTTTCTAAGTCCACTTTCAGGAATCATCTCAAATTCCTCCCTCTCTCTCCACAAATTTCTTAATTTCTTATTCAGTGCTTTAAAAACACTTTACTTGTACCTCTATTAGAACTAAGCCAAGTGGATTTCTGACACAATTCTCCTTCAACAATTTTGTCTGTGGCCAAACCTTGTTGAGACCACATGATCCAATATTTGACCAGAAAAATGCAGTTGCTCTAAATATAGAGATTATTGTCTGGTTCCTTTATTACAGTTATTTGGGTACATACCTCTCTCCCCCATAGACTATGTATTCCCTCACGGGAAGGAGGATTGTTATTCTTCTTTCTGTCTCCTGTTTTGCCCTTCATGAGTAAGTGACTCCAGCCCCTGTCTCAGTTCTCTTGCCACCCATATGCTGATGATGCTCACGGTGACTCCTGCTTCTCTTAGGAATTTCAGGTTAGATATCCAACTCCCTGATGAACAAGTCCTCTTTTTTTTTTTTTTAATTTTACTTCAAGTTCTGGGGTACATGTGCAGAATGTGCAGGTTTGTTACATAGGTATACATATGCCATGATGGTTTACTGCACCCATCAACCCGTCATCTAGGTTTTAAGCCCCGTGTGCATTAGATATTTGTCCTAATACTCTCCCTCCCTTTGCCCCCCACTCCCCAGCAGGCCCCAGTGTGTGATGTTCCCCTCCCTGTGTCCATGTGTTCTCATTGTTCTTCTCCCACTTATGAGTGAGAACATGCAGTGTTTGGTTTTCTGTTCCCGTGTTAGTTTGCTGAGAATGATGGTTTCCAGTTTCATCAATGTCCCTGCGAAGGACATGAACTCATTGTTTTTATGGCTGCATAGTATTCCGCGGTGTATATGTGCCACATTTTCTGTATCCAGTCTATCACTACAAAGAACTTAAACAAATTTACAAGAAAAAAACGAACAACCCCATCAAAAAGTGGGCACAGGATATGAACAAGTCCTGTTTCACACCCTCCAGGTGCTTCATATTCATCCAACCAAAGCTGAACCCATAACCTTTCCCCACATCCTCAACATTCTGCTCTTTCTCATATTCCCTATCTCAGTTGCCTCATTCAGCCAAGCTGCAGCCTGATTCATCCCTGCCTTCTCCTTTATCTCATCTCCCTTAGCCAGCCCATCATTAAAGCCAATTTCTTCTTTTACCTCCTAAACAGTCCTCAGACCCATCCCCTCCTCCACGCCTACCCTGCCTTTTCCTAGCTGAGGAGCTCACTCTCTCTTTCCTGAACTGTTGAATAAGACTCCTGACTCCCTGCTTCCACTGTTGACCCTTTTGAGACATCTTCTTTTTTTTCTTTTCTAAGTATTATTTATTAAAGAAATATAAAACACATTAAGCACTAAGAATGATCATTTATCTTAATGTTCTGGAGTCCACGTGCAGGATGTGTAGGTCTGTTGCCTAGGTAAATGTGTGCCATGACAGTTTGCTGCACCTATCAACCCATCACCAAGGTATTAAGCCCAGCATGCATTAGCTCTTTCCCCCAATGCTCTCTCCCCATCTGCCCTCCCCTGAGCCATCTTCTATTCTGCAGTTAGATGACATCTAAGCCTGTCCCTCTCAACGTAAAACATTCTATGGCTCCCCAATACAATAGAATAAAGGTCCACACTTTGCCCAGCACCTCAGGTCCTGCATGAACTGAACTCTACCCTTCTTATTTCCTCATTGGCCTTTCCCTGACTTACACTTTATTCTCCAGCTGTGCTAAAGCACTGGTAGTTGCCAATATGTAGCCTGTTGTTCAGCATTTCTGCACCGTTGCTCATGTTCTTTCCTCCGTCTGGAGTTTCTGTCTATCTTTTTGACATAGGTACCCCTTATCCACCTTTGAACACTCAGCTCAGCCTCCAACACCTCTTGAAGCCTTCCCAGAAGCTCCAGGCTGGCCTGAGTGCTGCTTCTCTGTACCCCTGAGGAATCCTCTTCATACCTCCCCCTTGGCCATGACTCTATTACATGGAGTCCACATATAAATCTGGCTTCCCAACAAAAATTGCAAATTCTTAATGGCAGAAACTGTCAATTTTCATTTGCCTCCAAAGCAGCTAGGATGGTGCTGGAAAAATAGTAGATGTTCAACAAATACTTGTCAAAAAGCACACTAATTACCTCCCACTACACCTAGCACAGAGCCATGCTGCAAGAGATGCCCAATGGATATCTTTGGAATAAAATATCCATTGTTCTGTTTCCTGAGCCAGAAGGTAGGGAGGAATACAGCAGACCTGTCATCAGAATCCCAGTCAAGGAATTCTGATGACAGGAGCACAGGGCCCTGTTCCTTCCGCCAAGCACTTTCTCCAAATGCAGCATGAAACAAAGGTAGTTAAAGCAAGAACACTTTTTCTTGTGATCTCTCCCAAACCAATGATTTTACCACCCTCCTGGCCCCTTCTCTTTTTCCTGGCCCCCTGAGGTTGGAACCTGCCATCCATCTGTATTTTCAGACTTCAACATTTTGCTTGCCTTCTCTCTATTATGTCATAGTGCCTGCAGTTCCCTTTTTCCCACACTCTAAATTTATATTCCCTAAACAATTCATTTTGAAGTATCTGTGAAATTCTTTCTCATCATGTCTTTGTTAGAGTGGCTACTCCCTATTTTGGCTATATCATCCTAGAACCCAAGATTTCATACACACAGGTTCACCTGTCTGTCTCTCTTGCTGAGACTGTAAGCTCCTTGAGGCCAGGGTCTATGGCCCATGTATCTTTGTGTCAGGAAGCCTAGCCCAGTGTCTAGTGTACGACCTGGTTTATATAGCTGACTAGCTGAATATTTTCATATAAAGAAAGAGAGTAGGGTCCTGAGAGAGTAGGGAGGATACACTTTGATGGTGGACAACAGGAGTGATTGAGAACCGAATGGATGAGTCAAGCTTCCTGTAGTTTGACATGATGACCCTCAGCAACACCGTCAGAGTATTGAGGTTGGATGGAGGGGATGTGAAGAAAGAATGGAGAAATCATTCCCAACAGACTCTGAGAAGTTTTCAGTGGTGTTTCCTATGCCTCAGGCTCTGCATCAGGAATCTTCCTGGGAGTTCTGGAAAATCCTGTAATAGCAGAACTTAGAGGACTCACATGTGCAGATATTCTATTTAAGTTTGGGTCTGTCAGTTTGGTCTCCTTGTTATACTCAAAATCCCACATGGGCTAGGACCACAGTTTTCATTTGCCTTTAATTCTGGCAGCCCCTCCTGAATGCTTTCTTACTTACAGCAGGTGGCTAGAGAATGTTTGGTGGCTGGCAGATTACATTTTTGACATTGAAAAAGTCTTTAAACATAGGAGTGGCTTCAAATGAGTTTTGACTAATTCTTGGGCAAACAGTCCCAGTCAGATTATATTTGTTTAATTTTTGATTCACATTTCACCACCCCCAGGGATGTCATAGCCTCTTACTGATTGTGCTTCTGAAAGTCAGGAACGCATCCATATAGAAAAGATTGCTGAGTGAACAATGGTGAGCACCATGGTATCAAAGACATCCCGGTGGCACTCCCCAATGGGGGTCTTGTTTTTCATCTTTGATTTATTGTTCAGTTTAAAGCCAACTCCCTTCATACTCATAACTATCACATCCTCATTCTGAAGTTGCTCAGGGTCATGCTAACTAATACAATAGAACTTCAGTCTTCTTATCTAAAACAAATACCCTAAATGAACCAAGGAAGCTGAAATAAGAAAGTCCAGACATGCCCAGAGGAGTTTATAAGCCCAAGAGTGAAAAGCAGAGGAATCTATAAGAGATACAAAATGCAAAGATATATTTCTGATACATGTAAAATGATAGCCAACATCTTTCAAATATTTGTTAGGTGGCAGACGCTTTTTAGACAGTATCTCATCCAACTATATGTATTCCTACAAGATAAACATTATTAATCCCACTTTACAAATAAGAAAATTGGACTCTCAAAGAAGCCAAGTATTTTGGCCAAGATTTCTCAGCTAGAAAGTAAAGAAGCCAAGGAACAAACTTCCATCTTTCTGGGTTTAATTCAGTGCTTATTCGGCTGTACCAACCATTTCTCATACACATAGGAAAGCAAGCAACCCGCAAAGAGTACAGTATCTGCCAGGGTGCAGTCAGAAACCAAAACTTCACTAGTGATTTTAACAAAGAGAATTTATTACAGGAAATTGGTTAAACAGGTGTGGGGGTACATGAGAGGCAAATGGGGAACCCTGAGTAACAAAAGCTTGTTAGGAAGTAGCGAGCACCTCTAGGACTGGATATAAGAAGTAGCTACCCTCTCTAAGGGGCAGGGAAGCTTAGGAAGCAGTCTAGGGTCATCAGCTCCCAGCAGCTTGAAGGAGGAGCCCCTCGGAAGCCGGGACTCAGACTCCTGCGGAGGGGGCACTGTCTGGTTCGTGCTGGTACCTCAAAGCAGCTGTGATGGGACTGGTTCCAGGAGTACTGCAAGAAGCTAGAAATCACAACGCACTGGAACAAAAACTGCTTTCAGGGTGAAAGGTCAATGCTGGGGTGCTGCTGATAGCAGAGGCAGACAAACAGAAGGGGCAAGTCTCTCCTCCTATCCTGTGCCAACCAGCTTTCCCCAAGGTTCCCTGATTGGCAAAGAAGATGTGTAGTCAGCAGAGTCCCAGGCCAGCAGAGCAGAATATAGGAATGTGGATCTGAAACTGAGACAGAACCCCTTCCCAGCCAGCACACAGGGGTGATGTGTGCACACGAGGGCACGAGGATTAAAGTAAGGGAGACAGTTGTCAGTATAATGACATCAGCCACCGTTACTGATCCTTTCCACAGGCTGACTCCTTTACTCCTCACACCTATGAGGCAGATGCCATTATCTTAGCACTTTTACAATGCCAAAGCTAATATTTAGAGATGCTAAATAACTTGCAAAACGCTAGGAAAAGGAGGAGTCAAGATTCACAGCCAGGTCTGTCTGGGTGCTAAGATCCTGCTACAACCACCTGTATTTGTTTGCTAGGGCTGCCGCAGCAAACTACAACAAACTGAGTGGCTTACAAACAGGGAAACTTTTTTATATCACAGTTCTAGAGGCCAGAAGTCCAAAATCAAAGTGCTGGCAGCACCAGACTCCCTCTGAAATCGCTTAGCAGAGAATTTTTCTTTGCCTCTCCCAGTGTCTGGTGGCTCCAGGCATTTCTTGACTCGTAGCTGTGTAACTTCAGTCTCTGCCACCTTCTTCACAAGGTCTTCTCCTCTGTGTCTCTGTGTGTTCTCTTTTGTGGCTATGGAACACTTATCATTGGATTTAGGATCCACCTGGGTTATCCAGGATGATCTCATCTACAGATTCTTAACTTTAAGTTAGAAAAATGGGGGTGGGGTAAGCACAGGCACAGAAATAATTAATTAATTAATTAATTAATTAAAAGAAAAAACAAAGACACGTTTTCCAAATAAAGTTGCATTCACAGGTCTGGGGGTAGAATAGGGACATGTGTTTGGCAGCCACAATTCAACCACTGCACCATCATATCATGTAAAACAACTACTGG
The DNA here is from genome assembly GCF_003255815.1 of Theropithecus gelada. NCBI lineage: Eukaryota > Metazoa > Chordata > Mammalia > Primates > Cercopithecidae > Theropithecus > Theropithecus gelada. The sequence continues at coordinate 75,381,980 of NC_037685.1, forward strand.
GCTTTTGAAAATCATTTTCAGCAAAGCCACTTAAAATTAAATCTGTATTCTTATAACATTTTCAGATTCTAAAACAATGTTTTGTGCCATATGTAGAACTTTTAATATTTGATGTTCCTGTCCCTGCAAGCTTTAAGCAGTGACACCTTCTGCAGCTCCTGTCTTCTAAACAGCCATCCTGCATGTCTTCACCTCATCAACTCATGATCTCATTTCAAATCTCATCTGGAAATATCCTCCCTCCACTCTGGTCCCTCCTTGGCTGCTTTCTTTGGCTTGACTTTCATCAGCACTTGTGTCACGCAGTCCAAGGATTCAGTGGGCACGCCTGGTCCAACAAGTATTATTTAAGATGAGAGTTTCCTCATCCATCGAGTGGAAGGCTCCCAAAGCCTCTAACGTGTGTCCCAAAAGAGTCCACCCTCCTCCCCCAAGTCTCCACTCCACACTCCAGCCTTAGGAAGGAAACTTTCAAATGATGATTTCTCTCTTTGGTTGAAAGAACGGAATGATCCATTTTGCAACTCACCTGGTTGAGGATGTAGTTTGGAAATTTACCTACTTTGAAGACACGTGTCTGTGTGTCTGTGTGTGAAGGGTAAAAAGATTTCTCAAAGCAAGCAGACATTAGAGAGAAATGTACATAGTGCTCTTTTGCAAAATAAAATATGTGAGCTGAGGGCCTCTAATGCATTAGGGTTAATGACATATATTTCATATGCCTGATCTGAAAGAATTGAAAAGGTGTCTTTTCTCTCCCATGTAAATATGTCAGAGCCATCGTTATTAGTGTCTGACATATTTGCTAGTGCAGATTTCCAGCATCCCAAATACTATATCCCTTAGATTTAATTCTGAAGTTCTTAGATTTGGCATCCTGTAAAGAAAGGAGATGAATATTAGAAAGTGAAATTTTAAAACCCATCCAAGGTTTCCTCTAAGTGTCTCAATATTGAAATCATCAATATCTGTTTGAAGTTTAATTTTAAGAAACTATTTCCTGCCTCCACAGACCTACATATTGATGTTACTGCATTGTTCTTCCCTCTTTTCCTACAAAATTCTCGGAAACATGTTTTTCTTCAGGCAAGGTATGTATTTGGCAGTCATCAAGAAATTTCCTCGGCCTTTCATTTCTTTTTATCAAGCTCTTCCTCATAAAATGTGGGTTCACATTTTACTTTTTTTTTTTTTCAGGGAGTAGATGAAAACACCGAATAGATTATTTCAGACGTACTTTCTCTCCCCTTCCCTATGACCAGGAAAAGACAAAACGCTGCCTCTTCTTTCATTTTTCTTCTTGGTATATTGATGGAGCTGTCATTATGCCCTCAACACCTCATCTGAAGTAATATGGGACAATAAGAGGTATTATTGTATGCCAGCTATTATTCTACCCAGGGGCGTTACTCTGTAACAGTGCATATTTGAGGTTTGAACAGGGAAAGATAAAGGTGTGCAAGGGACTCGCAAAGAGGAGAGCTTTTCTGGGATGGCGAATCCTAGCCAACAGGTAACCATGGCTCCAAAGGTGCCCCGCTTCCATACTCAAAGACAGGGCACCTCCCGTGCTCCGCCAATATATTTCCCTGAGATGTTCATTCATAATGGAAGCTGCGAACTCCATAGTTTATTGAAAGTAGGACAGGACATTTTTCTAGTTCAGTTTTCTAGATTAGCTCTCTGGCTCTCATCTTCTCCCTGGAGGAAGCGAATTCTCATGCAGAATCACAACTCTCTACAAGCAAGTTTACATTCAGCCTCACTTCTTTCAGGGGCAGCCGCTTCCCAAGACTTCACAGTCATCATGTAGTTCATCCAAGAGGTGAGTTTCCAGGGGGAAGGTGGAATTCCCAGTTCTGTTTTTGTTAACTGCCTGGGTTTTTCTGCTCACAACCTAGCAACCTCTTTTACAGCAAGTCTCCTGTCTACAGCTCCAGCCACACCAATCTGACCCTGCTATGGCTAAGGACAAGGTGTGTGCATGGGTAATTTGGGAATTCTGTGACTTGCTGGTGCAAGGAAGCAGAAAAATGGGAAAGAGAAAGAAAGAGATTAACTATTCTCTGTTTCTCAACCAGACCAAGGTTTGCTCCTTATGTTTTCACCACCCGAAATGCCTTCGTCTTCTCCACCTGGGGAAGTCTTATCACCCTTCAGGGATGACCAACAAATGTCTGTTGAGAGACTTAATGAGAGTAAGAGGAGTAAGTCTCCAGTTTTTAGAGAACCTTGGATGTTCATGAAAAAAGACAGGAGGATGTGGGTGGATAATTGCTGGCAGGAAAGGACGTGGTGTTGCGGCAGAAGGTTTCATGTAAGCATTTGTTACACGTGAGAGATTCTGAGTTTTTCTATGGGCATCTCTGAGGAGATACACAAAGAAAAGAAGACCAAGGCAGAGACTAAAGTGATGCGTCTACATGCCAAGGAACACCAAGGATTCCCAGCAGCCTCCAGAAGCCGGGGGAGGCCTGGAACAGAGTGTCCCTCAGAGCCTTCAGAAGAAATCAACCTCCACACCCCAATTTCAGACTTCTGGCCTCCGAAACTAGGACAGAGTCAGTTTCTGTCGTTTTAAGCCACTAAGTTTGTAGAAATCTGTTACAGTAGCCCTAGCAAACTCATACAGATTTTTGCCTAGATGGTGAAGAAGTGTCTGGTTTAATGAGTCCCAAAGGATGTGGGGTCACTCATATGACCCCTAACTGATTTAATAAAAAATTTTGACACATATGTATTGAAGACCTATTATGGACTAGTCTTCTCTAAAAGCAGTATTCTCTTGCTGCTTTTAGTCAAATGAAAGCTATAAACCAATAACCATGCTAGTAGATCACTAATTCCAATGGAGATGAGTGCTCTGAAGGAAAGGAACGGGTTCTTAGAGAGTATACAGTGAAGAAGGCCAACACTGAGTGAGGAGTCAGCAGGATTTCTCCGAGGAAGTCACTGCAAATGATCAGGCTTCAGGGAGGCCCGGCCTGTAGCCCTTTTCTTTTTGCTAGGCATTGCATGTGACAGGGGTGCTTTTCCGGTCAAGGTCAAGGCACTTTTATGTGCTTTGAATATTATTATGTCAGCTTCCTGCTACCATGGTGATTTACTAAACAAAGTCTGGGATTTACTAGTCTGAGTAACAGGCGATGGAAGCAGGTTCACTCTTTCAACCAGTAGATCCAGTCTTCTGCATCTGCCTCTTCCCTCAACGGTCAGTATTTTCCTGGGATATTCAGAGATGTGATGGGGGAGGGGGAGTGGAGTTCCACATTCAGGAAAATTTTAGAAAAACTATCTGTCTTAGTGCTTGTGTGTTGCTCTAAAGGAATACCTCAGCCTGGGTGGTTTATAAAGGAAAGAGGTATATTTGGCTCACAGTTCTTCAGGCTGTACAAGAAGCATAGTGTCAGCATCTGCTTTTAGTGAGGGCTGCAGGAAGCTTCCACTCATGACAGAAGGCAAGGGGAGCTGCCATGCAGAGATCACATAGGGGAAAGAGAGGCGGCGGGGAAGGAGGTGCCAGACTGTTTAACAAATAGAGCTCATGGGAACTCTAAGAGCAAGGACATATTCAGTCCCACAAGGTGAGTACCAAGCCATTCATGAAGGATCCACCCCCATGACCCAAAAAGGCCCACCTCCAATGCCGCAGACCAAATTTCAACATGAGATCGGGAGGAGACAAACATCAAAAGATATCAGTATCTTAAACGAAAAGAGATGGGTTTCTTTTCTACAGGGCCTCCTGTCGTTTCTAATATGCTGATTTACACTGTGGGTCTCCACATGGGTGATGCCACCCACAACTTTCCCCAGATCTTTGGACCTGGAATCTGTTTATCAAAGATCAGTTCACGGAACTGGCATCTTGTGAAACACATTTTGAGGAACTCGGTATCAGAGCCACTGTGGAGTTGTACACACGATTGACTTAATTTTTTTCTTTTTCTCTTTCATCCAGGCTGCCTTCCGGCAACCCCGAGAACAGAGTTGGACAGTCCATCCTTGGGAGACCCTGTCCCAGAACATCTAGACTCCCAGGTTGGTCCTCTTTGGAACATGAGAGGATGTGGTTACATTTGCAATTGAAAGACATCATCTAGGGGGTAAATGTGAAAGGAAAGGTCCAGGAAGGACCAGGGCAGAGGGCTCCCCTATAATTCTCTGATGTTCATTCCTTTGAACACCCTTAGCCATGTAGACACACTTGCAAGGAGAGAGTTTGCAAAGCCACTAATAGAAACAAAAGTAGTAAGTAAGATCTGATGTGACTCAACATGCTGTTCACATAAGAGAAACTAATCTCCAGGCAGAATGGCCTGTAACTGATGCCTGTGTTCTGTTATTGAAAGCCTCTTGGCATTGCTTTGTTGCATTCTGGAATATTAACCAATTCCTTAACTATAACAATAGATACAAAATATTATACACCCTAGATTCATGTCAGTTCTCAAAACAGTCTTAACTGTCCTCATTTCTGTACACACTTCACCAATGACTCACTTTTACACTCTGACAAGTCACATGACTTCCTTGCACTGTATTTTCTGCATTTACAGATGGGATAAAAAACAACTTTAATGCTGTTGTATGTTCAAGGAACCTAACCACAAAGTACTGTGAATTCCTTGTATAAATGGTACTGTGCAGAAACAAGCCAGTTTAAAACCAAAACTAAACCAAAAGAAGCATTAGCCAAGTCAGGAGTCCCCCCAAAATTCAGAGATTACTGCAACTTATTGCATTAAAGTCTGGGCAACGTGTCTTCAGAGAGAACTTGCTACTTGTTTAGGGGTAGTTTGGCATAGGCGGGAAGGTATGGATTTAAGGTTTAAATCTTGGATCTGCAAGTGATGGTTGCACAAATATATGTGAATTTGGGCAACTCACACTTATGAAGTGGAGATAAAGACAGCTACCTTGCAGGGTATTTGTAAGAAATACAGAGAAACGTGAAGAATACTTAGAACATAGCAGATGCCCAAGAAATATATCCTTTGTATTTTCTGCATCCTATTTTCAGGTTAATCCTGCTCCACTCCCCTGCCCCATTAACTCAAGACTTCATATTGATGGAGAAGTCAGCAGAGCAGCCAAGATCATCAGCAGCTGCCCATTAGCCTTTACCCTCTGCATGGTTCATTCATTCAGTCATTCATTCATTCATTTAACAAGTATTTCTCAAGCTTCTCCCACACGCCAGGCGCTAGAGCTGATCCCCTGCAGCTTTTCAGCATTACCAGTATCCACTGCTAACCAGATCTGCTTGACCCCTCGAGTTTGCCTTTCTTCACTGATTCCAGTGAAGAAACCCTGAACCTCCCCCAGTCTATCTTGGACAGTTGTGCAAACTGAGCATTACCGAACTCATGGAGCAGCATCCACGTCACGGTGCTTCCTTCTTGCTTGTCCTCTCTGCCTACATGCACCTAGGGAATCTTTCTGAGGTTATGCTAAGCAAAGTGAATACAGTAAAATCCAAGAATTAGATTGAAGACCGAGTGAGGGGAGTAAAGGCTTCCTCCCCTCATTGAGGACAGCATCTGGCTAGGAAGTCATGGGCCTCGTTAACATTATTAATCACTATAATGCCAACACGGTTGTATTTTTATTTGATTTTCAAGGGGATCTTGTAGAAAAAGGTTATCTCCTTTTTACCAATGAAGAAGCAAGATCCAGAGGAATTAAACCATTTGACTGTGGTCACAAAGCCAGTGGGTGTCTGCACTAAGACCAAAATTCAGTTCTCCTGACCCCCAGGCCTGTTTCCTCACAGGCTGGTGGCCCAGCCGTGCTGTCCAATAGAATTATCTGTGTGATGGAATGTTCTAGATCTGTGCCAGCTAATGCAGTAGCCACCCAGCTCAATGTGCCTGTTGAGTACTTGAAATGTGGTTAGTGTAACTGAGGACTAACATTTTTTTTAAGTTTTATGTAATTTTAATGAATTTAAATTTAAATAGCCGCATGTGACTAGTGGCTACTATACTGGGCAATGCAGATAGGACCTTAATGCTAAACCTAAGCTGCACAGAGAGGGCTCCTGGACCAGTCACTCCTGCCTTTCTGTAGTTACCTTCCCCCAGAGCCAACCCTTCTCCATCCCAAGCCCCAGGCCCACATGCAGCCATTTGTAAATAATCACTGAGTGTCCCCAGAAAACTTGAAGAGGGAGCTAACTCTAGATAGGGTCAGAGCCCATAGGCTGCCCATAGGGTCTGTTGAGGGCTAGGACCAAAAAGGCCAGCCCACCCAGAGATGACTCCCACCTCCTATGGGGCCTCAATTTTCCCTATCTGCCCCAGTACCTCCAGGTCATGGCTTGGAAGGCAATGGCAAATTTGTCACCATGAAGCCATTATCAAGCTCAGAACTTAATTATCTGATCAGCCACCTCCCTGGGTCCTAAGGGAGCAGACCCTAGGAATGAGAGACAGTCTTTGAGAGAGAAAGAGAAAGAAACATGGCATTGACTGAAACAGAAGCACAGATGAGAGGCCCCCAGTGGAGGCCAGTCCAAGGTCTTATTTTATTTCCCACTGACTGTGGGAAAAAAAAAAATGTTTAAATTCACTGGATATCCAAAATGTAAACACAGTGAAAATCTCCTATAAACTCATTTCCCCACTCCCGGAGCCTTACTAGTAACGTCCAGTTCCATTAGCATCCACAGTATTCGTCTCGCAGAGCAGTAGGAGCTGCTCCGTTGAGATGGTGAGCAGCTATTTCCGCACAGCCCCCACCACTGGTCCCCTGTAACATCCTTCTTTACTCACTCATCTGACCTGACTGGCATCTGCAGGCATTTGGAGCTGTCATCCTAGCACAGGGGGACAGACTTGGGCAAGATGTCTGTGTGAGGGGCTGGGATAAGAGCACAGAACTACCTGTGTGTCTGGAGGCCCAGGACGTGCTGTGGGGGAGATGGTAGAGAAAGAGGGTGCTGAAATGGAGTGAGGAATAGAGGGAGAGAGTTGTAACACACTAAAATGTGACGGGACCACCTCCATACTCCACCTCCTACCTGACTTGCATTGATAACTGCCAGATGTTTCTTGGAACATCTTGATCTCCAGCCCCCAAACCCTTTTCTTCTACTTTCTTCCAGTACTTAGAACAATGCCAACCACATAGAAAGAGCTCAAGAAATGTGAATTGTTCACAATAAAATGTACTCAATTCAGAATGCCTCCATCAGACTCCCCCGGCTATTGCTTCAACTTGTCACTCTCCCCGCTGAACGCTTCTGTATTCTCCCTCCTTCTTAAGCTCACACTGAATCTCTGCTGTCATGTCCCAGTGAGATAGGTTTTTTAATTCCAGGCCTCCACCCAAGTGGCTGGCTGACCCAGCCAAATGCTGGCACAACGTGGGATGCAATTCGCTCGCTGTCTCTCAGCATGGTCCTGGAAGCTGAGTCAAAATTATTATCCAAACCATAGCCTGGCATATGGCTTTAACACTTTTTCTTTCCTTCCTTTTGTCATTCAGTCTGTTCACTTGAGATATTCTCCATGCCAGTGAGGCAGAGTAGCAGGGAATTGGGGAAGGTCCCTAGGCCATAAGGTCCTCGAAAAGAAGAACTGCATTTTCTTCTTTTGCAGTCCTAGCATCTAGCAGGGTCCGTGGCACAGAGGACGGGTTCTCATGTAGACACAAGTGTGGCTAGAAGAAACAATTTGATTAACAGAGGCAAGCAGGAGAGAAAGGACCACTAGACTAAGGATGAGTTCAGGACACAGGTTCAAAGCACAGCTGTGTATTTTCCTACCTGTGTTAGCTAATTCACTAATCTGAGCTTCTCTTTTCTGATCTATGAAAAATAATTAATAATATAAATGCTGTTATTGACTGCTACAATCTTTAGGCAGTCAGACGACACTTGGCTGCAAAAAAGCATAAAAATTTTAGGAACAATGACTCATGATCTCAATCCTAGAAACTCATTTTAAGGAAGTAATTCAGCAGAAACAAACCCATTCTGTACATGAAGAAGTTTATTCGAACCCTATTCAATAGCAAAATACCTAACATTACCTAACTATCCACAATAAGGAAATAATTAGTCACAAATAATATTTAAACATGACGGGATATTTTTCAACAATAAAAAAAGAATGTTTCTGAAGACTAAACACAGAATCTCCTATCACCCTCAGTGCTGCTAGAGCATTCCTTTAAGAACCAAATCTGTTCCTGTTGCTACCCTTATCAAAGTTATTCAATGGTTAAAAATTTAGTAGGTAGGGCATGGTGGCTCATGCCTGTAATCCTAGCATTTTAGGAGGTTAAGGTGGGAGGTTTGCTTGAGGCCAAAAGTTCAAGACCAGCCTGGGCAACATAGCAAGACTCTGTCTCTGTAAAAAATAAGATCAATTAAACTAGCCAGGTGTGGTTGTGCTCACCTGCAGTCCTAGCTATTTAGGAGGCTGAGGTGGGAGGATTGCTTGAGCCCAGGAGTTTGAGGCTGCAGTGAGCTACGATTGTGCCACTGCACTCCAGCCTAGGTGTTAGAGCAATATTATGTCTCAAAAAAAAAAAAAAAAAAAAAAACTTACAAGTGGGATTGCTGGGTCATATGGTAAGTATATGAATATATATAGGAAACTGCCAAACTGTTTTCCAAAGTGGGTGTACTATTTTGTTTTCCCAGTAGCAGTATATGAGAGCCCAAGTTCCTCCCTGCCCTTACCAGCATTTGTTATGGTCAGTCTTTGTAATTTTAGCCATGCTAATATGTATGTACTAGTCTCCTATTGTAGTTTCAATTTGCATTTCTTGATGACTAATGATATTAGACTAACTGTTCATGTGCTTATTGGATATTTGTATAGTTATTTACTCAAGAGAAATAAAAACTCATGGCAAAAGGATTTCACATCCACATACCAAAATAATTTGTACATGAATGATCAGAGTAACTTTAGAATAGGCCAAAACTGGAACTTCCAATAGCCATCAACAGATGAATGGAAAAACCAGTTGTGATGTACAACAGAATACTACTCAGCAATAAAAAGGAATGAACTTCTGACACATCCAAGAATATGGATGGATTTCCAAAACATTATACTGAGTAAAAGCAGCCAGATATAAAAGAGAACATACTGTGCGATTCTATTGATATGAAACTCTAGAATGAGCAGAATTAATCTATTGTGATGGAAAGCAGATAAGTGGTTGTCCAGAGTTGGGAGTTAGGCAAAGTGTTACCTAGAAAGGGGCTCAAGAAATTTTGGAGGAGATAGGAATGTTCTATATCTTATTTCGGACAATAGCCACACAGGTAAATGTGTCTATCAAAACTCATCAAGTTGCACACTTAAAACAAGTGCATTTTATTGCCTGTAAAAATAACTCAATGAAGTTAATTTGAAACAAATAGTCAGTTGTTTCTCATTACTTTAGAATAAAGTTTTAAAAAGTTAGTATGATATACAAGTTCTTCAATGATATGATCCTTTCTATCTCTCCGACTTTTTCTTTCTAGGCCTCCACCTTTTTTGCTCCTGTCATACTCTAATGCCTACTCCCTCCCCGTCATCACACTTTCTCATGTCTCTATATCTTTATAAATGCAATTCCCACTTCCTGGAATCTGAACCCTACCCCCTGACTCCTTGTAATTTGACTCACTCCCACTCATCCTTCAAGATCAACTCAAGACTGCCTGGACTTTTTTCCGAGGCTAGATCCAGCACCTCTCTTGGGTGTCCACAGACTATCCTGTACAGACCTCTAGTCTGATGTTTTCACACTCTGGTATCAAAGTTAATATTCTTGCTTAGGCTCTGAGCATCTTGAAACCAAGGTCTGTCTATGTTCTTAATTCCTAGCACAAAGTTTGGTACATGTTGCTTAGTATGTGTTGAATGGATAGATGAATGACTGAATGAATGAACTAATGCCCTGTCTACTCAGAAGGATATGATGAGAATCAAGTGACATAAGGGTGTGACTCCCTGTACTCTATTATTTGGGTGTTTGATTTGGCTCCATAATATAGTGGTGTGGCCAAGACTATGCCCTCTAAACCTCCACCTCCATCCCCAGGTACAGCCAGTAAAGAGAACTTTGCAAATTCCTATCTTGGAATCACAATGACAAACCCTCCAAGATGGCAGGAGCCTCTGAGCACCTTGAGAGTCAATCAAGAGAAGCTGGTCTCAGCAGACTCACCTCACTGCCAGGAGGTGGCTGCACACTCTCTGTAGGGTATCTCACCTCAAACCACAGCTCTGCAATCCTACAGTATCTTTCACCATCCCATATAGCATTTGTTAATTGAATTCTGTAATCTAATTGCATTTGCATTTCTAAGCACACTTGTTTTCATAGAATGTACACTCTTTAGCTCCTGAAGATTCTGACAAGTGCCTGTCCAGGCAGATACGAGGTAGCGTTGCCCTCACTCTCAGACACTCCCCTGTCCATTACTTAACCACGTGGAGTTGGAGTAGCCACTTTCCATGATTATGATCCATTTTCTTCACCCTTGTTGGAGCTTTCACAAGAATGAGCAGGAACTCTGCACACCCTCCTCCCTGTCACTACCTCACCACTTCACCAACATGCCCCCAGGCTCCAGTTCCATCCCATCAATGCCACTTCTGGCACATATGCCCAGTGGATCCATCCAGTGACAATCACCTGCATGCCATTTTCTTGAATGAAAGGAATGAAAGCATTTTCTACTCTATCATCATTCCTTGACCTTCACCTGCTTTGGTTTTTAAAGCGTTTTTTCTTCTGCATTAGCTGGAGTTCATTAGAGAGCTGTCCAGCCTCCATTCCTGGAGTTGGTCATTGATGGCCTTTTTTACTGTCTGCCACTGAAGGTTAATCTGGTCAAATGATCTTCAGTGAAGAACATTCAACAAATCAGTGCTCAAAGGCAAGTGGGTGAATCTTTGGAGGAGAGACCGGGGAAGACCAATGAGAGGGGAGAATTAGTGGTTAAATCTACTGTAAGGTTTCAAATTCTTTTTTCAAGTTTAGAGGAAGGATTCCTCTGTTAATTCATTTATTCATTGTTACAGTCTGGGGAGACCTACAGCCTCCCAGAAAACAGCTAAATTAGCCTCTTCTCTAATGTAGGCCCAGGGCTCCAGCTCTATCAGGGATTCCAAAGTCCCTCAACACCACCCCTGGGCTTACCCTGGAGAGTAATGTTTTCCAGGCATTCACATCCACCGAGACCTTAAATATGGTTCTTCTGGGAGAGGGCCAGGAGACGGAATGGCCATTATCAGCAATCTGCTCTCTGCAGAGTCTGAGCCATGTGAACAAACAACCTCACACACTAGTGGGGAGAGAAGGGACTGGAATGTTCACTCCTATTTTCCTAAAATATCCAGTGAACCATGAACCTAAACTCTACACCTGAGGCAAACTGGGAGTTGCTATTTTAACAAAGCACAGCTTAGAAAACAATCCACACATGTTCTGTGACTTGGGCCAGCCCCAGAGAGATTCCTGGCAGCATTGCACAGGTGACTAATATTCACAGCCTCTCTGAGGGTGAAGGGTACGCTATTCACCTGTCTGCCACCGTTCACTTCAACATGCTTTGCCATGTGGGATCTGAGAGGAGTCTTTTTCTGGGAGTTTTAAATATCTTTTCAATGGGGCTTTTAAGATACTGTTGTCTGATCTAGGCTCGCTCCACTTAGTCTATTGGCATATCTCTTACACGAGAGGACAAGAGAGTGATGAAAAATGAGACAAGAAATGCATCCATTTATTTCGCAAACATCTGTGGAACTCCTCCCTCTGTGTTGGGCCATTGGGGAATATCAAGATGACTCAGCCACAGTTGAAGGAGGGCAGATAGGAAAACAAATCATTAAAATAATATAGTCAAATGCTGAATAAGGTTTGTACCAAGGGCTGTGGGAACACAAAGAAGGGATCATTAATTTTGTCAGAGGCAGTCAAGGAAGACTTTGTAGAGAGTGACCTCTGAGTTGTACCTTAACAGCTGTGTTGGAAAGTTCAGGTGAGAGAGGAAAGGAACGGTATTCAAGACAGAGGGAACAGCAGCTGCAAAGATGTGGAAGCTTGAAGACCCCTGAGAACTTTGCTGAGTTTGGGTCACAGGTTACACGGGAGCAAATGGGGCAGATATCATGGGTTGGGGTCAGATATGAAGGCATGTGGTCATGTTAAGGGGTCCAGACTTAATTCATTGGGCAACTGAGAAACAACAGAGGACTTGGAGCATAGGTGTGAAACATCAGATTTTAGAAAGATGTATCAGTAGATAACCACTATATTTCAGGCTTTAGTGATTCCTCACTTGGTCCACGGTACAAGCCTCCATGTCACACTTTGCTTGCTGCCTTGTATATCTGCTGAGCTAAGGCATTTTTTCGTAACCTTATGTTAAAAGGGTCATTATTCTCACTGTACAGTTGGCAAAAGAGAATCTCAGGGAGCTGAAAAACAATACCCTTTGGCAAAGCCAAGATTCACACCGAAGTCTGTTGGATCGCCAAGTCTGTGTTTCATTATACTGAATTAGAAGATAATAGCAACAAGAAAGAAAAAGATGGTGATCTGCAGCTCCAGCTGCACATTAGTTTCTCCTTGGGAGCTTTTTAAAATCATGATGTCCAGGCTGCACCCTAGACTGATTAAACCAGAATATGTAGCAGTGGAACCCAGACATCGGGATTTGCTTAAAGCTCCTCAGGCGACTTTAGTGTGCAGCCAAGTTTGAGAATCAATAAGAGATGTTGCAAAGGAAGACTTGGTAATAATTGGCTAGCAAATGGGAAGACTGAGAGAGAAGGAGGAAAGAGGTGACTTTAAGATTTTTAACTCAGATGAAGGCAGAAAGGGATGTGAGTGGGGAAATGAGGAGTTCATTCTCATAGACATTTACTTTGCCATCATAGTGTGACATCCAGGTGGAAATACCCAATAGATGCCTTGGCAAAGTGAGCCAGGGGCTTCAGAGGAGTCAAGGCTATAGTAAGGCCAACACCTCATCCAGTGGTATGCTGGCGGCAGCTCACACCAGCTCCAGGGAGGTAACTATTAAATGTTCTGAAATTTTGTAAGCCAGTTGTTAACACAGCCATTAATAAAAATTAAATCAAAAGAATTAAATGAATTAAATAAATTATATTTTTGAAAGTGTAATAAACTCTCAAAACTCATTACTTCTAATTATAACACTTTAGTATTGCCTGTACTCTTGAAGTTGTTTGTGTATACTTTATCTGTGTGGTGGGAAAGCCATATAATGGTAGCTTACCGTGGGGCATCTTTGCCAGTTTTCATGATATAAATACTCCTTACCATGTCCATGTCCATGTCCATGGTAAGGAGTATTTATATCATGAAAACTGGCAAATACTACAAAATAGGGCCCCCATCATCTCCTACAAAGAGCCAGTTGTTAAAACATTTACCAGAGATGCCAGCATATGAGTATGCATGGGGAACCTCATTAAGATAAAACAAAGACAATAAGAGACAAGTTAAACTTCATAGATGGGGGTGGCGGGTGGTGTAAAGAAAAAAAAAAAAAAAGACTCCACAGATGGGGGAAAAAAAATCTGATGCTAGAAACAGTTTTCCCCTTGACTAATATTTCCCAAAACACAAGCTTTTGCAATACTCAGGTCCTTTGGGATTGCTACTATTCAAATAAACCTGTTTTATTTAGCTCCATGAATAAGGCCCTTCTAGCCAGAGAAGATATATTTTATATGCACACATAAAAATATTCTGTGTTTATGTAACACTTTCCTTTTAAGGACTCACGGCAATTCCACATGCTCTCTTTATTCTTATGAACACCCTGGGGAGGTAACTAGGTGGTAGAGGAAATAGGAAGGAATGAACAAAAAAATAGTTGAATTAGAAATCATGGCATTGCCTTGCCTCAGTACCGTAAACAAGCTTTTCCTCCCAGCGTAGGAAAGCCTAACTTCAGGACTATAAAGTGTCTTGCTCAAGAAGATTCTAGAATTGGACTCCCATCACTGGCATTTTTCCATTGTCATGGCCTAGAAGCAGGGAAAACCTCCCATTATCTCCCTTCTCTTTGCATTCCCTTGCTTTTTTGGCTTTAGCCCCTAACTTGGGCCAGAGCTGGAGTTTGCAGTCCAAGCCCATCTGACTCCACAGTCTCTGCGAGGTCACCAAAGGGCCAGCGGCAGGAAAGGAGACGGGCCTGCCAAGGAGCAGCAGGGACCTATGTTAGGGCTTGTTCCCATGTGACTCCAGTGGTCCCTGATGATCATTCCTGGGCTCCTCGCCAGTGACACCACTGTCCCCTCTGCACCTGCTGCACCGTCCCCCTGGGGATCCAAATGGCCTCTCTGAATGTGCTTGGCAATTCCTCCTGAGGCTCTGGACAATTTCAAATCGGTCCTTTGGAATACAAGTCAGCTTAACTTTAATGCTTGGTATCCTCCCCATTTACCCAGGATTTGTCCGTGCTGCAGAGCTGACACAGCTGCTGATAACGAAAGTTGGGGGAAAGAATTAACTGGGGTGTGTGTACGTGTGTGTATTTGTGTGTACATGTGCACGCATTTGCATATATGTGTGTCAAAAACAGTCAAACAGAAAGGCAAAGGGGCAGAAACAAAGAAACAGAGGCAGAAAAACAGAGAAGCCAAGAGTTACGGAGGCTGTGGGAATTCCTGAACCAAGACAATCTCTTACTCACAGTAGTTTTGTTTCTAAGAAGTTCATTGTTCATTTTTAACTGCTAGAACAGTAGACTTTCAAGTGAAAAATACCCTGGGCTCCACCTAAGCCAGCCCCTCACGTTGTGTGGTTGTGTGCTCCCCTTGACAACCTCTCTGAAGACAACCCTCAGGGGGAGTGCTCCCCTTGACAACCTCTCTGAAGACAACCCTCAGGGGGAGACTATCGCAAACAGCAGTGCCTTCAGGAGCACTTGTCTCTGGCCAAATATTGATGTAGGATTTTTCTTCTTGGTCACTTTACAAGCCCTGGGCCTCACTCAGCCATGCTGGTGTTCCCCAGCACACCTGGGTTATACCTTGTACCCGCATTTGGTGATTCCCAAGCTCTTGTACCACACCCAGGAAGAATGAAGACACATTGGACATTAAAGGGTGAGGAGGGCAGAGAATAATTTTATTGAATGATGAAAACGGCTTTCAGCAGAGAGAGGACATAGGGTTGGTCCCCCTACCCAAAGGCAGGAACATTCCTCATGTGGCTGGGCTGGGGCCTTTTATGGTCATGGGGTTTTATGGACTCAGAATGGGGAGTGTGTGCTGATTGGTTTGTGAGTATGCAAAAAAGGTTAAAGCAAAGACATCACTCAAAGGTGGGCACAACAGTATAGAAAACCAATTAGGAAAGAGTAGGTATATGTAAAATAGGTGAAGGGTGAGGACCAATCAGAGGAAAGCATGCCAAATATAAATTCTCAATCTGGACCAAGGATTTCACTTGCAGCTTGGCTTTCAGGCTTTAAACTCTTCAGCTTGGAGGTAGGCTTCACCAGGGACCACCCCTATCTGCCTAGGCATTTGGCTGCCCCCGTTGCTATCAATATCACTGCATACTCAGATTGCCAGACCCAGCCAAGCCTGAAGAAGACTCACCCCCACTCGCACCTCCAATCTCAACGAGGCTTCTTAATTGCCACAAAAATGGTCTCAGCTGTCCTGCTGCTTTCCTCAGCAAGTGGGGGAGTTCTGAGGTGCTTCCTAAAGGCCCTCAGACTGAGCTTGAGTGCCTTTGAAGCAGTCAGGGATCCACACTGGACAACTAAAACAAACAAGTCAATTAAGTGGAAAGTCACTCCCTTGGGAGGCAGGAGACAGGCTGTAATCTCCATAATCCCATCTAACTTCAGTGGGTCTGTGCTCCTCTCTGAGATGCCAAGTTGTGAGTAGTCACAGTCTTTCACTCCACAATCAATGACTGAGCCCCTGCTGAATGGCAAGGACTGCCCTGGGCACTGAGGACTCAATGGCTATAAAAACAAAAAGCAAAACGACCAACATGGACCCAGGCATAGTGGGCTTATAGGAGATGCTCTCTGATGTCCCTTCTCATCTAATATTCTCTAAATAATTCCTAAGTGGCAGGAGGACTTCCCTATATCTCCCCAGCTAATGAATTCAGCCCCTACTGAGTAAGAGATCGGTTTGTTTTCTTTACATTTGAGTTCTCAAACTTAACTACTTTGCACTTGCAGTGTGGGTGTCTGAAATGTTAATTGAGCCTCACCACAGCCCCTGGAGAGAGGTAAGTGTTGCAACATCTGCCACAATTTAAAACACTTACTCAGGTGCCTGTCTGCTCAGGGTACCCTATGCGCTAAGTCAAAGAGGCACAGGCCAGCTGTCCAGAAGCTGCCAGAAACCCTGGAACTCGCCCACACAAAGGACAAACAAGCAGCTGAGCAAATTCTGATAGAATGGTACTGTCAAGCAAATAAAGAGAATGCAAATGAGGAACTGGTGAAGAGGCCACCCTTTGAGAAGATGGAGGTGAGAGGGGAAGGAGAGGAGTTAGCACACGCCAGGCAACGGAGTGGGGCTAATCACTCACTCTGCTCTCTCCATCAGTCCGGGGTTGCCAGGGCTTTGAATGGCAGAGAAAAGAGAGTGGAGAGAACTGGGATGGGGGGACACAGGGCCCTGGCCCTCAGTGACTGCTCCCCAAAGGTATTAATTAGATATCTCTGCAAAACAGCAAAACCAGAGTAAAACCTCCCCCAGGACTTCACTCACACAATGACCAAGCTCTTTCACCAAGCCCTCCTGGGTCCCTCCCTCCCCACTTTTACATCTTACATAAGGAGGCTTCTATTGTGCTAATATCCAAGGAAAAAAGTGACTAAGGGTGAGTGTGCGACTAAGGAAAATAAAGAAGGAAGAGAGCCTCCAAGGCTTGCCCCCACCCCCAAGTTTCTTGGCTCACTCCACGATTCCGTCAGTTCGCAGGCTCTGACATAAAAGGCAGGAAGCTACATACGCTAAACAAAGCTCCTTAGATGTCAGGAAATTAACCTGGGAAATCGGAGCCAAGAGAGATTAAAGGCATTGCAGGCCGAGTTCAAAAACCACTATGGCGTTACATCAAAAGCTGTTTTCTGGGCACCCCAGGCTCAGCTCTGCCAAGCTGCACATCCCGAAAAACCTGGCCACAAGGCTGGCACGCCTGTGTGGTGTGCATTTTCCCTGCCACAAGACTGAATCCTCACTCAGATCTACAGCTTTTGACTCTTCCTGTCGTAAGAGTCTGGCCTGCCTGCCGTAGGCAAGTCTGCGCTGAGAAGAGCGGCTTGCCGCCCTGGCTTCCTTATAAGGGAAGAAGATCGCACACCTAACCTCAGAGGGGGTCCAACGAGTGGCCCCAGGGAGAGGAAGAAAGTCCTTAAAAGGAGAGAGAGCCCTGCTAGCTTCAGCTGCACTCACACTGAAAAAAAAAAAAAAAGAAAGGAAGGAAGGAAGGAAGGAGCACTTACACTGAAAAAAAAAAGAAGAAAAAGAAAGAAGGAAGGAAGGGAGGGAGGGAGGGAGGAAGGAAGGAAGGAAGGAAGGAAGGAAGGGAGGGAAAGAAAGAAAGAAAGAAAAAGAAAGAGAAAGAAAGAAAGAGAAAGGAAGGAAGGAAGGAAGGAAGGAAGGAAGGAAGGAAGGAAGGAAGGAAGGAAGGAAGGAAGGAAGGAAGGAAGGAAGGAAAGGAAGGAAGGAAGGAAGGGAAAGAAAGAAAGAAGAAAGGAGGTGAGGCAGCCTGGGATCCCTGACCCTCCCAGCTAAGAAAACAAACCGCCTGGTGGAAGGTGAAAGGGTCAGAACAGAACAAACCAGAGAATTGTGAGAATCATTATTTATGTCCGCAGCAATAACACTGTCTCTTTAAGCCTCAGTTTCATTATCTTTACAACAAAGGAGGTTCTAGCTAAGATATCCTGGAATTCTTGAACAATCTAACATTTAAATGGAATGAAATTGTCAGGGGGCTTGGTACAACACCATCTCATTGTATCTCCAGCAGTGAGTGCTAACCCCATCTCATAGAGGAGAAAACTGAGGCCCCATGTCACATATCTGGTAGAGAGAAGAGCTAGTGATTCCAGGCCCAGTGCTCTAGGAGGGCAATGGTGGAACAATAGTATTGTTCCTAAACTGCATCAAAGGGCATTTGCAAGAATAAGCTCAAAGTGTTGCTATTCCTGTTTCTTGTTTTGTTTTGTTTTTAAACTGGAGAGCAAGTGAAGGTAAGAGGGGAGCCATTAATTGTGTCAGCCTTTTGGGAAGTGGAACACTCAGATATATAAGCCCCACGGTAGCCTCAAAAGAGTGCAAAAATCTCTTCTCAAGTCTATAAAAGTGAAGTTAGTTGTATTAACCGGAAAGGAAAACTGTGAGAGAATATGACTCATTTGTTCTCCACCCATAACACCTTCAGGAACCTGCCCTGTCCCTAATCTGAGTGGGGTGGCCCCCAGAGGCCACATGATGCCCATCCAGGGCTGACGGGGCTGCAGTCACCCAGCTGAGAGAAAATCAGAGTCACTCTCCCACAGGAATTCTACTGAGACTTAGAGAGTACAGCCAAGGAGTCTGTGAGCCTGAATCCATGCAACGACTGTGTCAGTAAAAGCTCCTCCGAGGAACAGAGTCAATAGGATGTAGTTCATTGTATGTATATACGATATAAATATGCATCACATGTGTGTGGGAGGGGGAGAGAGAGAGAGAGATTTTATAAAGAATTGATTCACATGCTTATGGAGGTTGGCTACAAAGTCCCAAGATCTGCAGGTGGCGAGCTGGAGGCCCAGGAGAGACCTACCTGAAGTCCAAAGGCAGGAGAAAAGGCAATGGCTGACAGGCAAGGGGAATTCTCTCTTCCTCAGGGGAGGGTCAGCCTTTTTGTTCTATGCAGAGCTTCAATGGGATGGGATGAGACCCACCCACGCTAGGAAGGACCATCTTCTTCACCCAGCCTGCACATTCACATGTTCATCTCTTCCAGAAACACCCTCAGAGACACATACAGAATAATGTTGACCAACTCTGTGGGTACCCCATGGCCCAGTCAAGTTGACACATAAAATTAACCATCACCATCACATAGAGAGGGGCCAGGTTAGCACAGCCACAGCAGCAAGGCAGATGGAGGCAAGACTGAGTGAGGAAGCTGCAGGGTTGCTGGGAAAGCGAGCTTCCAGAGAGGAACATGGAACATTCTCAGTGAGAAATGGAGATGAGAGGCAGACGGGGTACCAGAGGCTGGAAGCCTTTCCAGTGCACAAGATTCCCCTTTATCCTTCCAGTCCCTAGTTCTAAACCGAACTGCTTCGAGTGGGTTTCTCTTTTGGATAACTGCACAACCTCTGATTAGAACAAGAACATCATGGATCTCCTTGAATTTTATTCTCTAACTTTAGCCCCATTCTCTAACTTTAGACCAGCCACTTACCAAGTGATAAACTATACTGCATGTCATGCACTGCCAGGTTAAATACCACATACTCTTCCTTCTTAGATCATTTACATTTATGGTTTTGACTTCTTGCAAGCAACCACGTGATTAAAATAAAATATTTCCATGAGGGTTTGATAAAGTATTTTGATCTATAAGGCTTAGGTTTAATGAGTGAGCTACTCAACTCCTGAGGGGTCCATCCATCTCCCCAGCATCCACATCATCATACCTTTTTTGTTTTCTACTCACTGTTCTTTCAGCATTATCTGGGGGATATCAAATGTTAAGAGGTTTTCCTTAATTTGAGAATGTGTGACGGCCCAGTCTGAATTTCTTGCAAAAAGTATAGGTCTGCTATACAATGTTACTGACACAATTTTTAGAAATCTCTGTCTCTTCTCCTATGAGCTCTTGGAAGGACATGGCCCAGGCCTTACACAATTTTGTGGCCCTTATACCTTGAATACAGTACCTGGGACCTTATAGGTGCACAATGCATTTTTTGGTTAATTCTCTCAAATAGTTCTCATAAAAAGTCCACCAAGTAGATCACATTATTCCCTGTTGCATTAATTTGTTTAAACTAAGTGATGCTACAACAACATACAACCCGAAAAATCTAACATTTGTCTCAACAAAAGTTTGTTTCTCACACATGCCACACATGCGTGATGGGTCAGCTGCAGCCCTTGTCCACGCCTTCTTTGCTCCAGAACTCAATAACAGAGAGAAATGGAGACGGCAGAACCAACAATGTCTCTTAAAGCATCTATACAATAGTGGCACAATTCCTCGTACTCACTTTTGCCAGCCAAAGTAAATCTCATAGCCAAGCCAAGCCTGACGTCAATAGGGCAGGGATATACAGTCCTTCGCCAGGAGGAGGGAGGGGTGCCAGAAATCACATGGCCACACCTAGTACGACGCGACAAGGATGCATAATCTTCCCCCAGACAGAGACAGCAAAATGAGAGTGCTAGTACTACACAGCACACCGTCTCCTAAAGAAACTGAGGGGAAGCAATCTGCCTGATCAAGTAGCTCATTAGTGGCAGAATCAGCCCTTAAACATCGTCAGACTCCAGGTTTGAGGATTCCTTCCAGCACACCACAGCTGTTTCTAGGTCTCACTCTGGGACAGAAGCACCTGCCCTGATCCACGCTTTCTGCCACTCTCCAGGAATATTCACATCAAGATGTCCCACTCAAACATTTGGCCCTTGAATGTTTTATTCATAAGGATCATATGTCCAAAGGAATCTGAGCAAGCCAAGTCAGACAAAATTAACAAGCGTAAATTAAGGAATGTAATAGAGCCAACACTGAAATTCTCAGTAAATGGAGTCATTTAAAACAGTTTTTCAGTTTAACCAGACTGAAGATCGAAAGGGGGTTGGTGGCACCTGAGAGGAACAAGAAGCTGTCACCACCCCCCTGCCCCGGGAGCAGAAGAGATGAATGACAGCACTGTCTGCTTTTGGCACTTTGGCGTGGTGTTAGCTGTGTCTCTCTGGCCATTGGTCAATTGCATCCTGCGGTAGCTGGAATGAGGGATCTGGGGAGGACAGGGACTAATGCCCAAGGAAAGCCTCACACCAGTCATTTTAAAAAGGTCTTAACCATGACCTGGTCAGCATTTCCAGAGTTAATTAGTCCCATCATGACAAACGACACCCAATCCCAAATGGGCACCCTGGTTGCCTGTGGTGAGTGACTTATTTATTTGCCTCTCTCTGGCCAGCAAGTTTTGTTCAAGAAAAAAAAAAAAAAAACCTGACCACAGGCAGATCCACAAATCTAGAAAAGAAATCAGAATTCACTGTTTTTCTGAATCATTTAATTTCCCTTAAGTTGAGTAGATGACATCTTTGGCCCTCAGACAGTGCGGATTATGAAAAGTCAAGCACTGTAACACTTGGCAGCAGAGGCTTTATGTAATACCTACTCCCCACCTCTGCCAATAACATTTTTAAGGAGATTTGGTTTGATTCAACTATACAAGGTAAATAATGAATCCAGCCTGCCCAGGATATATCAGGTTGCATAGTGTGATGAAACACATACCATCCTGAATGTTCTTCCAAAAGAACATGTACAGAAAATGCTGTCCTTCTGCCAGAATACAGGCTCCTTGCCAACCCCCGCCACTCTCCACCCTGAGACCAAACACTTAGCAAGCTGAAGCCTGCAGGCCACAGTGACTGGCTCCATGCTGCCTTGGGAAGCCCTACATGACCTCTGCATGGTCCTCCTTCGGTATGTGAAGTACACAGGAAACACCAGGACATTTTGAAGGGCAAAAGAAGGTTCAATGGGGCAATTTCCAAGGCATCTTGCTCCACTCTCGTAAGCAATTGGCAGGCTTTCTACAAGGACTTCTCAAAAGAGGATCCAGAAGGCAGGCTCAGCATTGCAGCCTGGCTGCAGGCCACAGTGTGGCAGACGCATGTATTCATGGGCATGTCAAATACATCACTTCAATACAAAATTCATAGGCCCAACATTCATCTGTGAGATTGAACGGTGGGTAGCTCAAAAGTGAGTCTTCTGAAAGCATCCTACAAAACACCCAAAGCTCCCGTTCCAGAATTGCTATAATTTCACGACTATGCAAGCTGTACTAATAGTACACAGGCAAAGGGATATAAAAAAGATTATATTAATGCTCAAGGGAGAAAAGCAAGATTATAAAGGACTTTGCAGAGCTATGTTCTGATAATAAACCAAGAGCATTTAGCACCCAACATAGAAAAAAATGGATTTACAGCCTAAGTCTTTTCTGTTTGGGGCTACAGCATCATTCTGTCATTCTAACCACATTTATCCTGAACCTCCCTACACCACCCGTTGCCCATGTACTGGCCACCATGCTGGGATCAACAAAGCTGAATGAGACACAGGACCTGATATTGTGGAGCTGACCATCTAGCAGGTGAGGTATGGATGGATGAAGCATCTTAGGACATCTAAAGAAAGAGATCACTCCTCTATACTGGCAAGTCCACAGACAGCTTTATGGAGACATTTGAGTAAAGTTCTAAAAAGGGACAGGGATGCAGCCATGTGGAATGGGGAGAAAAGAATTTATCAGCTGTGACCATGGATGTAGATAGAGATGTTTGGGCCTCATCCAGATCCCCTCTCTGCCCTGTGGGGCTCCCATCTCCTGGCTGCTGGGACTTTGGTTGTTCTCTCCTCACAGCTGCTCCCCTTTCCTGGAGGTTTGCCCTTGTCTGACCGGAACACTCACCAGGGAGGTTAACCGCATTTTCCCTCTGGGGATGGCCAACAGCCAGTGATGGCACAAAGGGCCAGCCCCCTTGCCTCGAGACAGGCAAACTTCTGAAGTGGGCTCATGAAGAGACTACCCCATCCCCACAGTGGACAGAGCTGAGGCTCATCTCCACCTGAGATATGATTTTCGCGGAATTCCTTCTCCTCTTCTGTCTTGCTCCTCTCACTCCCTAGTAGATATTTCCTGAGAACACCTCTTCAGTAAAGCACACACATCCAAATCCTGTCCGAGGCTTTGCTTCTAGGAGCCCAACATAAGGCAGTAGGCCCCTGGCTTTCCCTCATGCAGCTGCACAGTTGCACTAACAAGGAATTCCTGAGGTGGCCTTCTAGAACCTCTGTAACCCCCTATCCTACTCCACCCTTACCCCTCTGCTTCATCCGAAACTGACCCCTCGTTCTTTCCCCACCTCATGTCTTATTTTTGTTAGAAAAGCTTACTTCCCACTTACCCATTTCTTTCAAGATCTAACTCAAGTTTTACTTATTCCAAGGTTTCCCAGGCTAGACTCTACCCACGCCCCTTACGTGTGTATTTTTTAACCACTTAAGAGATGTGCCAAAGCATGTATCCATTTTTATTTTTCAGACAATTAGATCAGAACTTAATCATCCAAATCGATGTTGTCACTTTCAAAATACTCATCTTGGGGGATTAATCACTTCCTTCAATGCAGCCACTGCCCATCATAATTTAGGGACTCCTCTTTGGGGTTTGCCCTCAGCGTATGCATCACCCACTGTTGAACATGGTAGCCTACAGCAATGTCTCAGAGGTTTTAGAACGTCATTCAGAACAATGACTCGTGATTGCAGGTTACTGAGAGCACACACATAGATATTTTGTAATTACACAATTTTTTTTACACATCTCCAGCTGTCCTTTGTTGAGTGAAACCCTTCCTCTCGTTATGCTGCTCTAAATCCAACCAATTCCAGTGATGGCAAATGGTTTCTCTGTGAAAGTGACTTTTCTTTCCTCTTTGAGACGTTTGGATCCATGCCTGATGAGTAATGTAGGTACTGATTCATTCATTCAACAAATATTTATTGAATACTTTCCACATGGCAAACCCTGTGCTACAAGTGAGGCTATAAAATCAAATAAAACATGGTTTTTACTCACATGGGGTTTAGAGTCTATCTGAGGAAAATAACAAGTCAATTGACAATGTAGTACAGTGCAGTAAATGCTATAGAGAGATACACATGGGTCTATGGAAGAGAGAGGAGTAAAGGGAGGCTGGAGGAGCAAGAAAGCTTCTGGAGGCTATGTTTTAAAGGGCAATTCAGAGTTTTCTAGATAAAGAAGTTTCATGGGGTCAATGAGAACAGGGACTGCTCATAGGAAGGCACAGATAGAATTCTGAAGCAGAAAAACATTCGAGACACTTCCTGTGAAGGGTGGATTTGGCAGAATGAGCATAGACAAGAGAGGTGGTCAGGCTATCTAGAAGCCAAGAAGTGTTTATCTCCAGAGCCATTGGAAAGCCACTGAGGGATCAGACTGGGGTAAAAACCAACCAACAAACCAAACCCATGTAGCGTGACTAACAACTAATGAGTCATTTAATGTGCGTGCCAGTACTTCTGCACATGTGCCATCCTGATAAATCCTTCAACATCTCTGTGAGAGGCACATGACTATCCTCACTTTCCAGAGGAGGAAACAGAGACTAGGAAAGTTTACTTACTTACTCAAGATCACACAGGTAGTAAGTAGCAAAGTTGGGATTCAAATCCTTGACTCCAAAGCTCAGGATGAGTCTCTAAAAGAAGTCCAGCAAAGGATAAGAACAAATAAGTCATGTGAAAGGAAAAACTTCAACCAAATTAAATTTAAAGGAGTTTAATTGAGCAATGAATGATTCGTGAATCTGGTAGACCCCAGAATCACAACCAATTGAGAGAGACTCCAGGGGTGCCTCGTAGTCAGAACACAAATTTATAGACCAAAAAAAGGGAAGTGACAGACAGAAATCAAAGGTGAGGTACAGAAACAGTTGGATTGGTTACAGGTCTGCCTTTGCCTTACTTGAACATAGTTTGAACACTCAGCAGTGTATGAGTGGTTGAAGAATGACTGTTAGGATTGGCCAAGACTCCGCTATTGTTACAGATGCTTACTCCTAAGTTAGGTTTTCAATGTTGTCTACCTATTAAATTGGTTGCAGTCCGTCCACAAGGACTCAAATACGGAATATATGCTCAATCCATATTTAGTTTGCTTTAACAATCATTTAAAAAGAACTTTAAATTCTACATAAATTTACAATGTTCAACTAAGGCACAAGTCAAAGCACTGGAAAGTAAAGCAATAATACTGAACCATTGTATACCCATTTAACTAACAGAAAACCTTAGTCATCATGTGCAATGCTGTCTACTTTGCATTACTCAACTGGTATTAATATATTGATGGTCCTATTGTAAATAGCCATACATCTTTTGGAAAACAATATTAATAATATATACCAAAAGTCAACCCTCTTTTAAAATGTCCGTCCTCTTTTACCCACCTCTAGGAATGTATCTCAATAAAATATTTCAAAAGGAGACAAAAAGTTTATCATTGCAACATTATCTTGAATAGTGCTAAACTGAAAACAATTTAAATGTAGAGTGGTAGCACAATGGTTTGGTAAATGATCATACAACAAATCAATGGAATATTGTGTAGTCATTTAATATGATCTTTATGAGGATTATGTAACACTATGGGAAAATATTTATAAGAAGTAAACTGTCACGTGAAAACACAGAATACAGAACACTATTGATATTCACAAGGTATACAGCCGAATATCTCTGCAAATTCCCATATAAGTGGAAACCATTGTAGCATACAATTTTCCCTTTAAAATGCAATAGCTGAAAATGTTAAGTAACCCCTCAAGACTCTTAAGGAGTCTATAAACTCAGGATTTGCTTATAAAGCTATAAAAATAACTTCTGCCAATAAAATAAATTCTAGATTGCATTATATTACATCATTAGGCTACTTAACTAAATTTACCTAAATCTGCAAAGAAACAACATCTTTACCACGTCGTGAGAGTTCCTTGCAAGCTTCACATGAAAGCACAAAAGTCGTGTTGAAATGGTGGGCTGAACTCGCTTACTGACTGTGATTCTTCCTTGCACACCAGCTTTTTGTGTGTGTGTGTGTTTTGAGACGGAGGCTCGCACTGTCGCTCAGGCTGGAGTGCAGTGGCACGATCTCTGTTTACTGCAACCTCCGCCTCCCGGGTTCAAGCAATTCTCCTGCCTCAGCCTCCCAAGTAGCTGTGATTACAGGTGCCCACCACTACGCCCAGCTAATTTTTTGCATTTTCACTATGTTGGCCAGGCTGGTCTCGAACTCCTGACCTCGTGATCGGCCCCCATCAGCCTCCCAAAGTGTTGGGATTACAGATGTGAGCCACCACACCCAGTCCACCAGCTTTAAAATCTAGCCATTTCCAAATCAAAGCTCTCAAAATTACAAACCACTGTGATCTTTGAAGTCCTAGGCAAATAATTGAAATTGAGAATGTCAAGTTCAAGAATGCTTCCAGTCTACTTCTGTTCATAAGTACATATGCATTATGATTACAACAATTTGAAAATGTAGACATACAGCCAAAGCTGTCCGGAAACATAAAAAATCAAGACAATTGTACTTGGGTGAAAGAAATCTAGGTAGTAGTTTTCTTTTAAATCATTTCTAAGTATTGTATATTTTTTCACAATAAAATGCATACAAACAATTTATTACCCTGTTGTCATATTCTTGTAGGTTAAGCCCCGTTGCCTTTAACCCACTGATATTTTATAGTTTGTAATACATTTGCAGGGTTTTGGGGTTGCAGTAAATGGGTAAAGCCTGGAGAATTAAGCAAGAACTGGCTGTAGAAGTAACCACATTATGCTTCCTATCTGTATCCCTTGACATTCAACCAGGGATGCCAAAATCAGTGGTGTCTTTGCACCCACATACACTGGTAAGATGCACTAATACCTTGTTTTCAATGTGGGACCAAGGCTCATTCACTCAAATGACAAAACATGCCTATGATTTCTGTGACCTCGCTGATTGATTCGACAGGAACTACAAGTTACATTCAGTGGTTTGATCCATGTGACACTAGGAGGGAGGAAAGAAGGGAGAGGCAGAAAAGATAGAAGGAGGGAAGGAATCATGTATTCATGCTAACATGCACTGCAAACCAGTTTTCTTTTTCTTGTTTTTCACAGATCCTAAAGTTGACCTCCAGATAACATTCTGTCACATGCATGTGCACCAGAGATGGGAAGAACACACTGAATGGGTGAGAGTAGCTCAGCCTACACTTTAGTATGCAAAATAGTCAGAGGCAGAGTCTGATACTGTTCCAGGGGAGACTCAGTCATACAGGGACACTTAACTGAGAAAATGAATTATATTATTCAGCTTGGGCTGCCATTACAAAATACTATCGACTGGGTGGCTTAAACAACAGAAATGTATTTTCTCACAGTTCTGGAGGCTGGAAGCCCAAGATCAAGGTGATAGCATGGTCAGGTCCTGGTGAGGGCTCTCTTCCTGCTTGCAGACTGCCGCCTTCTCACTGTGTCCTCACATGGGGAAAAGGAGAGAGCAAGCTCTCTGGTGTCTCTTCCTCTAAGCACACATATCCAATCGGATCAGGGTGCCACCCCTAGAACTTCATTTAACCTTAATTACTTTCTTAGAGGCCCTATGTCCAAATACAGCCACACTGTGAATTAAAGCTTCAACATGAGTTTGGCAGGGACACAAACATTCAGTCCATAACATGTATGTTTTCTGTTTTTTCAGGAAGAACCACAACAGTTTAGGTGCATGAATTCTACAATTTATAAAAACTCATTGTTTTTTCACCTAGTATACATAAGAACTGAATAATAACAAAGAGAAAGAAATTCTAGTGTTAAAGAATAAACCAGAAATCTCCTTAAAGGAACACCAGTAACAAAACCTGGTAGTGGAGGGAAATAGCAGAAATTACATATTTTGCTTGGATCTTGAAAATTGTGAATTCTCAGTGAAGTTCAATTTTCACTTTTTAATAATGGAACTCTATAACATCTTAAAACTCTGGGTTTGTGTATTTTTATTATCAACTCTATAAATTCAATAAAGAAGTGGCATAAAGGCTCAGGACAAGAAGAGGGGAGAAAAGAACAGTTAAAAATTTGGGAAATATTAGCACTTCATTCTTTACCAAGTTGTCACTCTGTCACTGCAGGGGTGAGGGTTGGTGAAAAGTACTAAGCAGACTAAGATTGCACCCCAGAGAGCCCAGGCTTATACAAACAGCACACGTCCCCCACTAAATGACATACTCAACTAATAACTACTGAATATTGCCCATTGGCCAGACACATCCAACCCTTATCCCACTGCGTCCTCAGATCTGCCACCTTACAGATGAAGAAATGGAAATGTAAACAAGTTAGGTGACTAAGAACAGAGTGTAATGAGCATCGTGGTTGACTCCCTGCCATTCATACACATCATGCTAATATAAAGTAATCAGGCTACATGATGCCCAGCCAAGAATGAATTCAAGAATATTCCTGGGATATATTTCTGCTGGAAGTCTCCCAGGGAACGTTTCCCTTTCCTGAGCACAGGCTCCCCAGTCAGAGATCTCTCTTCTTCAACTAGCAACAATGTGAATGCATTCTGCTCCCAAGGAGAATAACACCAAGGATGGCAAACAGGCAAGGGGGAAAGATGGCAAGTGTCCTTGATGACACCACTGAGCTGCCAACCCCACCAACCCACAGCCAGCCCAACTTCTGGACTTCATGTTATGAGATAATAAATTTCCTAAGTGCCTGTGCTGGTATGAGTCAGGTTCTCTTTCATTTTCATCAAAAGCATCTTGGCTGATACAAAAAGCCAGAATCCAAACCCAGGTCTGTGTGATTACCAAGAACCTACTCATTCCAAGAGTTTTCTAGTCTGTCTCTGGTATGCATAAAGTCCCGAAGGGTTTCCAAGTCAACAGCTGCAGTGGTCCTGGAGTCAGACAGACTTGGACTAAATCCCAGATCTGCCACTAATTAGCTGGGTGATTGTGGGCAAATTACCTCTCCTTTTTATGCCTGTTACCTCATCTGAAAAATGGGGATAATCATTGCACCTGCCACAAAGAGCTGTTTTAAAACCAAAGGAAATTTCCACACAGTCGCTGTTCAGTGATCATTAGTTTTCACGAGCAGGGGAACTGAATGACTTTTGGTGGCTAGATTCTTTTGATCAGAATCTTTGTAATGTTTTGAATAGAGCAACATTTACTTTCTCTGGAAATATCACATCTATGCCAAAATAAAAATACAATGTGGCCAGGCACGGTGGCTCACGCCTGTAATCCCAGCACTTTGGGAGGCCAAGGCGAGTGGATCACCTGAGGTCAGGAGTTTGAGACCAGCCTGGCCAGCATGGTGAAACCCCGTCTCTAGTAAAAATACAAAAATTTGCTGGGCATGGTGGTGCGTACCTGTAATCTCAGCTGCTCGGGAGGCTGAGGTAGGAGAATCACTTGAATCTGGGAGGCGGAGGTTGCAGTGAACCGAGATTGTGCTATTGCACTCCAGCTGGGCAACAGAGCAAGGCTCCATCTCAAAAAAAAAAAAAACAAAACAAAACAAAAAGAAACAAACCAAAAAAAACACAATGTTTTCTTAATGTTTGAAATTGTCTGAGCTTTTGGCTTTTTAATTAGAAAATGCCTCATTCTTTATTGAAAGAACACATCATTCAAAAAAATATTTGAAATGTCACCCATAGTATCATGCTGCCTAATTAAACAATTTTTTTTTATATTACCTCTGGCATGTAATAGTCACATACCTACAATTGTAGTGAACATACTGTTTTGCTTACTATTATTTTCACTTAAATTATAGCATATATCAACATGTTCTTTATAATTATTTGCCTTAATAGTTTTATAAGATTGGTATAATTTACTATATATTCCACCTAGGATTAATATTCTTGACATAAATTACTTTCTTATTTTTTATCTTTGAGATGATGCAGCAGTGATCATTTTTGTTTATATTTTGTTTTCTGTGCATTATTTCCCTAAGAGAAAATTCCGAGGCATGCAGTTCTGGGTCTAGGGCTATAAATTGTCTTAGTGCCTCCTGCTATGTAATTCTCTCCAAAAGGAATGTTCCAGTTTGTCATGTGAACTTTATCTTAACTACTCAAGACTGAAATTGAGTTCCTCTAAGCAGTTACCTGGTTTGAAATATCACAAGAGCCTTTATACTTTGGGGAAATCAGTATTTTGATTGCCTCGCCATGGGTTTCAAGCTTTATAAGTGAAATTCTGCTTTCCTCACTTGAGGGACTAAAAGTTCCCTCTTGAACCAATCAGTCTTATTTTTCAAAGGCTGTGAACTTTTAAAAGCCTGTCTGGTTTTATCTCCCTATTCTTCTTCATGACTCTGACTTAATTATCATAGACCCCCAAGGATGCCTAAGTGCCTCAAGGACACCATTTTAAATGGATGATCAAACCCAACTTCCTACTTCTCTGTGAGGAGCACGTTTCTAATCTGGGAGTGAGTTGTACAGTCACTCTGTCCAGATGGAGTAACACCGGTTTCCTCTAGCAAAAGCCTAGGTCCTTGGAAAACCACTGACTGCTTCATGAATTCCTTGGACATTAATTGGTGAAGTAACTAAGAAAAAATGCACCCCACACAAAGCTTATTGTGGACCCCTCCTCACTCTCTCATGTAGCAAAACCAGCTAAGCTTCTTTTCCCTTTGAGCAGGACAATGGGTTTGGCTGTGCCAGGATGAGTCTCCTGGGGGTAGAGAAGGCCTGTGTATTTTCCTCTGGTGCTAAATTTGCCTGACTCCAGGGCAGGTGCCTCCAAGTCATAGGCAAGGGGGTTAACACACTTGGATGCTCCTAAAGGGACTTTGTCCCACCTGCTGTGAGGTCTTTCCACCTTCTCATGTTTCTAACATGACCATAAAATCAAATGTAAATGCAAACATTAAAATGCAAGGCACTATGACTAGGTCTAGGGTAGTCATTCAGGTGATGTGGAGCAGGCTTATGTTTTTTTCCCCCCTCCAGATTATCACAGACACGGGAACACAACATTTAAACGCCCTGGAAGAATTTCAAAAGTATGTCTAGAGATCCTAACGGAGTCACAAACCCCAGATTACGACACACATCAAGTTTGAGGGTCTAGAAACTTTTTCTGGAAAAGGTCAGATAGTAAATAATTTAGACTTTGGG
Source organism: Theropithecus gelada (assembly GCF_003255815.1). Taxonomy (NCBI): domain Eukaryota; kingdom Metazoa; phylum Chordata; class Mammalia; order Primates; family Cercopithecidae; genus Theropithecus; species Theropithecus gelada. Next base: position 75,412,992 of record NC_037685.1, read on the forward strand.
GGTTATATGGTCTTTGTTCTAACCAGTTCTACCACCATGAAAGCAGCCATGGACATTTTGTAAGCAAATGGGGCAGAGAATTTTTTATTTCTTATAGAGACATGGTCTTGCTATGTTGCCCAGCCATGTTCCAATAAAACTTTATTAACAAACACAAGCACTGGATTTGGCCTGAAGGCTGTAGTTTGCCAATCCCTACTCTACTTACTATGTGAATGATAAGATGGGAAGACCTCCTGACTATCAGCTCTGTATTCTCCCTATTTTCAGTTTGTGTTTGGTTCATATCTTCAATGTACGTCTTTATCATGGGATTTAGGAAGTGGATGTTCATTCAACCAAACATATAAGATTTTTTGTTGCCTTCAGTTCTGTTCTTAATTAGCCCTGTCTCTGTTAAGTATGACTCAAGACTACATTTCTTGATAACATAGATGAAATTGGTTAAGAAAATTAAAAATTAGAAAGAGGCAGGCACTACAAATCAATTTTCAAGAATTTGTGGTGGGCAATTGAATCCAGCCTTTTCTTTGAGATGTGAGCAGGCTCTGTTTTCAATGGCTTCTCTGGGTATAAGTAGACTTGAAGGCAGGGAAGCTGTCTGATGCAGCAGAGAGGATGTGATGCTCAGAGGTAATTATTGGTGCCACCAATATCTGGCTGTGTGACCTTTCCTTGCACAAGTTATTTAATTTCTCTGGGACCTGGTTTCCCCTTATATAGAGTAAGGGATTTGGATTAGATGAATTGGATTAGATGAGTCCTAAATCTGCTGAAGCTTTGAACATTTAAAATTTTGTGTCAAGTAATCTATGCTAAGAACTTTACAACATGTGAGAAAGCAAGTGATTTAGAGAGAGTTCTGCCTCTTGTGAAGCTCAAATGCACATCCTATGACAGCTTCTCACTTTGGTTTTCCCTAAAACCAGCACATTTTAGTCATCTTAGGAATCTCAATTATTATGAAAAGGTTCCTGACTTAACAGGGACAGATTTTCATAAACACAGAAGGGTGGGGGTGTTAGAAAACTTTACTAACAGAAGGTACTTCAAATGGAGAAATATAGTGGGTGTTTTAGTCAAGGTTATCCAGAAAAACAGAACCAATAGAATATAGAGACATATATATGTAAGAGGAGATGTAGGAATTTGTTCATGCGATTATGGAGACCAAGAAGCTCCATCGTCTACCACTGCAAGCTGAAGACCAGGAAAGCTGGTGGCATAACTCAGTCAGAAGGCCTGAGAGTGGGGGGCAAGGAGGTGAGAAAGAGGATAGTGACAGTGTAAGTCCCTGTCTGAGTCCAAAAGATGGATATCTCAGCTCAAGCAGAGAGAGCAAATTGGCCCCTTCTTCACCTTTTTGTTCTATTCAGGCCCCCAAATAATTGGAAAATGCCCAGGTTTGTTGGAGGGCCATCTGCTTTATTTTGTTCACCAAGTCAAATGCTAATTTCTTCCAAAAATACCCTCACCGACTCACCAGAAATAATGTTTTACCAGCTATCTGGGCATCCGTTAGCCCAGTCAAGTTGACACATAAAATTAACCATCATGGTGGAAGAATGGAGGCATCACCCTAGAGTCATACTTCTGAATCCTGTTTTGGTTTGTACCAGTCTCCAATAGTTCATTAACAGTAAATACTACAGCAAATATATAATGAAGACATTTTCATTAAATACTTAAATTTTAGCATAGTATTTGATTTATACCCTTCAATTGATTGGTCCTTCACAACCATGGATCCATGGTTTAAAATGTGGTCAGGTTAAAATGGAAGAATAGTTACTATGGTAAACACAATGACTCAGACTAATCAAAGAATTCATATTGACAAGTGGGCTATAAAAATGTAGATACATCAGTCTACCATTTAGCCCAGTATTAACAATTTAGTTTCAGCAAAACATCACCTAACACGTGAAATCAGTGTTGTTAACTTGAATGTTATTGGTGGTGGTGTCTTGTTTGTATTTAATTAGTGTATTTTTTAATGTTTCTATAATAAACATAACCATATGAAATATATGGCTACTTTCATATATGTGCATTTTTATGTAATGCTATAATAAAAATAATTTAAATCAAAACTTGGGATCTGCAAGAATTTTTTTCAAAGATATTCATCACTCAGTTTCTCCAAACATCACAGTACATGAATATGAAGTTTATTTCTTCATATATCAGATGGAGATGATAATTGTTTATTTCACAAGGCTATTAAGAAGATGAAATGTGATAAGAGTTGAAAGAAGTCTGGAAAGTATAATTTGTTACATAAAATCAAGGAAGTAAAACAGTATTTACTATAAAACAAGCACAAGTAAAAAAACAAAACAGCTAGCCAGTATCTGCCTCCCAGCCTATGTGTTCAGGCCTCTTGGCAGAACTGTACTTACAGGTAAAGAGTAATGACTTATAACCTAGATGTGTTCCTTGGGGATTCCCATACATGCAGCAGAATTTAACCTGCCTCTTTGCATCTCTGTCTCTGTAAACACATAGAAACAAGTTTACTCAGGGCTCCTCTCAGCTATTTGGGGAAAAACCAGGTCCAGGGTAAATGCAGCTGCCTACTCATGAAACTGAAGCTTCCCAGAACTGTTTACAAGCACCTGATTACAGAAAAAAGCTTGAAATCTAAGCTGAAAAGCCTTTTGGCAAAGGCAGATAGGCAAGATTTTCTACAGCGTGGTCTTTAGCACCAAGGGGTCCAAATGGTCTGCATTTCCTAAAGCACTGCAAGCCAGTCTGGACTCAGGGAGGTGAATGCATGTGGGGCCTGCAAGGCAGGCTTCTAGACAGCTCAAAGCGTGAAGGACAGTGACGGGGAGCAAGGGAATACCAAGACATATCAGGATTTCTGCATGAAGCTACTCACTAACACCAAGGTATTGGTATTTACTAAAGAGAGGGTAGGTCACTTCCACCAATTCAAATAAAATTTGGGAAAGCCAAACATTACCTAGTAATTGCAGGAATTTAAAATGTGGTATCTAGCACGAGATTTGCCACTCTCTACTCAAGGTGAGTCAGTTCTTATTTCTTGGGTATCCAGAGAATGCCTAGGTACTTATTCCTGGCCAATAAAAGTTCTTAAAGCCCCCAAGAATTTTTTTCAATTTTACAATGAGGTTGAAGTATGATCTTTAATTTAAGATAGATATCCGAATTATACTAACGGCTTTTCTAAAAATCACTGAGTAAAACTAGTTTTTGCAATTATTGGTTCCTTCAATCTTCTCAAATGCATGACAAATTGCTCTAAGCCAGTGGATCGCCACATTGTGTCCGGAGCAGCCTACACTCCCTCTTCACTCTTTGCAAGCTGGGTGGTGAGTGATCCAGCTTCACAACCCCATCTTATTGCCTGCTTTCCTGAACCACTCCTGGTACCAACTCCTGCAGTTCAGTGGTGATTTTGGATTCTCCAGAAGCAAGCTCTGAGATAGAATTTGATGTACAGAGTATTTATTAGAGATCAACAGCTGTGGAAGAGATGGGGAGGAGGAAGATTTTCCAGAGGGGAAAACAAACCAATGCTGGCACAGCAAAATCTTGGCCAGCCCCACAAGGAGCTCACTGTGGAGGGCAAATAACCTATCAAGGTTGTTCCACATGGACCTGAAACGGCTAGGCTTGCATACTCACCTCAATCAGTCACTGGATGTGGGCTGTCCTCAGAGGAAGCAGCTTTCTGCAGCTCAGGCAAACCCTAAAGGAGTTGACAGCTTGAAGATACATGCTGATAACAAGGGCAACAAGCCATTCTTTGAAGGGAGGCTCTGGGCAATGCAATTTTGTATCCACCACAGTCCACCCCTTGCATTGCTGTGATCCAGTATGGCATATCCATTTGGGGGACAACCCCTTTAGGATTCATTCTAGTGGAATGAACTGTAGCCCCCAATTCTGCACCTGTTATCAAGACCACAGCAATAAGCAGCATTTCCCTTCACTGCTTCCCTTTCTTGATTCCTCTTATCTTCAACCACCACATCTGCTGACCCTAGTGGTTTCCTTGGTGTCATGAACCCAACTCTTTTTCCTGAAGAATTTGAGTCTCTGGCCACCATGACCTTTTCAGGCCAGAGTTGTAGCACTTTTTTATTTACCATCACAGTGGAGCAAGGGAATATCAAGATGTACCCAAGTACATCATCTGCAGGCCACTCATCTCCCTCCTGGCTCCACTGGGTAATGGGGTCCCTACTTTCCCTGCCAAGATGGTGACTCTGTTCAAGATGGTACCTAGATACCAGGAGTCCACACTTCCCAGTTGGCAGCCATAGCTTTATATTTAATGGAAATCTTATGTGTCCTCTTTTGGAGACCATAACCTCTAACCCTGAAGAGCCCAGATTTGTGGGAATGGGAAGGAAAAAGTTCCATCCCCCAACAGTGGGCTATTGGGAGTGACGGTAAATGTCACTATTATGTTTCTACCGCTTTTTTCCCCAGACCCATGTATTCTTCCCATTGTGAACATAGCACTACATAAAAATCTTTGATTCAATGTGTATCCTGGAGGATGGAGCCTTATCTTTGTAGATTATCATCTTTGAGCTGGCTCCATAACTCTGCCTGCAACAGACCATCCAAAAGATCTATCAGGCTAGCAGCTTCTGAGTGGCATTGTATACAGTATAACCAGTGGGTCCTATATTCACAGAGCCCTTTCTCACATGTCCTTGCTAAGAAAATGATTTCTGGTCAGTTGCCATATTGTATAGGATTCCATGTTGGTGGTTCAAAAACTCCGTTAAGTCCTCAGATATCAGTGCTGGCTGAGGACCTGAGGTCAAGAAAAAGAAAACCTATACTTAAAATTTGTAACTCCTATTAGAACAAATTTTTGACTCTTCCAGGAGCTCAATGTAATCAAGTTGCCACCAAATGGTTGGCTCCATACTGAGGGCCCAGAGTTCATCTCTGTTGCTGGCAAGCTAATATTTGGAAGCCGCAGTAAGTAAATCAGCCTTAGTAAGTGGAAGCCCATTCTGTTGGGTCAATATGTACCCTCCATCTTTTCCACTACGGTTACTCCATTCGTATCCATCAGGCCAGCACTGGGATCACCGATGATCAAATTGGACTGATGATGACTGGCTCTGCCATTCTGCCCACTTGGTTTCTTAGCGCCTCTTCTGTGGTTCTCAGGAGGGCTTCAAACATGATACAAACATCTTCATACTTTGATCCCACACAGGTATGTCTTCCATAAAGGGGTCTCTACTCCAGACATTATTTTAATCTTTCCCTTTCCAAGCTTGACCAGCCATCCAGTCTATTCACCACTGCCCAGAAGTTCATATATCTATTCTAACACCTGGCCACTTCTTTTTCCACATCAAGTGGATGACCAGTGCACCACCTGAAACCCCACCCATTGGGAGGATTTTGCCTAGTCGCCATCTTTCAAGACCACTCCCAAGTGAGGCCGAAATGCCAGTGTCATCCATTTCCAGTTGACAAGCACCCACTTAGTTGACCTCGTGTAAACCAATGGTGAATTTTTCCTGCTCTGACAACCGATGGTAAAGGATTCCCCATACGGTTTTTGCTGACACATGTAAAGGACCTGACATTACATATGATCAACTTAGGAGTTAGATATATAGTCATGATAAAGTCACTTTTCCATCTTGTGCCTTTATTTTGGATCTGTATTTAAAAGGTGCTGGAAGAGTCCTCTCTGCTCTATATTCTTCAAGAAGGCATGAGGATTAAGATCATACCTGTGAAGTGTTTGTGACCTTGGAAGGAAGAACCTTGCAGAGAGTCATCATCACTGTTAAAGCTGGGTTTGGCAAGGCCTGCTGAGATTTCCTTTTAGTGTTTAAACAAGGGATGGGTGAGGTTCTTAAAAAAAGAAAGAGAGAGAGAGAAGCCAAGGCAGGATACAAGGATGTGCCCAGACAGTGCCTGGTTTGTATCAGTAAACAAATGCCAAGGTGGTGACTAGATGTCCTGGGGCTGGTGGGCAGCACTTCAGTGATGTCTGCTGGTGGGGTTGCAGTTGACTGACCCTGTTCATCCTTGAAGTCAGTAGGATTCCCATGGAGATCTATATGCAGGCTGTGTGTGTGTGTGTGTGTGTGTGTGAGTGTGTGTGCGCATGTGCACGCACGTGTCTTTGGAGGACAGACGAAAGGACAAAGGAGAACCCATTTTCCCTACTTCTCTTTCATGCGTTTGATGGTCTATCCCACTCCAGTTGGTAACAGTGTAATAACCACCCATTACGAGAACTGTTTTAACTTCTACCCATTGTTTTAAGACTTTGTGCTGAGTGCTCTCAGGCAGCAAAAGGCTACACTACATGGGCCTGGCTTTGAGGGGACTTCAAACAAGCCAGTGCAGAAAAGCGAAATGCCTCCCACTGGGTCGCACTTCTCCAACACTCATGTGCACATGAATCACCTGGGATCCGGTGAAAATGCAGACTCTGACTCAGGAGGCCTGAGTGGGGCCTGAGTCCTGTGTTTCTAACAGAATCCCAGGCAGCAGGATGCTGTAGTCCACAGACCCCACTGTGAGCAGCGATGAACCCAGGCTGAGGGGAAGAAGGGTCTTGGAAGTCAGGAGCCCAGGAGGCTGCTCTGGAGTGGCAAGGGTGGGGTGCACGGTAAGGTAGGTCAAGGGCTTAACCCTCAGACAAGGGGCAGACATGCTTGTAAAAGGGCACACATTGAGCAAGGGCTCAGAGAAGGGAATGCCAGGAGATTCCCAGTGTAGCTCCTAGGTCCTGGCTCCCTTGAAAGGGAGAATGTTGAGAAAGGGCTGCCAGGGCTAGAAAGGGGGTGGTCTGGAGCGCTGGGGGGTGACTCAGCCCTTTTGCTAAAGGGAAGCCATGGAGGGTTCTTCTCTTTAGTGTTGCTGTTATTGGTGCTGGTAAAAGTAGAGTTAGCTGGTCATGTTGAGCAGACACTTTCAAGCAGGAAAAATGGAAAAGAAGACCTATTGAGCATCATGAAGAAAGTAGTTGACAGAGAGGATGAAGGGTCCTTTGACAGAAATATGAAATCATTACTTATTTGGGGTAGGAGCAGTCGGCAATAAAAGAGGCTGAATCCATACAAAATTTAAAGTAGTTTTTTCTAGTTCTGTGAAGAAAGTCAATGGTAGCTTGATGGGAATAGCACTGAATCTATAAATTACTTTGGGCAATATGGTCATTTTCATGATATTGATTCTTCCTATCTATAAGCATGGAATGTTTTTCCATTTGTTTGTGTCCTCTCTTATTTCCTTGAGCAGTGATTTGAAGTTCTCCTTGAAGAGGTCCTTCACATCCTTTGTAAGTTGTATTCCTAGGTATTTTATTTTGTTTGTAGCAATTGTGGTGGGAGTTTACTCATGATTTGGCTTGCTGTTTGTCTACTATTGCTATATAGGAATGCTTGTGATTTTTGCACATTGATGTATAGCCAAGACACTCCTAAGCAAACAGAACAAAGCTGGAGGCATCGTGCTACCTGACTTCAAACTCTACGACAAGGCTACAGTAACCAAAACAGCATGGTACTGGTACCAAAACAGATACATAGACCAAGGGAACAGAACAGAGGCCTCAGAAATAACACCACACATCTACAACCATCTGATCTTCAACAAAACTAACAAAAACAAGCAATGGGGAAAGGATTCCATATTTAATAAACGGTGCTGGGAAAACTGGCTAGCCATATGCAGAAAACTGAAACTGGACCCCTTCCTTACACCTTATACAAAAATTAACTCAAGATGGATTAAAGACTTAAACATAAAACCTAGAACCATAAAAACCCTAGAGGAAAACCTAGGCAAAACCATTCAGGACACAGGCATGGGCAAAGACTTCATTACTAAACACCAAAAGCAATGGCAGTAAAAGCCAAAATTGACAAATGGGATCTAATTAAACTAACGAGCTTCTGCACAGCAAAAGAAACTATCATCAGAGTGAATGGGCAACGTACAGAATGGGAGAAAATTTTTGCAATCTACCCATCTGACAAATGGCTAATATCCAGAATCTACAAGGAACTTAAACAAATTTACAAGAAAAAGACAACTCCTCAAAAAGTGGGCAAGGGATATGAACAGACACTTCTCAAAAGAAGACATTTATGTGGCCAACAACCGTGAAAAAAAGCTCATCATCACAGTTCGTTAGAGAAATACAAATCAAAACCACAATGAGATACCACCTCACGCCAGTTAGAATGGTCACCATTAAAAAGTCAGGAAACAACAGATGCTGGAAAGGATATGGAGAAATAGGAACGCTTTTATACTGTTGGTGGGAATGTAAATTAGTTCAACCATTGTGGAAGACAGTGTGGTGATTCCTCAAGGATCTAGAACCAGAAATACCATTTGACCCAGCAATCCCATTACTGGGTATATACCCAAAGGATTATAAATCATTCTACCATAAAGATACATGCACACGTATGTTTATTGAAGCACTATCCACAATAGCAAAGACTTGGAACGAACCCAAATGCCCATCAATGATAGACTGGATAAAGAAAATCTGGCACATATACACCATGGAATTCTATACAGCCATTAAAAGAATGAGTTCATATCCTTTGCAGGGACATTGATGAAGCTGGAAACCATCATTCTCAGCAAACTAACACAGGAACAGAAAACCAAACACCGCATGTTCTCACTTATGAGTGGGAGTTGAACAGTGAAAACACATGGACACAGGGAGGGGAACATCACACACTAGGGCCAGTCAAGGGGTGGGGGGCTAGGGGAGGCAGACCATTAGGACAAATACCTAAGGCATGTGGGGCTTAAAACCTAGACGATGGGTTGATGAGTGCAGTAAACCATCATGGCACATGTATACCTATGTAACAAACCTACACATTCTGCACATATATCCCAGAACTTAAAGTATAATAATAAAAACAAAAGTGGGGGCGGGGGGGCTGAAAATTGTGCTATAAAGTACTTTTCCTCCTCAGTCGAGAATATGTATTTTTAAATCCAGAACTCACATATTCCATAATGGTGAAAGGAAACAGGTCTGCCCCACACCCTCTGCCTGAGTTGGGGCAACATGGAGTAAGAGAATGTTAAAGCTGAGGGCACTGCCACCAGGGATGAGCCACCCCAAACCTTCAGTTAATGGATGGAGAGCAGGAGCCCCAGGAAGCAGAAGAGACTTTGCTCAGGACACAGCACACGGTGACAGGAAGGTGAGAATGAGCTTTGGAGTCTTTCAACGTTCAGTCTGGAAGCCTAAGTCTTCTTTTTGCCCTGTCGATATTTTCAAGTCACCAATCATTCAGAGACTGTTTGTGTTTTCTCTGAAGACCTCCTCTTGGCAGACCAGCTGCCTGCCCATCTCCTGCACAGGAGGCTGCGGGGCTGCTGCCCTCAGAGAAAGCGAAAGCTCCTGGTGTTCTGCTAGCTTCTGCCCCCAGGGCCTCCAGTGCAGTGGCCCCACTCCTGCCACAAGCAGCACGCTTGCCCTGGTTTCCCTGCAGATCTGGGGCAGACTAGCAAGGCTGGTGCACAGCCCAGATCCACCCTTGCTGGCTGGACCTGCATTCCCTAGAGCTGCTGGTAGAACTCTCCCCCTGCAGCCCACTGTGTGGGCTATTCCGGCTGTGCTCTCCCACCACAGAAGGGTTCCAGCTGCCACCAATTTGCCCTCACTGTAGGCTACTGGGGGATTTCCCCAAACAGGTGCCTTGGGTCAGTATCTGCTGTAAGAAGCAAGGCTCCTTCTCATACTTCCATCCCTGTGGCCGTGGCCCATGACTTTATCACTACCATGTATTTAACACCTACATATAGGATAACCAACTTGTCCCAGGTTGCCTGGACTGCCCTGGTTTTACAACTGCAAATTTCCACCTCCTGGGAGCTCCTCAGACCCAGCCAAACCAGATTTGTTGGTCACCCTACTTACATGCTTTATAGACAATTTCAGGTCCTTTACATGCATATTCACAAATTCTCACAACCTGTGAGGCAGGTACTAATATTGTTCTTATTTAACAGGTGGGAAAAATGATGCTTGTGGAGGTTAAGTAACATTCAAGTTCGTACAACTTGTGTCAAGGTCACTGTTCAAACCTCAAATCCATCCTCTTAATTGCTGCTCCAAAAGGTGCACGGGTGGGCCTCCTGGCTTCTTGAGGCTTGTAGCCATTGGAACACCCTCCCCGATTTAGGATCCAACACCGGGATCCTCCAGATCCCCTGGATTGGAATCGCAAGCCCTCCCAGGGAGGTGAAAGTGCAGAGCTTCCCAACTACTGTGAGCAAAGCCTGACCCTTCTGCTACGAAACAGAGCTTACATCCCACTGTGGAGACGCTCTCCCCTTGGGCTTCTACTCCAAAAACTTAAACCTAACCATTATGTCATCCTTTTCTTTGGTGAAACTCTAGTTCTGAAAACCCAGTTTCCCGCACTCTCCTCTAAGCATCCATTCCCAGGGCAGCTGGGGCCCCTTTCTTCTCTCCTTGGGGTCAAAGAGAGCAAAAGGAGACTGAGTGGAGTATGAGTTCTATTTTCACTGCGGGTAACTGGAAAAAACCAAAGGCCACCTATACAGAGTCTCAGAAGTGACTATATAGAAGAAGCTGTCTTATTAGGAAGGATGTCTCATTCAGTTTAGCATTAAAATAATATGGCATCAGAATCTGCATTTGAATAGTTCTCGACCATCTTCTAAATGTCTTTCTAGAGCTTTATTATCTCATTGAGTCCTCCCGATAGCCTTTTGGGGTAGATGTCATTATTTTCCCATGAGGTTTCAGTTGTGCTGAGGTTTTCAGAGTGGTTGAGTCACTTTTCCACAGCCCATGTGTAGAGGGAGTCTGGATACAGAGATTTTGAAATCTTCTGGTAATAGATAGTAACCTAGAGAGCAATCTCCTTTCCCATCACCACCCCCTTAGAGGACTGGGGTCTCATTGGTGGCCTCCCCATGGGAGGAGACGACGTGATACCTTTGTGATGATGTGATACCCTACCAGTGCCTGGAAGAGTTCCCCGGTGAATGGAAAATAGTACTCATGCTACAGAAATTCGGCTTCCTCCAGAGTTTACCTCTACATCCCTCCTGTATATTTTCAGGAACTTACTTGGGGTTTCACAGACAGGATTTACAGTCAAGACCATCTGGGGTAGTCCCTGAAGGAGGAAAGGCTTGCCTGGATTAAAAGAGAGAATCCTCAAATCGCACCCCTGTGGCACACCTCACGGCAGGTGGAAGTGAGGCAAGCTCTTCTCACCGTGGCTTCCCTCCACCACCTCTTTTGTCAGAAGCTAAACAAGCCCTTCCAGCAAACGTTCTGGCTCTCAGAGGTTCTCTGCAGTTCCGCAGATATCCGGGGCTGGGATCCAGCAGGGGCCTGCTTAGTCATAGACACAGGAGCCTTGGAACAGAGCCCCCTTTTCAAACAAGAACCCTCCTAAGTCTCCAGGGGGTCTCAGTTTCCACAGATGCCGCTCAGCCCTTTGCCTTTAGGGTTTCTTTACTGGCCTGTTAAATTGCAAATTCCCCTAGGAGGAGTCTATTTAAAGCTGTTATCAGCCTTTTCACTTTAAGATAAATACAATACATTTCAGTCTTTCCTGAGGGTCTGATGGGAAAATGAGAGGAGTCTGGACTGTGTACCTTCCCTACCAAAAGACAAATGAGTCTAGGAAGGGAGAGTGGAGAGGAGTGAAAGGGAACTGGGCCTCCCACATGTTAAGGTTGCACCCTGCCTGCTGTGTGCGGCAGGTCTGCAGAGATCTCCAGGAGGATGGGCCGGTCAGGGTTCTCCGTTTGCAAACAACAGAAACTCACTGAGCTAAACTAAGCAGGAATGGGGCTTGTTAGAAGGCTACTGCGAGAAGACTAGAGAACAGTTAGTCCGGGAAGCTGGGCACACAGCCAAGAACCCACCAAGGACATGATCCAATTAGGAGCCAGCTCTGCAGTCACAGGAGGCCCCATGCCTCTGAACACAGCCCTCCCTGCTGCTGCTGCTGCCGCCGCCGCCGCCTCCAGCCAAGACATAGTGCAGCGGAGAATTACCCCAAAAGAGGAAGGCCCGCAAGTGACGGGCAGCTCCCACCCGTCTCACTCCCCACCTACTCCCTGCAAATGTCCCCTGCAGACAAGATAGAGAGGAAGGTCTGTCCTTAGCTCTGTCTAAGAGAAGGAGCTTCACTGAATAAACGCTTTGCTCTCCAACCAGATCAGATGGATTCTATTAAATAATATCCCAATTCCACTGTAAGCCCATAGAGATGGTAGAGATTTTGCATCAGGCCAATTTGAGCTCAAATCCTGTCTGAGCCACTTACTGGCTGTTTGATCTTGGATAAATGATTTCACCAGTCAAGCCCTCAGTTTTCTCATCCATTACGTGGGGATATATCAAATCTCACAAAGTAGTTTGGAGGTTTTTTAAGGACGTAGAAACATGGAACAGCTGGCCCAGAGTGTGCTTGGCTTTCTCCTCCTTCTACCACTTTTCCAAGTCATCACTGGCCCATTATCTCCAACTTGGGGCACAGTGAGCGCTGGGCATTGCAGTGGCAGAAGTGTCTTTGTTGAGTGGAGGAAGCCATACTGAGCCCACATCTGCATTTCTGCAGCAGCAGCAGACGGGTATGTTAGATTCGGACCCAAGTCGCGCACAGGTAGGCCATAAGACAACCTGACACACACATTGCCCAGCAGCCTGTGTGCTCCTGACTAACTCTGCCCATCCCCATCAGCAGCCTCAACAGCTGAGGTGCCCTGGTCCAAGTTCATGGCTCTGCAGAGCTGACCACAGAAAGCTGACCACAGAAAGGCAAAAAGCAGAAGCAAAAAAGAACGAAGGACTTTTCCAGTTCAGTATTCATAACCATTTAGAACAAAGATGACATTTACGTATTTTTAATTCAGAAAATATATTCTCTTCCCAAAGGAAAGAAATGGGGGGGGTGCCTAGAGAAAAGAGGCGATGCCCTTTCACATTCTCTTTACAGAATTAGAATCTGAGCACAGCGCAAGCAAATACAACCTCAAATAAGCCCCCTCAAAGTCCTTCCCAGGTGCAACAAGTTTGGAGAGCAAGCTGTCCAAAACCATCATCTTATACTTGCCTTAGAGTTGAAAATGTGGTCATTGAACTCCAATACCAAGTTAGGTGAAATATTTACACATCTGTAGATTTTAACAACCATCCTGGCTTCAGATGTTCTGTGTAGTTGCTTCCACAAACAAATATTTACTCAGGTTGTAAATTTGAATTTGGAAAATGCAGCCTGGTAAACATGGGCCCACTGTGTCTGCGGTGGAAGGGGGCCATCACTCCTGGCTTGAACAGTTGGGCTTGAGAATGACTCTTGTGAAGACTCATAGTATGTCCTTCAGGTGCTAACAGGATGTGGGCATGAGCCAGTCACCTTTGAGGACGTTGCTTTCTTTGCAAACTCTAAGCTTAAGACTTTTTTAAAAATACACACTTGGTTTATGGAGACACTGGCAGTTATTGGGTTCCTGTAAAAATTTTCCAGCAAAGGAATAAGCTTCTTGAAGCATTAGGTGGCAGTTTTCCTCTTGGTTTTGATTTTTTTTTTCCTCTTCTTTTTTTTTTTTTTTTTTTTTGAGATGCAGTCTTGCTCTGTCGCCCGGGCTGGAGTGCAGTGGCCGGATCTCAGCTCACTGCAAGCTCCGCCTCCCGGGTTCACGCCATTCTCCTGCCTCAGCCTCCCGAGTAGCTGGGACTACAGGCGCCCGCCACCTTGCCCGGCTAGTTTTTGTATTTTTCAGTAGAGACGGAGTTTCACCATGTTAGCCAGGATGGTCTCGATCTCCTGACCTCGTGATCCGCCCGTCTCAGCCTCCCAAAGTGCTAGGATTACAGGCTTGAGCCACTGCGCCCAGCCTTTTCCTCTTCTTGTTTTTTAAATTTCAACATGCAGCTTGCTGTGTCCAGTCATTGAGAATAAGGCCAGGGCGGTGAGGGTGTTTAGGAGCAAGTAGCAGCATGGAAACCCCTCCACATGGCAAAACCAAAGTTCGAATATTCACATCCCAGCAAGGCTGACAGCATGGATAAGAGGAACTTGGACAAGAATTTGCCGTTTGGGCATCTACTGACTAAAGATGCTCTTTTGCAAGATTCTGTTATCTTCATGGACAACATTGTTACCCATTTCTTTAAGAAAATGTTCCTTTAGCAAAACTTCACATACAAGTGCAAATTAGTTTACCCAATTACCCTTCATCAAGAACTATTTACTTAAGTGTTCTGTTTGCACCTTCTGCATATATTATGTAGCTTTCATTTGAAATACAATTTAGAATTTAAGTATTTGATGAGGATGGCGTCTTAAGGCATGTTTACCAGGAATAATCATGGAAGCAAAATAAAGTGAATGACAATCCTTTAAGTGGAGGCTAGAGCTTTGAATCCCCAGGCCAAGCGGTTTCACTTGTGAGGCACTTTAACCCTGCTGGCCAGCATGTGGTTGCTTAGTAACTGTCCTAATCAATGGTTCAGGTTTTCTTCTGATTGCCTTGTAAGAAGACAGCACCTTTGGTACCTTCTATCCCTTCCCTTAGAGATGTAATAAGAAATGATTTTGTAAAAGGTCACCCTCAAGAAATATACTTTCTAGCTGGGCGTGGTGGTGTGCACCTGTAGTCCCAACTACTAAGGAGGCTGAGGAGGTAAGATCACTTGAGCCCAGGAGTTCGAGGCTACAGTGAGATACGATCATGCCACAGCATTCCTGCCTGGGCAATAGAGCTAGACCCTGTCACTAAAATATATATATACTTTCATGTATAAGCACAACATCTAACTAGCAAGCCAACAAAGTTAAAGCATTTATAATAATTAGTGTTGTATTTAGAACAGTGATTCTCAAACAATGGTATGCATCAGAATCTCCTGGAGAATTCATAAAATACAAAGGTGCAGGTCCTATCTCATTTCAAAGAGCCTGAGCACTATATTCTTTCCAACACGCCCATGTTGGAGAACCACTACTAGAACACACAAGCATTTGCTAAGAACATCCAGAGCCCAGTAGCTCCAACATGTTCACCTGCTGAGACCAATCAAAATCAGATCAGTGCCTGACCATTCATGAGTAGTCCTAAGGAGACGGCTGCAGTGCTCCATTGCAACCATGGACCCAGCCACCAAGAGGCTCCCAGAGAGGCTGAGTCAGCTCACTTATCTGTGCGTGTACACAGATAGGCTCTGGCAGTGATGTTTGGGTTGTCACTCCCAGAAGATAATTCTACGAGAAGATGAACATTCAAGAGAGCAACCCAGGCCATGCGAAAGGGAAAACAGTCTGAAGATGTCCTTCCTCTCAAGGTAGGATTTCAGTTAGCTAATAAAACCGACTGCATTCACCGGCCTGTGAGATGCTGAAGTTCATTTCCCTAAAAACTGTGGTGCCATTTTCTTCTCTGGAGATCTTAGGAGTTCAGAAAGCCCTGTTTATGGAGTAAAGGGTGGGTCTGGCTGCACATGTGTGACTTGAATTCTGTAATGGAATGATTTAGAACTTTCCTCCACCCTGTCACACTGGGTCAAACAGGGACAATACCATTGAGATGCAATTTCTCTGGATACATACACAAAGAAATGGAAAATGTGGAGAAAGACAGCAGAGGCAGAAAATACTCTGGATGTTGACAGAATTTCTGCTCCCACATTCTTCTACTCTCTGACATGAAAAGTAAGTTGACAAATATTTTGCTTTTTTGCTTTTTTTTTTTAAAGAGATTTACTAAACTATGAGCTTAAATAAAGTGCTTAGAAGATACCGCGTATTCTTCCTTCTGTTGGAAAGACTCATGGGGCAGACACTTGCCCCAAAGCTCACTGTCTCAGGTAGAAGCGTCTCTCAGCCTCCTTGACATCTTCACAAACCACAGGAAACTGAGTTCTGCAGAAC
Organism: Theropithecus gelada; assembly: GCF_003255815.1. NCBI lineage: Eukaryota > Metazoa > Chordata > Mammalia > Primates > Cercopithecidae > Theropithecus > Theropithecus gelada. The sequence continues at coordinate 75,428,915 of NC_037685.1, forward strand.
AGATGACAAAGAATGCTGGAGTTCCCATCAATTGTTTTCAGAGATCTACTCTAGACTTCATGTGCACACATTCAGAAGCTTCCTTGGCCACAGACTCACACTGAAATCAGAGCAAGAATCAGAACTCTGGAGGTTTAACTTTTGCACAACAAAAAAATAAAGCTTTACAACAAAGTCTAAATGTGGCCATCTTGTGCAAGTAAATGATAAACATTATCATTTGCTGTTTCACACCAGAACAGAAGGGAAGACTGACAAACGGGAGGATGCCCATCAATATGTAGAAGGCATGGACTTTGGTTTATACAGAGCTGAGTTTGAGATCTGGTTCCACCATTTGCCAGCCATGTGGCCTCAGGAAAAGTTGCTTAGCCTGTCCAGAACTTAGTTTCCTCATCTGTAAAACGAGAAGAGTAAATCTATCTCCTTTATCAGGTTACTGGGAGGATTAAATTTAATGAGGTGTTTCTTGCAGCACAGCACCAAACAAAGAAAGTACTCAGTAAGGCCAGTCATCATTTTCGATCTATACAGAAACAAGAGCAATTTACATTTTAAGTCATTGGAAATTTGGTGACTATAATGAGGAAAATGGTGGTGTGGGTAGCAGTGAAGGTATCCTACCTGTTACCTTTTTTAAAAAAATTGCATGGAGAACTGAATCAATTATTTATTGAGCATCTGAACTACATGCCCAGGACTGTCCTTGGCATGACCGGGGATATCAATATGGCCCCTGTCCTAGAGGAAACTGCAATCTAATTGTACAGACAAAGTATACAATTGTCTGACTATATAGACAAAGAAACATCAAGTATAAAACCAAATAATATATTCAGGGAAGAAAGCATGAGAGAAATGAGATCAGTGCAAGCTTGAAAAAAGTTTTTGGAAAGAGGTGGGGCCAGGGAGGGCCTTGAGTGATGGCAATTAAGATGTCTTGCATCTCTGCTTACATCAGTGGCTGTGGAAACCCAAGCTCCCAGCCCAGGCCAACTCCCTCCTCCTTCCAGCTCTGTCTACCCTTATGCTGACCCAATCTCACCCTCTTCCTAATCTACCAAGCCCTTCCCCTGTGCCTCTGATCTCATGGTCTGAAACTGAAACCTAAACTCTGCTCTGTGAGTCCTTGTCACCTTCTCACCGTAGCTACACCTAGCTCGGCCCTAGGCGCCCTAGGATGGATTCTCCTCAGTCCTCTGAAGCAGTAGCCGTTTCTCCCACACATCTCATAGTTGCCCCAGGGCCAGCCTCCTCCTTGTCTCCTCCAGTCTCTCTGCATAAACCTCCAGTGATTCTAACATGCATAGTGTCAGTCCAGAACTCCCCGTTGCAGTCTGGTGCATACATGTCGCCATGCCATAACTCCTTGAAGATTTTAGCACTGAGATGATTGTTACGCTCTTCAACATTACTCATGTGATAGACAGAAAAATGGCTCCCCAAAATGCCCACATCCTAATCCCTGGAACCTGTGAATATGTTATATGGTGCTATCGGCTGAATTGTGTCCCCCAAAACTTCATATGTTGCGGTCCTAAACCCCCAGTACCTCAAAACGGGAATGTATTTGGAGATAGGGCCCTTAAAGAGGTGATTACATTAAAATGGAGCCATGAATCCAATCTCAATGGAGTCTTTACGAGAAGAGGAAATTTGGACACAAGAGACACCAGGAATATGCACGTCCAGAGAAAGGCCTTGTGAAGACACAGCGAGAAGGTGACCATCTGCAAGCCAAGGAGAGAGGCCTCAGAAGAAGTGAAAACCTGACAGCACGTTGATCTTGAACTTCCAGCCTCCAGAACGGTGGAAAATGAATTTCTGTGGTTTAAGTTAACCAGTCTGTGGCATTTTGTGATGACAGTCCTAGAAAACTCATACACATGGAAAGGAAAACGAAAGTTGCAGATGGAATTAACGTTGCTAAAGTCCTGGCTTTAAATAGGGAAACGATCCTGGCTTATGCCAGTGAGCCTGATATCATCACAAAGGTCCTCCAAAGTTGGGGGGAGAGGCAGAAAGGTCAGAGTGATACAAAGAGAGGGCTGAGCAGGTGGCACTGGCCTTGAAGAGGAAGGAAGGCACCACCAGCCAAGGGATGCAGGAGGCCTCTAACAGCTGGAAAAGGCAAGGAAACAGACTCTCCCCTAGAGTCTCCTAGGGCTTCCAGAAAGGAGCCCAACCCTGCCAATACCTAGATTTCAACCCAGTGAGACCTGCATTGCTCCTCTGTCCTACAGAAGAGAAAGATCATGCATTTGCATCGTTTAACCTGCTAAGTTTGTGATAATTTGTTAAAGCAGTCATAGGAAATGAATACCACTTTGTTCATAAACCCTGGAAATTTTAACATCCATGTAGAATTAACAATCCATCTAATATTTTCAATTCTTTCAGGTCCCTGAGTTTCTCTCCTCCCAGGCCCTGCCACACTTACCTCAGACCCCACTCCCAGGATCTAGTCACTGCCTCTAATTGTAACTCATCCATGGTCTCACTTGTGAGATCACACTCTCCAATCTCCACTTCTCTGATCTTTCCACCGACTCTCTTCGCTCCAATATCCGGACTCCAAAAGTCCTTCCGCTATACCTTCCTCTTGTGTACCCTCTCCTCACTTGAGCTGTCACTGGTTAGAAATACAATTATCTCTTACATGTGCTCTCCTCAGCTTTGCTCCTCTCTCCTCCTCGCCATGGAAAAACCAAATGCTGGAAAAAGCCCACTTCCCCACCTACTCTGTACTCTGTATCTACACCCAAGCATCTGGCATGACTGGAGGAAAACACTCTGTCAGGCTCATCTGTCTCCATTTAAATTCACCAGTCAATCCTACCACATTCCCCTTCATTCATGCACTTCTTCTCCTGGATGAGTATTTCCCACTTGAACACTGAACCTGAGACATCAGCTCTTATAGGAAAGCCTTCCTTGACCCCTTCCCTGATCACACCAAGGCTGGATGAAATGACTCCTCAGGGCTCTTAAAATATTCTGTGCATATTTTGCACTGACCATCTTGGATTGTAATTATCCACAGGCCTTATTACCACAAGATGGTAAGAGCTCAAAGAGACCAGGCGTCTGTCCATGTTTTGCAGTCAACTTGGTGCCCGGCACAGAGTAGGTACTCGGTAACTGCTTAATGAATGAATGAAGAAATGAGTGAATGAACCAACAAAGAAAGCGGAAGGAAAACACATCTAATAATCCAGATGACTTGTAATTTTATACAGTGGTTTTATTTTTTAACCTCTGATCCACTTTTTCCCAAAAGAAGAAACCAGGGTGGCTGACTATCTACCCAAGACCATGTAGTATTCTGGGGTAAACATCCTGAGACAGAGAGATATATCCAATCTGAAAAACAAAAACAAACAATCAAACAAAACAGATTCCAGTGTAGATTTCCTTTGGAGGTATCCTCAAATGTGGAATCATGAAATCTTAGAATCAGATGGGTCCTGCAGAGTCATTTAATTTCATGCTCTGAGCTTGTCCAGCCCAACCTGAGGACTAACCCGGGCTTCAGAGCAATATTGTATGATATTTTGGTTGATTTGTCATTATAATTATTTAGTTATTATAATTATTTTGAACCCAAGTTGTTTAGAACATCAAAAAGACACAGGGAAAAAAATATTCACCTTAAAAGAAGCCAATGAAAACATTCACTTTTTTGATTTGAAAAGCTAAGACAGAACCAGAGGGCATGTAGAAAGGTATGAACTGAAGTCAGGACACCAAGGCCTGCTGGGCTCCTGGGTGTGCTTGTGCA